>NC_045722.1:15635204-16354371 GCF_009834535.1 Camelus ferus | reverse complement strand
GAAGCTCTACAGGGAAAGAGAATATCATTTAGAAGAGGCTCCCAAAGGGACCCCCAAGTCCAAGTCCATCACTGACATTTACACATACACAAAACTAAGGCCAGGAACCTGGGTGCCTACCCCTTTCCTTCATTTCTTAAAGGCAGTGAGCGATGAGGCCTCCCTAAACGTCTTAAATTCCATGAAATCCAAGGATCCAGACTTCATGGGGATTTGGGTATACTGTATATGCTTGGAAAGTGGGCCACTGATGGGAATATGGAAGGTACAAAAAGATTTAAATATTTGACAGGGTTTTTTTTAATCTTATCTCTTCTCTGCCAATTTTTTTTTTTCGTTTCAAGTATATTTTTAATTGTCTCATTTTAAAACTTGACATCATGTAACAAACCGTGGTAACACCAGTCCTGCTGTCGGCAGTTAATTAAGAAGCAAGTACATTGACCCAATTCTATCAATTAAGGAGATATGAGAGAAGGTTTTCTGGGGACTTTGGAGATGTTTCTTTGTCCTTCAGGAAAGCCACATACTGAAGGGGTCCCTTTTTCTCCCCCCAGAGGTATATTTGGCACCCATTTTTCCTGGCAGCCCTCTTACAAAACACCCGAGGAAACAGCCTTAGGATGAAGCCAACTGCATGAGTTTTCTATTGCTGTGTGACAAGATACCACAAACTTACAGCTTCAGACAACACGTGCACTATCTATCTCTTGATTTCTATGATCTGGTTACAGTGTAGCTGGATTCTCTGCTCAGGGTCTTACCTCGTGAAAATCAAGGTGATTCTAAATAGCCAAATTGTCTTTGATAATAATAATAGTAACAATAATAGTAATAGCTAACACTAGATACCAAGCACTGTTCTGCACTTTTACCTGTATTAATTCATTTCGTCCTATGAGGTAGGTACCTTTCTATCCCCATTTTACAGACTATAGAACTGAGACAGAGAAAAGTTAGGTGACTTGTCCAAGGCAATACAACTCACTAGTCAAATGTGGGTCTAGAATGCAAACCCAGCTAGTCTGGCTTCTGAGTCTGTCTTCACTGCAGCATCTCACAGTGACAGTCCGTACCTCTCAGTTCCCCCCATGTGTACCGTGCATTTCCATATTGCTTAAGCTGCCTCTAAATGAATTTTCTTTACTTGTAGCCCAAAGCATATTAATTGATACAAGTGCTATCAATAAAAATATTCATAGAGGCTGAGAAGTTTCACGACCTGCCATCTACAAGCTAAAGGAACCGGGAAAGTCCACGGTGTAATCTAGCCCAAGTTCAAAGGACTGAGAACCAGAGGAGCCAGTGGTCTAAATCCAAGTCCAAAGCCTGAGGATCAGAGGGCTGATGGTGTAAGTCCCGGCCAGAGTCCAAAGGCAGAAGAACCAAGAGTACCAATGTCTAAGGGCAGGAGAATTTGGATGTTTCAGTCTAAGCAGAGAGCAGATTCACCCTTCCACCACCTTTTTGTTCTATTCAAGCACTCAGCAGATTGGAGGATGCCCGCCAGCACAGGTGAGATTAATCTTCTTTACTCAGTCTACTGATTCTAATGCTTCTGTTCTGGAAACACCCTCACAGACATATCCAGAAACACTGTATCACCAGCTCTCTGGGCATCCCTTAGCCCAGTCTAGTTGACAATAAAATCAACCATCATACATTCACTCAGTCATTCAACAACCATTTCTCAATTCTGACTAATCCTCTTTCACCAGCCTGGAGACTGAGGATTGGCCTTAAACAGAGAACCTACCCTCTGGGGGTCAATATGAGCCAGCAGAATAGAGAAATATGTGCACAACTAGCTGTGACTCTCCAGGTTGAAAGCTTAACCAGTTGTATGAACAAAGAGCACTGAAAAGGAAGCAATAAATGCTTGTCTTGTTCACAGCAGGGACTCTATGTGATCTCAGACAAAGAAGGACCACTTTTCCCCTTCCAGTTAACACAGATGATTCTCAGCATGGCTTTGGGGGTACAATATTTGACCTCAGGCACTTTTTGTGGGTCTATCCACGAGCCAGGGCCGCTCTGAGTGCACGAGCTAACAACACTCCACACCCCGCTGCCCTGGCCTAGAGATCTGGGGCTCTGACAACTTGGACTGCAATGGGTTTGACGCACTAAAGCCTGAGACAAATTTAGGAGAGGAAGTCCTCCCTGAGGGCCCGTCTCAGGCCAAGACACTGAGCATCAGAAACACATTTTTTAACCAGAGCCTCCATGAAGTGAAAAAAATTGAACCAGCTTAAATCCCAGGAAAAGCAACTTAAAAAAATAAAACACAGAGAATTTAGGAAAGTGAGGATGATAATATGACAGCAGGATCTTTTCCATTCATGGTCCAAAAAAGATTCACGAACAAACAGAATTGATGGATAGAGCTGTGGGTGAGAGAGTTCAAAAGAACTTCACCAACAGCTTCTCAGAATGAGGAAAATCAGACTTTGAGAAGCAAGTTCTCAAATGGTATTTATTCCGTTGACAACCAGCAGGTAAAGCCTTTGGGAAACATAGCTTTCTGAACACCCAGGGAAAACTCAGAGGTCAAGTTGGAGTTATTTACACTCAACCGGGCTGGCCTAGCATGGATGACTCAAACCTGCAGGCAGCCCAGAGCATCCACCAGGCTCCACCTCCACCGGCCTCCTCCTGGCGCTGTTCTCACCAGACCCATTTACAAGCCACAAAGTGACCAACTTCCATTGCATCTTCTGTCCAGAAAACACTCTGCCCAAGACCCTTGTTTAAATTGTCCCAAATCTGTCACTTTCTGTTTTAAAAAAAAAGATACTTTCGAAAAGGCAACTTTTAATGGATACCACTATTTCTAATTTTTGCTAGAGAGTTACTGACAAATCTGAGTTAAAGAGCTGGAATTCACCACTTGCAGCCTAAGCGGGGTGTGCCTTCCCTGCCTCTCTGCGTTATAGGCACAGGACTGTTCTGCCACAAAACCAAGTCTTCCCTATGAATTCTGAGAGAGAAGACTGGCCTGGGTGTCTGCAGCGCCCCAGCCCGTGTTCCCAGACAACTCATAGGCATCTTGCTCTGCGTCTGTGTCCCCAAAGGCCTGCCCCTGCAGACCTGCCAACAGCTGAAAGTTATAAATAGGACAGCTAGGGCGGGTGGAGAATGGAGAAGCAAAATCTAAGAAATGTTCGGGTGCAGTGGGCCAAGAAAGCTCTTGGGAGGGATAAGGAAGGAAAATCTGACTTCTAAAGCCAAACAGGATGGTTCACGTGAATCTCATCCATTTACTCTGTTGGTTACAGGGAATTAATTGACTATTAAGGAGAACTTGGGGAATTTCTCTAACCCAGTGACTTGACTTGGGGAATGTCGCTCCCTCGAATAAGATCCTATCCGGGTTAGTAGCTGGGGTTGGGGGTGGGAGGACCAGTAGGCTCCTCCAAAATGGGAATTCCATGGGATACCTGAGCCTAAACTTGAAATGTGACCTCATGGTGAGTGTGCCCAGGCAGGGGCAGTGACTGACTTTGCGGGGACTGGTTAACATCTGTTATGATGCTAACCGCCCCACCTCGATCCCAGGTGCATCTATGTCCTGCTGGCTACCCAATCCCCAGGGCCCACTGCAATGCCCAGCACATATGTAGCAGGTGCTCACCATTTCACACCCCGCGCCGCCCACCCCATTCCAGCCTCTGCCCCACCACATGTACTCACCCACTCAGGCTCTCACTGCGCTGTGGGGAGAGTCCACGTCCCTGTCTGTCTCCTCATAGGCACTTTATCAGCTCATCCTAGTCAGCTTCTGAGCCCCAGCTCCTCGCAGGCCGCCTGGCTCACCGGTGCTCGTGGAAGACTGAATTGCTCCGTAGGAAAGACGCACACAATTTAAAGAGGATCCCACTTGTGAAGCTCTCCGATTGTATACATTCACAGTTTAGGACTTCTCTGTTTATCCGTGATGTCATTTACTCCTTCCTCACCGGTATCTTCAGCTTGGGAAATATGAGTCAGCTGTTTTTACAAAGCAGCGCAGGAGAGCTGAGCGGCAGGGGCGGGCGAGAAACTGCAGGAAGGAGAAGCGATCTTCTTCACATCCTCCTCCAACTGCTTCCTTAGACGATTTCTGACATTTCGGGGTTGGGAAATTGGGCTTGACAGCAAGCTTCCCCACTCTGGGACTACTCTCACTGCCTCATACAAGACGGTGAATTTGGGGATCTTAAGATCCACTCTGAAGGCACAGGAAGTAGATTCTTCCTTTTGTCCTTTAACAACAGGGAGGCTCATTCCCGAAGCCTGGTTGATTTCAGGCTTGCCCTCTGTCCAGGGAGCCAGTTCCCCGCGGGTCAGGTACCCCCGCTCAGCATGGCCGACCCCATGACCTCGGAGGAAGTTGAAACATCGGACACAGCTAATGGAAACATCCACCACCTTCTCCTCCCCTCAGGCCTGAGAAGCCCAGAGTGTGTGGCAGAGGAAAGGGGGCAGGTCACACTGCATCTGCCCCCAAAACAGAGGGCAGGAGGAGCTACTGGCTTTCCCCTGCGTCCTTCAAATGACATTTTATAGTAAGAAATTCATTTTTAATCACCGTCTTCTTCTGATGGTCAGTTTTATGCGTCAGCTTGGCCAGGCTGCCGTCCCCGGTGGTTCACACACAAGATGGATGTCACTGTGAAGATTTTCTGGAGATGGGATTAAAATCTGCATCAGTTTACCTTAAATCAGAAAGATGACCCTAGATAATCTGGGTGGTCTGGTTCCATCAGTTGAAAGGCCTTAAGGGCAGAGCTGAAGTAGAGGAAACCCCACCTGCGGAGAGCAATTTCAGCCTGTGCCTGAGGGGTCCAGCCAGCTCCCCCTGCCAGCCTGTCCTATGCATCTGAGACTTGCCTAGATGGCCCCCCAGTGACGCAAGCCAATTCCTCAAAATAAATCTCTCTCTCTCTCTCCCTCTCGACATATACTTAGATATAGATATATACACAGATATGTATTTATATAAAGACACAGATAAGTAGGCATGTGCACAGAGATATATACACATCTCCTACTGGTTCTGTTTCTCTGGTGGAACCCTGATTGCTACACGTATACACACACCTACGTCTAAAACAATAGATGCTCAAGACACTAGTTATTCTTCCTATTTACAATGAACTTCTATTCTATGCATTTAATGTTGGTCCAGCCCTCTAAATCAATTTTGTATCCTATTAAAGGATCAGACGTTGCAGTTTAGAAATCTACACAATAGTGAAACTTCTCATGCACACATTCCACTGGGACGCCTGGATATTAGAAAAGACACCTTCCTAAAAGGAATTCTTGAGCAAAAATGCACCCAGATTACACCTATGGTCCCACCTGCATAGCACGAGCCAGGCTCTACCAAGCAGCCTCTGAAGAAATGAGGATGCTTACCCCAGGGGAGTGGGGAGCCAGTCAATAACCCCAGGGTCACCGAAGAGACAGAGAGAGAGGTAGATGCACTGATGGGCTCCTCTGGAGAGCAGAGCACTAGAGAGGTCAGGATGTTCCTTCTGGGAGCAGAGAAAAAGCCAAGAGAATCTTTGGCAGAAACCCAGTTGGAGACAGCACCCCGCAGCCAGGGGACAAGGTTTTGGCAGCGGGAACAGTGTGGCTCTTGGTGGCAGGCTTCCCACAGAGACAGTAACTCCCAGGACCTCATCTGCTGGGTTGCTGGGCCCTGTGCAGATAAGTTACATTGATCACACACCCCCAGACACAGGAAGCCTGTCCTGAGATAATGTATGGGTAAAAAAATCTGAAGGCTTTAGTTATCGTGGGCTCAATCTTAACCAATTGTATTAAAAAATATATAAAAACCTGTCTCAAAGTATCAGCAGCAAGTTGCAGACAACATGGAACCCTCCACCTAGTTTACGCAGAAAGGGAACTAGATCCTTACAAAACAGACGGCAGAGCTGGAGGAACAGGCTGGAGCTGAGCTTCCAGGAAGGACTCCAGACAACTTTGGTCATGACCAGCTAATGAGGACACTGTTGTCTTAGCTGCAGGTGCCACCTCCCACCCTGCTGGGGCTCCCAGGACCTCTGGTGCAGCTGTCACAAGAAAACTCAACACCTCCAGAGTCAGGAAGAAGCAGGGGACACAGCACACGCTTCATGCCATCACCCTCTCCTTCCGAATCTCATGGGCTGCGTTGTTTGGGGGCAGCCAGAGCCAAGCTGCAAAGACTGTGGGTGTTGGAGCCGCAGCTAGGCAGCCTCTGGGGTGGGATACAGCCGTTCCCTCCACAAGAGCCAGCCCACCCCACTTCCCACTTAGGTAACCAGAAACACACAGAAAAGCAAGCCAACGAACCAAAAACCCGGAAACTATAGCACCCCTGAAAGTTTGGGGTGCTCATAGCTGATCTGCCACTAAAATCTTGGAAGAAACAGACTATACTTTAATTTTTTTTTAATAAACAGTAAAAAATATAAATAAAATAAAATAAAATCTTAGAAGAAAAGATATCAGATATAAAACCGATAGCATGTATCACGGGGCACAATCAGTGGTGGGCTTTGTTCTGCAAAAGAAGCAAGTACGTGGATTAAGAGAAGGAAAGGAGAGCCCTCTTGGGTGGGGGTCAGAAAATAGTGCAGCTACCTTGGATGGTGGGGCACTGTTTTCAAAGGTGACCAGATATTTTTTATTTTTATCCCCAAACCCTCCTTCCAGTCCACCTGCAAACTGTCAGCACAGAGTTTAATGGCACAGGCTCTGGTGGCAGACAGCCTGAGTTTGAATCTTGGCCTCAACACTTAGGGCTGTGTAACCTTAGATGAATTATTAACCTCTCTGTGCTTCTGTTTCCTTTTCTGAGGCAGAAGGGAAAGAAATGAATAAAAAAGAAAAGATCATGAGATATTTCTCCAAAGAAGACATCCAGGTGGCCAATAGGCACATGAAAAGATGCTCAATATCACTAATTATCAGAGAAATGCAAACCAAAACTACCATGAGGTATCACCACACATCAGTCAGAATGGCTATCAATAAAAAGTCCATAAAAAAATAAATGCTGGAGAGGGTGTGGAGAAAAGGAGACCCTCCTACATGGCTGGTGGAAATGTGGTTTGGTGCACCTGTTATGAAAAACAGTATGAAGATTCCTCAAAAAACTAAAAATAAATTTACCATATGATCCAGCAACCCCACTCCTGGGCATGTATCTGAACAAAACTCTAATTCAAAAAGATACATGCACACCAATGTTCATAGCAATGATATTTGCAATAGCCAAAACATGGAAGCAACCTAAATGTCCATCAACAGATGGTTAGATAAAGAAGTTGTGGTATATATATAAAAACAATGGAATATTACTCAGCCGTTAAAAAGAATGAAATAATGCCATTTGCAGCAACATGGATGGACCTAGCAATCACCATACTAAGTGAAATAAGTCAGAGAGAGAAAGACAACTGTATATTACCACTTATCTATAGAATCTTAAAATATGATACAAATGAACCTATTTACAAAACAGAAAATCATAGACATAGAAAACAAATTTATGGTTACCAAAGGGGAAGGTGGGAAGGGGTGGATAAATTAGGAGTTTGGGATTAGCAGATACAAACTACTATATATGAAATAGATAAACAAGGTCCTACTATATAGCACAGGGAATTACATTCAATATCTTATAAAAAATCTATATGAAAAAGAATATATATATTTATATGTATAAATGAATCACTATGCTATACACCAAAAACTAACACAACATTGTAAATCAACTAAACTTCAGTTTAAAAAAAAAAAGAAAAAGAAAAAAGAAAAGATCACTGCATTTATCCACCTACATGAGTTCATACGTATAAAGCTCTTAGCACGGTGCCCAGCCGGCAGGAACAGTCAGTGGTTGTGAGCTGTTGCTATGAGAGGTGACATACCCACTCCAGACTGAAACTCACAGTCACTCAAGGGCAGCAGCTAGAGGAGGACTGGCCTGAGAGGGCGGCAGCTGCAATTTTTGCACCATAATGCAAAGGACACACACATTATTGCCACATCGTGCAGATAGGAAATTGGGGAAAACAGGAGCACAGATATGCTCACGCTTTTCCAACTGTGGTCTCCCTCCCCCATTGTTCAGGGATGAGCCAGATGGTCCCTGCTTTCTCCCAACAGAGGACTTCTATAGGGATACAGATGCCACCATTGGACATCACAAGTCACCTCAGGGAGGAGGAAGGGGCCGTAGAACAACCCAAGGCAAAGTCAGGGTCCAAGTTCATGTCTATTCAGGTGTCCTGTCATCAGATGGCATCACAAAAATTTCCATCCAATCACTGACGTCAAAGGAAGTCAAAAGGAAAAGAGGGGAAGAGTACGGATCCTCTTTAATGTGTCCTGTTCAAAAGAAAGGAGACACATATATGGTCGCTCCCCGTGCCTTCTTTGTGCCCCAGCCCTGCCTCCCCGGTGCCCAGGAGCCCGGCCGGGCAGCAACACTGTGCGCAGCATAACTGGCTGAAGCCAGGCAGACCAGCAGGCCCTGTGGAAGTTGTCACTGGAGATGCTGGCACAGTGGCATAGAGACACCTTTGCAAGGAGGGGCGGTCTTCTCATTTCCACCATCCCAGCCTGTGATGAGGGCACCATTCCTGTGGTGGATTCAAGCACGATCCAGAGGGCTGGAGTAGAGACCATAGACTCGCATGCTGACGGCTCTCTTCCCTTTGGGTACAATTGCTTCACATGGGCTTGTACATGGGTAACAAAGATCGAGTTCATGATCAGCAACTTGGATTCACTTCCATAGGCAAGTACCTTGGGTATGATCTTCGTGGTCCAGTACTTGGATGTCTGGGGGCCTGACCATATAGTTAGGTCATTAGCAATGATCCATGCACCTGCATAAAGGATTATGTCAATAAATTTGAGGTCAGTGTGTTTTGTGGCCAGGGCCCTGATCTGAGGTCAGTGCGTTGGGCAGACCTTCCTCTGCCATGGGTCATCAGTAATTTACCACCATTACAGTGGAGTGGGTGGATCATTCCAGAGAATCTTCCCATCTCGGGGCGGGCTGTTTCACCCGTGCTCACTTGTCAGTGGCCAGTGTTATAGGTGGACCCTTTGCTGAGCATCGGTTTGGGTCCAGCGGTAGGTGAGGCCGTGTTTCAGGCTAGTGTGTAGACAGCCACCTCTTCACAAGGATGGCTGAAGGTTATAGGCCAGGTTTGGCCTTTAATCGAGTGCCATTTCTAGCTCACGGTGGAATTTTCTGGAATTTGTGCAACGTTATGGGAATTTGGTTCCACCAAGAATTACTGGGGAACTCAGGACAATTGAAGGCACGCACCTTTGCGGGAGGAGCCTGCGGGAGGAGCCTACCGGAGGCGTGCAGGAAGGAAACCCACCTCAAGAGTTCCCAGGATTTCCAGCCAAGTGCAACAGCAGCCACTCCAAAACAAGCAGGTCGTTCAAGTGAGGTGGATTTGCTGCCGCAGAAGTCACTAGGGAGGGGCTGCTGAGAGTCAGGGGAGACGAGGGGGGGAGCTGTTCCGAGTCTGGGAAAAAGCAGCAAGATGGCGTACACTTTGTGGCTGAAAGTTGGGGGACTAAGAGAAAGGGGCCAGGTGGTAGTCTGAGACCAAAGGCTTAGATTTAAACATTTGTATTATGAAAAATTATAAATAAGCATTCAACGCGAGAATTTTTAAGCCCAAGGATAGTAGGTGAGAGGGCATGATAAAGACAAAGCAGAAATCAAAGAAATTAACAACTAAGAGAAATGACCAATTGTTCCAAGACCAGTTTTTACAAACATGCAGTTGGGTAGAAAAACCTATGAAAATTCTAATACCAAAAAAAAAAAAAAAAAAAGAGGGAAAAAGGGAGATCACAAAAAAGAAAAAAAGTGGGGGGAATGGAACACAAGACAAGAATAGATATGCAGAGGGTTTTTTTTCAACTGTAAAAAATATGGTGGGACAACTTTATGTTAATATATTTCAAAGTCTCAATGAAATGGATCATTTTCTGTGAAAATACAAATTACTAAATTTGTCTCAAAGAGAAGTTACAAAAACCTGCAATGCGCAACAAGCATGGAAGAAAGCAAACCGGTTTCAAAAAACTGCCGCCCCAAAAAATGCTTTGGGGTCAGACTGTTGTCACAGCGTGTTCTTTCAAATGTTCATGGAACAGATAATTCTCACATTATGTAAACTATTCCAAAGTACAGAAAAAGAAGGAATACTCTCCAACTGATTTTATAAATCTGGCATAGCATTAAGAATAAAATCTAAAACAGGGTAAGTGAATAGATTCATTTCAATAATAAAGATACAAAGCTTCTAATTAAATCCTAATTAGATATTAGCACACTAAATTCGACAACACAACAAAAGCCAATGACAGCTTCTGGGGAGACACGCAGGCTGCCCACACTCCTGCCACGTGCCACAGCAAGGATGCTTGCATTTGCTGTGGGCCAAATGACACCTGCATGGGGGAGCTGATGCCCCACCCAAGAGGGCAGCCCACGGAGCAAGGACCTCCCTACCCTACCCCGCAGCGAGAGGACAGAGCTGAGTTTGTGGGAGACTTGATGGAATACAAAAAAACCTTGTCTCCAGCATCTGGGAACGATGCTCCACAGTTTCCCCCAAATAACTCCTCTGCGCGCCCAAGATCACCAACATTCTCAGCCGCAGAGGGAGGTAAGAGCAGCCCCAGTAATTAAAGGAAAGTCACTTTGCTCTCCCTGCTCCCCGTTGGGCACTCGAAAGGGAGGGGAGGACAACAAGAGCCAGAGAGCCCCACTTGAGCCTCTGCAGAGGGAGGCGAGGAAGCAGGATTTACGCTGAATTACAGATCGAAGAGTTCGATGGGGTTGAATGTCAGTCACTCGGGATAGGGAAGCTGGATGCTCTGGAACCAGCAGTGGAGGCAATCCGGACAGAATCTGGAGGAAAGAAGTGTGTTTTTTTATATTTTCTTCTTTTCATCATCTGTGTTTTCCTGATTTCCTATAACAAGCATACGTCACTTTTATAAACAGAAAAGAATTTTAAGATTGGAACTGATGCTGTGGATTGTGTGGAAAGGAAAATTTGCCATTTAGGGAAGGTTTGAAGGAGGCTGTGATACTTAACCTTGAGAAGATTTAGAGGATTTAGAAGATTTAGGTAGATTCAGGTATCATATATCTAAAGAGGTAGTCTTTGTAACTGTCAACTCCATAAAACTGTAAGCACGAATCATCATTGTCATCATCATATTTGAAGAAAAATAGGCTTATTCTGTGATCTTGTAGGTGCCAAAACAGAGGTCATTGATTTCCAACCTCAGGGAGACAGATCTCAGGCCCATGTGAGGATAACCTTTCTATCCACTGGGCAGCCCAGTGTGGATCAGTCTCCCAGTTAGAGAGTTACAACTAGATTTCCCCATAAGCGCCAGGTAAGGCAGTGTGCAGGTTCCTGGACCAGCAGAGACTCCCTGCACCAGCCCCTGGCTCCCTGCCCAGCCTCAGCCCCTCCCATCATTCCTCCACATTCCCAGTCCTCCAAAAGTCTGTACCCTTGCTGGGGCCCTGTCGGGGTAGAACCTTGATCTTCTCAATCCTACAACCCTGGGACTCTGCCTGACACACAGCAGGCACTCAGCAGGAGCTGGCTAACTGATTGAATAAAGCAAACACACCGTCATCGATGCCCTGTTTCTTAATCCACGCAAGGAACAGCATACTAAAGCCAAAGTGACTGCGTGTGCAGGGCTTAAAACCCTGACTGCTCGCTGTCTCTTTTGTAATTCTCTGAAGCAAACTCTATGCCCTATAAATCAATCAAGGTGGACATGATTATTGTGCACTTTGGTTAATTGCAAACCCAATCATTTCCCATATTTAAAAAATGGCCTTTTACATAAAGTTGAAATGAGCCACTGGTTTTGAAAGTGCACGTAATGTGCTTTCCTGATGGGCAAAGGAACTTCAGGGAAATATTTATTGTGCTCACGGATGACATTCAGCTATTGTCCGTGTTCCTTTTTATGGCATCATAAAGATTACTTTTTACAGTCAGGCTGGCTGACATCTTCATCAAATCCCCTAATGTGCACATTCACCGGCAATCATTTGTGCCAATGAGTAACATTCAGCAACATTCAACAAAGGTTTATGAGTGCTTGCTCTGAGCAGGGCCCTGAGTAATGGGATTTGTTTCCAAAGCTTTCAGATCTGCTAAAAATATTCTCCATTTCACAAGCAGTCCGGACAAAACCTAGTTTGGTCTAAGTCTCCTCTCTGGGGCCCACTGGGTGAAAATGTACCTATAGCTGCCCAGAGAAATAAAAGCTCCCTTGAAGGACCGTCCAGATCTCCTGGAAGGCTGTCTCTAGCTGGCTCTGGAGAATGTGCCTATTAAATCCTGCGGACAAGCTCTGTCTCTTAGCAACTGACTTTGGGGCATGCTGCAACCCCTCAGCCCTGGGAACTTGCCTGGCCGCCTCCCGGAGACCGGGGAAGCCGGATGACCACCAATCCTCTTCTGTCCCTAGGTCAAAAGGCAAAGAAACCTTCAAAGCAGTGAAAGCAACACAGCTAATTAGCACCTCTGAGGTCCAGTTTCTTCATCTGCTAGTGGGGACAGTACTACCTTACCTCCCAGGAATGTTATGAAAATCAAAAATAAAAGCTATCAAAGATAAACCACCTAGCAGGGAGGGTAGAGCTCAGTGGTAGAGGGGTTCAATCCCCAGTACCTCCATTAACATAAAGTAAATAAATAAATAAACCTAATTACCCACCTTTGAAAGAAAAAAAAAGATAAGCCACCTAGCTTAGTGCAAAGCATCAAGTAGCTGTCCCCAAAAGGCTCAACTCTTTGCATTTCTTCAGGCCACGAAATGGCCAGAGAAGACCCCCCTCCCTCGCCCACCTTCTGCCCCCTCTCAGGCTACCACACAGAAGTGGCAGAGAGATGGAGAGAAGAGGACAGATGTGGAGAAGTATGCCAGAAGGGAACTCAACTGGCCTCAGTGGCATGGGAAGGGAGGGGATGGAAGGGTTGGTGCTGGCGCCAAGTCTTCTAGCCAGGTGACCATGTCGATGGTGACGCTAGGGGCAAGGGCCATCCTTGCTTTGAGAGCCCTGTGCTCTGGCTTTGGCTGTAACTTCTGTCCCCTTTCATGTCCTTCTTCATTCACCAAACTCTCCCCCTTACGACCGTGGTGTTTCCTCCTCCAGGAAGCCTTCCTTACCCTCCAAGAGGGAAGGAACTCTCTCTCCTTCAGTGCTGTGTGGTTCTCAGCGTTCCATCATCATGGATTCTGATCTCTCTCCATTGGGTGGGGGCGCTGTGCCTGGGTGTCTGGGACAAGCAGGCAGAAGACAGATGAGACTGAACAAACCATGAATGAGCAAACTGTACCCATCGGCTTCCCAGCAGGAAACAGAATCTAACTCAGGTGGCACAAAGGGAGAGGCTCTAATTAAGGGGGAGTTTCAGAGGTGTGGCAGGGTCCAGCAAAGACAAACAAGGGAGATTGAGGCTTCCAGAGACGAATGCCCGGGAAGCTGTTGCCACCCCTGAGGGGAAGAGGGTAAGTGATGTTACCGGGAGGACACAGGTAGGGGAAAGATGCCGCCTTCCTCCATTCAGGATGCTGGAGCAGGAGAGAAAATGGTCCTCACCTCTCCCCCTCCCTCTTGTCTCCAACCCACGCCTCCTATTGGCCACTATTAGGGGCTGACTTGTGCCTTCCAAAACTCACATGTTGAAGTCCTAACACCCAGCACTTCAAATGTAATTGTATTTGAAGAGAGGGCCTTTAAAGAGGTAATTTTAAGGTAAAATTGGGTCTTTAGGGCAGGCTGTCATTCAGCATGACTGGTGTGCTTATCAGAAGAGAAGATTTGGATATAGACACACAAGTCAGGCCGGGCGCGGGGGAAGGGGCATGAGGGAAGACACAGGAAGGGGAGGAGAGAGTCCCCAGGAGAAACCGACCCTGCCGACACCTTGATCTCAGACACTCCCACCTCCAGAACCGAGGAAAGAATTTCTGTTGTCTGAGCCACTCAGTCTGCAGGATGTGTTCCGGGTACCTGAGCAAGCTGATCCAGGTACCCGGCTGGTATCCAGCATGCAAAGCAACAGGGCCACGTGGTCCTTAGGGGCCAGCCTCCTGCAGCCTAAAGCATAGCAGAGAAGGGCGGGCTAGGGTGTGGTGCCTGGGCAGAGGGCAAAGGAAGAGTAACCTACACACAATGACTCATCAGTTCAGACTGGCTGTTGAGTGCAGAGCCGAGAGGAGTTGATTCTGTGCTCAGAACTCAGCATGAGGTTGGAAAGCTGGAGCAGAGTCAGAGGGAAATGCCGCCCCATCCCACTCCTCCGGAGCCAGGTGGTACCCTCAGGGAGAAGGGAGGCCCAGGGGCTGTCCAGCCTGGATAGAAGGGAATACAGATTGCAGTGCCTGGAGAAGCGACAGGCAGGCTCGGCTTACCCTGCACACCTAGCACACACAGGACCAGCGGATCTGGTTCTCGGGCCCTGGATCTAGTACCGACTGAGCCACGCAAACGGCAAGGACTGGAGCCAGGATGAAGGCGCTGACTTTCTCTACACTTTCCGAGCACTGGGCTGTGTACTGTGTTTCCCAGGTGTGATCTTATTTCATGATCCCAAGATTTCTTTTTTATTTTAATTTTATTTTTATTGAAGTGTAGTTAACTTACAATGTTAGTTTCAGGTGTACAGCAAAGTGATTCAGTTGTACACATACATATAAATATATTTTTTTCAGTTTCTTTTCCATTATAGGTTATTACAAGAAATTAAATCTAGTTCCCTGTGCTATACAGTAGGTCCTGATTGTTTATCTGTTTTATGTATAGTAATGTGTATCTTTTAATTCCAAGGGGATTTCCACCCTGTGATGTGCCGTGTGTCTGCTTCAAACTAAAAGAAGAAAGTGAAAAACAATTTATCTGTCCTGATCCCAAGATTTCTAAGCAAACACTGAGTTCTAATTTGCAGGTAAAGAGATTGAAGCTCCAGACCCCGAACTAGTGAAACTGAGAATCACCTGAGTGCCTTGAAAATGCAGGTTCCTGGGCCCCCGAGCAGGAATTCTGATTCAGTGCACGTGTGGTGGGGCCCCATTACATGCACTTTACAGAAGAGCCCTGGGAGGCAGGCAGTCCCTTCGGTTACGCTGTGACAGGGCAGGAGGAGGCATCTCAGGGCTACAGCAAGGCCTGCCACCCCTGGACTTGTTAGTGGGGAGTCACTGGTCCCAGGATGATGGAGACATGGAGCAGACCTGAACCCGACCTGAAATCCAGGGTCTAGCAGGGCCAGCAGAGCCCACAGTCAACTGATAATACAGCAATACACGAAATTATTTGTGAAAGACTAGAATTATAATTTGAGTTAATTTCTATTAGTTTTTCTCATATTATTATTTAAATGGTTGTTAATTTTTGACAACGAAGTCCTTTCTTCACTTGGGAGCTTATTATGCAAAATAGATACAAGGTGTGACTCTGGTTGAAGCTGGGTTGAGTCGCCCAGATCCCCCCATGTCAGTAGCTGCCCCCACCCTGAGGCGCCTCCACCAGGCTCTGGGCATAAGGTCTACCGTCCACTGCCTTTGTCCTAAGTCTGGACTTGAGCTCTGACATCCTGTCACCCACTGGAAATGTTCAGGCATCCTTCCTGCTGTCCCAGACCCATCTAAAGCCAGTCTCCTAACTGAGCCCCAGTAACTTAGCTGAGCCCCAGAGGGCCCACATGCCCCCAGCAGGCTCCTCGCCTCATGATACAATAGTGAACAGAGTGATGGCCCAGATTTCCAATGTGACTCAAAGCCTTCTTCTGCCAGGCCCTTCCACGTCTCATTACAAGACTCCCATTGTTTTACTGATTCAACTCACCCAGGATCTCAATATTCCTTGGGGAAACAGCCTCCCGCCCCACTCTCATCCCCATTCCATGCCATGTGGGAGGAGTAGACTCCGTCTCTCCCCATCTCAACAAGTAAACAGCTGACCCAAGCCAGAGTCAATCCAAGCATCCATCCTTCTGGCCACAGTGATTGGTTCAGGCTCGGACAAGCCCTCCAGCCAACATAACTGAGACTCACTTCTGGAACTTCAGCCAGAACTTTCTTTCAGCCAATATAGCTAAGCTATAGGAAAGAAGCCACAGCTGCTAGCAGCCACTGTGTAAGAAAAACCTGTCCAACTACGGAGTCACACAAAGGAAAGAGGAAAGAGATGGAGAGAGACATGTGGTACCTCTGAGCATCCGCATCCCATCGTGCCTGGTGCTGGCCCAGCATCTCAGTAATACGGGCTTCTCAGTAATATGAACCAATACCGTTACTTTCCTTTACTTAAACCAGCTGGAGTTGGCATTGACTACAATCCTCTTAGAGGCTGAACTGCCCCTGACCTTGCTTTGTCCCTTAGAATGTATGTTGGACAATCGCCCATCCTTGCCCAGGCAGCTTTAGGGTTTGTGTCCCAGCATTTGCCTCCTGGACACTGCCTACTGGGTCATCCTCTGCCCTCTGCTCCAGAGTAAGGAAGCTCAGGCCTTCCTCTGCCCACGCTTGTCTTGAAATCCACAATGCCACCTCTTCTAGCCCCTAAGCCAGTATCATTTGCCTTTGATGAATGAAAAGAAAAGGAAACAATCCACTCAGAAGGAAAGAGCAACATTTTTTCCACTTGTCTCTTTTCAGGGACCGACCACAGCCCCGCTGCGGGCGACAGCTGTCACTGAAGAGTAAGAGCGTCTGAGGCAGAGCTGACAAGGACCTTTAAACGGGTGAGAAAAGCTATCGATTGTTGACATGCTGTTGGCTCCTTGGGTTTAGATCAATAGCTCATCGATGCCTCCTTCTGAGTGTTTAACAACCTGCCTCCTTCTCCCCTCCAGACACAACCAGGGCTGCTCCGACCCTGGGAAAGAAACCAGAGCTCGGCTACGTGCCACGTGGAGCAGATTTTCTTTGTTTCAAACGATTTGTCTCGAATGATCTGGGTCCCACGGGCCCAAGGGTCAGCTCGCTTAGATAGTCATTCATCACACAAACACCCACTCTGATACTAAACACACTGAACTCAACACCCCTGTCCCTCTGCCGAGAAACTGTGACCCTTCTCAGTGGCTGGGCCCCCTTCCCCGGCCCTAGGAGGGACGTTCACTATGTGGCTAAGTGATCATGTATTTTGATTATATTTGCAAAAGTTAAAAAGAAAAATGCAGGTGTCCTGAAGCATCCCAGCATGGCTTGCATGTAGGTCCACAGCTGACCCTTGCAGTGAAACAGTTTCTCACCTGGTTACGAGGATTCAGCTGCCTCTCAGTGCCACCAGCTCACTGGATGTGAGAAACCTGAAACGCAAGTGCTGTTGACTCATCCGGCCCAGTGTCCGTTTACCTGTAATCTCCCAGGGCAATCTCATCCCTCACGGCATCCTTGTCAGCTCTGAGGCTAATGTTCACCAGGTCTGAACGTATGTCTGATAGGACAGCGTCTTTGAGCCCCAAACTGAAGCTCCTCCTGACCTTCAGAGGGTTCCCAGACGACCTGCAGACACCTCAAACTCAGTGTGTCCAAAACTGAACTCTCTATCCTCCCCCGAAACCTGATGATCTAACCACATCTCGGGTCCCAGTCCATATTGAACAACGGACTGTGTGTCCATGTTCGTGATAATTATTCTCAACACCTCCCATAACCAACCACCTCCACCTCTTGATCTTAAATGCTTGATTCCTCTTTGTCACCCACTCCTGTCCTTCCCCACAGCAGCCTAGCTGGGCTAGAACAACTGACTACTTTTTTAAATTTTTTTTTTATTGAAGGATAGTCAATTTACAATGTTATGTTCATTTCTGGTGTACAGCAAAGTGATATATATATATATTCTTTTTCAGATTTTTTCCGTTGTAGGTTATTACAAGATAATGGATACGGTTCCCTGTGCTGTACAGTAGGACCTAGTTGTTTATCTATTTTTTACATGGTAATTAGTGTCTGCAAATCCCAAACTCCCAGTTTATCCCTCCCCACTCCTTTCCCCCTCTTCTAACCGTATGTTTGTTTTCCTGTGTCTGTGGGTCTGTTTCTGTTTCGTAAATAATAGAACAGCTGACTTCTAATTGAGCCCTCATTTCCCCTCCAATCTGCTTTTCGCCCTGTAACCCAAGCGTGATCTTCTCTAAAGTGTAGATCCAACCCTGACCTGCCCTGCACTGATCTTCCAGGGTAAACTCTCCTTCCAAACCTGATGCTCCAGCCAGACCAACCTGCCTACAGCTTCCCAGGAGGTTCCCCACCTCCGGGCCTTCGTTCGGGCTGTCTGCTCCTCTGGGCCACCTCGCCTGACTCCATTCCCTTGTAGCTTGAACCTTCCTCCTATGCTACTCTCGTCGGATGCCTGCAGTCCTTCACTCCTGGGTCAGTCTCGCTTATTCAGGCGTGAGCTCCACGTCTCACCTCCTTGCTGAATCCCCAGCATCTAAGCAGCTTTCAGAAAATCTCCTCTGAGCAGGGATCAGAAGGAGAGTTTCTGCCTCGTAGGTGATGTTTCATACGTCCCAGGATGGCCCCTAGACTGACCTCTGAATGCAGCCAACCTGGGTGCAGACATCTGTGGACAAGAACCCGGGGGCGGGTCAGACTGCTGGGCTGAAGGAAGATACTCCAAAACGTGCAGCCTGGGAGCCTGCCCTTGAGGGGAAGGAGAAAATGGTACCAGCCCCTTCTGTCCCCCGGGGAGCCCACTGATGCCCCGAAAACTTCTCTCAGCCCCCATGCCTTTTCTCTGGTCACCTAGGAACGCTGCTTGGTATTTATAAGTGTAGCGAATGCTACTCCCACAGGCCTTTTTCCTTCCATTTCATTAGCCAGGGACTTTTTGTGGTTTAATGTCTGCTCTTCTTCTTAAATGCAAAAATGTAAGCCTCCTTACCGTGAAGAGCACTCTTCATTCCCAGGGTCGGTTCACCTGGAAGTGATCTACATGGGGGCGTGTTCAGGACCCTCAGCCTGCCCTCTGGACAAAGCACAGGAGGTGGCCCTCACAGCCCAGAGGCCCTCACAGCAGAGGACAGCTGTGTTTTCTGATGAGCATGAGACATGAGGTGAAGGGAGGAATCCACTCTTCTCAACAAATTCCAAACCACCACGGGCTAGTTCCTCGCAAGGTCTCATAACACACATACCTTGAGTTGATATTTTCAAATGAGTGCCTTCTTCGCAAAAATCACTGCACCGCCACCAGCCTTCACACCGGGAATCCCAAGGCCAGCGACGAGTCTGGGGTCAAGTGGTCAGACGAGGCAGGAGTGGAACCAGTCAGGTCCGTCAATCAGACAGATACTAAGCTCCCACTAAGTGCCAGGCACACGGGGTCAGTGGCGGATGGGACAGAATCATCCCAGCTCAAAGAGCTCTTACTCTCCTGAGAGGTGGCAGCCAGTGGGAAAGGCTGGGAAGTGACTTACAGCCCAGAGGGGTCCAGATTTCCTTCTCGGGACAGTCAGAACTCACTGAGGGCTTTTAGGCTGGAAAGTGACAACATCTTCTGGTTCATACTTTGAATGGGCCATCTAGCAGTTGGGGAAAGAATGGATTGTTGGAGTACAATCAAACCATCGTAGGATCAGAGCTACTGTAGCAGATCCAGCAACTGAGGAAGAGCATCAGACTAGGGTGGCTCTGGAGGTGGCCATTTGGGAGCAAGTTTCAGGTGTACCTTTGGGGTCCACGATGAATGTAACTCGGGAGATGAGAAAAGCATCAGAGAGGCCTCCTCGACTCTTCACTTGAGCCGTGGGGGATACTGTGGCGCCATTTATAAGACAGAAAAGGCTGAGTCCAAGGCGGAACCATCAGTGGGAGGGGACAATCAGAGTCTCGTGTGGGACATTTTAAGTGTGAGACACCTGTGCTAAGGAAGCAGGTGGACATAAGTCTGCAGTTCAGGGGCCAGGGGGAGGGGTGGCGGACGGTCTGAGCTGGAACCAGAAAGAAGCTTAAGGACCGCAGAGCAGAAATATGATGACATCGTCTATCCCGGAAGGGAGCACGAACAATGAAATTGTCCCTGCATTTCCATTTAGGAGGCAGGCTTGTTTCAGAGTAAAAATAAGAAAGGGTTTTGAGAGGAAGGAATCACCCTCTGCAACATATTTCAGCCTTCCTGTACCTGGGAAGATGGACAAACCATCCACCAGTAGAACCTGCCCCCATCCTTGGCTCTGCCATCATTTCCTGTGGCCTCAGACAAGTCACCGCGACTGTTTAAGCCTCAGGGTCCTCGCCTGAGAAATGAGAGAGTTCGCCTCAATCATGTAGCTGTAGTCCCTATAACACCTCATCTCAGAGCCCAGCTCACTGTTGTGCTTGCATCCTTGGGCCGGCGCAGTGCTGGGTCTGGGGCCACGCTGGGGAGTACTGAAAAGGTTCCTGCTTCAGGATACTCATCCGGAAACTTAGAGAAGCCAGCATGAATGACAGCAGAGGGCATAGCAGGTGTCTCCGAAGGTATGTGATCTCAATGCAATGTCCCCTCAATTTCTGCCCCAAGAGCCTTAGACCCACTTTGTTCTGACAATGTGCAGACTCTTCTCTTTTTGGGAAGAAAGGAAATTATCTCTGTGATGGAGACAACCAAGGGCCACTCACTGATCACTGTCTTGTGTGCTACAATCTGTGTTGTGGGCAAGACCACCACCGCATCTAAGCGGAGAGCGTTTAACGTTACCGGGTAGGTCTTAGTTACCAGGCAAGGAGATTCAAACTGCTTGTGTTGTTTCCGGTATTACAGCTTGTCACCCATCTACATGGCATCAGAGAACTAGCTCAGTTCTAATTTTTTTTTTACACACTGATATAACATTGTAACTTGCTTACAAGTATTTTTTGCAGAAAGAAAATAAGGCTAGAAGAAAGAATGCTACAAATTTCACAATAAATGGTAAATGCAACTTATTGCAGCAGAGTAAAATGAGTGTCTGTCACGTAAAACATAAATTTAAAGATAATTCAGTGGATAATATTGAGACATGTTCAACAGATACACAGAGAATTTTATAAGAAGTTTCTTTGCAACAGTCAGAAAAGAACCAAGGAAATTAGTTGTCTGAAATCAGAATTGTGTCCAACATTTTTAAACAACTTTTAACAAAGCTGAGCTTATAACTTTGGCCAACTATAAAACAATTCAGATTCCTGCACAAAAAGAAAAAACATTTTTAGATAGAGAGATGGTAAGAGAAATTGTTACTTCAGCTATGGAAGTTTTGTTTAAAATTATGAAGAGAAAAATTAAAAATGTATTCTACAGAAATGAAAGCTCTTCAGCTAAGATCCAAACCATTAACTTTAAAATACAAGACCTTCCAAATAACATCAAAGATATGTTGATTCAAAATTTTTTAAATCTCAAGTACTTATTTTTAACTTTAGATAAATCGTGCAATATGGAAGACACTGCTCTGCAAAAAAAAAAAAAATTCAACAGTAAGTTTAGTGAAATTTAAATGCAGACCAAGTATTTCTAGCACAAATTTAGCATCAGAATGGAGATGTGCCATAAGTGTAAAATACACACTGGATTTCAAAGATTTTGTATGAATAAAAGAATGTAAAAATCTCATTAATAATTTTGAATATAGATTACATGTTAAAATAATATTTTAGATATATTGAGTTAAACCAACTATGTTATTAAAAAATGTTTTTAAAAACTGCTCAGTAATCACTCAGTGCAAGAATCTGGTTCCCATCACGGGGGAGGGTTGGGGGGAGGAGGAGAGGGGGTGCTAATGTTGGAACTAATTGTAAATAACTATCAATTGTTAAAAAAGAAATACACACACAGTCTGGAAATAAAACCCAACTGAAGAAGTGACAGGGTGATGACAAGGGGTAGGGATGTAAAACTGTGCTGAGATTCAACCATAAAAAGGGATAAAGTACTGATTCGTGGCACAACATGGATGCACAGTATGCTAAGTGAAATCGGCCAGTTACAGGAGACCGTATATTGTGTAAGTGCATTTAAATGAAATAATTGAAATGTCTAGAAGAGATAAATCCTTAGAGACAGAGAGCAGATTAGTGGTTACCTAGGGCTACAGGGGAAGAGGGAACTGGAGGGTGATGACTAAAGGGTCCAGGGTTTGTTTTTGGAGTGAGGAAAGTATTCTAAAGTTGAATGTTGTGATGGTCGCACTACTCTAGGAATATACTAAAAACCGTTGAACTGTGTGCTTATTTTAAATTGAAGTACAATTGAGTTACAATATTGTGTTAGTTTCTGGTGTACAGCATAGTGATACAGTTATACGAATATATATTCTTTTTCATTTATAGGTTATTATAAGCCATTGAATATAGTCCCTGTGCTGTACAGTAGGAACTTGTTTATTTTGTATATGAATTGTATACTTTCAATGGGTAAATTGTACGGTATGTGAATGATATCTCAATAAAGCTATTTTATATATATATATATATTGTAAGTGCACTGAGGCTTTTATTCTTGTCATACAAAGGGCAGGTGGCTAGATACTGATGGGTTCTCAATGATAATAGATGAACTGCTGACTTTTAATTCAATCATTGAAGTAAGAACCACTCCTCTGCCACAAAAGAGCAGAGACTAATCAAGAAATGTTGCTCTCAAAAAACTGCTTCCTGAACTGTGTGAGGGTTGGAAGGAATGTCATAGCTGGTGGTTGTGGAGATGTGATAAAATGAAATATGGGTTTTATAATAAATGTCACTTCTGTCAATTCCGGGAGTTGCAATATGTGCAAAAACAGAACTCTTCCCGTGGGGTGTGAAAGTGAGAGCTACGCTTGCAGGAGCTTTGTGGAGCAAAGCCAGAGGGATGCAGGATGCTACGGTGGAGAGGATGCTGGAGGGACACGTGGGAGGCAGGGAGAGGAGGCGTACCAGGTATGGGGACCGAGAAGACACATCCCTTGCAGTTCATAATCTTGGGGACCACCATACAGCACACTTGAGAGATATTAAAAACTGAATTCTACTTACTCTTTCCGTTAGTATCTTAACACTTGGTCGTGCCCTAGTCCAGTGGGCAAACTTCTCAACCTTGAGTTGTACCAGAATCATTGCAGGGCTTTTCAGAACACAGCTTACAGGATCAGTAGGTCAGGGTGGGTGGGGCATGAGAATTCAGATTTCTAACAAGGTCCAGAGGATGCCGATACTGATGTTAAAACTGAAGCAGATAATCCATGGGCCAAGCTCTGAGTGGCAAGGGTGAAGGGCACCTGCCAAGTGCACTCCGCAGCTGGATGAGGGCATAATGAGTTCTCTTCAACGGGCATTTAAGGCCCCTCTTGAGATGCTCCAGGGGCAGAAAGGGTGAAAGGAGGGGTGTTGTTCTGCCCCAGGAAGACCTGCGGGACCCTCACGCAGTTTACACTGGATTCTAGGCTTCTTGCTTATTGATTGCAATCAGTCGAGTTACCTCTGTAACAAATTGCCTTAAATTATTGAAACAGAAGTAGGCGCAGCTGGGTAAGGAACGCACAGGATGGTACGGGTCTATATTCATTAAGGGGTTGCCCGCACTGCCTGTCTCCCACTGGGTCTGACTCCAAATGATTTGTTCCCACCAACCTGATATTTCTCCTGATACTGGCAGTGTTTGCCCATCTGCAAACTCTCCACTCGAGCGGACTGAAATCCCTCATGCATTTCTTATAGGTCTCCGAATGCAGTCTGCAAGGTTCTGCACATATCCCGTGGAGTGGCCACATGCACACATCCGATGTGTCTTTAAGCTGCTTAACAGCATGGATGCTAAGTGTTTAATCCCTCCTGATGATAAAACTGACAAGTAAAATTGTATAAATTTAAGGTGTATGATGTGATGATATGATATACGTATGTATTGTGAAACGACCACCCCAATGAATTCAGTTAACGCATCCATCACCGCACATAGCCACCATTGTGTTCGTGTGTCTGTTGAGAACATTTAAGATCTGCTCTCTTAGCAAATTTCAAGTATACAATACAGTATTGTTAACTATAGTCACTATGCTGTACATTGAATTTTTGCCCCATAAAAAGGAGCAATGTTTTCTTAAGGAAACTTTCCCTGTAATGAGATACGGCGGAGACTAGCCGTGGTAGGGCTGATGAAGATTAATATAGGTTCCCTCGAAAGCATCATGAGACAGAGCATGCAAATCACCATGGAAACCAAGCCCTGTTTTATTGTATAAGAGGTTTGCTAATTATCCTAAAAAGCTAAGAAAACCCACTGCCTAAGGGGAGATCAGGGTGGGTATTAATGAGTAATACAGCAAGATAATGGAGGAATGGGGCAGCTAAGAGCACCCATTTCTCCCTGATGAAATGAAGGGATGATTTGCACGGCTGTGCAGGAGAGTGTCATGCTGTCCTGTTGGATGCAGGGATGTGAGGGTCAGCCATGGACTAATGCCGGGTCTCCCCATCCTCTGAGGCTTGCTGCTGCCTCGCTGATGTTTCTAGTACCCACAGAGCCACCCAGGTTTGGGGGAGAACAGACTAGTGAAGGAAGATGGTGTGGCTGCTGTCCCAACACAGGAAGCCAGCCTAGCCCTGTGGGATACAGCCTGTGGGTTAAGAGGCTGGACCAGAACAGGAAGATGGGGACGGAGTGGGCAAACCCATCCTGGGCACCTGCCCTGGGAACGTTCACCCATGTTAGCTTTTTGAATGCTCTCTTAAACCCTGGTGCGGACAAAACTTAACACTACTGTATACCAACATGTGCCCAACACAGAGACTTTTCTTTTAATTCCAATAATCTTGAGCATAAAGGAATATGAAATAAGGGCCATGACAATCCTCTAGATGAACACAGGCTAGATTGAACATATATAGATTTGCCACATTCATTTCAGACCTTTTGTTGTGGTTGTTATTGCATTGTATTGTTTTGTTGTTTTTTTAATTGAAGTATTGTTGATTTACAATGTTGTTAGCTTCTGGTGTACAGCGTAGTGATTCAGTTATAAGTATATATATATATAAAAAATATATATTCATTTTCATTATAGGTTATTACAAGGTATTGAATATAGTTCCCTGTGCTCTACAGTAGGACTCTGTTGTCTATTTTATACAGTAGTGTGTATCTCCAAATCCAAATTCCTAATTTATCCCCTCCCACTCCTTTCCCTGGACCTTTTCATCTTTCAACACATTTTTAACACAATATAATTGAAGCAACTTCTGAAACACTCACTACAGCTGTATAAATCTTTCCTCCCATGTCTCTGTGCTTTTACTAACCCAAGTATTTATCCATAAAAAACAAATAACGTTGTGCTTTTTAAGTTTTAGGTCATTGGTATCACATTATATTTATATTCTGCATCTTTGTGTTTTCACTTGACGTTGAGTTTTCAGGAACTGTGGGTGTTGATCAATAAGGGAGTTCAGCAACGTTGCTGGGTTTATCCCCTGAATACAAGGGCAGTTGCAAGGAATGGAGTCTGTATGATAGACATCTGAGGACTTGAGACTTTGGGACCCAGAATGTGGTCAGTTTATGGAAACGTTCCCCGTGGGAGAACGAGAAGTGCGCACTGTCTCTGTATGGGGTTCCCTCTGTATTTATTGGATCAAGCATGTTAGTGGCATATACTTACTAAATGCGTCTACTTAACCTGGTTTCTAAAGAATTGCATTTAGAATCATAGTATAAGACTTTACCTATATCAATGATTCTGATCATCACAGTTTTTCAAAAATATGGATGGTATGAGTCTTACAGATGAAGAAACATGAATCTCAGAGCTGGGAACCGGCAGACTCAGGCTTGGCCCCTGTCTGCTTTTAAAACCAATCAGTCTTCTAGAAGTCAGTATCTGCAACTGAAGAAATGATCTAGCCACCGGGGCAAGCAGAGGCAATTCGGCCTCAATCCAGATCTGTGAAATGGGAACTCTCAACCTCTAACCTATTGTGCAAAATCTAGCGAGCAAAACTCTGGCCTCTCTGAATTATATCCTGCTAGTCTGCACTTGGCATTTTGTTACCTTGTCTGCTGACTTTGGACAATCTCCCTGACTGTCCCTGGGGTGTTCTATTTCCCATGGATGTCCTGACACGCCTGGGCCCTCTGGGCCTCACGCCCACCCTCTCCCACCCATCAGGGCTGCCCTGACCATCCAGTGACCCAGCAACGGCATGTTCTTAAGTTAACAACCAAAGCCCAGTGGCGAGGGTATGGCTCAGTGGTAGAGTGCGTGCTTAGCACGCATGAGGTCCTGGGTTCAATCCCCAGTACCTCCATGAGGTAAATAAATAACCTAATTACATCCCCCACCAAAAAAAGTAACAACCAAAGCCCAATCCAATATATCTTCTCAGCCTTTATGTCTGCACTTCCCCTCAGTTAGATAAGAAACTGAAATGGCAGATTCAGCATGACACTGATGGGGCCTAGACATCAGGGCTCCTGCCTTGCAAGGGCCCCTTATAAGGCCCTGTACTTAATTCTGTATTCGTAATTTTATCTTCTCAAAGAGGATTCCAAAAATTGCAGGAACTTCAGGCCACCCAAAACCTGGGTCCGCCCCTGCAGAAATGACTTCTTTATGACAGAGACTTCCTGGTCGAGCAGTGGGCGCTGTGGGAGAGTTCACAGGCCATAATCTCAGGACTGAAGCTTAGATCAGTGACACAAATACAGGCCTCCCTGTGCCCCACCTCCTTCCACTTGTGCGTCAGCCGGGCACCTGCCCCTACCCAGTGGGACATGTTGGCCTTGGTCAGCCCTGCTCCACTGTAGCCTTCAAGCCCAGGGCAGGCCACAGCTCCCAGCTCAGCGATCGCCTGGGCCCCACCCTGCTCCAGCTGTGTCCACGGGGCTCTTGGGACAGGGCCAGGCCCAAGCCAGATGATCTGACATGATGAGAAGGGAAATTCTCCACATTCCTGCTGCAGAAGACATGTGCCAAAGGCGATGCAGTTAGGAGAAGCAGGCTGGGGATTTCTTGAGCAGCCAAATGCATCTTCAACCCTAACAGAGTTCAATGTGGGAAAAAACTGGGTCACCTCTAATTAAGTCAAGTTTTAGGGGGAGCTAGTGGATGGAGCAGGGGGCCTGGGAGGGGAAAGCCAAGGGCAATGCCGGACCAGCATCAGGATACTCTCCCAATGCATACGGACTTCCAGTTTTGGAAAAATGTCTTCATATTCCCAGAAATGACCCAATGGAACCATCAAATTACACTATTTTCTCCAGTCATCAATGCATCGAGATGGTTCCAGGCGGAAATGGCCAAAATCCTGTTTTTAACTCTGTGCTGATTCTCGCACTAAGTGATTACCCAAAGTTTCTTGCAAAGGTCCTCCTTGCCAAATGCCCGTTTTCCTTTCTCACCACTAACAAAGGAGGTTTGGTGAGGAAAAAGTCAGGTTGTCAGTTTGAACTTCTCAAGCCAGTGTCAGCAGAGCAGCTCCTACCAGGACATTTGAGGGGTGTCTGGAAGTCTGCTCAGAGCCCTCTTCTCCCCACAGCCAGGGAGAAATCTATGGCTCTAGAATCACTCCCTAGCAGACCCTCTTAGAAGCCTGTATGTTAATCACTGTATTATCTGGTCCTCTTGCAAAGCCAAATATTCCTTCAAGACTCAGCCGGTCATGTTCTCCATGAGGACCTGGTCTGACTGCCTCCCACCTTGAGGTTGAACCAAACACCTGCCCCGCCACCAACATTTCCGTATCATAGCACTTACGATTTTACACAGCTGTCTACATCAATTCTATCTCCCTCACCAGACTGGAGATGTCCCATTCTCACCCTTCCCTCCCATGGTTCACTTTATCTCTATACCCTTTAGAGTTTACAAAGACCTCTCACCCCCCATTTAATCATTATGATGATGAGCTGACATTCTACAAATCAAGAAGCTGAGACTTGGAAAGACTGTGTTTGCCAAAGTCCCAACCCTGGGAAGTATCAATATCTGGATGTGTACCCAGATCTTCTGATCCCAAGTCTAGTGCCTCTTCTCACTGTCCAGCAGCTCCAGGTCACAAGGCTTTAAGGACATGAAGATATCAGGAGGGTAAAAATACAGAACATAGCTTCCCTACCCTCAAACAGAAGATCGGATGAGAAATCATGGGCAGAAGCGCAAAAAAATACAAGACTGTCACACGTGAACACGCCCACAGAGGCTGGGCAGGGACTGGGAATGGCTGAAACAAGGTGGGTGGAGACTATGACCCACCAGAGAAATGTGTCCACTCAAAGTTCCCAGGGTTTATTCAGAGCAGACATATTGCTACTGCACGGGAACACAGACTCAGAATTACTCCTGTTTTTGGTTTTTTGGTTTTTTTTTTTATTTTTACAGTTGGGAATCGGGACTTTAAATGTGAAATCTCCAATTTTTTTGCTGGCAGCTAATCCAAATGTTTAAAAAAGAAAAGAAAAACACTGAGGACCAAAAAAATACATCTGGAAGCTTAATGTGGCAGATTGTAAGCTCTGCTGCAGACTCAACGCCTAGACGTCAGATCACTCAGTGCAGACTCCTCTCACTTAGCTCCGAGGCCACCAGTCACTCCACCCAGCGCAGCCTGCTGGGCAGAGAACGGGTGACACAGCACAGTTCCCAACACGCTGCCTGCGTCCCTTTGGTGGCTGCCTTTCTTGCATGACTGGAGTTTCTGAGGATACAGAAGTGGGGGCCTTCAGCAGCAAGGCTGCCCGCTTCAACCTAACTTCTTGTTCTTCCACTATTCTCAACTTACACCAGAATAACCCCGTGACTTTGCTCAACCAATGGTCCATTCAGATCCGTCAGCCTCCCAGAAGGTGATTATTTTTTAATTTGTGTCTGATTTGGCATTTAGGTTGCTTCCATCAGCCTTTTGACCACTATCTTACAGGATCCCTTGAAGATTCTTCCTCAAGGGCCCCGCAGAACCTCACACCGTGTTTGCACAACAGTGAGCATCTCACAAATGTGAACTAGAAGAACCAAAGACCTCAAACCTTCAGCCGCTCTCTCTTCTCTGCTCTTGTGCGGACATTTCTGCCCAAGACCAGCAGGAAGGGTGGGTTTCCACCGGCTGATAAACCCCTGCCGCTCCTACGGTTACTGATTGCCGGCCGCGCACCAGGTCCCATTCTCCATCAGATCCTCCCTATGACCCTCTGAGACACGTCCTAGCTTGGTCCTATCCTACCGATGAGGAGAACAAGAACCAGAGAAGGAAAAAAAAACACTCAAGTAGCGGAGCTAGGATTTGAACTCAAGTCAGATCGATTCCAGAGTCCCCCCCACCCATGATCCCAGCAGTGCAACATTCAGAGGAGCTGTTATTTGCCCCATTTTACAGATGGAGAAAGAGGCTCAGGGAGATTGCGAAACTTCCTAAAAGTCACACCCGGCTGGTAAAACAGCCGAGTTCACAGCTGCATCAGGACAGCAGTGGGCTCAGCCCCAGGAGCTGTTCTAGATCCACTGCTCAATTTTAACACGAGTTTAGTTGACATGAAAAAAATGACTGTAATAAGCATCAGAAAAAAGTTTCACGCTGGCTTTGCCACAATCCCTGCTAATCGTGTCTTTAATTAAAAAGCTAAAATTTAAAAAAAAAAAAAAAAAGTACCCATGAGTTTAGCACATTGGATGGTCTCCTTCATTTGTAAGTCTGATTTCTTTCCCATTTGCAAGTCTGCGCTTGTCTCCCATCCCTCGCCACTTACTGTGTGGTCCACGGACCAGCAACAGGAGCATCTGGGAGTTTCCCAGGAACGTGGAGTCTCAGGCCCCGCCCCAGCCTCGCTGACTCAGACTCTGTGTGTTGACAGAAACTCCAGGTGGCCTGCGTGCCCAGGAAAGTTGGAGAAGCACTGGACTGTGTGACCCTAAGACGTCTCCACTATCAGCCGTTTTACAGAGACTTCTTGGTATATCCAGACAACGTGGTCTAGTGAGCGCTGGTTTTTAGACACAAAGATGCTACCCATGCACAGATCTTGAGCAAGACGAGCCTGAATGGACCCCCAGGAAACGTCTCAGAAATCTCCGTTTCTAAGGGAACCCACTTTGGGAAGACCCAAATTAGACTTGAACCCTCAGCTCCCCCTGCACGCAGCCATCAGTGTCATCCAAGGCAACTCTGCGTCTTCACCCACGATGCCCACCCACCCCCCTCCCAGTGCTTCTGTCTTTCACAGCGCTGCAGGGTGAGTGTCCCAGCTTTCAAACTCCTTGCTGAACGACGAGAAAAAACTGATCTTTTGCCACATGGAAAAACGCACCCAGAAATGAAGTAATAGGGGAATAGAAGTGAACCTTAGGGGCTGTCCGTAAAGCGAGCCTAGGATGATGGGTTTGAGAATGTCCTTATAAAGCCATATGGTGACTCCTCGGTGGCCAAGCTGTGGGTGGTATGGGGCTGAGAGCAGACCCGAGGAATCCTGGGTTATGAGAAGGTCGAAACTGCTTCGGTCAGAGGCCACGTCTGCAATTAGTCCTTAGGGGAGATGCACGGGAAGGGACCCTTGGCTGGGAGAAGGACCAAGCCCAGGAAAGGCAAGAGCCTTCTCCACAAGGCGGTGCTCGGCTTTGCCTTGGGGCCTGCTAGAATTTCATTATCTGGTTCACACCGTACAGATGGGAATTTAATAATTAATTAGGGAATAGCTCACCCCAGAGCCCGTGCAGGGGGATTATGCAAATCAGCCAAGATGTGTGGCAAGGGGCTAAATATTTCATAGTGTGTTTAATCTGCAAATATGATCCACCGAGACAGCTTAGGCAGGAAACCACCATCACCATAATTATTATCGCTCCCGCAAAACTACTTCGCTTTCCATCAGACGCCTTCCTTCCAACTGCTTTGGCCAAACGCATCTCCCCAGAAGTGTAAAATTTTTTAAATGAAAGAAAAAGAAAGTTACTGCAATGCGAAAGAATATTAGGGATGAAAAGAACCTGTTTGCATCAAATTAAAACTCACCTAGATGCTACCTTTGCTCCATATACAATTTCTTTAACACTCAAACAGCTTCTATCCTGACCGTTTTCTTTCACGTGCACTCAGAATATCACCTAAACTAGGAAGCTGAACCAAAAGAAACCAGTGTTACCTCCTGTGCACTCCACACGCTGCGTTGATTAAGTCACCCACTGGTTCTGGGTACCTCCAATACCCTTCCTACAGATTCTCCTCTACTTCCATGAGCCTAGAGCACTTTCCTGTCTCCTCCCCACAAAAACCTTAAATGTTTTAGCTTGTGTAGATAATCAGAGCTAGAGCACCACGAACCCATGGGCTTCTAGCGAATTCTGTTTCACAACCACCACCACCACTACCACCTCAGGTTGAAAACTCAATCATCTAGAATGGGGTCAGCAAACTTTTTCTGGAAGAGGCCAAATTATAAAGATTTCAGGCTCGGCTGGCCACATGGTCTCTGTTGCAACTTCTCAACTCTGCTGTTGTAAAGGGAGGCAGCCACTGACCAAGTGTAAACAAACGCGCGTGGCTGTATTCCAATAAAACTTTATTTACCAAAACAGGTGTCGAGCCAGATTTGGCAGCCATCCAAACCTCCCCATATCTAATGCTCTGCTATAGTATTTCTTAAGACTTCACGCAGCTTTACTAGAAAAAAAAAAAAAAAAAAGATGGGACTGTCTCTGTGACTCTGAGCACGTATATATGCAGACCTAAATATATTACATTAAACTAGTGGTTCTCACGTTTGGCAATGTCTGGAGACCAGGGTCGGCACCAGGAACAGCGTCTGGAGACATGTTGTGGGTGTGTAAGTGTGCAGTTGAATGGGGCACCACACTTAGAACGGCCCCAGCCCCACACTTGATTTAATCCTCTGCTGTCACTATCATAAAATTCTTCACAATTTTTGTATAAGGGGCTCCACATTTTTTTTTTTTTTTTTGCACTGGGCCCCACAAATTACACTGGCACTCCTGCTGGAGACATAGAGAACATCAAAGATGGTCACGACAGGGCAGGTGCTACTGGCATCCAGAGAGTGGAGGTCAGGGATGCAGCTAAGCACCCCACAACATGAAACAATGTGAAATGTCCAATAGTCTATCCTGTCCGGCCTACAAACAAAGTCCTTTTGTGTAGTGCAACCTCATTTAACTACGTCTTACATCTTTTTAAGACTTAACAAAAATATTTACAAACCAGGGAAAAAGCCCCTCTCCCAGTCTAGGTATTTCTGATTTCTTTTTGTTCAGCACAAATCAGCCTCTTTTAATCTTCCCCCAGTTCGTGTACTCACGTATTGACCTGTTTCCTAGAGAAAGGATACATGCAAATGGCATGAATTCTTAAGATTCTGAAACATATTCAGTAAAAGTGAATCTCCCACCAACCCCTTTCCCCCATCCCTGTTTCCTTCCTAAGAGCGACCCCACGTAGCATGTCCTCAACTGTCCTCTGCAGACATTTGGTAATGGGGCATTTTATATGCTCAATTTCTCTCCTGTTTTCTCCCAGACATCCTTTACCTGCCCACCTAAAATGTTCCCCAGAGGTCGCCTGTACCAAGTCCAGCCCTGCTTTGCTTCCCATTTTTCTGGGGCCACCTACTTCTGTAACGAGGACTCCAGACCTTCCAGAGCCTTCTGCTCCAGCAACTCTGCCTCCTGGGAGCGGCTTATCAGATTCCCCTGCTTCCCTTCTTTGGAAGCCCTGGCTGAATAAAAAGTAGTGCTCCATTTTCCATTTCCTAACTTCTCTCCCCAGATGCTCTCTGTCACTCCGTTTAAAGTCTGCTGGGACCCGGGGCTGTCAAAGTTGTTGAACAGAATAAAAAGCTCTTGAGCTTGATCCAGGCCAGTCTTCTATACATAGACTTGGCCCTCATTTCTGTTCCAAAAAGAGCAGGAAAGAGACAGCCTGAGGTTGGAGGCTGTAACTTCCGCTGGTATTGACTTTGACTTGCAGAGCGACGGACGGGCCTGGGTGGATGTGACCACCGACGTGCTCCTCAATTATTCATACCACTTTTGAATTAAAAAGAGAAAAAGACAAACAAAAGCAACCAGAAAAGCATAAGCCGGCCGAGAACACCAGTTCAAGAGAACGATTAATTATTTAGAGCTCTTTAACCACAGTCTCGATTCAAGGGCAACATTTGTGTTGGGAGAAGTGAGAAGCCTGGCGGAAAGTGTGGCTCTGACCCCAGGCAGCAGCAGAAGGCTTCGGGGGGAGCGGCAGGTCCCTGGGAATCTGTCCGTCTCCTCCTTCTTGACCTTTCAACTCCCATGGCCGCTGTACTTTTTCTCCCAGCAGGAAGGCTGCCATTTCCTCTCATCCTCCGGGGAGGTGAGAGTGAGATGCCCCGGGATGGGTTATCCTGACCGCTTGATGTCAGAAGCGGCAGCTCAGTAATGGGGAGAAGGCTGGGCCCCATGTGCCCTCAGGAACCTAGGCAGGTCTGTCCTCATACTCCGAGGTGACGCACATGGTGGGGGAGATGGAACGGCAGGAGTAGGGGGTCATTGTGGAAGGAAATCCCTCCACCAGCTGAACCTTTCCGTCTCCCAGTGCTGCTATCGTGTGGTCCTTCAGGCCACGCTGGGCTCCTCCCACTTCTAGCCACATCCCTGACTCAATGGATGCTTGGACAAGGCGATGCCAGGAAGAAGGGTGCAGGATAAACTGGGGGTAAGAGAATAGAAAATACACACTTGGAATGGCAAAGGAGTCTTTTTGGGGGGATGGGGAAGTAATTAGTTTATTTATTTTTCTGGTGGAGGAACTGGGGATTGAACCCAGGACCTTAGGCATGCTAAGCACATGCTTTACCACTGAGCTATATACCTTCCACACCCCTCAGCATGGACTAGTCTTAATTTTAAGTTCCCAGACTTGTTGCAGTAGAAAAGCCTGTGCAGCTTATGTGTGTGTTTGAGTGTGTATGTGTGTATGTGTTAAAATACACATAACATTAAATTTACCATTTTAATCATTTTAAAGTGTACAGTTCAGTGGCATTAAGTGCATTCATATTTTTGTGCAACCATCACCACCATCCATCTCCAGACCTTTTTCATTAACCTAAACTAAAATTCTGACCCCATAAAACAGCTCCCCATTCCCCACTCCCCCAGCCCTTGGCAACTGCCATTCCACTTTCTGTCCATTTGAATTTGACTATTCTAGGCACCTCACATAAGTAGAATTATACAGCATTTGTCTTCTTGTGACTGGCTTATTTCACTTAGCATAATGTCCTCAAGGTGTATCTACATTGTAGGTGTGTCAGAACGTCCTTACTTTTTAAGGCTGCATAGTATTCCATTGACCATATAGACCACATTTTGTTTATCTTTTCATCTGTTCATGAACACTTGGGTTGCTTCCACCTTTTGGCTGCTGTGAATTATGCTTCTGTGAGTATGGGTGTGTTCGAATATCTGTAGCTTAAAAAAAACACACATATCTCCAATTCTCATCTTGTGAGGTTTTATTTCACTAGCTCTGGAGTAAGTCCTGGGAACCTATACGTTTAACAAGACCCCCAACTGATTCCAATGCCAGATGAGGTTTGGGAAACAAGGAACTAGATCCCTAAACACACTGTGCTAATCCCAGCAGCGAGTCCTCTTTGCAGTGGATGGGTTCCGTTGTCGTCCGACCCCAACAGCGAAAATAAAGCCAGCTTCCATTCTGTAAACTCAGCTCCAACAGTCTGAACAAGAGGAGTCTGATCTTCCTGCTTACCATAGGGAAACCGCAGCTCGAGTACCAGGATTCAAGCTCATCTCTTTCATCCAAAAACCTTGCTGTTAGGCTCATGGACTAAGCTGCTCTGACTCCTCTAAGCCTGTGGCAGCTCTCTGGGGCAAAGCTGGGTATCATCCGACACCACAGAATAAGAGTAACAGGAGAGGAATGGGCTGAACCCCAGGGGGACTGCTGCAGGAGGGGGCTGTCAGTGTGAGAAGCAGCATCTCTCTGAGGTCTGCGTCTTCACCTCTAGAAAGGAGTCATCCACAGCTTGGAAACAGGGAGCATGGCATGTGTTTGGGTTTTCAGATGGTAGGTCAGCTTCTTACAGTCTTCAACGCAAAGATGCAGAGATGAAAGGACAGCTAGAAACTCTTACCAACTTTTGCTCCACTCCCACCACGTGATTCAAGATCCTGTTTTTGGCATTGAATATGTGTGCTCTGACCGGGTCCTCACACCAGCTCTTCAGGGAGAGATTCTCTCCACTTCACAAATAAGAAAATGAGAGTTAGTGGACGCTCGGCTGACAGCAGAGCTGAGACTGAAAACCAGATCCCTCTGTCTTGGCAGTGACATCTTCTCCCTCTCACACCTCTTCCTCCCTCCTACTGCCCACCTCCCAGCTCCAAAGCAGTCCCAAGGCCTTTTAGTCCCATTAAAGAATTTCACAGATTAAAAAGGTTTTAGAAAAAATCCCAGAGTTTGCAGACTGGCACCATCGAGGATCTAGGAGAAAAAGAAGGTTCTCGTTTTGGGTTAACATTCTGCTAAACTTCTCATCTTCCAGCCATTGGAGTTTAGACCCTGGAGTTCCCAGAAAAGGGGCCTTTGCCTAAGCAAAACTATGGTGTGTCTCCAAGCTCCTGTCAAAATTACCACCCTGCTGCTTAACAAGATTCTACTGGGTGTATACCAGGGAGTCACAGTGTGAGTCCATCAAACTTCCTGGGGTATTTTACAAATCTTGTCCAATGCCTTTACTGTATCACATACGTGTTTATTTCAATAAGTTATTACTGACGAGATGAAGGAATGAATGAATGCATACTTCTCAGATGTCTTGAGTTGATTGAGTGCTGAATTGGTCAAGCTTCTCCAGAGAAACATATATTTAACATATATATATGTTATCATATATATGATATACATATATATGACAGGTGGAGATCTTAAAATAAATATCTATATATATGTATCTATGTATATAAAGAGAAATTGACTCACATGATTGTGAGGTTGGCAAAAACTTTGTTGGGCAAGCCGGTAGGCTGGAAACTCAGGCAGAGTTTCTGTTTTTCAGTGCTGAGGCACAATTCCTTCCTCTTCAGAAACCTCAGTCTTGTATAGCACAGGGAAATATACACAAAACGTTATGGTAACTAACAGAGAAAAAAATGTGACAATGAGTGTGTATATGTCCATGTATGATTAAAAAATTGTGCTGAACACTGGAATTTGGCACAACATTGTAAAATGATTATAAATCAATAAAAAAGTTAAAAAAATAAATAAATAAAGTTGATAAACCAAAAAAAAAAAAAAAAGAAACCTCAGTCTTTGCTCTTAAGGTCTTCAACTGATTGGACGTGGCCCACCCATATTATGGAAAATAAAATACTTTATCTAGAGTCAACTGATTGTAAATGTTACTCATATCTGAAAAATACTTTCACAGCAACATCTAGACTAGTGTTTGACCTAGGGCACCTAACCTAGCCAAGCTGACACAAAATTAGCCATCACAAGTATATACCTCCAAATCTAGAGATTTATAAAAATAAAAGTTACTATGATACTGCTGAAGAGAAGGGAAATAGGATGTTCAAGGCTGACAACTGTTAATAATAAGATCACAACGTAATCACAAAATCTGGAGTTGGGATGTTGTTACTATTTATATCCTCCTTGCTTACAGAAAATATTTGAAGAATCAGAGTCATGAGCAAAACTCCAGAATTGTCAAGAGAACTAAAATTATTGAGCGTCACTGAGTGTTCACACTCTAGTGAGTGGTAAAATTAAATATTATTGTATCTCCACTAAGTCATAGGATTTCAGAACTAGGAATGACTTCAATCCAAGACCACTGTTTTATGGGGGGAAAAAAATCCAGGACCAAAAAGATCAATGGACTGAAGGTCATACCCTGTTAAGTCACATGTCCCAGCCCCTCTTTCCAACCAGACCACATACTCAAGTTACTCCAACCTCTACTGAGTATCACATGCCAAGCTTTCTGCCAGTCCCCTTGATAGGTGCTGGGATCACATGCCAGGTTTTTTCAAAGCACCGTATGTGTATGAATTCATTTAATCCACACAATGATACTTGAAGGTGTGTACTATTTTCAACGCTGGTTTGCAGAAGGAAACGTGGAGGCACCGAGGTGCCTGAGTTCACCAGGCTCCCAGGCCGGGTTGATGGAATTCACACCCAGGCAGCCGTGCTCCCAAGAATGTGTTCTTGTCCATTATACAATACCGTTTACTGTCAGGAAGATGAAAGCATCAACAAAGGTTTTTTGGTTTTGTTTTTTTAATATGTTGGGTGGGGTGATGAAGATAGGAGTCTTAGAATATGCCTGGGAGTTATGAAACAAAGAGAAGTGAGGGGAGAAGGAGGATAGGAGTACACCTAGATTTCACGGAGTTGGGGGGTTCTCCCTTAAAATGTAAAGTTATCAATACAACACAAGGAGCAAAAATAAATATTTACTTAGAATAAGAAACAACTCAGCAAATTGCAAATTTGTAAAACTGACCAACTACCATAAACATTACACCATCCAAAAAAACCATTTTTATTAATCAACTGCCTGATGGACCGCTACAATACTTCAATGCCTACGTATTTATCCTGCACATTCCTTGATTGCATCTTCCTATGAAAATGCAATATTTTCAACAGAGAAAATAGATCATTCAGCCCTTCCTCTGACATGGTTGACAGAAATTTTATTTTTATTCTTATCAGCTTAGAAAGAATTTCTGGTTTGGTCATATAAATTGTAGGATTGTTGCCAAAACTGAGAAGACCTCTCAAGGTTTATGTATGAGCTATGAAATTTCAGGTATTTCAAGTTTTCTTATTCAGTGACTACTCTTATAGTCTTCAAAGTCTTTGAATTGATGAAACTCTTTGATCATCTGTTGTGGACTTTCTCAATATAGTATGTATTACAAGTTTAAATTATGTTGTTGGTGTCAGTATTTTGGTGCAAATTAGCAAGAAATATAAGCCTTTACTCAATGTATTCATATGATTCACTCTTCTAAATTAACTAAATTATCAAAAAATCCAAAGCACTGGTCATCACTTCTATTAGAAGTTGAATACCCTTCTCCTAATGAATTTCTGCCTTTAATCTATCTAAAAAATTTTTTTTTACAATTTTTTAACGTCAGAATATTTCTATTGATTTCATTGTTTATTTTGATTACATTTCGTTCATATTCCATTAAGTTTCCTTGAATTTGCGCTCAAATAAACTGATTCAAAGGTGACAAAATAAGTTCTCTTTCATCTACATCCAAATTAGGAGACTGTAATTTTTCACTTCTTCTACTGAAATGTCCCAAAACATTTTTCCAAATTCCAAGAAAAATGCACACTCAAGGTTTATCAACTTTTTTGAATAAGCTTTTTGCCTCTCGTTTATGTTCGGGCTCCTCTTCCAAGTCTTCAGAAGTCTATCTGACGCATCGAGAGTCCTTGGCGCATCCCACGTTGCAAGGCTTGTAAAGCTACAAAATGGGCAGATCTCCCCGTGACACAAAGTCTTGAAAGAATAATCCCGTCTTGGCCAGCCTGGAAAGAAAACATGGAACCGATGCAACGTATTGAAATAGTCAAGGACTTTAGGCAGGGTAGAGGCAGCAGGAGGAACAAAAAAGAAAACATCCAAGGTGATACTTGATTGCAGATAAGATATTTTATTTTTGCAAATTTTGTAAACACTTCTGGTCATGTGAACATATTGCTAGTCCCCATCCCAGGGCCTTGGAAGGAACTTGAAACAATCTGTGAGGCGGAAAGAAGTTGAGTGCCCCAACAAGGAGATAACATCAACAAAGGTGCGGGGGGGGGGGGGGGGGACCGCCGCCATCAAACTACTCAACAATTGCAACACCTCAAGGATCTCTCATGGTGTCCTTTTATAATCACACTCACCTCCCTCCTACTCGACCTCCCAAACCCCAAACTCCAAACCCCAAACCCCTGTCCTCCATGGACAATGATACAAAATGAAACAAAGTGTTATCATTTGAAGAACGTTATATAAATGGAATCATACATTCATATCATTCAAATAGACCTTCTTGGTCTGACTTTTTTATGCTCAGCATCCTTTCCTGGAGATTTATCCAATTTGTTACATCTGTTGCTAGTCTGCTCCTTGCTGAATAGTATTTCATGGTCTGCATATATCTATGAACCATTCACCTACTGAAGGACATCTGGACCATCGAAGGACAGTTTTTGGCTATTATAATAAAGCTGTTATGAACATCTGTGTATAGGTTTTTGTGTGAACTTAGTTTTTATTCCTCCAGGTAAATGCTCAGGAGGGCACTTGCTGGGTTCTGTGGTAGTTGCATGTTTGGGTTTTTTTAAGAAACTGTCAAACTGTTTTCCAGAGCTGGACCATTTTGCATTCCCACCAGCAGTGGATGAGTAATCCAAATCCTCACCAGCATTTGGTGTGTTTTTTTTTTTTAATTTTAGCCTTTCCGATAGGTGTGTGGTGGTATATCCCGGTGATTTTGATTTGCATTTCCCTGACGACAGCTGATGTTAAGCATGTTTTCTGTTAAGCACCAGAGAGGTACAGCAAACGGGCCCTTGAGAAAGGTCACTATGTGGAAGCGGTTTCTATTGAAACCTAAGGACCATTGGGGGCCAGGCCATGAGAGTGAAGGGACAGAGAGGGATGGAGTGGGAGATTCCAGAAATGCTTCAGGAAGTAAAGTAGGCCAAATGTGGCGACCAGGGAGACAGGAAGAGGAAATCGGTATAACTTACAGGTTTCCAACTCAGATGGAGAAGAATTCAGTCTGGAAATGTCGAGTTTTGTCTGCAAACCATCCATGTAGCCCAAAGCATTTGGATATGAGCTTTCAAAATCAGGGTCAGATCTGGGCTGAAGATATGGAATCGGAAACTCAACAATTTCCGTCTCTAAAATTAGTGGTGCAGGGAGAGGGGGGAGCTGATTTTTTTAAACTTCTTGTCTACTGGTTCCCTCATGGGGCCCGGCCCCTGGGGACGGCTGCAGAGGGCCCACCAATCACCACACAGACATCTTCCACAGCACGTGACACGCCTCACACACCTAGGTGTTATTTCTCAGTTGTATACAGATTCAGTTATAATTTCACAAATCCATTTTTAAAAAATTTAATGATAGATTTTTTTCCATTGTGTATATTTTTCAACCAGATAATAAAAGTGCTGAAACTGGCTTGGAAGCATGCAAAATGTTTAATCATTTAGAAGTGGCTGTGACTTCTGGCCAATTGCAGGGACAAGGGGTCATGGCTCCAAAGTGCCGGCTTTCGGGTCCCCCTGGGTGTGCTTGTGTTGAAGGCAATCTTCCACCTGCTTCATTACCAGAGGACTCCCTGCCCTTCCCGCCCGCCCCCAGGCCTCCCTGACAATTCCTCCTCCGTAACCGGTGGCTGCAAGCCTTCTCTTTGAACTCAACAATCCCTCTCCTCGGCCCACCCCCTCCAGAAACCCAATGGCCCGAGGGCCAGTCCCCTCTGAGCTGTGCCTGGACTCCCTCCAGGGGGTCACTGCTGGGCCCTGGTCCTCCCCGGGAGACAGTGCCAGCCATGCTCCAAGGGCCAGGCAGCTCTGGTCCAGCACAGCTGTGGGCTCTCCTTTGCAACCTTTAAGATTTTTAAATTACATTTCTCAGGTCCTTCTGATCTCCAAGCGCAAAACTGCACACCCTCCACCAGCCCCACCTGCAGATAAGCAATATGAAAGCAAGCTAACCTCCCCGAGCTGGGTAGAAATGCAAACCAGGGTGTCTTGGTGGGGACCCAGCACTAAGAGTTGTAGCTAATAATATGGTGGGGGGGCGGTGCTGGGGGTAGGGATTCAGGCCCCAAAACACAGTGAATGTGGATTCCAGCTTGCCCCTGGTGTTTCATAAGGTTGCTGCTTGATTCCAAAGAAACTGAGGTTATTTTGGGGAGGGGGGGTGGGAGGGACAGTCGAGCTTGGCCTGCACTGTTACCAAATGGAAATCACTGACCCTTAGTGACACGGAAGTCATAGGTCAAATCCAAGATCTCTCTGTAAGTCGTTGGTGGGGGAGGGGATTGTTCAACCAAGAAAATGAGCCCGTCCTCTTATCTCCGAATAATACCTGCAAAGTCTCCTGCCCTGAGAATTAGCGAGGATGGTGACATGGAGAGCGATAAGGAGATACCGCTGCCTGCCCTTGGTCTGCATAATTAATTGGTGATGCGTGCTTTCAGCTCTCCAAAACTCCATCGCGCATTTCTTTTCCAACAGCAGGGATAGATAACAGTGAAGCTTCTTTTTTTTACTTATATTTATCTTTTTGCCTTATTTTTGGAGTTTTCTAAAATTAAATATTCAACGCCCAGACCCTGGTTATTAAAAAAAACAAAAAGCTAGTTAACTTCCGCTGCATAAACTGGCCTCTTAAATAACTTCCCTGGAGGCCCCGAGATTCTTAAAATGAGTCCGTCGGAGGAAGCCAAGAGGCAGGGAGGAAGAGGAAAGAACTAGTGATTGAGGAGATACTGCCCTCTCTTCATCTCCTGGGTTTTCCTTCCAGAACGATCTCAGGCCCGTGATCAGAAGACACCCCCTCTGTGCCAAGGCGGCATCTCCCATGGGCTGAGCCACACCCTCCCCCACACAGTCATGGCGGCCCGGTGGCCTAGGGGAGGCCCACCTGAATGTGGCAGCACTGCCTGCTCCCTGGGGTGATGCCCGGAGTCCTAGCTGTCGTGTTCAAAGGGTTACAAACAGCATACATTTTTTGTTTCCTCATTGTTTTATTCAGCAAATATTACTAAACAAGAGGAATACATCAGTGATCAAGATCGTTCCTTGGTCTTCCAAAATTGTATTTACTGGGATGACAAGATCTAGGGATTGGATAACAATGAATAAATTAGTGAGAAAACAATCAAATTTTGATAACTGCTCTGCAGAGAATTAAAGTTGGTGACTTAATTAACACATCTTTGTGATATTTTAGACTGAGATCTGAATAATGAAGAAGAGAAAGTAATGAGAGCATCCCAGGCATAGAAAACAGCCAGTGCAAAGGCCCTGATGCAGGAGTGAGCTTTAGGTGATGTGATTAGATACAGCTGGGCCATGGAACTAAAGCAAAGTGTAAGAGGGGCAGAGTGGTAGGTGAGGTCAGAGACGGGGCAGAAGCTGGGTCTTGTGGGTTTGGTAAACCAGGGTAAGGAGCTGGGATTTTATTATGTGTGTGATGGAAAGACATTGCAGATCTCAAACAAGAGACATGGTCTCATTAATGTTACTAAATTTCACTTTGTCTGCTGTGTGAAGGAATGGATTTGAAAGCACAAGAATAGAAGCAGAGAGATCAGGCCCTGGGGCTGCTGTGCTGGTCCAGGCAAGGCTTGAGGGTGGCTTGGATGAGGATAGGAGGTGGAGAGGGAGAGAAGTGGGTGCAGTCAGCTTTGATTTTGGAGTTAGTACCAATAGTGTTTGCAAATGGATGCATGACTCTTAGGATTTCCCCTCTCTCCTCCCATTCCCAGCTCTGATTCCGGTCCTTCTCTACCAAGGTTCATCTATACATCCTGCCTTTGGGGTCTGTGGGATTACCTGGACCATAAACCAAATCCCTGTTTCCTCAAAACTGACTCAAGCTGATTTTCCTTTCTTGCAACATTGACTGAGGCCATCGAGCCATGGCCCTCTTAGGGGGACACAGAATTGAAGCCAGCAAAGCTCAGAGAGGTCAGGCAGCCTGTCTAGTTCAGAGCAACAGAGCAAGGATTTATACCCAGGTCTTCGGGGTCTAGAGCCAGCACTTCCTCCTCTAAGCCATGTGCTAGATGGACATGATGCACCCAGCGTCTGGTTGTCTCCAACTACTGCTAGTCGTCTAAGCTCCCTGGCTCCATGGAAACAGAACAGCAGCTACCTAACTACGTTAATTTCCCAGCCTCCCTTGCAGCTAGGAGCGGACCTATGACTTCCTCTAGTGGAATGTTAGAAGTGATGATGCAAGCAGAAGCCACACCCACCCCTTCTCACACACACACACACACACACACTCTTTCCCCTTCCTACAGGCAGCAAGCCAGCTTCAATTATGCAGATCACAATAAGGCTCTGGGGGATGGCAGAACGATGACTGGGAAAGAGCCTGAATCCCAGAATGACCACAGGGATCACTAGCCTGGAAGGCTCACCTTTGACTATTTTGTGAGAGAAAAAGAATATACATGTTCTCCGTTAAGCCATCTTACTGTTGGGTCTCTTTATTACAGCACAGCAGCCTTACCCTAACTGATCTATATATTTTTAAATACCAGTGGCCTCTTTTGTTAAAAAAGTAATTGAACCCCACAAACAGTATCTCCAGACAACAGGTATGATCCTTGTGTCTCCCCTCTCCAGTCCATGGCTAAATTTATCCAATTTGTGGACTAGGTTCAATGCCTGGTGCTCTCCCAGGAGTATCTTTAAAACCCAGTTGGGGCTGGAAAACAAAATCAACAAGACCTCCCTGCATGAGGGATGAGAATTTCTTTTCTTTTACATACTATAGTTTATTTATTTAAAAATTTGGAGTAAGTATTACATTTGTTGTTCTTAATAAATGCTTAATAATTGATAAAGTGAAATTTAAAATCATGCAATCTAATGTTAATTCTACTAGAATAGGAATAGATTTTCTTAATTGAATTAAGTTTATTCCAGAGAAGCGAGTTTCTGGGGATCATGAGATCTGACTTCCATATATTAGTGAATCATTTTACTAAAAACGTTGGTGAGTTAAGGAGCAAGATGAAAACCCTAGCTGATCACTGAGCATGTATTTATATCAGCCAATGAGCTCCTTCACAAAGGGTCCAAATTGGAATATCAACCCAAGAGCCCCAGAAATAGGTGCGACTCAGTCACTTCCTGGGAAGCGCATCTGAGTATTAAAAGGAACCCAGTGTCTCCCTGACCTTCTCTGTGGCTCACAGACCCACAAAGCCTTCCAAAGCCCACCAGAAAAACATCCCATCAGCAGACCTTGCTCTGTGGACATCCGGTGCATTTGGCTGGGGGTGACAGCACGGCATGCACACCCCACCAGCTTTGACAACACTGCAGAAAGGCATGAGCTTACACCCCAGAGCTGTCAGCACAGGCGTTCCTGGCTTAAACCGATGGAGGACAGTAAGGAAAACGCGCCATGTGCTTAGCAGGAAATGCACCATTGGAGGACTCAGATGGCTATGGATTCGAATCCTAACTCTACAACGTGTTCATCAACTCATTCACCTCTTTGAATCTCAGTTCTTCATTAAATGGTAATAGTTGCCACCACCTGGCATGCAGAGTGCTGTGAGGACGGAGGAAGCATCGATAACAAAGACGGAATGTTCCGGCAGGATCAGCATGCAGTAAACAAGGGCAAAACAAAATCCAAACCCATCTTGCCTCGAGATAAAGAAGTCAGCAAAGGGGGGAGGGTACAGCTCAGTGGTGGAGTGTGTGCTTAGCATGCGTTTGGTCCTGGGTTCAATCCCCAGTACCTCCGCTTAAAAATAAATACACTTAATTACCTCCCCCAACCCACTCCCCCCCAAAAAACAAACAAACAGGAGAATTCAGCGAGCCTTGCCCTCCTGGTCACATCACCAGGAGGGAATGCAGCATGCCAGCTGGCCCCGCGGTCTGGCCCTGCGGTTTCTGAATTGCCAAGGACGGGCTTCTGCGGGGGCCGTCGTGGGGCGGGTGGACGTGGTGACCAACCACATCCTAGTTGTTGTCTTGCAACTGTGGCTGCCCAAAACCTCCAGCTAGCCTCCTGGCTAAACCAGCCAGCAGAGCCTCACAGGGAAGTCTGCTTTCCCGTCACCTAATTCTGCTGTCCAAATTTACAAAACAACAATGGAGAAATGTGTCGTTTGCTTCCCATTCCTGAGACTGGCTGATTGCTTACTTAACAACGATAGCAACAAAAACACCTTTTTTTTTGGTCTTATGGTTCTTACCATTAGACAGCAAATGACTGGCCTGTGGGAAAGAAAGCTGAAGAGAAACAATGAATTAATTCGATCTTCTTTTCTTGTGATGAGCAGAGGTACTGGGTTTTAGCTTAAACACATGTACATACTATCAACTATGGACAATCAGGGGATTTGCTCAGCATAGCCTGGGGGTTCCCTCCCATGGTGAGACAGTGCTGGTTGGTCCAGGCGCCATCCACCTCCTTCCAAGCTTCTCCTCAAAACTTCCCAGTCTCTGTAATGAGCACTTACCACCCCTGACACGGCTGCTTCTCTCTCCCTCTTCTGCAAAGCATTTGAGTCTTCCACCAGCCCCACGCTTCCCAGTATACTCTTGGCACCCTGGGCCACGTTCTTGACAATGATATGCCAAGATTAATAGAATCTTCTGGCTGGTCTTCTACCTCCTGTCTCTCCAAACCACTGACCTACCTAAAGTGCAGCTGCACTTACATTATTCTGCTCAGTAAACGTTGATGGGTCCCTATTAGTCATTCTGCAACCAAGCTTCTCCATAGTATGGCCCTAACCCCCCTTTTCCATCACATCTCTATTCCAGTACATGAATTCCAACTAGACTTAACCACTTTTTATTGAATTTGCCCACCTTTTGGCGTCTTCAGGCTTTAGTCACGTGATCCCCCAGCCTGGCATACTCTCCCTCCTTCCTTATATCTGCACCCTAAAATCAAATCCAGGAGGAGGGTATGGCTCAGTGGCAGAGCTTGTGCTCAGCATGCATGAAGTCCTGGGTTCAATCTCCAGTACATCTAGCAATAAACAAACAAACCTAATTACCACCCCCCCCAAAAACCCCAACAAAACAAATAAAGTATAATCTATCCATCAGAGACCATCTAAAGTAACACCTCTTCCATAAGGACTTTACCAATCCTGGGTTCATTCCTCAGGACCTCCAATTTTAAAATAAATATACAAAAATAAATAAACCTAATTACCTCCCCCAAAAAAGACTGCCAATCCTTTCAACTAGTAGTCAGCTTGCCTTCTAAATCCTTTGACATTGTCTTTGCCCTTTCCTTCTGTCTCTTCTTCCCTTCTACCTTGCAATGTCAACTCCACCGTGTCTGTAGGGGATTCTGAGCTGAGGTCTGATGGGCAGGGAAGGCCAGAGACTGATCTTAAAGCTGCATTTGCACAAGCACCATGCTTCACTACAATTATATGCAGAGAGAGGCTAATGAGATGAAAAATGGAGCTTCTAAGGTCCTGCCCCCAACCCCAGCTACTGACACCTATTTGTTCTTCTTTTCTTTCTCCCACTGGACTGCAAGTGTCCTAAGGGTAGAGGCTGTGTTCTTCAAGCCAACATCCCCAGGGTCGCACTCAGTGCCAACCTTGGAGTAAATGCTTGACACAAGGTACACTGGATTTATGAGAGCAGCAATGCTGCTGGGCCGCATCTAGCCCGCATAGCTTTTTTTTTTTTTTTTTTAATGTTTACACTTTAAATCTTGATTACTTTTCTCTAATGATAAAAATGTTGCTGTAGAAAATTTCAGATCTCTCAGAAATAGGCAATGCAGGAAGTGAAAGCCATCCACAACTCCATCCCTAAGGGCGAATCACTCTAGCTTTTTCTTCTAACATTTATTTAAAAGAAAATAAAACTGTTATTGTTTTGTAAATGGGATCATACTGTGTTTAACCCAGCAACTTGCTTCCCCTGCTTAAGATTTTATTTGGTTTTCTGAATAAATAAGAGGTCCATCACATCTCTTTAAAAAGATTGCATAATCTTCTATGCAAACATGTTTTCCCAATTATTCTACTTTGGTGAACATTCTTGCTCACATATCCTTGTACCCATGTGAAGCATTTTTGGATATAAAATCCCAGAAATGGATTTGCTGGGTCGAAGGGTGCATGGATTAACATTTTTATTAATGGCACTAAATTTCGAATCTTTCCAATTGGTCTGTGGCTTGAAGTGGAAAGAGCACAATTCTGTGTTGCAAAGTCTGTCTCTCAAACAATAGCCACCACATCTAGAGTTTGCTTCAATTCCTTTTTCAGAAGTCATTGAGATGACAGTTTCCTGTCACAGGCTGGCATGGAATGTCAGGTGTTTTCAGTTTGTATAGCTTTTTGCTGTCTATGCAATACAAGTAAGTCACCAGCACCCAAATTCCGTCCCGGTGTCCCACTGACACCAAGGATGGGACAGTCAGCCCCTTCCGCTTTAACAGGCTCCCACAGCTCCTGACCTGCTTCTCCTTTAGGATCCATTTTTACTTTTGAAACTGAATTTACCCAAAAAAACGTTGTGGGGTGGTACGCAATCCAAAGGGACAGCTCCTGGTGCCAGCCCCCAGTGGAGAGTTGTGCCAATTCATTTCACATTGTTTTGTCAGCTGGAAAGAAATCCTAAATCAATTTTAGCAGGAACCCAGTTTCTGAGGGTGCCCTCTGGCCCAGTGGGCGCCACCCCTCACTGGAAACAGAGACAGTACATTGCTCCACACCCCAGGAGCATCCTCTCTCCCTGTGCTGGGCATGGTGCCTCCTCCCACCAGTTTGAGTCCTGCCTGCCTCACCAACACAGCGCCCTTCCCTGCAGACTAAACTAAGGGCTTCCGCAAGGGGCTTGGAGGGACACCAGGGACTGCATCTCCCCGTCACAAACAAGAGAAAAGGAAAGAGTGGCAGAGAAGGAGATGGAAACTCCAGCACTCCTGTTTTCCTCATGAATTGTGGGGCCAGATTTTTTTTATTCTTATTTTTTATTGAAGTGTAGTTGATTTACAATGTTAGTTTCAGGTGTACAGCAAAGCAATTCACTTATACATAGGCATACATACATATATATTTTCAGTTCTTTTCCATTGGAGGCCAGATTTAAACCTCTCCCTTGGGAACTCTGCGCATGGGATGAGAGAGAGACAGAGAAATTAGTCTTAATGCTGCATTAGATATTCACTGCCCCACACCTTTTGTTTCATCGTGGCCTTAATTTTTTTTTTAACTCTTGAACCCAGGTTAGCCCATTTCCTGTTCATATATTTAAGGAATTCAGGCCCTTTTCAGTAAAGAAAGACAAGCATTCCCTGAAACTTGATAGTGGGAATGTTTCTAGATTGTTGGTTGGAAGCCTGCACATTTGTTAATTTGCACCCTAAACACACCTCACGGCCTCATTTAACTCTAAGTGCTCATGTGTGCAATGCAACTGCCTACGCATGGTTCCAACTTAATCAAGCACTTAATGAGTAGCATTAATATTCGTTGTCTTCTCCCCGGGAGCCAAGGCTCATCAAGGTAAATAGCTGGTGGCCGCCTCCACAGCCTGTGGCTCAGCTGAGAATTGTCTGTCCTCATCTAGACAGTGGACTGTTTGTCCCCCTAAGATGGGAAAACACTGCTGGGTGCTTTCCAAAGGCTTCATTTGAAAATGTTTCCACTTAACAGATCTTTGAAAAATGCCAAGGGATTTGGGAGAGCAGTAAGAAATCTACCATCTGGGTGATGTCATTCATATTCTTGTAGCACGGCCGTCGTGTAGCAGGCACTCCACTAAGTGCTGGGGACTCAAGGATGGCCTCAGGCAGTCCTGGTTCCTGCCCGCAAGGCACTTGCAGTCTGGTAGGAGAGGCCCACACCTACGGAAGGGTCACCCTAACCAGTGCATAACTGCGAAGTGTGATCAGCTTTAGGAAGGGAAGTGTACAGTGCTGGGAGAGCCACTCCCTAAGGAGGGGAGGTTGGAGACAAGTTGAAAGGTGAATAAAGGAAATCCGTTGTTCACTAACTATTAGGGCCAGACTTCTCTGTCTCTCTCTTTGTCTGTCTCTCTCTCCTCCCCGCCCCCACCCCAGCATCTAGCACAACTCCTCTATTTATAGATAAAGAAACTGAGGCCCAACAGAGCTGAATGTCTTGCCCAAGGTCACAGCTAATTATAGAAACCAGCGATCTCAATACCTAATGGCTTCCTGCTAAATCACATGGATTTTATTTATATCCCAGCTATAGATTATCTCCATGCCAATAAAACACGTAATATTGAGTGAAAACCACATCCCTCAAGACCACAAGCATAAATAACGATCATGTCTTAACGTAGATGATACCTTTTTATTTTGTAAATCCAAACAGTTCTCATCAACTCAAAATCCAAGACAGCTTGTTTTCTGTAAGAACGCGAAGGCCATAACCCTGTCTGAAACGCACTGGCAGATTTCTCTAACCGTGCAATGCTAATTTGGGCGTGAGCTGCGTGTTCGGGCTGACTTCATGCCCCAGCTGGGGTTTCAGATTTGCACAGGGCGATTGAGTGGCTCTTTGCTGTTTCCCTGCAAGGCGCTTTCCCCGGACTCTGGAAGCCTCTGGGGAATTTACCGCAGCTGAAGTGGCGGTGTTCTCGCCAGTGTGTGCATGCGCTGCATAGGGAAACATTCTTTTGAAAAGCCGGTGAGCGTCCACTTGCAATCCGTGCGTGTGCGTGCGCATGTAAAAACGCAGAGCAAGGACGGGAAGGACTGGCAGCCGGGCACACCCTGACCCGAGGTTACCTCTGGGGAGCGGCTGCAATGGGCAGGGGATGTGTACGGTCCTTTTACTCTAGATGTGCCTGGGCTGTGTAAAATTACACACAAGAACGTATTTGTGTATTTCAACGCGTCTTTCATGTATTATTTTCAAAAGAAGTCTTAAACAAATATCTCAGAACAACAAAGGTGCTCCTCTGCAGAGAGCAGCAGCGTTTCTCCCGAATGTGACCGTCAATTCTAGAAACCTCAGAGTAGCTCCCCCTCACCCTTGGACCATCAGGGAACTGATGATAGAAATGTGCTCTCCGCGGCATCCCAGCGGGAGGTTAGGAAAGTTGGAGCGCTTCGAGGGTCGCCGCACTGGCCGCCCGCGCCCCCCAACCCAGGCGTTTAGGGAACTCTTGACTTTGCAACGCGCGCACCGCCCCCCTACCCCGCAACTGGTGCTGATGCGGGAAGGTGCGGCCGCAGTGGGGCGGGGCAAACCGAGCCCGCACCCCCGCTCGTCTCCCGCCCCCGCCTCGCCGTCCCCGCCCGCCTCGCCCCCCGCCCTCGCCTGGGGCGCCTGGCCCGCCCCCTCCCCTCCGCGCGCAAACGAACCTCGAGACGCCGCGCTTGGCGGCGGCGGGCGGGGGCCGGGCGAGGGAGGGGGCTGGCCAGAGTCGCCTGACTCTGCAGTTGTCTCCCGAGCGCGGGCTGCGCCGCCCAAGCCGCTGGGCTGGGGAAGCACTAGCCGTTCGCTCCCGGGCCGGCTCCTCCAGGCGCTCGTGGGCATGCAGCCCGGGAGCAGGCGGCGCGCCCCGGGCCGCTGCTGAGCCGGCCGGGGCGGCTGGGACCAGCGCCTGCCGAGCCCCTCCCACCTTGCCCCGGGGCTGACGAGCGGCGCCCCGGCACCCCCTCTTCGCCCGCAGCTCCGCCAGCGCCACCCCCCGCGGGCTGCAGGGGCTCATGCAGCCGCCAAGGTAAGCGCGGGCCGGGAACGGGGCGGACCCGGCTCTGACATCCCCGAGGCGCTGCCGCCACTTGCCCGGGCCGCGGCACTGCTTTGGTCCTCCCCAACCCCCCGTCTCATCTTGCTCCCATCCTGCCCAGATTTGGAGCTTTGCTTCGCCTCCATCGCTTTAGCTCTTGGCAGCAGTAAAGTTTTTGTGGTTTGGTATTTGCTCTTTTTTCCTAAAATGCTCTCCCTGGGCAGCCGGCAGCGCGCGTGGCTGGGAAGACCCAGCGAACGTCCCTACCACGGTGCGCTTGCTGGAAGCTCCCTCTCCCCCGCGCGGCCACCCCCGCATCGGGCGACCTCTCCGCCCGGCCCGTGGAGCCTGGGACGGAGCGGACCACCAGGCTGTCCCGCCGTGAACCCTCACTGGCCCGACTAGCCCGGGCCCCCTCCTCCTGCTCCCTGCCAGGCTGCCTAACCTGCTGCAGAGGAGCGGATCGAGCGCCTGCCCCGGGGCATCGGCGGTGCGCACTGTCTGAGCTCGGTTCCGAGCGGTCCTTTGCCTGGGAGCGCAGGTGCACAGGAAGGTGTGGGACTTGGGTTAAGTGCTTAAGGGACAGGATTCCCGAGTGGCCCTGACGTTCCTAAGTGTACAGGTGGGCTTCGCGCGGGGCTCAAGACGTGGCTCATCCCAGGGAACAAGCTGGGGCAGGGGCACAGGTGTATTTAGGGGGAGGGCCTGTGTGGGGAACGCTCGGGTGCACTTCTTGATTGCATCCTGTTAAATGTAATGGCTTTAGATTTGCTCAGTGGTAGAATCAATTCCCCCAAATTGAGATTTTTAATGGGAGCCTGCGAGCTGCTATTATGTGATGTGGTTTCGGAAGGCGTTGGATTGTATTTATTTTATAAATCGGGGGAATTGCGGGCGGATTAGGGGAAATCGCGCCATCTAGCGGAAATGTTAAGCTGCGCGTTTCTTTTAGGCGGCGAAGTTGGGTGTTCTCAAAGTAGGAGACTCCGGCCCGAGGTGGGGAGGCAGAGGAGGGTCCTGGGACCCGGAGCGAGTAGTTCTCGGTGTATCCACAGTCCTCCTGAGCCTGAGCGTCGCCACGTCCCCGGCTCCACCTGGCAAGCTCAAGGGTCAGAACTGCAGGCCGTACTGAGTGGCAGGCCGTCGCCTCAAGGAGATCCGACACTTTCTCCATCTGGCTTTAGGGTCCTCTAGCAAAACCACAGCATAAAATGTTACCTGCCAGTAAGGCGGTGCCTGTTCTTTGGGCGTCTATCCGAGATATGGGAAAAACCTGTTCACGGCCCCGTTCTCTTCTCCCGTGCATCAGAAAAAAAGTGATTTTTCAGGCGAATCTTGAGCCGTGACCCCTAGAAAAGAGATTGGTGTTCTCTGAAGGGCAGCTGAAGGAGAACTGGGAAAGAGCCAGGTGCAGGTCTTAACAGGAAAGGTATAATGTAACAAAAATGGCAGTTTTTTACCCAAAGAGGAGGTTTCCTGCTCTTCCATTACCACATGTGTAAGGGACATGAGCTCCAATTAGCAGCTGGGCCTGGACTTTGCTGGATGGCAGGCAGAGCGGACAAAGGCTGTGGGTGGGGCGCCCACACATCCAGGAGGGCTCCGCATCCTCCGTGCCTGGTTTTTGCTGCCACCTTCCAGGCCAGCTGATATTAGCAGTGAGCTGGGCTCTCCCTGTTCTGAAGGGCAGGCTGGTTTCTTGTTGAGCAGGGTGGTGTTCTTGTGGCGAAGACCACTTGCCCTCTTGGGATCTTCTGAGCTGTGGCGCTAGTGGTGAGGGAGATCCCAGCCTCCTTTGCTCAACACCCCTGCTCGCATTTCCCTCCCAGGTGACGGACAGGTGCTTATGCTCTGAATAGACATTTGGAATGGTGGGTGGCTTAGCTGCTTACCCCCGACACTGCTGGAAACTGTCTCACCATTTGCAGGCATTGAATTAATAACTAGATTTATAACAAAAAGGATCTTGCAGTAACCTTATTCAAGGAGGGGTTTCTCTGACCTTTGCTAAGAAATCTCTGTCTTTCTCTCCTTACAAGCCTCTCCAAGGCGTGACTCCCTCCCTCCCCAGCATGTGTAATAATACAGAATAGAGAATGAGAAGCCCCTAGTTAATATGACCCTCGACTTGGCTCTTCAGCCACCCCATGGAGGCCAAATACAGGACTTAGATGAAGAGATGCAAAATAAAAAGAATAGGTACTGTGCACACCTAACGCTGGGACAGGGAGTTTTTCAGGTCGCTCTCACAGTGATGCTTGCTGCTTCTAGGAAGCAGGCAGTAAGAAATGCTGGCATTCCCATTTCTCAGAAGAGGAAACTGATGCCCACTGATGTGAAGGGGTATAGCCAGGGTTCTGTGCATTTAAAGTGCTTTTTTGCCTACAACCTTGCTACCGAATGAATTAAACTCAAGCACTTGCTTCTACCAGCCACGGTCCCTAAATTAGGCCTGCGTTAGGAGGTATGATCACTGATCTCTCCAGAAGGCTGACATCCAGGAAAAGAGATGGAATATAACCAAATGAAACTGAGCATAAACAGACAGGGATTATCGGAAACCAGTGCAGGCTCACTGGAATCTGTGAGTCCTGTGAAAAGAGAAGGCACTACACCTTAAAGTCAAGTTCTAGAACTTGACTTACGACATCCCAAATGTAAGTTAAGACAACTTTTAAGCATCTGCAGTGTTCCTGTGGCTCTTAGGAGAATGGCTTTGCTTTTCAAACAACATTCATTGTTTATTCATTCAACAAACTTAAGACAGATTTAACCTGAAGCAGGGAGATCCAGGCTTTCCCATCTGTGGTATCAGCCCTATTCAGATGACAGGCTTCTCTTTTTCTTATTTTGACTGAATAACAGTGCAGTTTCAGCCTCCCTTCCCTTAGCCACAGAGCTCTGAAGATCAATGAACAGGGCAGTGGAAAAAATTAAGGATTGCCTCACCCAAGTGTACGGACAAGGTCAGGAAGAAGTCAGTTTCCTTGGTGACAAATGAACAAGTGAACATCTTTTAAAAGGATGCCCAGTTTCTTAGCCAGGTCTGACCTAAGAGTGGCAAATGCTGTCTCACACTGGAGCCTTGGGTTCAGGAGATAAGAATGCCCACTTGACAAATCTAAGAGCAGGAGGAAGAAGAAATTTTGAAATCTTGGGCAGAAATTGGGAAAAAAAAAAGGCAAATGCAAATCTCTTTTATAGCCCCATCTAAAAGAGTTAAAGTCACTGCTACTTGACAGACATAAATCTGCACTACTGCCTCCTGGACTTGTAAAAGTCTCATATCTAGATTATTATGCTACAGAATAAAAGCAGAGCAGACACTGTTTACGCAGAAAATAATGACAAAATTGCTAGCTGAGTTTACTTCTCGTTTTCCAGTTGTTTGTTTAAAGCAACACTGCAAGATGGAGAACTTTCAGGAACCAAGATAACTGGATTTGCCAGCGTAGGAAAATCTGGCAAAAAAAAAAACTTGAAAACAAAAGATTCTGTCAGTAATCTGGTAACACAAAGCCAGTTCCTGTAGATCCTGTGTCCCCCGCGGGCATAGCAGGGAGGAGCAGATATGAGGACAGATGCCCTAAAGCTTGCTAATTTCTGTCTCATTAGGGCCACGTGTAGTAGCTGCCGTCCATTGTGGCTTCCACTTACGTTTCATGTTTTCATCTTTGGAGACTCTCAGATCTCCACATCTCCGCACCAGCTCACCCTGGCTGACAGCAACAGTCTGTCCTGTTTCCTGGTAATTCTCTGTGCTCCATCTGCCCTTGTGAACAGAGACACTCGGCCTCAGTCCTCAGCAACAGCCTTGGTACCATTACTTGTTCTTTTTTTTTCTCTTTTTCTTTTCTTTTTTTTTTTTTTTTTACATTTACCCGTTTATTAAAAGATACGGATGAACAGCCAGAGAGAGAAATGTAGAGTGAGGTCCGGGAGCGCCTTGAGCTTCTGTCCCTGTGGAGCTGGGGGAGGTGTGTCACCTCCTGGTATATGGATGTGGTCATCAACCTGGAGGCTCCCTGAAACCACACTATTTGGATTTTATGGAGTCTTCCTCACTCCATTTCCAGCCCCTCTCCCTTTCCTAGAGAAGTGGCCATCAGCCCTGATCCAGGAGCCATCCAGGAGCTCCCCCAGAGTCACCCTGTTGGAACAAAAGATGCTCCAAGTGCTCTTATCACATAGGAATTTACAAGTGTTTTAGGAATCTTGTGTCAGAGCTGGGGATGAAGAACCAATGTGTATATTTTTATTACAAATCACAACATCACAATTATGATGGCACCAACCCTTTCTAAATCCCTTATTATTCTGAATATGTCAATTACTGTATGCATAATACCTTCACGTACAGCGTTAGTATTAAAAGAGGTAAAAACCCCACCGAACTACTATTTCACCTGGAAATGTGTCCCCTGTTTCCTGAGTTTTTCTTCACCCTCTTCATTCATGTCCATTCTTTTTCAATTGAAGTATAGTTGATGTACAATATTATATGTTACAGTGTACAAGTATAGTGATTTACAATTTTTAAAGGTTATACTCTATTTATAGTTATTATAAAATATTGGTAGTATTCTCCATGTTGTACAATATATCCTTGTAGCTTATTTTATACTTTATAGTTTGTACCTCTTAATCCCCTACCCCTATCTTGCCCCTCCCTGGGTCCCTCGCCCCACTGGTAACCACTAATTTGTTCTCTATATGTATGAGTCTGCTTCTTTTTTGTTATGTTCACTAGTTGATTGTATTTTTTAGATTCCACATATAGGTGATAACATACAGTATTTGTCTTTTTCTGTCTGACTTATTTCACTTAGCTTAATGCCTCCAAGTCCATCTGTGTTGCTGCAAATGGCAAAATTTTCATTCTTTTTTATGACTGAGTAGTATTCCAGTGTGTATGTATGCACGTGTGTGTGTAGATTACATCTTCTTTATCCACTCATCTGTTGATGGACACTTAGGTTGCTTCCATATCTTGGCAGTTGTGAATTGTAAATAATGCTGCTATGAATATTGGGATGCATGTATCTTTTCAAATTAGTGTTTTTGTTTTTTTCAGATACATACCCAGGAGTGGAATTGCTGGGTCTAATTTTATTTTTTTGCAAAGCCTCCCATTACTTATCCTTGTTCTTGAAGAAACATGCAAATAATTTTTCATCCTCTTTAGGAATTGTTAGGAATTCTCTCCTGGCTGGCTTCTTGAAAGTCTACTAGCTAGAAACATACAAGCAGACAAAGACTTAACCCATGATGGTGTCCTAAACATCCGTCGTGGTATAAGTCTTGTCTGTCACATGCAGACACTCCACCTTAGAATTCACTCCCCTGACACACTTTTATGCATTTCCCGATTGTTCTGGACCGCTGTGTGTTTCTTCCTCCAGGTTGGCTGTTTAAAATCCGCAGTGTTGAGTTGTGCTAGGTGCTTTCACAAAGTTTTGTCCTCTCTCTCAAAGCCTGACCCACTTGTGAGATTCCGAGACCTTGCTGGTTAACCCCTTGCCGAGAAGCCATTTCCCTGGCTCTCAAAGAGGCATGCTCAGGAAACATCTGCAAGGCAATCGCTGTGACTTAGAAATTTGCTGCCAGGGTGCATTTTCAGCTCTAGAATAGAACAGAATGGAAGGCTCTCACAAGAACAGGTCCCTTGGACTGCTGAGAGTTTAGCTAAGCCACTCCATGGTATTGCTGCCTCCGCATCCATTTTGTTTGACCACGTGGCCCGTGGGGACCTTAAATTGACACCAGCCCTTAATACAAGTGCATGCTCTGCTCTGGATGGCAGCCAGCCATCATGATCAGCAGTCTCCCCTTCTCCTCAGGGCCTACTGCTCCTAAGCTAAGTTCCCCATCAGGCTCACCAAAAGCCCTTTCTTCTGGTTTGTGTCAACCAAACTGGCCTTAGCTCCAGGAACCCCAACGTGCTCTAACCACAGACCCTGATAATGGCACGTGCCCTGGGTCTTGTCTCTCTGTTTGCACTCGGCCTTGACTTTCCCACGTGGCCCCTCCAGGTGTGCGCGGGACTCCCTCCAGGACCTGTGAGCCATAGACTGTATTTCAGTTTCTGTCCTGATCTGTTAAACCCTAGCTCACCTGCCGGCACCCTGTGCTCCACTGAACAAGTGTGAATTTGACAGATTCATAGCAGAAGAGCACGTGGAAATGCACATTTCATTCACAGAATTGAAAAAACTACACGGTTTCCTCGAAACAATTAGTACCTTGAAAAGAATCAGAATTTTTTGGAAAGAATAAGAATTAATACTTGTTTGAAAATTTTGGTGTATAATATACTCTCATTTACATTTAATTTAATATCCTTTATGGAAAGAGGTAGAGTATAAATAATAAATCAACTTTTAAAAAAATTTTGGGGGAGGGGGAGAGAATTAGGTTTTTATTTACTTATTTATCTGTAATGGAGGTCCTGGGGATTGAACCCAGGACCTTGTGCGTGCTAGGTAGGCCTGCATTCTACCACTGAGCTGTACCCTCCCTCCATAAATCGACTTTTTAATGCAATTGCATTTTATCAGATGGGTTTCTTCCATTTACGCAAAAAGCAATGTAGAGTTTAGGGGCCAGCGCACCTGTGGATGTCACGAGGTTCATGAGGGTGTTCTCTCACAGGCCCGGACCTGCTCATAAACCCTCACTGCTACGTTTGGCAAGTCGTTCTGCCCCAGAACAAGGGACTCGTGGGAGTTTAATTTATGTTGTTTCACTTCCGTCACTGCAGCATACTTGGGTTTGTATCCTTGGGTATCTCAAGATCATACAGTCAGGAAAAGCTAGGTGCCGCTTTCTTCCATGCAGAGAGAGTTTTACGTTGCATTTTGAGAAAAGAGATCCCTAAATTCCAAGCATCTGATTTCTTCATGCGCAAATGGATGCTCCTGGCAGAGTCTGTCGACTTCAGGCCTGGCAGGGAGCGTAGTGTCTTCCCAGCACACGCACACCACGGCCAGGAGTCACCGAGGGCAAAACCAACCCAAGCCAAGACGGCACCCAAACCAAGACGGCACCCACGCCCTCCCTTTCTGGGTCAGTGACCAACTTCTAGGGGCAGAAGCCCATCTGGCTGTGAAGTTGAACATGCTCTGAATGCCTTGTGGTCTGAAGGGACCGCAGGGAATGGCTGCTGTAGGTAGGTTTACCTAAACATCATCCTGTGTATCATTTACTTGTCACTCAGAGGCTATTAAATTCTGGTAAGCACTCTATGAAAACTTGACCCCAAAACACCATTTTCACATCCAAAAGGAAGAAGAAGAATACTATCGCTATTTCAGCTTCCAAAGTTTTTAGGCAGGTGGGGGAGATTATTCAGGGAAATTTTCTCTTTTCTTAAAACATTTTAGTATTTTTGCTTGCTCTGGGAAGCAGTGTGTCTCTAAACATATTCACAGTTCAAGTGCATGATTATGTATATGAAGCACGTTATTTGTCTAACGGGAAAAAGTAAACCTGGTGAAGATGAGAATGGGCTGTGATTTGGTGGGAAAAACACTGAACGTGGCATCATCAGGCCTGGATTTGAGCCCCTTCCTGCTATTTGTATGCTTGGTGACCTGGGACAAGTCACTTACTCTTGCTGAGTCTCAGTCTTCTCATTTCGAAATGGAGACAGCTGTGTCCATGTCATAGTTGAGATGACTCTACTATTACGTGGGAGATTTTGTCTAATAGAGATTGCTCAACAGAACCTGAGTTGAACTGATAATGCACTTAGAACCCACTAGGAGTCCTTGGGCACTCATTCAAAAAGACACACGCACCCCAATTTTCATAGCAACATTATTCACAATTGCCAAGATATGGAAGCAACCTAGGTGTCCATCAACAGATGAGTGGATAAAGAAGTGGTGATACATGCATTCGCGCGCGCGCGCGCACACACACACACACACACACACACACACACACACACACACGATGTGGAGTAGTACTCAACCATAAAAAAGAATGAAATTTTGCCATTTGCAGCAACATAGATGGACTTGGAGGGCATTAAGCTAAGTGAAATAAGTCAGACAGAGGAAGACAAATACTGTATATCACTTATATGTGGAGTTTTAAAAATACACCAAACTAGTAAACATAACAACAACAAAAAAGCAGCAGACTCACAGATACAGAGAACAAGCTAGTAGTTACTAGTGGGGAGAGGGGCTTATAGGGGTGAGGAAGTGGGAGGTTCAAACTATTGGGTGTAAGACAGGCTATGAGGATGTATTGTGCAACATGTAGTAACTGTAAACGCAGTGTAACCTTTAAAAATTATATTAATTTTTTTAATTTTAAAAATAAAATAAAATGAAAGTTCTTGGGGAACTCTGCAGGTTTCCCCCCAATTCCCACACATACAAATCAGAATCAGGCACATAGTAGATATTTTGTTACAACGAAAACAATTCTTAAAACTAATATTGGCAACTACTTATCAACACTTACTCGACGCCAAATATCTGTTCTAAATGGTCTCTTATAACTCATTTAATCCTCGCAATAATCTTCGGAGAGAGCAAAAGAATATCCCCATTTTTCTGATGAGATAACTGAGGTTTCTCAGGGGTCTGGGTTCAGACTGCGTGTTCTCAGCTAGCGTGATGTATTGCGTCTCTAACGTAAAAGTAAAGACAGCCCCTCAGCCTTCCAACAAGTTTAAAATAGAAGACCACGGTGGTAGAGGAAAATGTCACATAAAACAGCACATTTTTTCTTTCTGGATTGGCACCCTTCCCCACCTCCCATCAGCTCGTGATCTTCTTTATTTCAGCTTTGCATTAGCCATTCTAAACAATTTTGAATTTGATGAATAACTTGGTTATCTCTGATCCTATTGCTAAACGTCTATGGTATTTGTGCTTGGCACCAACTTGTTCATTAATCCAAATACTGCAGCCTTCTGCTGGTGGAGAGGGAGACGCAGACTCACTGTCAGTTCAAACAGTTGCCATTTGGTGGATAAATGGTTCCAAGCTGGTTCTTCTCCCAAGAACTTACTGGAACAGGGAGAGATGGATGCTGGGGGGTCTGTTCTCCGTCACAGGAACTTGGCATGTCTTGGTATGGGTACCCAAAAGCTGCTTTAAAACGAGGTCACTAGATGTTTTCAAGGTGTGGTTTCAGGTATGCAGTAGTATTGCTGGGGATTATTGCTGAAGAATCTCGTACTGACACTAAAACATAAAAATGTCACTTTTCAAATAACATTACCTACTTGCTCAGCAACATTTCCGTTGGGGGAACCCAGAAGTGTTCCAGAATGGCTCCTCGGAGTCGGGTGTGGGCAAAACCAGTCAGTTACAGAGCCAACACCAGTTCAGTGACTTCCTCGAGACAACAGACTGCGGAGCTGGAAGCCCACCCCCACCTCCCCGGGGGCAGCCAGGCCAGGATTCTGCTGGTGGAGAAGCTTTGGGTCCAGAGAGAGGACAGGACATGCCGGGGTCCCCCAGCTAGGGGCAGTGCCGCCCCAAATTCCTGGCCTCTCTCTTTCCCCATTTCCACCGCAATGTCTAAAATGTCTCAGTCTCAATACTGACAATTAAGCAATTCACAAAGGCTATCACTTTCGTCCTGCGCTTTGTAGACGGAAGAATTTGCAAGTGTAAACCAGAAAGGTGTGCACTGGAGTCTCAGACAAGAGCTCAAGAGGAAAGTGACGGGAGGAAGACTTTCAGAAATGAAACTCTGATTATATATTAGTTTATCATCCCAGTTAGGGAGGAAGGGGAGATGTGTCCAAAGAAGAAATGAGGCTGTTCCAGGTGTTTTTTCTGAGAATCTCAGAGGTGAAGAAGGAGACGTGCAGAAGGACGGCAGGAGGGGCTTCATTTATGGAAATGGGACCGGACAAACTGTTAGCAGGTCATCAGGAGGGCTCCAGCCCAGCCTGGGCTGAGGCTGGGGGAACTCGAAGGGAGTCCTTCCTTCTGTTCAGAGCAAGAGGAGGAGCACAGAGATGGAGGAGGGTGAACAGAGGCAGAGAGAAGACCAAACATCTCTGTGCCTGGGAAGGCGTTGGGGAACTCATCAGAGGTGGTGTGACAGCTGGGAGTCACCCAGACCTGCCCCATCCCCACTCTGCCACCACGCCAGCTGGGTGACCTCAGGCAGGTGCCTTACCTTCTGCAGTATAAGTTGGCGTAAATGTGGGTTGTCTGACTTCCAGATGAGAAGGGACAGATGAAGTGTTTTTAAATGGGGATTGAAGTCCAGGAAGAGAAGAGGATATAGCTTTTAAAAGGCATTTGGTATTCCTCACAGAGAGACTATTTTATTTTATTTATTTAGTCAGTTTTAGTTATTATTAAGTGAAACATAGCAGATGTATAATATTATACGAGTTACAGGTGTACAATATATTGAGTCACAATTTTTATAGGTTATAATCCATTTATAGTTATTGTAAAATATTGGCTGTATTCCCCATGTTGCACAGTATATCCTTGTAGCTAATTTTGTACTTCATAGTTTGTACGTCTGAACCCCCAACCCCAGTTTGGCCCCACCCTTTTCCCTCCCCTCACTGGTAACCACTAGTTTGTTGTCTCCATCTGGGAGTCTGCTTCTTTTTTCACATGGACTGTTTTATATTCAAGTCTGTCTGGTCTTCCATCAGTACATCCCCTTCGGCTGGGGAACTCATTCCTCGGACTGCTCAGCTCCCGCTCCTGCCATGATGGACGAGTTCATAGGGCTATTTAACTGAGAGACAGAATAAAATATGAAATATCCCCAGAATAAAAACAGGAAATAGGGAGCATTTGGGAGGTTGCTAATAGTTTTTGGTAAAATTATAGTAAGCTGGCTAGATAAATTGATTGATTGATTTTATACATGCTTATATGCATATGGAAATACCTAGAAAGATGTGCATGAAACTGTTCACGGTTATTCTCTCCAGGGACAGTTACCCGATTTCATGTAACAGGAAATTGATTTTTTTTAACATATGCCTTTATTACTGTTTCCATTTCTTGAAATAAATGTGATGTTAGATTGAAGGAAACGGAAAGTCCGGAAAATTTGTTTTCCCAGCATTTTCTTTTTAAAAAATCCCTTTTATATCTTCCCGGCACTGTGACTATGCCCGTATCTACCAGCGGGGGATGTGCTTCTGGAAGGTTCTGAAACAGGCCCTCCATACAGATGTCCATGCCAAGCTGGTTCTCCAGGCCCTGAAAATCCCCAGACTCTGTTCCTGAAAGTGGACTCCTGAGTAGGAATCCTGTCCCACAGGGCAGTCTGATGTCGATTGTCCACGAGGTGGAATTTTGACAGACGGTGTTCCAGACAGTATGCGTCTGATGGTGGTGTAGACGTCGCCAGACCGGGTACTAGCGATGGCTTGCTTTGCAGTCAGTGGTCCAGTTCATTAAAGAAGCTCCTGACAGAGACCTCCCGCCCCCAACTCCGAAAGACCCTCCAGCCTTAAGTCCTGAGTTGATTTGCGGGGACAGGGATAGGGCTCCCGAGACACCATGCAGACACCCCTGTCGGAGTGCTCCACACTGTGCTGGAATGATTTGTCTCCACATCTGGCTACATCCCTGGGCTGTCCGGAGTGGGTGCAGACCTGTCTGCTGCTCATCTGAGAACTCCCAAAACCTCACTCCGAGCCCAGTACTGAAAAACAATAAATAAACTAAAACAATCTGCCTTGGGGGTGAGGGGGGAACATTACTCATCTGATCACATGCATTTAAAGACAGATCCGAGAGCAAATAACCTCTGCTAAGGGGTTTAAATCCATCAGGAGAATTTAAAGAGAAAGTGAGATATTGCTTCAGTTTCTAAGAAGAGCTATTGGAGTGTCAGGGAAGGATGCATTTCAAAAAAAGCCATTAGAATATTGGAATAAAATCTGCATGTTTTAATTACTGAGAATAAGCACTCTCGTGGGGAGGGAGGGAGCATGTAAGCCAAGAAAACAGCGTGCACACGTGCAGAGAAAGGAAAAAAAAACCAGCTAGACCAGGGTAGGAACACGCTGAAGGCTTCCCGACATGAACAGTGAAGAGGTTCCTCAATGCCTGAGTGAGGACAGCGAGACCCAAAAATGCTTTGGAAGAAGAGAAGCAAGGCGATTCCTAAATGGTCATGGAAACAAATGGGTCAAGGAAAGCCTGTGGCCCTCTGTCCCAGGACCAGCTGGAGGGAAGGGAGCATTGATGATTAAAGATGGCAGTTGTATCTCAGTGATCAAAATATACATCTCTCTTCCACGTCGAGCCTGAGCCCAAGGGCAGACGTGCTGGGCCCCCAGTCCACAAAGGAAGCCCACCCCTCTAGGGAGTCACTTTTAGCCACTTTGGCGGAACAGATAACTAAAAATGTAATATCAGCAAACATGTTTTAAAGTCCTAATTACCTGGGCAGAGCAGCACACGCTTTCTGAAAAGAGAACATGAAACTGAACCAGTCTATTTGCAGTCCTTGAGGACGTAGAAACAGGCCTGAGACGAGAGAGAGAGAAAGCCAGGGATGAATTATGTTTAGACTCTCAGAATTCCTTCTGGCAAAGTTCCTCCCTGAGGGTCATCTCCAATAGTTAAGTTCCTCCAGAACTTAGGGGGAAGTCACCGTGGACCGGAATTGTCCTTAGAGACAGGAAACACAGAATAGGATAAACAGGTGCTTTTCTGGATGAAGAATTATAAACAGTCGGGATCCCCAAGGATGGCTGGTGCTCCCAGACTTCATTTAAATGTCCATAGATCATCTGAAGGGAGAGAAGGGTTCCAGGCCTACAGCTGAAATGAAGGCTCTGCAGAGAGATGGCAAACAAATGGTGATTCGCTGCAGGACCAGCTGATGAGTTAGCAAGAACATACATATTAAGCTTTTGCAGGGGGGCAAGCCTCAGTTAATGCATTTAGGAGAACAGAATCCAAGTTACAAGAAAAAGGACTGGGTCCAGTCTGTTTATAGCCACAAAAAGGGGTTTGGGGGTCCTGGCAAAATGTTTGACCAAGTGTTCAGAAATAGTATTGGAAACGAAGCCAAAAACACTGCTCTCCCTGGGCTTCCCCCAAACCTGGCAGGGTTATGAGCTAGAGGAGAATAGCTCAGAACTGCAGAAAGGTGAGTAATCAGCCAGGCAGAAGTTTTTCCCGAGAAGCTGGGCTGCTTTGTTCTTTCAGGAGTTTAGTGTGGAAAGATGAAGCCAGAAAGGTGATATGATCAAAGTCTATAAGACCTTGAAGGTTGTGCAGAGAATGAGCAGGTCTGGTTCATCAAATTTGAAACGACCCGACCCAGGGTAGCCCTTGAAGGTTGAAAGGGGAATTTGAGGGATAAATTACAAAGAAGGATTAGGTCCCATTCTGAGTTGTAAAGTGAAGCAGCTGAGTTTCTCAAGTCATGGTATAGGCAACGTGGTTTCAGAAGTACAGGGTGGACGGGATGGGAGTAGACTCATGAAATTTTGCCAGTAAGTGAATGATGGATTAAGAGCCATGGACAATATATCCCTGTGCTTTTGGGGATGGTGAAAATAATTCTTGAGACCAGTGTTCTTGAGACCTTAGCTTCTCCTTATTGGTCAAAAGTCTGTGCATGCAAGCGAGAGGAACCGAAATCAAACCAGTTTCAGCAAAATAAAGAATTTTGTTGGCTCCCATAGCTGGAACACATCCTGGTATAGCTCAGAGGGGCTAATAAGGAGGAGCTTCATGGAGAATCCCATGCTGAGGAGTGGTATGGGGAAGGTTGGCCCTGAAAATTGCCATCAGTCCCTGAAAAGCTCACCAGATAAAATGCAACTTCGGTAAAAAAAAAAAAAAACCAGTATGCCAACTCTGCAAACACAGCTTCAACCTGCAACACCCATAAACACTCGCCTTGCCATCAGATTGCTACCCCGAGACCCATCCTGTGTAGGATGAGAAACTACAGAGAGCAGAACGGGATCAGTGGGCTCTCCCATAGCAACAGTCTCAGGACAGGTTCTAATTGGTCAGCTTGGGTCATGTGCCAGTCACTGCTTTATTGAAAGTGATTGTTAAAGTTCCCCGTCTTGCTCGGACTTTAAGTCCAGCAGGGTAAGCTGTGACTCAGCCTGGGTCTTTTGTGCATCCAGGGTTGATGGAAGGTGAGGAAACTTAACAAACCTACGAGTCCCCTACACATGAGACTCCCAGGAGAGCTCATTTTATGATGGCGGTGCCCAGGCTCTATTTCCCAAGACTCAGATTCAGCTGCTCTGAGTGGGGCCTGGGCATCTGTATTACTGTTAAACCCATCACAATGGTCTCCCAAGAGAATAAATCCCTCCCCTTCTTGAGGCTGTGGGTGGGGCTCCCAAATACTAAAAATGCACACCCTAGCAGAGTACATGCTGGCCCTTCTACAGCTCTCCCAAGCTCCTGCTCTCTCTGCAGCCTAGCCTCTATCTCCTATAGCCACCTCTCCCAAGCTTTTCCAGCTCCTCCAGCAAGCCACACCTTGGCTTGTGACATACTCAGTGTTCCTTCTACCTAGAATCCCTGCCCCTCTCCTCTTCCCCTGCCCACCGTCTTCCCCTGGCACATTCCCACACTGGGCAAAATTCCCTCCCCTTGCCACACCCCAGACTGGGCTGGAGGCCCCTGGCACCTATGTTCTGTGCCGCCCCTGCCAGAGTCTGGGTGATGCTCTGTTGAAAGTGATTGTTAACTTATCTATCTCGCCTTGACTTTAAACACAGTGTGGACTTGCATCACTGGAACGAATGGCATATACAGCACGTCAGGGACGGGGTTGGGCGTGCTTGGCTCTGCAGTTTATTAGCTGGTCATTGGGTGAGTCCCTAACCTCACCTGGCCTCAGTTTTCTCATCTGCACAATGGGGAGAATAATAGAACAGACCTAAACTTACCAAGTGTCTAAAAATGTCAAGCACTTAGCCAGCATCTGACAGAATGTAAGAGCACGTTGAGACGTTAACTGTTATTACCGTCATTCTTACTGAAAGTGAACCCTTGAAGGCACCTCATAAGACACACCACCTTTTTTGGTAAAACTTTCCCTGGGTAGTTAGTTGTTCATTCCTCACCTCTGCTTTACCCCGCACCTTCCCCTAATATCTGTTTCTACCAGTAGTTCTGAGATAGGAGCTATTTTATTGATTCCTTTATCCCCCAGGGACTAGCATGCACTGGTCCTGAATATGTATTTATTGACTGACACCTCAGTTCCTGGATTTGGGAACACCCTGTTCATACAAGGAGGCAGGGGAAGCTGGAGTCCCTGCCCACCCCTGCCCCTGGGAGGGCTTCAGCCTTACGCAGACATCGCCTTTCAGAAGCCCCCTGCCCCTTCCTCACCATATTTCAAGAATTTCTTATTTCTGCAAAGAGTTAGGAGTTGTCAGTAGGCTGGTTGGTTTGGCCATTATAGACAGATTTCTCAAGGTCAACACAACGCCATACTGCTCTATTTGAGCCTGGATTTCTCCTCATAGTCTAAACTGTGTAAAGGCCCAGTCTCCACTTCTGTGATGCCCGAATTCAGCCTCACACACTTCTCTTGAGGAGACAGCCCTTTGCGTCCCTTTCCCAAACAACTTGCTTACGTCATAGGAGTTGGCTCTCCTCCCAAAATGGCGGCCAGTCCCCTGGCAGGACCCCTGGGGAGCTCCCACGACCCAGTGCCCCTCCCACATTGTGCAGGTACTCCTCTTTTTACTGAGCTTCACAGATAATGCATTTTTTACAAATTGGAGGTGTGTGGCCACCCTACGTCAAATAAGTCTATCGACGCCATTTTTCTAACAGCATTTGCTCACTTCACATCTCTCTGTCACATTTTGGTAATTCTCTCAATATTTCAAACTTTTTCTTTATGATTATATTTGTTATGTGATCTGTGAGCAGTGATTTTTGATGTTACTCCTGCAAAAAGATTTCGACTCACTGAAGGCCCAGATGAGGGTTAGCATTTTTTAGCAATAAAATATTTTTTTAATTAAGGTATTAATTGGTTTTTTTGGCTATCATGTGCTATCACACACTTAATAGGCTACGGTATAGTGTAAACATAATTTTGATATGCACTGGGAAACAAAAAAGTTTTTGTGCCTCCCTGATTGCAATATTTGCTGGATTGTGGTAGTCCAGAACCAAACCTACAATATCTGAGGTATGCTTATATTCGGGTGCAGTTTGGGGGTGATAATATTATCAGCCTGCCCCCTGCAGATGAAGAAACAGTGGTATAGAGGCTAAAAGCCCTGCACCAAAGGTCCGCTCCTGGGCCAGTGGACGGTGTTGGAAGGTGCTTTCAGGTCTTCTGCTGCCTGCACAGCCTCTTCGCTGGGTCCTGAGCCACGTCCTCCGACCTGGAGATGCTGCAGCAGTAGTGATGGTGGTGAATTTACTGTCTGGGCTGCTGGGAATGCTCATGGCTCCCTTCTCTCTCATTAGTGAGAAGCTTTAGAATTAACTTGTGAAAAGGCAGAATCTAGCAAATGGTGTTAATTGGTGGGCCTGACAGGTGCCTCTGTATAGTCTGGCTCTGCCTGCCTCAGTGTGCCAGGGCTGTCCTGTGATTCTGGAAGGTTAATTGTGGGTCATGCCTGAGAGGAATGTGATTGGAGACCTGAATTTTGAGGTTTGGGGCTTTCACTGGGCAAACCTGTAGCATTTTACCAACCTGTTTCAGAGAAGCCAGATTCACAAGTATTACTAAGCTTCGGATTGTATCTACAGACCTAGGATCCCCTTCCCCTGGCCCAAAGCCACTTCTCCAGAGCTCCCCTCCCCTCCTGGCAGTCACAGTCCTAAATGCAGCCTCTGTGGCCTTCAGCAAGTGAAGACTGTGAGAGTGCTTAAGAGAAAATCTAAATTGGATAAAAACTCAATTTTTTTCCCCAAAGAACCAGACAAGCAGGCTTGGAGGTGAGGTGAGGGGGGCTGAGGGGGGAATTGATTTAACTAAGATCACTTGCTCTGGCCTATTTGTGTTCGGTCCAAAAGATGTTTCTCGGGGAGAAGTTTCCAGTCCCTTAAATATCCCAAAAGCGGCAGGGATCTGCGGGGCCTGGGGAATCTTGGGGAGGAGACATTTTGCTCCTGGAAAAATAAGTGACCAAGTTAAGGCAAGTCACCACCCTGATGCCCTCCCCAGAGCGGCCTTGGTGGCCTTGCCCTGGCAGCGCCAGAAGGCCAGGCCCCGCACACGGCTGAGACCACACCATCCACACCACCTCCCCGGTGGCAGCTGTCCTGCTGCCTCCATCAGTCAGGCCCCCAACTTGGGAGCGCAGCCAGGGCAAGTCCTGGGAAAGCAGCGAGGTGCCTGGAGGGGATGCTGGAAGCGGCAGAGCACAGGCCGAGTGGGTGGCCCGGGTGGCCCGGGGCTGCTGCAGGCGAGACCCTCGAGGTGCTTTAGTGGCCGAGATCCAGCGGGCCATCCCGCCCAACCCCGGACAACTCGGAAGCGGGTTTTTCAGCCTCCTGCACTGGGGACGTTTCTGAGTGAGGGAAATGAGCCGGGGTGTCGGTGGCGTCTTCAGGACGGCAGTCTAGTTGTAAAGGGGTCCTGGGGTTTCTCTCCAATCTGTTTCTACTTGAGTCGGGTGTGTACAGGGAAGATTGAGGGGAGTGGCGGGGAGCAGGGCACGGCCGCCCTTGCACTCTGCAGGCCTTGGTCTTCCCGGGGGATTTGCGCATTTTCTGCGTGGACTGTCGCGGAGTTGGGGGAGCCAGGGCGCGCCCTGTGGCCCTGGGTTCCCGAGGTCCCCGTGGCCAGCGCCGCAGCTGGGCCGCCTGGGTCCCCGCCCAGCTCCTCACCCCCCAGCCCCGCGGGCGGCGCTGAAACCCGAGCGCGAGGGGGCGGGCCGCGCGGCGGCTGGGGCGGCGGGGCCGCGCCGACATTGGCGGGGAACCGGGTGATGGATGGCGAGGGAGGGGCGCGCGGGGAGGGGGGACGCGCCGGGCGCCCGCAGCCGAGGTGGACCGAGCCTCCCGGCTCGCTGCTCCCGCCGGCGGAGCGAGGCTGCCCTTTCTCCGCAGCGTGATTTATTTTCTTCTTTTCTTCTGAACTCTTCTTCCAGGGAGAGGCTAGTGGTAACAGGCCGAGCTGGATGGATGGGTATGGGGAGAGGGGCAGGACGTTCAGCCCTGGGATTCTGGCCGACCTTCGCCTTCCTTCTCTGCAGCTTACCCGCAGGTAAGGAACTGCGCCCGGCCTGGGGACAGCCGGCCTGGCCCGCTCCCCGGGTCTCCTCGCAGCGCTGGGCCACAGGTCTGCGAACGCGTCGGAGCTCAAGTTCGCCGGCCCACCTTGGGCCCTCGCCTCCCATTTCCACGCGTCTTTGTTTCTCCCGCGCCTCGCCGAAGGCGCGACAGATCCCCGGGCGGGGTGGGGGCTGGACCCGGGAGGACCCGTCACAGGCTGCAATTAAAAGGAACCGGGCAGGGAGGTCGCAGGCGCGGGAGAGATCTCCCAGCTTCCGAGAAAGGGGTTACCGGGAACGCGCCCCTTAGGGGGCCGAGAGAAGGAGAGGCACTGACTTGGAGCGAGGGGCACAGTCTCCAGGTCCTCCCCCAGCAGTTTGCAAACCTGCCCGGTACCCAGGGGTGGAGCCAGGGGCGCCCCTGAGGTCCCAGCCAAGTCCCCGACCGCGCCCTCCTGCGGGACCCCGTTCCGCCCCCGCGCGCTGGCCCACGCGGGGAAGCCCACGGACTGGGCTCCAACAGGCAACGGGTCCTTATTCCTGTTTGATAACATTCCGCGTCGCCCCCTGTTTGTTTTTATTGTGTCAGAAAGGGAGAGAATTTCAGAATTAAAGCTGAAAAAGCCCATCTGTTTCCAATGAATCCCCCATAGTTTTTCACAATGTTTTTGGCAGATCGCTGCTTTCAAATTCCTCCGAGCCCGGACCTCTTGTTTTTGTTGGGGGAAGGGAGGCTAACTCCACAGAGAAGCATTTGTTCCTTCCCAAACGCTCCAGTTTCTTTACTTCCCCCCTCCCCCTTTCGGGGGAGGGGGGGAAGGCACGAAACTTAAATCCCCGGTCTGTTTTCTTTATAATGTTTCATTAAAGTTTATTCCATTTTTGCCATATGCTACTCACAGCCTGGAAACGCCAGTTAAACCCTTTATACCCATTTTTCCCTTACTAAAAATACAAATAAACCCAGTGTCGCGGGCCAAATGGTCCCCGATGCAAGGCGGGATTTCCCGGCTGTTTCCATTGTGCTGCGGGATTCCAAGGTGTCTTTTTGCAAAAACGAGGGCTTGTTTCGCTCCGCAGCCGAAACGGATCGGCAGCCCCCGCGCAACACCCGAGCTGTGCAAGAAAGGACTTGAGTAAGACTGGGATTGGATTGTTTTGTTTTGCTTCTCAGCCAACTGGGTTTCAGGAACTGGCAGAACTGGGCAGTCCGGGCTCGGCCTGGCTGCAAGTTGGGGCTCCCGGTGGGAGGACCGTTCGGGCAATAAGGATCCCTTTACCTCCCCGCCTCAGCTCCTCTCAGGGGGCCCTGCGCGCCCCAAGGGCGTCCGGGAGAGTCTCAACCTGCTCGCTCGTAGCCCCGGATTCCACGGAGGAGGCCCGGGCCAAAGACAAGATGAGGGGTGGGGGGAGTGTCAGTGCCCTAAAGAGCCTTTGGACGCATTCGCCCTAGCCCTGGAACTTTACAACCTGCATAGTAGGTCAAGCAGCGGGCTGTCCTGCCCCCGCTCTCCTTTTCTAAAGGCAGTTTCTCCACCTACAGAAGAGCCTGGCTGAAAGGCAGATTTGGTTCCCTCCCAAGAACTAAGAAAATAAAATTTAAAATGATCCTCTCTTTAAAAAAGAACCCCCCCACCCCCACCTTTTGCAGAAGAAGGAATTCCCCATATGTGTGCATCTCAGTTTGGTCCAGATAATGATCCAGCCCGTTGGAAGTTTTATCAGATGGGTTGATAAATGGCTTTTGTCCCTTGGCTGCTGTGGGGGATGTGATCTCAGCTCAGAGCTGAAATTGAGAAGGGGGGCTTAGAGGCCCTTAAAACAACACCTTCCCGCTCTTAAAGCAACAGCACTTGTTAACTTCTTGGGCTGGAGAGGGAGGAAAGGAAGGGCTGGCGGGAGGTATTCAGAGGTAGGAGGGAGCCTCGAAGGCTGGGCTAGTGGGGTATTTGTTGTTTTTCAGCTCAATTCTTCACCTTAAAAACTTTAAAATGTCCCCCATAGTCTGAGGAAAGTGGGTGGGTTATATAATTCACAACCCGAATTCCACCACTTGCTTCCAAGAAGCCCATTTCTTTTTGGCTTCTAGGCTGGTAACTAAAACCTGGCAGATAGAGCAGATAGCTGTTGCACTGTCATGCCAACTGGCTGATGTTTCTTCTAATTTGAGGCCTTGACAGCTACATTTAGTCAAAATTGCCCACCTTGCTGAAAACTGAGCTTCCAGTACGTCCAAACGAAAAGACACCAGGGGCCTCTGGAAACGTGTGTGCTTGGGAAACCTGGGTCCAAAGACAGTTTCTTGAGAGACGAGGTGGGCAATTTCTACCACAAAGAGATGGACTATTTTATTCTTGACCTGTCGGCAGAGGGCTGCTTGGGGATAAAGTCCGAGAAGCTGCAGGTCTCAGGGGAGCAGGATGGGCACTGAAAAGAAGGAAAAAAGAAAGCACTGGAGACAGTCCGTGGCCCTGTGTGCAGGCCTCTCACTGAGGACAGGTGGAATCTGGCTGGAGCTGCCTCCTGAAAGCTTAGGCTTGTTCCGTGCTAGACTTGAATGGCTTCCAGGAGTAAACCCAGAGGAGTGCAAATTAAATTGGACGTAGTTATGTGGAGAAAGATGCCTTAACCTCTGCTAGACTGAGAGGGTCTGTGTCTTTGGGGAGTGTTTACATGTACCCACTCAACGTGCATGGCACGCCTCCTGTGGTCCTGACTCAGGGACAGCGTTCCAGGCCCTCATCTGAGCAAGGCTGGCGTCTGCCTTCAGGCCTAGTGAAAGGAAAGGGGCCCTTCAGTGTCCCTCTGGCTTTCGGGGTGTCTGCTCAGACGATGCTTTCGCCTTCAGCGGATGGACAGAGTGGCCATGTCTGGCTGGGAAGGGTGGGGGCCATGGCGGGAGGCCATGAAAGTCTTCTTAGAGTCTTCCATCTGCATCAAAACACAATTAATAGATACTTTTTGAACTTTGAAACCACTGTGACTTAATAAAATGGATTTCTAAGAGATAGCCATCAAAGTTGCATGTTGCAGACATGTTGGCATGCTTCCCGTCAACTACATATGGATGCTATAATGGTGGTTCTCAAAGTGTGGTCCTCAGATCAGCAGCGCCAGCCTCCCCTGGGAACTTCTTAGAAACCCAAGTTCTGAGCCCACCCCAGACCCATGGCAGCAGATGCTCTGAGGGTGGCGCCCGCAGCCTGTAACCGTAACAGGCCCTCCAGGCGGTTCTGATGCACTTCGAGTGTGAGGACTGCTGTTCTAAAAATTATTGCCCTGGCCTTTCTCCTTCCTGCATCTTTCCCTTTCCTTTTTAAACTACAGCTGTTTTAGAAATGTTAGGTCTCAGCGGGGAAACTGAGGCTTGCAGAGACCCAGGCCCTCTGAAGTGTCCAAGAACATCTGTGTCATTGTAGAGATGAGAATATTGATCTCAAAGATGCTGCTCAAAATGTGCGAGCAGGTCAGCCTGCTTCCCTTGTTGTTGTGCTTCCGGTAGGACTTTGTGTCCCAGAGGGAGAGAATGAAGCAAGTCCCACTGCAAGAGCCAGATGGCAGCAGGGCCAGCCAGCCGGCTGGTGTGTGACACACCCCAGGGTCTGCAGGGCAGAGCCCGGCTCTCAGGGAGGGTGAGATGTAAAATCCTAAAGCCGGTTGGCCCCTTAGGCCTTGAGGGTGGGTTAGGGGTAAGGAGAGGCTCTCTGGCTAGTTTAAGAGGGGAAACCTCTGCAAGGTTGGAGGAATTGCGAGCAGGCACCCCAGCGCCTAAAGGAGAACTGGGGAGAGGTGATCCATGGGCTCAGATAGGGATGCTCCGTAAGATGAGGAAGTGGGGTCCCGGGTCTCTGTGTAGGTGAGGATGGGGTGGGGACCACGGTACAGGTTTTGGGGGGCATGTGATTCCTGCTGAAATTTCCCTCTGGGGCGCAATGTGCAAGGCACTTGGCGGAACTGGGCAGAGAGCTCCGACTTTACGTTCGGTTGAGTGGTTAGGTGCCACCCTGTTTTACAGCCCTGGCGACGTTCAGCCTGCCTAAAATTGATGGTGCTGTTTCTTCTAGTGCGACCAACTCATCTCAGTTTGCTAGCTTTAAAACTGAAGAATCCCATGTTTTTAGAAGTGCTCTTCGTCCTGAGCACACCAGGATGGCTGGTCACCCTCAACTCTTCCCCTGTCGCCTGGACTAGTGCCTGGCCTGTGTCTGTTAGACGCCCCACCCCCACCCCCGGCCCGGGACCATGAAGTCCTGGGTGTGAAGTGGCCTCTTCCTTCTGCCCATTCACCTGGGGCTGGGCTCCTTCCTCTGCCCTTTCCTGCCAGTGCCCACTGTCACTTTGCTTCAAGACCCTCACCAGCCCTAGGACCTGCCTCCCCAGTGCCCCCCACCCTGCCCTCCAAGTAGGCAGATGAATCACTCACTCTAAAACTCCTGCTTGGAAACTCGCAGCTCCCCATGGCCCTCTTTGGAGCATCCACAAGGGAGAACTCTCTGACATCTGGTCGCACACTCCTCCCCCGCCTCATCCTCATGGCTTCTGTCACATCCCCAGGCTCCAGGTTCCCCTGGCCTCCTGGTACTCTGTACCATCCGTGGGCAGCCCCTGGGCCTTGCTCATGCCACTGCCCAGGTTGGAATGGGAGTGCCCACTGGATTAGAGTCCAAGGTCAGTGCCATCCCTCCAGTGACCTGGGTGCCTGTCATCTTGGCTGCTGGCGTCTGTGCTGCCTCTTGCTTCCTGGGTCTTGTGGGTTTTGTCCTCCTCTAAATCACTAGGTCTGTTTATAAAGGCAGGAACCCCATTTCCTGTTTCTTTATGCCCCCTCCTTGCAACACACCCCAAGTGTACCCGGCCCTACAGGACCTTCAACAAGTTATTTGTGTTTCTGGGGGTTTTTTAAGTTTTTGCTCAGTAGGCGGAGACTACGGGTTTTTTGATTTTTTTTTTTATCCAGATACCCTAATCTTTTTTTCAAAAAAAAAAAAAAAGGTTTTCTGGTCATAAAAACAAGACTCATGCCAAAAAGGATAAATAAGAAAATGAAAATAACCACGTTCCAACTTCCACGGGCTCCCATCACGAATTAACACTCACAATCAGCCTTTGAGACATAATTTCTTCATGTTGTTCTCTCCAAAATAGGATCATTTGAAGCAGTACAATATCTTTTAAAGCTCCTCCATTTATTGAGAGGCCACAGTGTACCAGGCACTTTGCTAGATGCTATAAATATGTCCCCTCATGAGATGGTCACCCCTCCCCAATGACCGTCATCATTCCCACTGTATCAAGGAGGAAACAGAGGGTCAGAGAGGCTGCCTAACATTACACAGCTAGTTAGTGGCAGAACCAGTAGACCCCAGACCCCTGCCCTTTTCCATATACCACATTTTGGATAAACACACTCCTTAAACTTGCTAGGGAGCGTTTTAGACTCTGTGCTGTGTAGCATATAAGGCTTCAAGGTGGGGAAAAAATAAGAAACTTGGGAGATGTGATTAGATAGCAGAATGAAGAGTGACCACGGATCTCGGGTAGTTGCCTCTTCCCAAAGGCCTCTCCGCTCCCTCTCCATCCCTGGCTTAGCATTCCAGAGAAGATGCCATCAAGCCATAGGTTAGGAAAACGACTTTGGCAGTGCTGTCATGGTGCAGATTTTCCCAAGTCAGATTTATGTCTTTGGGGTTTTGCTTATTTATTCATTTCACGTCCCATTTCACCCGGGCAGTCCCAATACTGAGACGCCTATTAAAGTGATCCCTCTGCGCCCAGGTCCCCGCAGAAAGGAACCCATTATTGCTCCCCGTGCTAAGGAATGTTCCGTGAACACAGGCTCACACACGTGTGTGTGCTGGCCGGGCGGGTGCCCTCCCACTCATCAGGACGGTGGAGGAGGGCCTGCTTGCAGATGGCAGGGCTGAGGGGAGAAAAGCCACTTCAAATGAATTTTGGCCCAGAGCAGCCAAGCACATGAGCCCAGGGTTGCTGGAGGCAGAGCCAGAATGGAAAATTATCATCTCGAAAGCCAGGACTCAGGAGAAAGGGGTCTGCCTCAGAACAGGAAACCCAGATTGCTCACCTGCAAGCTTCGTTTGTACCTGAAAAATGATGTCTTTGCCTGTAACCACCTTCCTGGTGGAACCCAGGGTCGCTTAGGTCTCTGCCCTAAGACAGGCTGGTCTCGGCACGGAATCTCGGGCCTGGCCCCCGCCCACCGTGGGCCCCGCTTCCCCAGAGAAGCCCACAGCTGCCCGACTGCTTACGGCCTTGGGCCCGAGGGCCAGCACACGTGCTTTTTCATGTCCTCTTTGCTGTTGATCTGGCTCTGTGTGGCCCCCTTGGGAGCTGGGGGAGCGGGTCCAGTTTGGAAAGCTGAGGTGTGCCCTTTTCCTTGGCACTCAGCGTGGTTTCTTGCAGCGACTTGGCATGTGTGGAGGCTGGGACAGAGCAGCCTGGCTGGGTGTGACGAAGGGGCAGTGCCTCCTGCCTCAGCCCGGCGAGTGGCACTCCGCCACCTCTGCCCACACTTGGCAGTGAGTTAACCCCCAGCTCCCCAGCCTTCCCTCCTCCCATCCTAGGTCAATCCAGATTCTCGGAGAGGCTCCTCTTGCTTCGCTCTTTCTCCTGGAGGCCAGTCCTTGAGAAAACTCCCAGTGCGTTCAAGGGGTGAGAGACACACTGGAGTCACAGGCTAGATCAGCCCCCTGGAATATTCTTAAGCTGAACTGGGAGGGACACCTTTTAGGAGAGGTGATCGGTTCTGGCTGTTTGTGGGTTAAGTAAGGTAGGGTCCGCTGCACCTGGTGAAACCTCCAGTCCCTCACCTGGGCGTGTTCCTCTCGGTATCTGAGGCCAGACACCTGGATGTTTACGTCAGGACGATGGAGTGACACGGACCAGCAGCCTCTGGCATCTTGCAAGCAAGGAGACGCCAGAACACTGCCCTGGCTAGTGTTTGCCAAATCCTGGCACTAGATCCATTTGCTGTCACCTCTCAGATTCGGTGCTAAGGGATGGGAGATGGTGGAGAGTGGCCACGCGGCAGCACAGGTCTCCCTCTGAGCGCGGGCAGACGTCCCACCTCCTTTGGGATCCCCACCCCAACATGTTGCTAACAGCCTCAGCGTCCATGCTGCCTGGGCAGGTGGGCGGTGAAGACAGGGGACAGGCAGTGTCAGGCTTCAGTCCTGCCCTTTCCACCAAGGCTGTGTGGCAATTTCTCTCTGAAGCTACTTTCCCTGTGCTCTGCCTACTTCTATCCTAATTAAAGCCATGGCCTCTTAAGTTATACCACTTCCTAGAATAGCGTTCTGGTCATGCCATGCACTTACTGGAAATTATCTGGGGGGCTCACCGTGATCCACTGGACCTAGTCTAAAATCCTTAGGCTGGTGTACCAGGGTCCAGTCTGGAAAACAGAAACCATACAAGGTATTGCCACGGAGGGAACTTAATATAGGGGACTGTGTCTGTACGGGCGTGAGAGAACAGAAAAGGCTGCAAGGGACCACAGAGGCGCACAGAGTTGCAGGGAGCAGCTTCCACCCCTGGGCTGGGGGGGACAAAGGGAAGAGGAACCTGGGGACCCAGGGCTCGGTAGAGGGCCCGCTGCCCTGCTGGTCTTGGTGCTTCGGAGCAGCACCAGCGGCTGCTGGAGGGAAAGAAGAACCACTGCTGGGCAGTGGTGATAGAAACAGCCAGGGGACAAGGTAAACCCGCTTGGGCCTCATCTAGTGCCCCCTGGTGGTGGAATCTAACAGGAAGCTGAGTGACTGGGGAAATGGGGTTTGCGGAGTCCTGGCCCTACACGGAGCAGGGGAGAGCGGTGTGAAGCTGAGTGACTTTTACTTCATCACGACTTTCACTCAGGACTTTCACATCTGGCCCCAAACTCCCAGCCACAATCTCACCATCCGGCATCTTGCCTCTGACCAATGCCAGTTGTTTTGGAAGCCCCTTGGGCTTCGGGACATTTGCCCCGCATCACCCACCAAATCCCAGTGCATTTCAAGCCCCCGTGCAAAGGCCGCTGCCCTGATACCCTCTCCGCCTCCGTCCTCAAACCTCAGTGTTCAGATGGACCTTATCTGCCCTGCGTCCTGGCAGTCTGTGTGGCTGACCCCACCTGAACACAGAAACCCACTGGGGCTTGTGCCGGGGACAGCAGGAGGCACGGTGCGTGGCACACAGTGGGGTCCAGAACCTTCAGCAAGTCCACGAATCCCAGCAGTTCCTCTGTAATCCACCGAGCTGGGCAGAACCCCCGTGACAGCCTTCTTCCTTCAAGAAGAGGCAGGTTTTTCTCTTCCCAGCCCACCCCACCCTCCCTACGCGGCGACTGAAACCTGATCTAATCCCTTGGCACGCGGGTAATTTATTGGTCTGTTGGGCTTTTCTTGGTGGCAAATTGCATTGTCTTTATTCCCGGGTTCAGGCTGAGGAGTGGCTCCCGCATTCCTAAGACTCCTTTCTCAGGGCCGAGCCTTCCCACCCCTTGGCGTTCGGCGAAATAAGTTTGATTGGGCTTCTTTGTTATGCAAACAAGACGGTAATAATCAGGCTATTATTCTGAAAGATTGGGCTTGATTAACAGTTCAAAGGAGGTCTCTGAAAGCAGTGAACGCCACACTGGTGCATAAATATTTTCATCCTGCCTGGGTTGGTACAGCTGGTGCTCCCACAGCTCCCTGCCCACCCCTATCAGTCTTTCTGTTTCTCAGAGAGAGAGGCGCTGGATTGCTGTTTAAAGGAAAGGAGTTAAATCAGGCAAGCTGTGTGGCAGTGATTTCTCTCCCTGCTGTGTCTCAGTCCACCTCCTCCCAAGTGAGAGGGTACGTTTGTGAGGGGCTGCGGCACAGATGCTCTGAGTGTGGAGGGTGGGAATCAGAGGAGTCTTGGACAGAGATGGGGGCCCCCTGCTCTTGGGATTTGCGGGCACCCTCTCTAGGGCATCCATGGTTGACACACAGTTCAACGAGGCCCACAGAGAGGAGCAGCCAGAGAGGGAGACCGAAGAAGGGGACTCTGGGGAGCAGAGGGGTCATCTCCAGTGTTTGGAGGGTTACATTTGAGCCCTTTCTCTCTGGCTCTAGGGATGGGCCAGGACTTCACGGATCTCCCTGGGAGGCCGCTGTGGGTCCACAGCCGGGGTTGCCCAGGGCAGGAGGGGCCAACCCTGCCCGGCAGAATTCCGATGGCAGTGGAGGCCAGAGGCTGGCCTCCCACCGGGCAGGGATGCTGCAGGGAGATCTCCTGCTGGCTGGAGGTGCAAACCAGTGACCTCTGGCGTCCTTTGGGCCCCAGGGTCCTTGGCCCACCTTGAGAAACCAGCATGGAGTTTGGTCACAAAGTGATCATTAGATAAAGTGATCTTGACAAAGTCAGTTGCACAGAGAAGCAGGGAGCTCTGGCCCTAATTGCACAGGTTGGGGGCATATGGGTCCAATGGTTGCCCAGGGGCTCAACCTGAGCACCGAGGGCGCTGCCTGCACCCCCACCCTTTGAGCCAAGGGTCCCACCTCATGGGCACCAGAGGGAGCTCGGGGGCTTCCTGTTGGTGAGCCCGGGCTGGCCACTGTCTTTGGATTCTTCTCAGTTTGTTCCCTAGTAGCAAATCCCGAAAGTCCTAAGTCTGAAGAGGCTTGAGTCAAAACACACCTCTTATAGGCTTCTGAGGCAGCCTCTGCCTTTTCCTGGGTGTCAGAAATGGAGCTCCAGGTACCAAGGGTCAGCCACCCCCCACCCTACCCCCACCCAAGGACACAGTGGCTGAGATGGAAACAGAAGCCCAGGGAAACTTCTTACTTCCAGTCAAGTTCTTTAATCCCCTGGCTCTGCACAAAGGGGCCGGCGTGGCCCCGTCAGGAGGTGGCTGGCGGGCCACAGGGCCGTTTTGCCGTCTGCAGGAGCCAGGCAGGAACCGGGCAGCTGGCGGCCTTCCGTCACACTGCAAGCACCAGGGGAGGCCCACTCAGAAAAACCTCGTTTCCTGTTCCTGCTCACGCAAGTTGCAGAAAGATGTTTCAGACTCTTCAGGCTTTCTTCTCCTTCCTTCCTTCCTTGCACACTCACATCAGAAAGTCCCAGGTTTACTGTCTGGAATTCAGATCTCCTGCTTTTTTTTTTTTTTTTTTTTAACTTACAGCACATAAAACTCAGCCCTCTGGGGTCTCTTTGGCAGGTGCCGCCCCAGCCCAGGGCTTTTCCTTTTGATGCTGGGCCAGGTTACACTCAGGTCCCTGACCTGCGGGACGTTTGGCCTGTGATTTACTAGAGTGGACACGGGGTGGCAGGATGACTCCATGGGGGTTGGGGCCCCTTGGCTCACCACCCGTGGGGACTGTCCAGCCCTGGCATCCGCAGCACACTCCCCTGAGGCCCCCAGGAGGCTACTGAAGGCCCGCCTGAGGCAGCAGGGCCCAGGAGAGCTGTGTTACTGCCTGGAGAGATGGCCCAGGGGACTGGGATCCCTCGGGTCTGGGCCCAGTTCGTGTTACTCTCGGTGGCCTCTTACAGACCACTCCCCCACCCTGATCTGCAGCTTCTCCTGTATAATGGGAGTGCTTGGACTTCTTTAAACTCTTAGGAAAGATGTACAAGGCCCAAGGGTTCAGGGCAGCTGGGGAAACCCAGGACAGCAGAGAAGTGTAGCCCCCAGTCATCATGGTCCTGGACCAATCCAGGTGGACTGTGGGGACAGTCACGCCCAAAGGGGTGTGAGTGGTCAGTGGGCAGGAAGAGCTGCCTAGACTGAACCAATCTGAATCGAGGTGGAAAGGTGTGCTGGCCAGGTCCCTAACCTGAGGGGGTGGGGAGGGCAGTGCCTGAGATTCACTAGGGGAGAGGCAGAGGGAGGGGATGGCTCCCACCCAGTGCCCTTCCATACTCTACCTGGTGACCCTTAACCTCTGACCTCACAGGGGGTTGAATTTGTCCCCCTCTGAGACCTTTTTCGGGGACCCTGTTTGTAAGTGGAGTGCTCACTGGTCCCAGGCAGGCCATGTACATCTCTTCAGCAGCCTCGGAGGCGGGTACTTCCTGCCTCATAGACAGGGAAACTGAGGCAGAGTCAGATTTCCCCACAACTACTGGTAGGGGACAGGGCAGGGCTGTGGGCCAGACTCTCCCCCTCCTTTGCCCATCATCCTGCACAGTCAGTGTCCCCTTCAGGCTTCTTCATTTTTGGCCCAGTCCTGGGTGGTAGCATCGAGAACATTCTCTAGATGGCTAAGAAATGGAATTGGCAGGACCTCAAGGGAGTGGGGGGCAAAAGGAGCTCACAAACACACACACACACACATACACACACACACACACACACACACACACCCCCACCCCCAGCTCCTGGGTGCAAGGGCAGCTGGAGAGTGACCACTGTCACCACGCCACCTAGGGGTGGTGCACGGAGCTGCCATATCCCCCTCTGGGGGCGGCCTAGATCCAACTGGGGGCTCTGGGAGGGGGAAGGGAGCAAGAGAAGGAGCCACACTGAACAGAGATGAAAGGCCTTGTCTCTGAGGGCTGGCAGCCTGAGTGCCCCGGGTCGCTCAGGGTTGGCAGCTGCGACCCTGCTGGGTTTGCATCTTGGGAGACCTGGCTCCCTCTGACTGCCCCCCCCCCCAGCCCCTCCAGCCCACAAGGACAAGCTCCGTTCACACACTCCAGACTGGCCAGGCTGCAGGGGGTGCCGACTTGGCCCCTCTGAGGCTGTTGAAAAGAAAATGACCCTCTCTGTCCCCTGGGAGCCTGACAGATGTGCGGAAGCCAGGGCCTCAGGGCCGGCTGGGTCTCAAATAAAAAGAAAAATGCTCACCTGGATACTACCTGAAACGACCTTGTTGTGCCTACAGTGTGACAAACACAGGCCAAGTTAAGGGAAAAGCCTGACTTTTAGGTCGAGCCCCGGCTCCCCTACACCCGGGTGTGTGACTTGGGCAGGTCACCTCAGCTCCGAGAGTGCGGTGCCTGCACCTGCAGGGGTGGGCGAGCCCCAGGAGGGAGGTCGTCCAGGCATCCAGGTGCGGGGTCTGGCAGCACAGACGAGGGTAGAAAGCCAGCACCAGAGAAGTAAACTGACATTCCCAAGGTCACAAGCCAGGTTGGTGGCCCAGCCAGGAGTGGCTGAGACCCCCAGGGCCGGGCCTCCCAGCTGGTCTTCTGACCACTTTACCTGGAGCCTGTGTAGAAACTTCCCTCCTGCTGCCACCTGTGGTCACTGTGCGGCGGAATCCAGGAGGCCAGGAAAGGACAGGTTACGTGTGTCTAGGGACAGGAATCAGGTGTGTTAAAGCCGCCATTCTCAGGCATGGTTATACGTAGCTAATTAACTCTAAGGTCTCAAAGTTTGTGAGTGACCGTAAACATTTTTAAAAAGACATGAATTAGAGCAGATCCAAGGTTAACACTCTCAGTTGCTTCCCACCTTGCTCTCTCAAGCAGGAGAGAGAGGGATGGGGCTGTAGCAGCTAAGAGTGAAGGTACCCTCACTCTGCAGACAAAGTCATGGAACCAGGTCCTCAGTGAGCAGGGCGAATATAATCATCACACTGGCCAACATTCATTGAGCTTCTGCTCTTCAGTGGTGCTGTGCTAAGCCCTTTAACATTTTCTGCAACCTCATACAGTCGATACTATTATTATGTGATTCCATTTTCCAGATAGGTATAATGAGGCACAGAGAAGTTAAGGGATGTGTACAAGGTCACACAGTGGCAGAGATCAGGACACATACGGAATAGTGGGCCTTAATTCTCTGCCAGATTTCTGTTGCTTTTGCCAAATTCTTGGGAATGGTTGTGAAGGTGCCAACAGATGTCAGAGGCCCAAGGGTGGCCTGTCAGCTCCCACGGTTCTGCTGCCTTGAAACACAAACCACTCCCCCAATGCGGGGCGCCAGCCCTTTCAGCCTGTAAGTCTGCAGGCCTGTTTTTTCGGGGTCATTACAGGCTGCAGAAAGGATCCAGAAGGTGGGAGGGGCAGGTCCCACACTGAACTGCCACCTGCAGGAACTTTTCCTGTCCTCTGTGTGCAAACGGGCCGTGTGGGTGGTGCCGTCTGAGTTGAGGCATCCTTGGTCCCTGGCCCGGCCCTCAGCCCTAGCCCCCCAGGAGTGGAGGAGGCCTGGGCTGGCCACACCCCCCTGACTGTGCATGCCTTCCCATCCCCACAGCCACCTCCCCGTGCAAGATCCTCAAGTGTAACTCTGAGTTCTGGAGCGCCACCGCGGGCAGCCACGCGCCAGCCCCGGACGACGCCCCCGAGTTCTGCGCGGCGCTGCGCACCTACGCCCTGTGCACACGGCGCACGGCCCGCACCTGCCGGGGCGACCTCGCCTACCACTCGGCCGTCCATGGCATCGAGGACCTCATGAGCCAGCACAACTGCTCCAAGGATGGTCCCACGTCGCAGCCGCATGTGCGCACGCTGCCGCCACCAGGGGACAGCCAGGAGCGCTCCGACAGCCCCGAGATCTGTCACTACGAGAAGAGCTTCCACAAGCACGCGGCCGCACCCAACTACACGCACTGCGGCCTCTTCGGGGACCCGCACCTCCGGACTTTCACAGATCGCTTCCAGACCTGCAAGGTGCAGGGCGCCTGGCCGCTCATCGACAACAATTACCTGAACGTGCAGGTCACCAACACGCCAGTGCTGCCAGGCTCCGCAGCCACTGCCACCAGCAAGGTAAGGGGCGGTGGGCAGGTGGGGCCGCCCTTGGTGGGGGTGGGGTCACAGCGCCCGGCCCAGACGCCTCCTGCACCCACTGTGATGTTACTGTCAGTAAATGAGCACATTCTTTAGAAAGGAATGTTCTGGAGATTCTTTGGCATAGGTTAAAAACCACCCTGGAACCACTTCTGCACATTTTCCTAGAATGTGATGTTTCTCATCTGGACACCATGCACTGGGGGTCTGTCAAATCAGCATTCTGGGGTCAGAAACCAGCATACACACGTACATTTTTTTTTCATTTGGACAAGCCAAACCTAGCATCCATTAAAGGCAGTTTGTGAATACTTTGTAGGTGGAAGGGTCAAGATTTAGGAAACAGTTCCTGTGTATACACGCATTGGGTCTAGATGTAAGATGGATTTCTTACTGGAGTTACAGTGCAGGAAGTTTAGAAACACTCCCAGTACATCTAGTTTCAAACTTCTGGAATATTCTTTTCTTGCCCACCACCCCCCAAACGATGTTTCGGTAGAATTCCAGTGGTAAATCCCAATAAAGAGAAACCGATTCCGATAAAGGGAAACCTCTTTGTGGTACGTGTTCATCGTTGCCCTCTCGGAGCTTCCTGTCTAGTGAGAGGACAAGTGGACCCTGCAGCCTCCTGAAGGCGACCGTCCTACCCAGAGGTTCTCGTTGTGGCTGCACATTTACAAACTAAGCAGATTTTAAAAGATAGTGATTCTCAGCCCCCCAGGCCGGTCTGACTCCAAATCTCTGAGTGAGGTCAGACTTGTTCTTTTTTTAAAGTCCCTAGTGATTCTGGTGCCTGGTGGGCGCTGGGGAGGCTGGTGGGAAGCCAGGGCTATAGGCTGCTGCTGGGGCCAGTCCAGGCTGCGGGGTTCCATCCTGCCCTTTGTCTCTGCCCCTCACAGACACCGAAAGGCCGCAGCCTCAGAGCAGAGAGGGCCATGGTGTCTGGGTACAGGGAAGACAGAACAAGTGAAGACAGAGCTTCAGTCCGCTGGGCACCCCATGCAGCCTCTCCATCCTCCCTTGGGCTAGCCCTGCCCTGCCCTGCCCAGCCAGGCACTTCCATTTGACACATCCAGAACCTGAGGCTCTAAGAGGCGAAGTGGCCTCCCCACCCAACGTGCAGTCAGCTGAGAACACCAAGCTAGGATCTGACCTGGGCCGGAGCATGGTGTGTTCTCACTGCCAGGACAGGCGGTTCCCATCTGAAGCCCCAGAGGCAACCGAGAGCTGGTCATTTTCTGACCTAGGGAGGCCTCAGTGTCTGGGTGGCAGGACTTGAGCTCTGCTCATGGGTCCACAGCCAGAGGCAGCTGTGATGTGGCCCGTGGCCCAGGCAATGGGACATTCCTGTCCACCCTAGATTCTCCCTCCCGTTTTCCAGGAGGGTCTCCTGCAAGGGTGGGTGTCGCCTCCAGTCCAGGAGGCTGGTGGGTGATCAGAGTCCCCACGATGGGGGCACCTCTGCCTCCCCTGGGCCTGGCCAGAGCCCCTGGGGTTTCCGGTTTGGCAGTGGGTCTGTTTTCCCAGGAAGAGCACATTGCAAGGCGGCATGTGGGGCAGCGCCAGGCTGGCCCACAAGGGCGTTTCTGTTCCTTCTTGTCCCTCCACACCCCAGAGGAGGACAGTGAGGTGACCTGGCAGCCAGGAAAATTCCTGCCACCTCCCTCTGCTCTGGTGGCCCTTGCATGCCTGCAGGGGTCTCTCTGTGGGACCAACTGCTGGGTAGGAAACAAGCCGGCCTTGGCCCCAGGCCATTGAAGCCTAGTGGGCAGAAAATTGTGGCTGGTGGTCCTTCTGCCCCATCCCTATTCCCCGCCCTCCGCAGACCAAGGGGGGCATGAGTCAAGGACCCGGCCGCCTTCTCTGCGGCCCCTTCACCTTCCCGCCTCCGTCCCCAGAGCCAAGATAAATGAACGCTGGGAGTCTGAGGCTGCAGCTTCTAAATCTAGCAGCAAACATACTGTGGAGGGGGACCCCACCTCCCTGTCCCATCCTGACAGGGGGCGCCCAGGAGGTCCAGGGGGTGAGAGGGCTGTGGACCTCAGGAGGCCTGCCCCTCCTGACCCAGGGTGGGGCATCAAATGTGATAACAGACCTGGGAGGAATAGTGGTCGGTGACCAGCAAGGCGGAGCTGCTGCCCTCTTTGGGGAGGGGGGTGACAGGTAGAGCAAGTCTTTAGGTCCCACACTGGGGGGTCCCACAGGCTGGGGTGATGCGCCTGGGCTTAGACCCTGGACCCCACCCTAGGCTCTCCGCTGACACGCAGAAGGACCCTGAGCTCAGCAAGGCAGTCCAGAAACCACATGGATGAATCATTCATTCCTGTGTTCCATTCATTCATTCAGCCCACATTTTTCAAATGCCCACTCTGTTCCAGACTCACTGCTGGACACTGTGGTCAGCAGACCTGCCCAAGCGGACATTGGGGGGGGAGGCCTCCCTTCCTCTCCCAGTGTGGAGCCTCCAGAAGAGTAGGGAGCTCGGCAGCTGGGCCCCTTAACCAACCCAGACCGTTCCTGCTGCAACCAGGGACCCCCTTGCTCTTGTCAGCAGGCTAAGGGCCCTCTGACAGCCTTCTATTGTCTTCCCATCAGCCAGGAGGCAGCGCAAGGCTCTTGGCTGGAGGCCAGGCAGTGACAGGCTCAGTGTCTGTGGCCTGGCGGGTCTCAGGTCTCAGGGCAGACTGGGGGCCTCATGGTACCCAGGTGAGAGATGTCGGTGGCTGGTTGCCAGCACCCTCAGCCTGCCTCTGCCTGTTCTCGTGGGCCTCCATTACTCAGCTGTGTTTGTTCCTTCGTTGATTCAGAAGACACTGACCAGGCAGCTCTTTTGTGACGGTCTCTGTTCTTGGGGATGCTTCCCTCCCAACAGCTCCCAGGCTAATGATGGAGAAGAAGCCGGCCAAGGGGTGCTGGCAATGGGTGCTTGGGCAGCAGGATGCTGAGGGCCTGGGGGCGCCTGAGGGGAGGGCTCCTGCAAGTACTTGCACCGAGCTTGCACCCCGAAGGATGGACAGGAGTAGGTGGCAGCAGAGCCAAGCAGAATGTGGGCTTTTATCTCTGAGGTGTTCGGGCCGGGGGCTCTTGTGGTACCCCCTCCCCCTGCAAGAGCCCTCTGCCTGACTCCCTGCTCACAGGAACCCACTCCCCTCAGCCACAGTGCCCGCCCGAGAGTGTGCTGTTGGCTGGTCCAGCCCTTCCCATCCCTCTGTTCTTTGGAGGGTCAAGATCTAGTGTTTCCCAGCCAGCTTCCTGCTCCCGGGGACTGCCTCCCCTGCCCGACCCCATCCCTGACCCCCCCCTGCTCTGTCTCCCTCTTGCCAGCTGTGCATTTTACAGGTGGGGAAACTGAGCCTTAGGGAGGAGAGGAACTCCGGGGTCCCTGCCTTCCCCCCTCCCCCAGCCCCCTTGCAGGCCCCCCGGGAGCACTGACGTCCCCTCACCCAGCATCACTGCTCGGCTTGTCTGTGATACCACCCCTCACCCCCCGGAATGTGAGCTTCATGAGAACCTGGGACTTGGCCTGTTTCCTCCCCTCCTGGGGACACAGCCCCCAGTCCCAGGCCTGGCACATAGTCAGTGCTCCCTAAATAGCTGTCAGTGAAGTGGGGCTCTGCCCCCTGCCCGGCGGTGGAGAGGGCGCGGGCCCCTCCGGGAAGGGGGGCAGCAGAGGGGAGCGGCGGCCGCACCCGTGGCCGCATTGGCAGCGAGCCGCCCGGCTTTCGACAGGCCCCCTTCATGCTGTTACTTGTGGTTGAGTCCCTGGCACTGGTGCCAAGAAGAGTCAAGCGGCCTGTCAGCCTTCCAGGAGACTGTCTCCACGAGAGATGGCGGTTAGAGCGAAACCAGCCTTTCCTGTTCCAGGGAGGCTGATGGCCCTTGGAAAGCCGCTCCCCCCTTCCCGCCCCCAGTGTCTCTGTGTCTGTGTGGCCCTGCACACCAGGCACACCAGGCAGGGACATCGGAGCCCCTCATCCCATTCCCCTCCCTCAAAGGCAGGACCACCCAGCGCCCAGACCACCCGGCTGGCCCACCTCCCGGCCCCCCGCAGGCAGCCTCCACATCAGGGCAGGAGCCTCGGTTGGAGCAGGAGGTGGATCCAGGTGAAGTGGTAGGTCTGGGCGGGAGGGGGGCAGCCATTCCCTGTGGTTCAATACGTAGGACTCGCTCAAGGCGGGATGGAGAGGCTACAGCCGCCTTGGACATCCCACAGCCTATGACCTCCAGGGAGCCCCGGGCCCAGGGAGCTGTGCATGGGGCCCCCTGGCATTCAGCTTCCGAGCCCAGCCCCTCCTTGTGTCCTGGGAAGACTCCAGAGTGTGCCCCCTGCCCACCCCGCCGTCATCTGTCAGGTCCCACAGGCACAGCATGGTGGCCCCGAGGCTTCTAGGGCCCACGAGGAGGCTTTCCTTTCTTCTCAAGGCAGAAGGGAAAAGTCAGTGTCATCCCACCTAGACTGTATTAGCCTTCACACCAACGCGGTCCAGAAATGCAGCTTTCAACCTTTCTGATGGAGGGCGGGCCCCACAAAGCCTCAAGTGCCTAGAGTTCTCAGGCGTCACACTGCGGCCTGCGTGCGCCCCTAACACCCTCTCGTCCCTGCATTTCTCAGGAGCAGGGTAAGAAGGGCCAGGGTCTCCTCTGAGTTCCCTCTAAAGGCCTCAGGCTCCTCATACGCTCCCTGCCTGGTCACCACTGAGCTTTACTCTGGTGGTGTGGGCAGGGGGACCCACCTGTGCAGTGATGAATCAGAGCCAGGGACACCTCCACCCCAGCTCTTGCCACCCTGTTGGGGTGCTCAGCCTTGAAATTTCTGCAGCCTCTGGGCCACCTCTCTCTCCAGTCCTCAGCACCTGTTCCTGAGGCCCCAGGCAGAGGCCACTCCCTGCCAGCCTCCCCCTAGGCCTCCTGGCTGTGCCCCAGCCACCCCAGAACTGCAGCCAGACATGCTCCAGGCCTGGGTCCTGCCTGTCTCGGCTGGCCTCTCCCTACCCTCTGCCTGAGCTGAGGTCTGTCTGCAGCTCTCCCCACCATCCCTTCCCCATCACAGTTGCTCTGGGTCTCCTCTTTGGTGCCTGGCAGGAAATTGCCTTAGTGCCTTGAGGTGCTGCCCTCAGCCCGCAGGCCACCCAGGCCACCCAGGCCATCTTCATGCCCCTGAACAGCCATGTACCCCGGGCTTCCCAGGCAGAGAATTCAGCCATGGCCAGCCATACGTGTCATCAGCAGCTCCCTGCCCCTTGCTGGAGCCCCCCAGGTCTAATATGTTATGAGGAGGCATGGTACCCCTCAGGGAGCCTTGTGAGCCAGCTGGCGAGGCCTTTTCTTCTCCAGGCTTGGTGGCATGGGTGAGGGGACAAACAAAGCCTGGAGTGGTGTACAGGGGCCGTGTAGAAGTTGGGGTGGGGGGTCCTTTTAGCAGGGGGTTCCAAAAAGCCTGGGCACCGACTTGCCCCCATCACCCTGCCTCCCTCCCTGGCTTTGGGCTGGGAGTCCAGGTTCCAGTGGCCCTTGGGCCCGGGGGTGCTGTGACCACAGAGGCACCCAGAGCCACCAGTGGTAAAGCCACTGGCACCCGCAGCAGGAACGTCAGCGGGGCCGTTTCCCAGTTTCCCTCATGTCTCCGCCTCATACAGTCTTCCTGGTTAGGATTACGGAGGAAGGAGCAGCTGGACGTTTCACCCTGGGTGCCGGGGAAACACACCATTCCCTGGGCTGTTTCTGTCTCTTATCCTTCTCCCAAGCCTCCCACCCTATGGCTCTGTGGCCAATGAAATGCCCAGGCACTGGAAACCAAGAGCCTAATCCCACCTCTGCCTCTTGCTCGCTGTGTGACCTCGGGCAAGTCACTTTCCCTCTCTGAACCCGAATTTCCTTATCTGTAAATCGGAGGTGATGTCACCTGCCCTGCTGCACCGCACAGGACAAGAAGTAATGAATGTAGCGAGCGTGTCTGTGGTTCTCAGGAGGACAGTTACTGATGGAGCCACTCAGCCCTCTGCTTCTCTAGCAGCTCAGCGCTTCCCCTTGCCCCAGCTGCAGGCTCCAGCAGAAAAGGGCCTCCCTGCTCCCCTGGCTGTCCCAGTCTGGAGCCCCCTTCTCCCTTTTGCTGACCGGCCCCTCCCTCTCCTCCCTGTGCCTCCTGCTCACCTCCAAGGCCCAGCTGGTTACCCCTCGGGGCAGCCCTGCTGTGGTGGCCTCTGCTGGCCTCTGGTCACCTGCATGGATTTTGTTTGCTTGTTCTTTCTTTGAACATCAGCCTTTTCCATTTCACCTGCTGTTACGTTCGGCCAGTGGCTTGCAGCCCTTTTCCAGGAATTCTGCTGCGGGTCCCCTGGCAGTGTGAGAGGTGATGTTAGATGGTTGTGGGCCTATGCATTTCCTATTGCTGCTGTAACAAGTACCACAAACCGAGTGGTTCAAACAGAAACTTACTCCCTTACACTTCTGAAGGCGAAAGTCTGAAATGGGTCTTACAGGGCTAACATCAAGGCAGATGCTTCCGGCAGCTCCAGGGGGAAATCTGTTTGTTACCTCTTTCAGCCTCTGGGGGCTGCCGGCATCCTTCAGCTTGAGGCCGCATCATCTCTGTCTCCATGGAAATGCAGCCTTCTATTCTGTGGTCAGATCTCCCTCTGCCTCCGCCTTTTGATCGCATGTGATCACTTTTAGGGCCCACCAGGAAAATCCAGACTCACTTCTCCATCTCAGTAACCATAACGTAATCCCACCTGCACAAGCCCGTTTGCCATATGAGGTCACACGTTCACAGGTTCTAGGGATTAGGGCCTGATACCTCGGAGGCCATGATTCGGCCCACTACAGTGGACAAGGACCTTTTTATTTTTAATTGGCTGGGCTTTTCTTTTTATGGTTCACCTCTGCTTATGGTCAATGAACTGGTTCCCACTTAGTGTAGTAGTATGAAGTTCCCCTTCTAGTCAGAAAAAAAATTTTAAGCAAAAAAGCAAATTGTTTTAAAGAAAAATATGAAATGCATAACAGTGCAGGTGGCACTGAGCTGTGACCAGAATGGGGGACGGACAGTCTGGGGCACCTGGGGGCTCCTGCCATCCTTCCTCGGAGTCCAGAGCATCATAAAAACGGGGCTGGGCCTCACGCCCTCTCTCTGTCCCCTTCCGCGCAGCTCACCATCATCTTCAAGAACTTCCAGGAGTGTGTGGACCAGAAGGTGTACCAGGCTGAGATGGACGAGCTCCCGGCCGCCTTTGCCGACGGCTCCAAGAACGGCGGGGACAAGCACGGGGCCAACAGCCTGAAGATCACGGAGAAGGTGTCGGGCCAGCACGTGGAGATCCAGGCCAAGTACATCGGCACCACCATCGTGGTCCGCCAGGTGGGCCGCTACCTGACTTTCGCGGTCCGCATGCCCGAGGAGGTGGTCAACGCCGTGGAAGACCGGGACAGCCAGGGCCTCTACCTCTGCCTGCGGGGCTGCCCCCTCAACCAGCAGATCGACTTCCAGGCCTTCCGCGCCGAGGGCCCCGGTGCCCGCCGGCCGCCAGCCGCCAGCCCCGCCCCAGCGGCCCCTGACACCTTCCCGTACGAGACGGCCGTGGCCAAGTGTAAGGAGAAGCTGCCCGTGGAGGACCTCTACTACCAGGCCTGCGTCTTCGACCTGCTCACCACGGGAGACGTGAACTTCACCCTGGCCGCCTACTACGCGCTGGAGGACGTCAAGATGCTCCACTCCAACAAGGACAAGTTGCACCTGTACGAGAGGACTCGGGAGCCCCCGGGCCGGGCAGCCTCTGCGGGGCCGCCCTCGGCCCCCCAGCCCCTCTTCAGCAGCCTTCTGCTCCTGACTCTGCTCCCTGCGCTCTTGGAGGCTGCGTAGGACGGAGAGCCAGGCGTCTGCAAGCTGGTCGGCGGCTGCACGCGAGGGCTGGTGGCCCCGCACTCCCTGCAGGGGTCTGGAACCCAGCCAGCCACATGGGACGGTTACCTCCGAGCTGCCTGGGGCTGCCTGCTGGCAAGGGCTGGGGGCGTGGGGCATCCCCTCCCCTCCCCGGGGCCTGTGACAAGGTTGTGGTGACCGGTGCTGTGATGTTTGTGACAGTAGAGCTGTGCAGAGGGAGAGCCGCTCCTCTCCGCCCGCCCCGCCGTGTGAATGTGCAAATCAGAGCCCCTCAGGCCCAAGCCCCCGCCCGAAGCCCCCACCCCGCCAGAGACACTGGGCGTGGGCAGAGTCGAGCTGCCCCCACCCCTCGCAATGCACTGAAACAGGCCCGGCTGACTGCTGCACGCGCATCCTGGGGCCGCCCGCGCCCGCGCCCACACCCACGCCCACGCACACACTCACACACACTCGCACACATGAAGCCAGGGTCTGAGGCAGCCTCAAGGCTGGACCCCCCTGGGCAGGCAGGGCATCCTTTCCCCTTGGGCTTGAGGACACCCCCAGGGCTTGCTGAGCATCGTTAGGAAACTGATAGAACCCTTAGGCCAAAAGGTTGTGCCCTCCCGGTGCCTTTCTGCCCATGGCCTCCCTGAGAGCCAGGGAGAGACCACCGTGTGCGCCCCGGCTGCTGTGGGTGCGGGTTCAGCCCTGCAGGTGGAGGACAACACATGTTGGCACGTGCTCTGAGCGATGGCCCTTCCCCCACCCTCCTGTCCCCTGTTCCCTACTGTTCTAAGGAAGTCGAGTCTTTGTTTCTAAACGTCTAAACAGAGAACTGCTCCCTTGATTTCTGTTCCTTCCTCTCCAGCAGGTGGCAGGAGCCTGTGGGCAGCGGGGCTGGGGCCACAGGGTGTGGGCTGGAGACCCAGTGGATAGGGCCAGCTGGCCTGCCCTGATCCTCTGCTGTCTCCTCACCTGCCTCTCAGAGCCCCCCTCCCCACCCTGTCCACCCAGGTATGCATTCTGGGGAGAGGAGCAGGTTCTGGAAGGGGTCTTAGCCCTTAGCGTCCCTGGCAGGGTCTCCTCCATCTCAGCCTTTCCCTTAAGCCCAGTGGCCACACAACCAGGAGTCTTGCCGCTGGGCCTGGCTCCAGCCTCTTGTCAGCCAGGCTGCCCGTCCCAGGAGCCCCGAACCAGCCCCACCTCTGCTGCTGTTTCAGAGAACCCCAGGGACCAGCACTGGGCTGGGCTCCACTCCCAAAGGTACGGCTGGGCCCCAGAGGGCGATCCTCCCAGAAGCCCCCACAGGCCCACACTGTCCCCACTCGCCCGCCACATCCCCGGCAGCCTCTCTGCTGTTCCCCCGGGACCTCTCATACACTGGCCCAGGAGGCTGCGGATGTCCCTGCCTCCCCCTCCAAGAGGTCCTCTCTCCCTGCCAAGCCGTGGGCATGGGCGGGTGGGCGGGCAGGTGGGTGGGAGGCGTGGCCCAGCCCCTCCCTGCTGGTTTTTAGATGGTCCCTCTGTTGGAAGTCAAAAGTGAAGCACTTTATTTTGGTTGTGTTTGATCGAGTTCTGCTTGGAAGTGGGGACCCCTCACTGCGTCCTGTGTCTGCGACCTGTGTGGAGTGTCACCACATGTACATACTGTAAATTATTTATTAATGGCTAAATGCAAGTAAAGTTTGGGTTTTGTTTTGTTATTTTCTTTTGGACTACGTGTTGGAGTTTGTTTTCTGAACAGGCTTTGGTTCCTTTGAGGGTGGAGGGTTGACTTTGGTGGTAGGTGTCCCATTACAGTGTGTGTACCTGGGGTGGGGGACAGTGCGTGTGCATGTGTGAGCTGAGTGTTGTGAATGCCTGCAGAAGGTGAAGCAGTGTAACAACCAAATCCTCATGCTTCTCTAAAATTACTTTTTCTCCTTATAATGAGCTATCTTTAGGGCTTGAGGGGTCCAGGTTCCCTTGCAGAGCTGGAACCATCTGGAAGACAGATGGCCACATGGTGGAGGGACAAGGAAGGGCCTTCTGGGATGAGGTTGGGTGGGCTGGCCTGAGATTCAGGATGAGACCATCTCTGCTGCTACCATCAGGCTAGGACCCCCAAGCTGGGAGTGGCTGCTTCCTTCCCAAAGGTCCCCCTCCTGGCTCGCAGCCCAGGGATAGGGTGATGGCACTGTGGAGGGGTCTGTCAGCCTGCAAGAGACCGAAGCTTTTTTGGGGCCAGGTTAACTGCTGGCTGTATTCACATTTTATCTTTTGAAACTACCAGTGAGTCAAGAACAAATGCCTGCCCATTTTACAGATCAGAAAAGGGAGGCTCGGGGAGCTGGATTGATTTGCCTAGGGTTACTTAGCAAGGGCAAGGCCACAATGTACACTTAGGTCTGTTTTGCCCCCAAATCCCTGCTGTGAATACTAAATGAGCAGCAGAGTTAAGCCAGACCACATCTCAGCTTCTCCACTTTCCTAGCTGTGTGACCTTGAGCAAGTCACTTAACCTCTCTGAGCCTCCATTCCCTCTTCTGTAAAATGGGCTTGCCCATCCCATAGAGTTGTTTGAAGATACAGTGAATTAATTCATGTAAAGTACTTAGGACAGAACCTGGCACACAGTGAATGTCCAGTGTTGGTGCCATTCTTAGCCCAAGCTAGAGGGGTTGAGTGGGAAGATGTGTGAAAGGAGGGGGAGAGGGCCACATGGACCCTGGAATCTTGGTAGGGAGAGGAACTGAGAAGCCCAGAGAGTGACTGTGTACACCAGTCCCAAGCCGAGGAGGAAGCTAAAAATAGGAAGAGAGAACTTCCTTTTCTTACACAGGCTCCCAGAGAGAACAGGGGAACCTGGGCTTCGGGAGGGAGAAATCAGCCTGGAAGGGACGAAACCAGCCTGGAAGGGACAAAACCAGGCTGGACCACCCCCACGCACCTTACCTAGTTGCCCAGACTCATCCTCGCTAGCAACTGGGATGAAATAAATTACTCACTTGGGGGTTGGGGGTGGGGAGGTGTTGACACCCCTGTTGGCCCTTGGCCAGCACAGAAGAACACATTATTGAGAAGCCAGGGCACACGGGAGGGGAAAAAAAAAATGTCTCATTCACCATCAGGTGAAAATGCTACGGCACTTGCCAGAAACTAGTCTTGGGTTGGAATTCGTTCAGGACCCTGAACTTAACCTGCTGGAATTCTTTTCCAAGTACTATGCTGCTGGTGAACATGGAAGTTTGCATTCATCGTGAATATGGAACAGAGTCTCGAGCTCCGTGGTCCCCAAGAAGTAGGGTCATCTTGCTGGGCGGGCCGGGTCTGGAGCAGAGACCCTGCGCAGCTCGGCCCGGCCGGGTGGCCTGGAGGCACACGCAGCGGCGAGAACTCCCGGAGATCCCGCTTGGTGAAGCAGAATTTGTCAGAATAGAAGACGGGAGACAAGGAGCTACCAGAAACAAATCAATGCGAGTCATTTATAATGCAGGGGGCAAATCTGGGGATGAAAATGATCACCAGAACACTTGGACAGAGACCCGCTGGAGCCAGGCCAGAGGGGGGCTCGTCAGAGTCGGGCCAGCCAGCCGGCGGGTGGAGCAGGGGTGGCACTTGGTCTTGGGCGGCAGGCCGACTTGGCCTCCAGACTGCCTCTGCCTGTCGCTGACTGTGTGGTCTCCCTTGGATTTTTTGAACCTTAGATTCCTTATTTGTAAAATGGAATTATGAGTACCAGCCTCCCAAGGCCATGACAGAACTCCAATGAGCTAACGCTCATAAATTGCCTCGCACATGGGCCCTGGCGCGCCCGGGCAGCGCCGGGAGGCCGCCAGAAACGGCCATCATCTCCCTTTGCGATTGCCTGTGTTCCTTGGTTCATCGGATACCGCTTTCAGGATCGCTGGTGCTGGGAGGCACAGCAGAGGCACGTGCACGCTAGCTTGCGTTCTCGTTGGAGACACAGGTCCGTCACTAAGCACTTCTGGAAGTGAGTGCCCCATGGTGACAGCGACATGAAGAAAAGGGTTCATGGGGCAAAGGTTCGGAGACAGATGCACCCCAGACTAGGGGAGGGTGGGGAGGAGCCTCCCTCTCCTGTGAGGTCAGCAGGGACCTCTGACTAGTTCACCTGCGTGAATCTGGGGAACAGGCCGTGCAAAGATCTGGGGAGAGTGTTCTCCATGGAAAGTACGGTGAGTGCAAAGGCCCTGAGAGCAGCAGCCCAGAGAGTTTAGTGGCAGCAGGAAGCAATGTGACTGGGGAGCAGTGAGTGGACAGACCAGGGTCCAGAGTGAGGCCACAAAGTGGCCGGGGCAGGGAAGGCCTAGTTATTCCAGTTGCCCTAGGAAGCCGCCAGCAGGCTTTGAGCATGGAGAGATGGGCCTGACTCTGGTTTCAAAGGAATCACTGCAGGAAAGAGTGGGACCATCAGGGGAGATGGTCAGGGGCTGCAGCACGAAGCCAGTCAGAGGTGGGATGTCAGAGGCAAAGCCAGAGATGATGCGGAAGATGGGCTTTGGAGTTTAATGTGCAGATGGAGCTGGCAGGGTTTGGGGAGTGAAAGAATTTGAGAGAGAACCAAGATGCTGCCTCCAGGTGTGGGGGCTGGGCTCCGGGGAAAGCCGGAGTAATACATACTGAGACCAAGGGGACCAGGTGGGGAGTGGCTCTGGGAAACCGACACCAGTATCCGCACGTAGCTGGACTGTTCTTAATTTTTAAATCTAAATGGTGAAAATTCCAAGAGCAAATTTGTAAGGAGTGAAGGGTTCAACATAAACCTCCCAAACAAAGGGAAAGTGTTATTTGTAGTTGCCCAAGTCGATTGCGAAGCCATGGTTGGTAAGAGGCCTGGCAGGGGTCTCCTGGCTGTTGTGAGGGAGGTGAAGATGTTTGAAGGCCGTGCCCGAGCAGAGAATCTTGGCAGCCCCGTGGGTTAGGTGGCCTGGGCCACACCCTTGGGAAAAGACAGCTGGCTTCTCTAAGATTGAGCTTAATATCATGCTCATAAATATCCAATTATGCATGAACCAAAGTCTTGATTCTGATGGGGATAATGATGCTAAATTTGAAAAATTTTACTTAAAAGAATAGCAGGGAAACCTGGGTGGGGCATGTTAACTCCCCCAGCTACCAGACTGATGTAGTGGAACCTCTGTAGACTAGAAAGAGTCCCCTTCAAGCTGTGGCCTTGCCACTTGCTGGCCACGTGATCTGCAGGCGGTTCTTCATCCACCAAACGAAGGTGGACCGTGAAGAGAAGGGACAGGAGAGAGGGTCCCCCTGGTCTGAAGCCTGAGAGGCTTGGGGTCAAAGGAGGAGATGGCCCAGGGGTGCTGTGGGTTTTGGACTGGGTCACCAGTCCAGGGATGGCCATCAGCTGTCCCAGGTGGGGGGAGGCCGTGTTGGCAATCCCAGACTTGATCCTGCAGGTGTGGACCCCACTCCCGAATGCCTGGAGACTGGAGTCACCCCAGCCAATGCCATGACAGCTCCGTTTTTGGATACCTGCCATGTGCCGGGCGCCCTGCCAAGTGTTTGCTCCAAGGACTGATTTATCACGGCGGAGCCCCTTCCAGCCGCCTCCTTCCCAGAGCTCAGGTGACTGGAAGCCGGGCCTCGATCTGAGGGGTGTGGCGAGCAAGGCTTCCAGGTGGCCCTTAAGTCAAGGCACGGGGCCTGGACCACCAGAGACCAAATGCCAAGGTGCGCAGAGCCAGGGGGACTGCTAGCACTTGCCTTGCTGAGTTGACACATCCTTCCCGCTGCTAATGATTGGGGTGGGGGCTGGTGGTGAGTCCCTCAAGGAAGTGCCCAGGCCCCTCCCTCTGGATGTCGATCATGTGGGTCTAACCTGCCTTCTCGCTCTGCTGTCCTTCCTGGCACCAACACTGGTAGGCGCATCCCCTGTGAGCCCTGGTCGCGGTCTAGATTTTGGGGACACGTTCATTTATTCTGCACACATTCAGTGAAGCCCTGTGATGTGTTGGGGGCTGTGCTCGGTGTTGGGGACACAGCAGTGATCCCAGGAGTTGAGTGTGGCTGCCCTCCCGGGACTGTTCAGGTGAGAGGTGGAACAGAGCAGGGATGGAGGTGAGGACAGCCAGGGGACGTGGGGCAGCTCTGGTCCTCGCGCAGCTCACTCACAAGTCCTCAGGCCTTAAGCTGGCACACACTGCTCCTGAGTCCTCCTTACGTAGTCCCGGGGCAGGAGTAGGACTGGGTCACAGAACCGTCAGGGAGGTAAGATAACACTGTCCAGGGGCACTGGGGCCACTGAATGAGGTGGGGACAAGCTTCAGCGGCAGGAGGAGCTGGGTTGCAATCTGAGCTCCACCACTTCTGAGCTGTGTGATCTTGAGCAATTCACTTACAGTCTCTGGGCCTCAGGATCCCCAACTGAGAAATGGGGATAAATCCAACCTCAAAGAAATTTTGTGTGTGTGAGGACTAAACAAGAAAACACAGTACAGCCACAGAGCCTGGCACCCAGTGACTCTCTGTGGATGGTGGCTTCTGCTCAGTGGACCCATCACACAGGCTGCTTCGTTCACTCACAAGTCTAGGCCATGAGCAGCTTGGGGTTCATAATATACAGATGCTTTCCGGGGACCCCAGGCCCTGCAGGGCTGGAGTTAATTCATGAGGATGAGTACAGATCTTTGTAATTACGGCTCCTTCAACTATAAAATCAAGACCCATTTATTAATTAAGCCCATACAAAACTATAAAACCAATAAACCACAATTGAGCAGCATTAATTTAAACCATGGGTGATGCTTTGCGGACACTGAATGGCGTGGGGGGGCCATCCGGGTCCAGGCTCTCTCCGGCTCAGCTGTCTGTCGTCTGTGCCAGGCAGTGACTCTGTATCCCCCTGCCTTTCACTCCTCAGACCCTGGGAAGCCCCTCGTCCCGGATCCCCTCTCCCCCTGGGGCAAGGAGCCCTGACACCTCGGCCCCAGGACAACCCTTAAGTCCTGGGCTCCTCCTCGCCCTTTCCGAGGACCCAGGATTTGCTTCAGTTGATTGAAAAAGATGTTCGTCAAAATGAAAACATTAGCAAAATTAAATTCTTCTAGAGACCTCTAAGGACTTCCTTCCCCATCATACATCTGTGGGCCCCAAGTCATGAAGGGAGAGGCCCTGGTGCCTGGTAGACAGAGGGGTGGGGGAGGGGGGAGGGCAGAGAGGCCCCCCTGGTTGGGGGTTGGGGGCTGCAGGACCCCAGAACGATGTGGGAGGAGGTGGCCCCAAAAAGAGCCAGGGAGGCCCACAGAGCCTTCATCTCCAGCGTCTCCAGAGCAGGGAGGGCAGGGTGTGGGCTGAACCTCAGGACAGGTCACCAGGCCCAGGCCGGCCCACGCTCGGGACCAGCAGCCCTGAGGAGGCGGCCACAGTGGTGATGGTTCACCCCACATGTGCTTCACATGGGCCAGGTAAGGCTCCCCCAGCAAGTGGGTGACCCTGGATCCCCCCTGAGAGGTTAAAACCTGTCCCAGGTCACAGCAGTCGGGGTGCAGCCTGACCCGAAGATGGACGGTCTCTCCGAACCCCATGCTCTCAGCCCAGCTGCTGCGAGGGCCCTGGGTCTCCTTACTGGGCCTCGGGGCCCCCGTGTGAGCCCACTCTGCCATCCACCCTGCGGCTGCCACCCCCAGACCTTGCCGCCTCTTCACCCTCCTGCCCTGTACAGCGAGCCTCGGGGCCTGGGCTGCCTCCCTCCTTGGCGAAGGCAGTCGTGTGTGTGCCCCCGCAGGGCCGTCCCAGAACTGCAGCACTGAAATAACACCACGATGGTTAGGAAATTGCCTCAACTGAGTATTTGCCCCAGGCCTCTAAAGCCGCATCACCCTTCCCGCCAGCTCCCCGACCTTCTCACACTCCCACAGACGAAGGGTTAACACCCGGCAGGCAGGAGGCCTTGGGGAAGTTGTTCCACTGCCCAGAACTGGCTTCTAACTGCTTTAAACGTCCCCCTGGTCCAGGAGGCCTGCCGACTGGGACCTGAACTCCAGCCTGAGCCCCTAGCCGGCTCAGCCCCCGGGGAAGGGAGCACCCCAGTCTCCCTCTTCCCGGTACCCTCTTGGGTCACCTTACAAGAGAGGGCTCCAACCCCCGCCCCTACATAGCCCATGTGGAGGCAGAACTCAGAGCTGGAGATGGAGGGAAACTGGTCCCCACTGGGAGCCCCACTTTTCTTGGGGGGGCGTGGTGGCTATGACAACATGGGTGCAGCAGACTATGCCGGGGGCCCTGATGGCATCTGTGGGCACAGGGAAGGGACAGACAGGAACGGAATGTGGGGTGGGCGGACAGCAGGGCCAGAGAAGTCTCCTCAGAGGAAACTGAGCTTGGATTGAATCCTGAGGATGAACGAGTCAGCAGGCAGCCAGAGGTGATGCAGGAGGAAGGGGACAGTGGCCTGGAAGCAGACCCGCAGGATCTGAGGCTGCTGGAGCAGTTTGGGCTGGCTGCAGTCAGGGGGCTCAAGGAGACAGACTGATCAGAGCGGCCAGTAGGGCAGGTGGTAGAGGGGCATGGACCCAAACCGGCAAGCTTAGTGTTAAGGTGAGCATCACCAGGAGCAGCAGAGTGATCTGGGCCTTGTGGCTCAGGGCAGCCCCTCCCTGCTGCCCCACCGAGGTAGAGGGGAGGAGAAGCTGGACCTGGAGGAGCCTATGCATCCCTGAAGGGTGGCCGGAAGTGAGGTGCTGCAAGGCCGACAGTCAGCCAAGCTGGGCGTCGGCAGGTCAGCACTGCCTCTGGGCCTCCTGCTGGCGGAGGCAGGTGAGGCTGGCCTCTCCCGGTAGCCTCTGCCCCCTCCTCTTCCCCACCCCTGTCACACTTACAACAGGGGCAAGGTGTCTCCATGCCTCTAGCTCCGGTGCGGGGTCGCAGCCTAGGGGAGTGGCACCCCGGGGGCAGGGGAGTGAGGGCTGAGCCTTCCCAACGTTGCACGCTGGCTGTTTGTAGTGGAAATCTGCTGCCCTCTGCAGGACAGTTCTAGAATCACACCCACTCAGGGACCTCCGTCAGAGAACGGGAGCTGATCCCAAAACACAAGGCCGACCCCAGTTGGGGCGGCAAGAGTGGTCTCTCCCACGCGCAGTTCTCCAGTGACTCGGGACATCCAAGCCTCCCTCTCTGATAACATCAACAGATGCCGAGCTCATCGTGGGGGTCCCCTCAGTGACCCTCTTCACGCTACACACCTGGCAAGGGGTTCTCGTGAACCCTGTTTTGTGTTTGGAGGCTTGGAGAGGCAGCGAACTCGCCCAAGAGTGTCAGCTGATTCGAAGCCAGGTCTGTCCGCCTCCCAGACCCACGCCTGCCATTGATCCTCCCCTTTCCCGCACCCCCTCCCCAAGGCTCAGCCTCCAGTGCCCTGTCCCTCTGCTTACCTCCTGGCTCTTCTCTCCCTGGCATTTATGTGACCTTTTGTCCTCTATTGTTTGCTTGTCTGGGGTCTGCCTCCCTAGTCCCCCAACCAGAAAATCAGAGAGGGCAGGCTCTCGTCTGGTTCACCATGTGCATGTCCACAGCACCCAGACCAGGGCCTGGCCCACAGGGGAAACCTCTCTCTCGTGCGACGGTCTAGTCCCAGGTGTGTCTCCCCCGGCAGACTGTGAGCCTTGAGGGGGCCTGTCTCTGCCTCCACGTCTAGATGGTTCTGGTCCCTGCTGGGCCCTCCCCCTGGGGTTTAATCTCCACCCAGAGCAGGTTTTGCAGAAGCCCCCCTCCCCGGCTTCCATTGTCTGGCTGGCTCCAGGATGAGGGCTGCGGAGTCCGAGGTAAACCCAGCCTCCCCTCCTCAACCCGTGCCTTCCCCACCCAAGGACTGATGAACGCTGCCTCCTTCTGGGTGGCCCCCGGGGTCTAACAAACCTTTTCCTTTTCTGCTATTGGAGCTCTCACTTCCAAAACACATTAACCCTAAGAGCTGCCTCCTCTATGAGCAAATGAAGGTAAAAGGGCTACCTGCCCTACAGCACACAGGGAGGGACGGGCAAGCCACAGACTTCCCTACCCGCCTCCTAGACCATCCCTGCCCCCCAAGGCCACCCCAGGGCATGGGGTCAGTGGGGACAATGCTTTGGTAACAATTCTCTCTTGGGTCACAAAAGAAATTAAGAAAGAGATAACACATGCGAAACCTCGTGAGGCAGCTCCGGCCGCAAGAAGTGGCTGCTATTCTGTGCATCTTCGAGGTCAGAAGCCTGTAGGTCAGGGACTTGCCTGTGTTCCACACAAAGCTCTGTCACCCAGCCCAGAACTGACCAGGAACCTCCAAAACCCAGCCCAGGGAAGGGCCTCACCACCAGCAGTGGGGGCAGCACCACCAGAGCCCTGGTTTCTACAGGATAAGCCGGGCCATGTCTCTTCCCCACTTGACAGAGCAGATGCAAGAGGCAGGTTAGGAGGTGACACAGGCCAAGTGGGTTTCCAACCTCAAAACGTGATGGCAGGGCTGCTCTGAGGCAAACCTGGTCCTGCTCCTTTAAGAGCCACAGGTTGGAACCCAGAGCCACTGTTTCAGTAAGTGACCTTTCTGTTGGCGCTAATTGGGGAGGACTTGCCTGGATGCCAGACATACGAGGCCCCGCCAGGGAGCAGGGAGGGGCCTGGGCCTGCTCTTTCCAGTAAAAGGCAGGCGTTTTGGCAGCGGTCAGTTTAGCAGCCTGGTTGCTATTGTAAATCACAAGCTGATTATTACACTTGTTCTTAAAGTTTCCCAAAGCTGTTCCAGCCGAGCTGTGAGTTGCAACACGATTGTGTGTTAAGTTTATCGGAAGGAAGAACCCTGGGCTCTTCTCTGAGTCTTTTGACACCAACTACACGTGTTAAAACCCCAGCACAGGCGGGCTGGCGGGCGGGAGCCCTGCAGCCAAGGGTCCCGGGCCAACAGTCACAGGAACTAACCCCAACGCTGAGCGGACACACGGGGTTTACTTGGCATCAAGAATTAAGAGCTTCACCAAGACTGAAGTTTGGTCTCAGAGTCACTTAAGTAGCAGTGAAAGCCCTTGGGCCTGGCCGACTTTCTCCGACTCCTATTCAGACGGCTCCCCGCCCGCAGGCTGTGCCACCCTTCCTCCGTCTGGGCCTCGCAGGCGCAGGGCGGCCCCTCTGCCAAATTGCTCAAGTTAACATCATTTGTGTCAGTCTTTCCATTATGAAGTGCTCTTTCCCCCTTCAAGAATATACAACCCAACTCTACAATTACCCTCAAGGCTGCAGGCTGGCAGGCACGGTGTTTTTATTTCCTTGGATAGAGGGAGGGGGCTGCGGGACCCCCGCCTGGATGTGCACCGACCGGCCTGGTCTCACAGGGACCTCCCCGGCTAGACCAATATAGCAAACTGAGGGCGGCCCTGCTCCCTCCTGGCGGCAGCTCCTCCAGGGCAGCATCAAGTGCGGGACGCGGGGCTTAGAAGACAGCGCTGGCCAGGGACCGTTAACCTCAGCCACTAGGAGATAATGCTAGTCTGCTGGGTAAGGTCCCGCACCCACCACAGCTGGTGCCGGGTGGGGTGGGGCAGGGAGGGAATGTAACTTTAAAAATCTCCATTTCACAAGCTGTCAAACAGCCCTGATGACCCAGCGACCAGAGGAAAGGAGGCGAGGCGGCCGGGACGGTCACAGGTCGTGCCGATGCAATGCAACGTGTTCGCCCAATTCTAAAAATCCTTAGTAACACTTTTTAATATACAAGAATCAAAAGTACAGCAGTTTTACAATGTAGGAAAATTTAATACATACTATATAAACAACATTATTTACATCAGAAATCACTAGGACAGTGGCATTTTTCACAAATATAAATTAATTACTGTTTAGTCAACAGGTTTTTAAAAGTCCACAATTTTACAATAAAGAAAACCCATCTGTCCCCAACTGAGTGGGGCACAGATGGACTAAAGCAGCCTGGACCCTCGGCCTGGCTCTCCTCGCCCGAGCCGGCAGCCCTCAGACAGGCAAGAGGACCACCGGCGCTGGGCCCTGGGCCACTGCTCCTGCTGACGAGTAGGTTTTGGTCTGTAGGATTTCAGCGTTGCCGTGTGAATTCGGAACTGAACTGCGTTTGCACCGCGCACCCTGATGCGGCTTGCAGGTACCAGGCTAGTGTCTGCAGCACGATGTGACAAGTGTCCTGCTTTCCCGATGAAGGGCGGGAGGAATGACTACAAGGAGGGCCCAGGGCTGTGAGCGCAGGCCCCGCGGAGAGCCCGGCTGTTTCCCTCTGGCCGTCTCTGGCAGCCCGTGGGGACGCATCTGGGGGCACCTCACCAGGGTTGGGACATACGCGTGAAGCCTGTTTGGGTTCGGGTGGTACCAACTCCCCTCTTTCTCAGTCCCTATTTCTACCTAGTAGTTAAACCTCTGAAAGCCAGGCTCCACGGAGTATCACCCTCACATTCCGGGGCAGCGTCTCCCATCCACAAGCCGGAGTTTCTACCTGTGCAAACTTCTGTTTTTGATCTAAGCATATTCATACTGACTTAGGGCCACAAGGAAATGCCTCCGTTCTCCCAACCCCTCTTCAAACACACTCCAAGGCCTCGCGTAGACACTGCGTGGGGATACTGCACTCCTCATCCTCAGTTTAACACTGGTCTGGCGGATACTGCCTTCTGCTACATCATATGGCACCAAAAGTCCTGAACGTGAAAAGAGCTCCTTTTTCCTCATGAGACATCTTTGGGAGTAACTCACATCTATTAACGACTATAGAGAAAATAAAACCTTGGTGAGGACTGAAATGCAGGCCCTCCAATGACTCCTTGTGGCCTCCTCTAAATGAAAGGAAGGGCCGCCCTACTGGAGGACGCGACCTGACTTCCCACGGGGAAGTCATGCTGGGCGCTCCCTGTCCACCCCCACCAACGTCGAATGGCTCAAGGACCAGCAAGCCGGCCCACCCTTCCTCTTTGGCCTAGGCAGCGCCAACACAAGGTATGTCAGTCCTGTCAACCAGAGCTCGACCTGTGGCCAAAGCAGATGTGATTTCCCATCTCCTCCCACTGGGCGATCTCACACGTCCTCAGTGGGGTGACAGTGGCCAGGGGCGCCTCTGCGGTCCCTCGGGCTCTGCTCTGGGCACGCATCGTACAGGCCCAGGATGACCGACCCCAAGTGCCAGGAGAAGACAGGCTAGGAGGTGGTGGGCCCTCTGAGCTCCCCACACAAGCTTTGCGGACCTGGTCTCTCCCGTGGACTTCCGCCCAGACAAGCTGGAGGATGCCCTGTGTAGCACAGAGCGACAGCCCAGCAGAGACCTCTGCTCCACTGGGTGATGCCACATGGGAGGGTCCTGGTAAAGGCATTAATGGTGCTGCCCAGGACACCAGCAAGAAAGTGATGATGATTTTATGAAGTCCCCACGGGTAAGGATGGGGAGTTTAACCCTGTGAACGCCCAGTGGAAGGGTTTCCACCAGCTCTGAGCCTGGACGCTTACAGGCACACTGTATGTTCAAGTCAGTCAGTCTGTCTCCATCTAGAAAGGCCTCTGGACACTCTTAACAATACTGGCAAGCTCTGTATAAAATGAACAGGATGGAAGGCCCCAGAACCAGTGAAATGAAAGAAGCCTGCCTAGTTGACACAACCACCTTGCCTCCCGTCCTGACTCAATTTGACTCTAGTGTGACCCTTACTATCTACAGCTCAGTCACCCTGTCCCTGGATGCTTCCTGTTCTGGAAAAAAATTAACTTAGGCTTCCTCTTAACTTGATCTCACTCTAAAAGGGTTCAACTCTAACAACGTCCAACTAGCAGTGGAAACGTGTTCACCACAGGTAACTAAGTTTTATCTGTCTACCCACCACAAGCGGCAGGAGACGTGTGATTCCGCGTAACCTACTTCTGCAAGCTGCGCAAAGGGAACCAAGATGCAGCAGCAGACACCGACCCACTGCCACGCTGAAGCCTCCCCCGCTGGCCGCACTGCCACCTCCCGCGCTGGGAACCCGTCCGCCCCCTCCCCAGCACCCCCGGCCTGGTCTGGCCAGCATCCAGCCCGCCAGCAAGTCTGCTTCCGCTTCCCCCTCCACTCCAGGCCCGGTACCTCACCGCTCATCACAGGAATCGGAAGTCCACCAGGGATTCCAGTGCCCCAGCCACGCTCCCCCCACCCCACTCCCTAACCCCGACATTCAGCCCACTCCCAACCAACCCACGCCAACTCCAGTGCCGCCTCAGTCCTCAAAAGTCACTGCACAGACCCGACCTTCCCTGGCACAGGGGGCAAATGAGGCCCATGTGGGAGACCAAACCTTTGAAATGTACAGTGTGGGAAAATCTAGTGTTGGTGGGGAAGTGGCTGTCGTGGAAACTGCTTCCCCTTCTCTGTTCCCCCCACCCACCCCACCCCACCCCGCACCACAGGTGTCACATAATGAAGCCTGAGCATCATTTTCTCCCAAGAACACATTCGAGGGGGGTACCTGCTCCCCTTCAAGTCCTATGACATGAGACCCCACCCGCTCGCCCCTACGCCCCACTCCCCGTCAGCAGCATCTGTCACGTCCGAGTGAAGCAAGTCACGTGCTGTCCAGCGGGTCCCAGCAGCCCTCATGCACACGCTCCTTCCCCGACCCCCGCACCGAGGTCCAGGGCGCACTGACCCTGGCAATAAAACGTTCACGGCTCCGAGATCCCTTCTTCCTTCACTGGGAGACAGCCTGTGAAACTGGCACACAGGAAGTCCCCTCTTCCTCCTAGCACCCATCAGAGTGGGAGGCCAGGACCAGGCTGGAATGGGATGGGGTGCAAAGTGCAGGAGTGGTGACCGAATCAAAGCCTCCACTCCCTGAAGTGCTCCTCCAGCCGGCGAGCTGACGGCAGCAGCGTGTCCAGAAACTCCACTCGCTGGTCTAGATGCCTGGCTCCTGTGGGATCAGACCAAAAACATCCAGGTGCTTATGACTCTCGCTCTCCCCTTCTTTCCAAGCTGTCCTTTATGTTTTCCTAACATTCCAGTTATAATCTGGGTTGTTTTTCTGTTCTAGTGATCTCTCCAAAGGAGATCTGTGATCCAGGGGTGACTTGGAATCGTGAGGAGACTTCTGAGAAGGGGGCGAGCGAGGATCTGAGACTGCGGGGTGCAGCGGGGGCAGGGGCTGTTTATACTCCCCCAACTTGTCTGTGTGGAAAGAGCGATGATGGTCCGAGGGTCCCTGGCCATGGTAGCCCATCGGGGGGCGGTGATCAGACATTCGTCGGAAATCCTGCTGGTGGTAATTCTGAGGCCTAAATTCATCGGATCGCCTCCGCTTGGAGTCGTGATGGTGCCTGAAACAGACATTCAAGGATCAGCTGAAGACGAAAGCCGGATTCCCACCCTCCTTCATCGTCCACTGACTCTTACTCGTGCATTCACATTGAAGGACACTTCCAAGGACTCAGAGGCAAATACTTACATTACCAGAAACCGAAAAAACAAAACTGGAATAGTAACAAAGGGCTATTTTATACTTATTGGCAAAACACAGCCTACGAAATGACATAAGCCTCACCAAGCCTGCAGTGAAACAAGTACACACTTGAATCACTGATGGCTTTGTAAACTCATATGCCCTTCAGGAAAACTGGCAAGATCTACAAACATTTTCATATTCCTTGACCCAGCCCAGGAGAAAAAGAGCCACAAAAATGATTCTGCAAGTTATTAGTAACAGGAAAAATTACAATCAACCTTAATAGCCAACAATAAGGACCGGGTTAATTAAATTATTTTAAATTGACTCAACGTGAAGAATATTAAAAATTTTTAGTCAGAGCCATGGCAAACTGCTTGTTAGACTATTAACAGAGAGTTTGTGTAAGCAACAATAAAAAGACAAACAGTCCAGTTAAAAAAATGGGCAAAGCACTTCAACAGACATTTCTTCAAAGGAGATACACAAATGGCTACTTAGCACATGAAAAGATGCTCAACATCTTTAATGAGCATTAATCACTAGGGAAATGAAAATCAAAACTACAATGAGATACCATCTCACACCCATTAGGATGGCTGCACTCAAAAAATAGAAAACAAATGCTGGTGAAATTGTGGGAAAACGTCAACTCTCATGCACAGCTGGGAGGAATGTAGAACAGTTTGGTGGTTCCTAAAAACTTAAACAGAACTACCACATGACTGACAATTCCAATCCTAGGTACATACCCAAAAGAGCTGAAAACAGGTATTCAAGTAAACACGTATAGACCATGTTCACAGCAGCACTATTCACAATAGCCAAAAAAAAGAAAAACTCCAATGCCTATCAATGGATGGATGGAGAAACAAAATGTAGCATAGACATACAGTTGAATATTACTAGCCCATGAAAAGAAAGGAACTGCTGATAATATGCTACAATGTGGACGAACCTCTAAAACATTATGTTAAGTGTTCAAAAATGTCCATCACAAAAGGCCACATATTGTATGATTCCATTTATGCAAAATATCCCAAATAAGTAAATCCACAGAAGTAGAATGCAGACGATTGGTGGTTGCCAGGAACTGGGGAGAGGGAAGAGTGCAGAGCGACTACTGAGTGGTTACAGGTTTTCCTTGGGGTGACCAAAGTGTTTTGGAACTTGATACAGGTGGTGGTTGCGGAACACTGTGAATGGACTAAGTGTCACCGAATTGTTCACTTTAAAACCATTTATCTTATGTGAATTTCACCTCAATAAAAAAAGAGAGAGGGGGAGAGAGAAGGAGACGGGAAGGGAGGGAAAAAAGAGAGAGACTGACCAGGTTCCAGCCAAGATGGAGTAACAGGGACTAGATTTACTCTCCTGCCTGAAACAACCAGGAAGGGACAAAATGTATGAAGCACTGGCTTTCAAGACACCAGATGTCAGGCAACAAAGAACAGTGATCCCGGGGGATGGGAAACTAATGAGATGAGCCTTATAATCACCCCCCTTACTGTTTTAAGACAGTTTCCAGGGACAGAGAAGGGGAGATCAGGAGAATCCCAGCAGACCTGAGCTTTGGGGTGAGGGCAGAGAGGTCAGGACAGCTGGGGCTCTGAGAACAGAGCACAGGAGCAGAGAGCTCTAGGAAGAGAAAGAAGTACGAAGATCAGCAAAGGTTCCCCCTGAGTACTCGGCTGAACCGTGCTCAGCGTGTGTATGTGAGGAAACTACCCAAAGGCCAGCAGGGAGAAAACCACTGAGAAGGCTGAGAGGTGCCAGCCCGAAAAAGCTCAGGGTCGCAGGGCACTGGTAAGGCACCAGGAGAGCCCCCTCCTCGGTGGGGGGAGCAACGGGCCCCTGCCTGCGCCTGGCTTCAGTTCTGCCTGACAACCCCCAACGGCAAGATGTGACAGTACCAAACTGTTTCCAAGTAACCCAACTGTGTTCCATAACAAAGCTCCAGAATGTTTATAGAAATACAGAAATATCCAGCACTCAACTAGGTATCTAATCAAAAATTACCAGGCATGGAGGAAAGCCAGGAAAATAAGACCCATAATGAGGAGATAAAGCAATCAATTGAAACTGCTCCAACTGACAGAATTAGCAGACAAGGATATAAAAACCAGGTTTGAACCATATACCAGATTTCACAAAGGTCAAAGAGAGATGTGAAAAGTTAAAAAAAAAAAAAAAAGACTCGAATACAAATTCTAGAGATAAGACTATAATGTAAAAAAAGCAAAATATACTAAATGAGCCTTAAGGCAGATTAGACATTAAAAAAGAAAATATTAGTGAACTTGAAGACAAAGCTATAGAAGCTATCCAAACGAAACAAAGAAAAAACATAATTAAAAAAAACATAGCATCAGTGAGACACATTCAAGCAGCCTAATACAGGTGTAATCAGAATCTTCAGAGGAGAGAGTAGGGGAACAGAGAAAAGTATTTGAAGAAATAACAGTAAAAAAAAAAAAAAATCTCCAAATTTGGTAAGATGATAAATCTACCCAATCCAAGAATTCCTAAGCACAAGAAACATTTAAGAAAAAATATACACATTATGTAAAAAGGAACAAAGATGACAGATTTTTCATCAGAAAAGGGTAGAGGAACATCTTTAAAGTACTGAAAGGAAGGGTCAGTCTCTAAATTTATACCCAGCAGAAACACCTTTCATAAATGAAGGCAAAATAAAGACTTGCTCAGACATAGGAACACTGAAAGAATTTATCACCACACTAAAACACAAGTTCTTCAGGCAGACGAAATGGAAATGCAGATCTACACAAAGGAATGCAGGCCAAATGCCCACTGGAGCCCGACACAGCACTGCAGAAGGGTGGGGGAGCAGGGGACAGACCCCTCCTCACAGGAGCAGCCACTATTCAGCCACGGCTGCTAAGCTGATGCAGCCGGTGTTACCAGATCTTCCGAAAAGAAGGCAGGACATGGAGATGTTTGCACGACATTTTCCTACGTTAAATTCAAGGTGCAGTCCCAAGTCTGTCTTTAGCCCAGGGAAAGCCAAAGCTGCCAGGAGGTTAAAACACAGCCACATCCTGAAATTCAGAAGAATAGGTAAAACCTCTCTCGCCCTTCCTACATGTGCTAACTCTCACAATTACTCTCATGAAACCCTGGCTCGTGACGTCATATCACACAGCCGTAGCGAAGGCAGCACAAACTCGAAAGGCTTTCACCCCTGAACTGCGGGCTCCAGGCAGGCGAGGACCACAGGCGGGGGGACCCACCCCGGGACACCGGCCACCCAGCGTGGTCGAGAGCCTAGCACGGGGCTTAAAAATTTTGCTTGCTGACTGTATTATATGGCTACCATTCTAAATCTCCTCAGAGGAAGGCAGAGAACTCTCCCTGCACAAGCGTAATGATGAAACCGCAAATGGCGCCCTGACCCAGAGAGTAATACTTAAAACCTGTACCTTGGCATCCAAGGGCCTCCCACTATCCAACCTATTAACCTTCCAGGCACCCCCTCCTGGATGCCTATCGTTGGCCTGGGCCGCTGAAGCCTATTTCATCTCCCTCTGCTTAGCTGACTCCTCGGGGCCCAAAGCCAGAAATCACCAGCCTCCCCTCCTCTTCAGCCCTCAGGAAAAACTCAAAAACCCCTCCTTTCAGCCATCCGCTCAGCACACAACGTCCGCTGCCCACATAACGACTTCTCCCTAATACTCTGAAGGTGCCTTGATGGCAGAAAACGCTGGCCCAGACTTGGAACCGTGCCTGCCTGGCACGTGATGAGAAAGAGCACCTGGCGGGTAAATTCATTATGTTTCTGTTGCCTGTTTCTCTCCCCGTGAACAGCAAGCCCCTGGCAGAGGTCAGTGCCTGGTCTCTGAAGGCCTTCTGCATACCGGTCGTAATAATCTCGGTGTCCCCGGTGGTCTCGGTCGCTGCTGTACTGGTCGTAGGGTCTCTTTCTGGACAGGTTGTTGGGGCGGTAGCTCCCCGAACGGTGGGCGTCCATGTGTCGCCTGTCCCCATAATGGTGGTCCTTGTACCAGTGCTGCTCGTACTGATGGTGCCTGTCGCTGCCCCAGGGTGGGTTGCTGTTGCCACCACCATAGTTGAACTTTCTTTCCCTCTGCCAGTCACCTCGATCTGCAGGGAAAGAAATGATGATCTCATGACTCTAAGAAATGGCTGCATTTCACTTCCACTGGTTTCAACTGAAAAAGGCTGATGACGTAGGTTACAAACAAGCATTACACTTCCTCCTTCTTGACCTTTTTGTTGCTGGTTAACATAACGATGAGACTTCACATTTGTTCCCCAAAATTTTAAGGCAAAAGAAAATTCACTATCTTTTTTTCCTTCTGAAATCTTAAGAATTACTGCTTTTCATTTTCTACACCTGCTTACCTTCCAATCTGGGGCAGACCCTTAGAATGAGATTTCACTCAAAAACAAACAAAAACACTACAAACATTTCAGAAAAAGGCACTGCTGAGTTTCACAGCCACAAGGCAGTAGCCTCCGTTTACACATCTAAAGTTTATCTACCTGCTGGTACCATAAGCTGTGTGCCTGGTCCCTGAAAACCCTACCAGACTGTCCTTACTGACCCTACTATTCTTCCTCAGCCCACTCCAAAAGAACGGCACTCTCCTATAACGTGATGCCTCTGACTCCGGACTCTGTTAAGTCTCCAGGACAGAGCCAAACTGAAATCTGTCTCAGCTTCTGTAACCTCCCTTTTTCCCTGAGGAGAAGAATCACACTTATTTGAATCAGAAAACACAGAAATCCAGGAATGGAGGCTATAGCGGGTTGAAATGTGGTCCCCAAAATGTATGTCCACTTGGAACCTATCCTGTGACTTGACTTGAAAACAAGGTCTTTGCAGTTGTAATTACGGATCTCGAGTTGAGATTGCCTTGGATTTAGGTTGGGACCTAAAGCCAATGACAGATTTCCTTCTAAGAGAAGGGCAGAGGGAGATCTGGGATGAAGAGATACACGGAGGAAGGCCATGGAGAGACAGAGGCAGAGACTGGAGAGATGCAGCCAAAAGTCAAACACCAGGGACTGCTGGCAGGCACTTACAAGCCAGGACAGAAGAGTGGAACAGATTCTCCCTCGGACCCCCAGCAGGGACCAACCCCGCCGGCACCCTGACTTCAGAGTTCTGCCACCACAACTGTGAGGACACATCTCTGTTGTCTGAAGCCACCCAATGTGTAGTACTTCGTTACAAGTCTTAGGACGCTGTTAGGGGCTTAACCAGGAGGAACTATGTGGCCTCAGGGGAGATCCACCTTCTGTAGTTTGTTAAGACCAAAGGCATGCTACCAAATAAATCTCTCTTGACTCATTTCACTGGCCTCCAGCATCTTTCTAGTCAGAGTAATGCCATAAAGGAACTTGTGCAGCACCTTAGAAATTTACATCATCAAAATAATGTACTATCAACCCGTGGCTTAAATTCACTGCTGACCTACGGTGGAGCAGGCCAGAGAACCAAGAAATAAAAACTGTTTGACTACTCAACCTAAGAATTCACAAACAACAAAGAGAGACACCTTCACAACATGAAAGGATCATGTGAAGACGGCTTCAAACCAAACAGAAAAATGTCAAACGGGCTGTCAGTGTCTGTGGTATAGTGCAGACACTTCAACTCCAGCCAAGTCAGTCACTTATTTCCAGAGAAAGCAAACAGTACTTTTATTTTTCCTTGAACCCTCCATGAGGTAGGAGGAAGTACTATTAAAAAGAGGGGGGTGAAGGAATCCAAGGAATAAATAAAAGACTGCATTTGGCTTAATAAGAAAAGTACTTTGACAGGATCAGAACATAAAATCAGTGACATTACATGAAGGACACAAAACCAGTCTAATCCCAGGAAGAAAACTCAGCACAACTAATACAACTGGATCTAAGAGCATGGAAACACCTCCCCACTATCTTGTACACTCATTACCTTTTCCCTCCCAATAAAATGGTGACCAATTAATTTCGAACTAAGAAGATACGGAGCTTCTGTTTCCAGGTAATTTACAGTAGCTGCAGCAGAATTACACTCTGCCCAGAATAGTAAGAAGTGCCGGATAATCAGAAAATAATCTGTTTAAAGACATCAAAGAGCAGCCAAAGCAATGAGGACTAGAAGGCGTAAGATTCCCAAGCGCAGAAAACCCCAAAGAGGTCGTAAGAGCTGGCTTCTGCTGCGTCTGTGAGTCTCAGCACAGCTAAGAAGCTGAAGTTGGGTTTTTCCCAGCGGACAACCACTGCTGGGGGGACAGACACGGGCAGGGCCGTTGGTGGTCTCTCTACGGCACAGGGACACTGGAGGCCTGAGGGACTTCAAACACACAACCTTAGAACAGTTGCTGCATCTGCAAGGGGGCAGGAGGCTCAAAAGCTAAGCTGAGGCCTTCTGCAAAGCAGAGCAGTTCAGCGCAGTTTCACGGTGCAGAGGAAACCAAGATGGGAGTTTAAGACCTGCCGGACGGCAGGGACAGACAGTGCAGCAGGCCCTCCCCTGAGTACCCTGGAGAGCCAGGCCCCAGGAGCAGGGGGGACCAAAGGCAGACTCCAGTAAGAGGACTGCCTCCCCCTCCATGTGCCCAGGGGAGGAAAGAGTTTAAGTCCTCTCTGGGGAAAAGTGACATCATCTGGAGCTTCTACAATTTTTAAAACACAGTGCCCACCATTTAATCAAAAATATCTAGGCATGCCAAAAGACGGGGCTACGTGACTGAAAACCAAAGGGAAACAAAACACATGTTACAAAATGGCTCACAATAATTCAGATATTAGAGTTAGCAGGCAAGAATTTTTAAATACCTATAATTAATGTGCTCCCAGAAGAAGAAAAGCTGGAGAAAATCATTTTTCCTAAAAGCTAGAGAATTTTACCAGAAGACTAAACTGTACTTGAAGGTTAAAAAAAAAAAAAATCAAATGGAAATCCTAACACTGACGTTCAGAAAAGAAATGCATACTTTCCATTTTGATTATTATGGGACATTTGATTCTTTGTAAAATCATATACTATACTCCATATACTATTTTCTTTTTAGGTTTTATTCTCTATGGTTTTTCTTTCTTATTACTTTTATCTTTAAAAGCAATTCATGCTCACGGTAACCAGTGGAGTAACGGACAGTAGAGAAATTACTAATTTATCCCAGTCCTCCCACATTTTTTACCAGCCTAATTGTTATTGTGTGTATGTTTTCACATCTTTTTTGTGCTTATACAAATACATTGTTCAAATATATACGATGGAAAACAGTCTGCTGGTTCCTCAAAAAGTTACACATAGAATTGTCACATGACCCAGAACTCCACACTCCTGGGTATATGCCTAAAAGAACTGAAAATAGGTACTGAGATACAGACACACATACATGCACAGCAGGAGGAGTCACAACAGCCACAAAAGAGACAACCCGAACGTCCATCAACTAATGACTGGACAAATTATAGTGTGACCCTGCAATGAGATACTATTCAGAACAGCCACAAAAGGAATGAAGTACTGATGTATGCTGCAACTTGAATGGACCTTGAAAACTGTGTGCCAAGTGAAAGAAGTCAGACCAGTACTGTATGAGTCTGTGTGATTCCATTAATGTAAAGTGTCCAGAATAAGTAAATCCATGGAAACAGAACACACATGGGAGGTAGTCAGGAGGTGAGGAGAGGACAGAATGAAGAGTGACTGCATAGTGGTTACAGGGTTTCCTTTGGGGAGGATCAAAGTGTCATGGAACTTGACACAGGGGCGGGTCACACAATACTGTGAATGTACTAAATGCTACTGAACTGTTCATTTAAAAAGGTTGTTTATGTTATGTAGTTTTCACCTCAATAAATTTAAACACATACACAACAGATATTTTACTGTTGCTGTTTTTTCCTCAAAATTTTATTTATAAAGCCAACTCACTCTTTTTAATAATTGCTAACTATATACAGTACAAATGTCCTATTACTCATCAAGCCATTCTTTATTAATGGACATTCTATTTCCAGCGTTTTGCCATTATAAGGCTGTAACAGCATCCTCAAGCATGTATGTGTTTGCATTCCTACAGGACAGACCCCCAGAAAAAGGGCCTATGTGTTTAGATAGCTCAGATTATTCTCTGGAAAGACTGTAGCAATTCACATTTAGTAATCTGTATAAATTTCACCCTTTAATTTTTACTGATCTGAATGGGTAAACAAATTGGTTAACTTACTTCTTGCTGGTTTTATTTTTTTTTTTTTTTCCTTTCCCCAGGAGCAATGTTGGTCATCTCGTCATACTGGCCATTTGAGTCTTCTCTTCCATATGAATTCCCTTTTCCTAACCTTTGCCCATTTTTCTATTTGGTTATCCTTTTGCTATCAATTTATAAGGGGTTTTTTTTTGTATATATATATATTTCTTATTGAAGTATAGTCAGTTTATAACGTGTCAATTTCTGGTGTGCAGCATAATATAATCCTTCAGTCATACATGAACATACATTCATTTTCATGTTCGTTTTCACCATAAGTTACTACAAGATGTTGAGTGCAGTTCCCTGTGCTGTATAGTATGAACCTGCTGTTCATCTGTTTTACATATATTAGTTAGTATCTACAAATCTCAAACTCCCAAATTATCTCTTCTCAACTCCATCCCCCCAGTAACCAACCATAAGTTTGTTTTCTATGTCTGTGAGTCTGTTTCTGTTTTATCAATACGTTCATTTTTGTTTTCTGTTTGTCCTTTTAGATTTCACATATAAGTGATATCATATGGTATTTTTCTTTCTCTTTCTGGCTTACTTCACTTAGGATGACATTCTCCAGGTCCATCATGTTGCTGCAAATGGCATTACTTTACTCTTTTTTATTGCTGAGTTGTATTCCACTATATAAATATACCACAACTTCTTTATCCAATCATCTGTCAATGGACATTTAGATTGTTTTCATGTCTTGGCTATTGACTTTAAATAGTGCTGCTGCTGTGAACACTGTGGCGCATGTATTATTTTGAATTACAGTTCCCTCTGGACATATGGCCAGGGGTGGGATTGCTGGATCATGTGGTAAGTCTATTTTTAGTTCTTTGAGGAGTCTCCATACTGTTTTCTGTAATGGCTGCACCAAACTACATCCCTACCAATAGTGCAGGAGGGCTCCCTTTTCTCTACACCCTCTCCAGCTTTTATCGTTTGTGGACTTTTGAATGATGGCCATTCTGACTGGTGTGAGGTGATACCTCACTGTAGTTTTGATTTGCATTCCTCTGATAATTAGAGACATCGAGCATTTTTTTCATGTGCCTGTTGGCCATCTGTAAGTCTTCACTGGAGAACTGCTTGTTTATGTCTTCTGCACATTTTTGGACTGGGTTGTTTGTTTTTTTATTAAGTTGTATGAGCTGTTTATATATAAATAAATTCTGGTATAAAGGGTTTTTCAATATTAGCAGTTTTAACCATTTAACTATTATATATAATGCAAGCTGTTTCCCTTAGTCTCTCATATGTCTTTTGTTTATTTGTGTTGGCTATGTTCTTCTTTAAATAACAGCCTTTTGGATCTTTGTGATGAAGAGAGTAAAGCACAAAAGTCCAGCTAGTATCTCTGGAAAGTAAGGTGATTCTTCTTTTGGCACCTGTTTTAAAAATTCTACTTAATGACCCACCTGCATTACTAAAGTGTCTCTTGTTGGGGTGATTGTAGTTATCTCTTGGGTGTCCATGCATCTGTGGACCATGAGAGGCAGGCAAATGAGGCTTCTGAGGGTGAAGGTTGTGCGGGGCGTGGGACTGAGACATCAGGGAATCCCGGCTTGAGCCCGAGGCCTCTGGTCGAAATGGTTTCTTACCACCAATCACATCATCTTTCTTCTTTTGCTCCTGCAGAGTAAAAGGAAACCAAAGACTCTCAAGATCCCAGGCAGAACTCCCAAGAACAGGATAAAGATCATCACCTTTAAATATCTCCCTCCTGACTTCTGACAAGTCCCTCTCAGCCTCCCTGCCATTTACTACCTTCTTAGGAAAAAAATGCTCATAAATTCCACCAAGCTTCCCAAGCATGAACAGCCTCACAGAACTCCATCTGTGGCTCTGACCTACTAGGACTACCAGGAAGCCAATCTCCACTGACCTGCGCCTGTAAGGACATGGGCACGGACTGCAAGATGTCACTGACGGGGCAAGGACAGGTGCCCAGGCTGTCAGCATTCTCGGAGACTCCTCCTGGGCCATGGAAAACCAGGACCACCAGCTTTCTTAGGCTAACTAGAACAGACAACCCCGACTGGTCCAGTGGGAACTAGTTCCCAAACCAAAGTCATCAGGCTAAACATTTAAATGTTTGAGTAACACATCATTAATACACAAGTGAAATATTTCAATATAAAAACATCAGAAAATACAGTGAGGAAAAATAAGACAGGTGAAGCGAAAAGTGACCTAAAATCTCACCACCAAGGGAATTACTATTAATAATTTGCTCCATGTCTTTCTAAGCCATTTTGTGTGTTTGTAAATACACACACATGCGCGCACACACACATGCACAGCAGGCCCCTCTTATCTATGGGAGATACATTCCAAGACCCCAGGTGGATGCCTGAGACCACAGATGGTACTGAACTCTACATGTACTATGTTTTTTCCTATACGTACATACTTATGATAGTTTATTTTATAAACTGAGCACAGTAAGAGAATATCCAAATTGCCACCATCCCTACTCTTGTGCTTCGGGGCCATTACTGAGTAAAATAAGGACTTCCTAAACACAAGCCCTGCAACACAAGAGTCGATCTGACAGCCACGACAGCTACAAAGAATTCATGGTGGGTAGCATATACAGGGTGGATACGCTGGACAAAGGGATGACTGACGTCCCAGACAGGACAGAGCAGGATGGCTCAAGGTTTCATCACACTACTCTGAATAATGCGTAATTTAAGACTTTTATTCTTTGATATTCTTTATCCAATGTATTGTAAAAATCGTACGTGCATACTTATTTCTAGAATATTGTATTTATGGTTGAATACTCCCTGATATGGATACACCAAGTCATTTCCATATAAACATGTTTAAATCCTTAATTACCTCCTTCAACTAAATTCTTAGAAGGAGAAGTGCACATTTGAGTCTTTCTGTAAATCACACTGAACTGTCCTCCAGAAAGGCTGTGACAATGCATACTAGAACCCCTCAGCAGGACCACCACTTTCATTGTCCACCTTGGCCTAACTCCTGACACCTAGACTAATGAAGCCCTTACCCTTTACTTTACATCATGTGTCCAGCTTCAAACACTCCCCTCTCAGTTTCTTCCCCAAAGGGCCTTTCCCACCTATTTCATTCCCTCCCAGGGCCTTTCCTGATTATTCTTTCAAAGACTTTTTATGACGCATAAAATTTCTACTAACACTCAGCAATATTAGTATATTATTCCTGCAAAATTTAATCATATTCTTCCATGTAAAATTAAATTATAAACTACTTGAAGGTGCTATTCCCACAGCTCAACACAGTGCTGGGAATATGTTCATGCGACACATACTTCTGAGCTCCTGCCTTCCACGTGGCACCATTCCAGGTGCTGAGGATACAGGAGAGGATGAGAGACCTAAGACAGACCTCCACCCTTGCAGAGCTGACCTGGTAGCGAAGGAGGTGTTCATGTTCCTAGACTGGCCCGGTGTGGCTAATGTGGGCAGGGCTCATGTGGCAAGGCGGCAGGCCTGCGAGTGGATATGCCTGCACAAGGGACGCTGCCCTGCGGCACTGGCCAAGTCATCCTGTGCCCAACCCTCTCTACCAAAGAAGGGGAGGCAGCTTCTGGATGCCTCGCTTGCTCCTTTACATGAGCAGTTGGGACCCTGCATACAAATGCTGAAAGGACACCAGGTACACACGGCCCAGAAAGAAGAGACAAAGCATGTGCTGCCCATAACCCTGTTACTTACCAGGAGCCACATTTATAAGGTATGTGCACATGGAAGAAGAAAAGGCCTGGTGAACGAATGACTCCAGGACGTAAGAACACAAACACTGTCAGTGTGACTACTGGTGGAGCATGTGGGGCAACTACAGCTGATAGGGTGGAACAGCCCGCCGTATGGACAGGACAGCCTCGGCAGGCCTCCTTCACCCTCTCCTGGACCTAGGCCTCCATCTGTTACGTAAGGGCCGAGCACCAACGACCTTTCTAGCACCAACAACCTATGATTCTGTGATCATCTCCCCAGGAATAAACAGCAATTAAGGTGTTTTTCTATAGAACTGGTTTTAATCTATTTGTATGAATTAGGATTAAATTTGTATTTTACCTCCTCTTCTTGAGATCTTTTCTTGTGAGCCATCTTGTATAATTTATGCAATTTTCGAGCATCAAATTCTGTAAACTTGGAAACAAAAATCCATAGGTTCCTAAAAACAAAAACTTCTGGTAAATTATAGGATTTAAAAAAGAACTATTTATTCTCTTTATGGATGACAAGCTATTGAATTTTGCTGTGGAATACTCTCCAAGTGTAGAAATTAAGTTACAGAAATAATCTTGCAGGTCTTTGCATCAATAATAAATACATGTTTAGATGCTACTGTGAACAGGGTTTGACCAAAGAGTCTGGAGTCTAGGGTTCTGTCTCATAGCTCAAATCCCAATTTATTTCACTGGCACCTAGAGCTTCAGTCCCAATGTCTCCTTCTACTTTCTGCACTTCCTGGACTCTTCCTGGACCATGCAACCCATCCTGACCACCAGCTCCCAGGTTGGGCCCTACATACAGCTGGGCATCTCTCTGTATTGCTGCCCCTTCTTTCCTCCCAGCTGTCACCACCAAGGCCTGTCATTTCTTCCTTAAAACTCCAAAGGACTCCTCCACTCTAATTCCAATGCACTCATCCTAGCATGGCATTCCTGTCAACAGGGGAGCGATAGATACCCTCTCAGTGGGCTGGGAAAGAGGCCTCACATCCTCTCACACTTTCTAGAGAGCAGTTCCACCACCCTGTGCCGTGCCACTCCGAACACTGTGCCGGCTCCCTGACTAGTACACCTGCTGCATCGTGTGGAAAGCCGTTCACCTTCCTCTCTAAAGCCTTCTGTAACGAGGCTTCAGCCATCTTAACAAACAACCTTGAAACCCTACGTCCCTCCCAGTCCCACTTTCAAGGCTTAGCTGAAGCCTGAGAACTCTCTCCACTGAAGCAAGTCCGCTCTGCTCCTCTAGGCCAGCTCAAGTGCACCTGCCTGCCTCTCGGACGACTTCCCTCCCTGACTGTCCTTCTGCGTGCACTTCCTCCTTCTTGAGTTTCTACTATACTTGGTCTTCCAATTACCACTTCATGATGGACAGTTTCTCATGAGTAGTGGGCAAGAAACTCCCAATGGACTACAGCTGGCCAGGACCACAGTGTCCGGCGCTTTAAACGCAGACAGGCCCCAGGCACGGTATCAAGCCCCCTTCGTGGATCTGTGAACTGGGATGACCTTTTGTTATCTTCTAACAGGGATTAAGTCGGATAAAAAGAAAGCCAGAAGGCTAGATACAGGAATCTGGTACTTGGAAATGGTAGGCAAGGGGAAGAAGCTAAGTTAACATCTCAAAACTTGAACCTTTTTTTTTTTAATAGGTGTGAAGCATGCTATGGATAGCAGGATGATAGAAGGTTTTCTTAAACCCCTTCTTCACTCAAAAACCAGTCAGTGAGAGCAGGCATATCACACAAAGATAATTACATTAACCACGACGTACATGAATTCAAAGTAACTGGAATATGGGAAGAGACTCACTGTTAACATTGTCTTTGAGAAATTTCAGTCATGTTCTCTTAAAATATCAAAAGCGAATGTACAAATGAATGCATATGTCATGATGCCTTACAAACGGAAGTTCTGGATTAACCGCATTAATCCAAATTACAAGCAGAGTTCTTCAATTTTTAAAGAGAAGAAAACTCATAGCTCAGGTGGTTTTAGCCTGTTTCCTCTCACGAGTTAATAGAGAACTAAACAGTTAGTTATTACAGTATATCTGAGTATCAACCAGAGATGGGTAATGTAGTGAAATGAGTTGATTTCTAGCCCTTCCAGGTTTAAAGACTGAGTCTTTATCCTGAGAACAGGCCAGCAAATCCAGTACCACTGCATTTCTCTTATGAAACAATGACATCATCATACCTATTCAAAAGCCTGGTCTCAGGGGAATGGAAAGGAAAACTGAAGCCTGCAGGTATGTTGCCAATAGACGGCTTTCGCCGGGAAAAAAATTTTCACTAGGTGGCTGTGTCATGTTTTATAAAACAAAAATAGAGTCCCCAACACACACTCTGTCATCAAATCAGACCAGGCACTTGGAGGCCAAGGCTGGTTACCTCCGCCACAGCTTGATATGCTCCTGGTCTGAGTAAGCTTTAAGGCACTCGGCTATCCGGTCTCCGATTTTCAGCAGGCAGTTCCGGGTGTGCTCCAGCTGTTCCTGCACATTCAGCCCCTTGTCCTGGCTTATCCAGCTGCTTCAGTGCCTTCTTCACAGGCCTCATCCTCTCCTTGCACTGGAACAGGCAGAGAGAGGAGAGACTTAAGCCATCTGCAGCGAAGACATATCCTCCTGTGCTTACTGCGCCCGAAACTCCCAGAGAGCATGCAGCCAGCCTCCGGCCACAGGATCACGGGAGGAGGAGTGGGCACAGCCAGTGGGGCCAGTACAAATGTTAGAGTCAGAAAAACCTGAGGTGTAAGTCCCTTTTACACCTTACTTGGCCTCTCAAAATGCTGCTGTCTTCTCATCTCCAAGAGAAGCATGATAATCTCATAAGGACATTATGAAGATCAAATGAGAAGCAAAATTACAGACCTGGCCTAGAAACTTCCCATCACAAACTACCTAAAACTACAGGATGAAATATTTACAAGTCCGTTAGACTGGTAAGAAACCAAGGGAAAAGCTTCCAGATAAACAAAGTGGACTGAACACAAGAAGTTTTGTCTCCGCCTCCCCAACTCCACCAAAACAACAGTAAAGAAATTGTCTTAAAAGCAGATAAGCCCACAAAGACAGGGGAAATGAGAGAAAACAGCAGCAACAGAGTATGGGCAGAAAGTGAAGTGACTTAATAGACCTGAGGAAACGAGATCCTAAAGTCAGCAGGGGAGGGGAGAGGTGGGGATAGAGCGGGTGCGGCACCACGAGCTACGCATGTGCAGCTCCAGGAAGGGGCCAAGGGCCCTGAGGATGCACTGGCCTGTCCCCATCCCATGCAGGACCTGGTCCACGATTCATTCCCTCACCTTCCCTGTCTCATCTGAGAGGGACCACGTCCTAGGCCACAGTCTTAGCTCCTAGCACCACGCCACGGAAGCATGTGGACAGGCCACGTTCATCACGGCTGGAGCTCACGCAGCTGGGACCCCAACCTCCTCTCACGCCACGCCACCCCGTGCTCTCCCCACTCCAGCCACAGCAGCCCTGCAGCCTCCTCACGCACCACGCTCGGTCCCACCACACCACCTCTGTGCGGACTCAGGCCTTGCTCTGGCTTGTTCTTCCTCTTCTGTTACCTTTTCCATTTCCTTCAGAACCCAAATTCAGAATTCAAAGATCTCTTCTCTAACTGAACCAGCCTTCCTAATACCCCTGCCTGACCAAATTCCCTTCTCACAGGACCCTGGCAGTATCTGGTTTTTCTCCTCCAGAGCCCCAGCACAGGAGCACAGACACGGTTTGTGTGACTGTCTGACTATCTCCCCTACTCAAATGTGAAGTCTAGGGTAATAGTTATCTATCCAACGTGGTAACTCCGGTGGCTGGCACACTGCAAGTATTCAATCAATGTCAGCTCAGTGAACACAAGTTTTCCAAATGCTTCTAAGCATCCATTGCCTTTCCAATTAGGAGCACAAGTCATGAAATCCATTTTCTAAAATTCTTTCTCACTAGAGACAGAGTAAGAAATCCTAGCAGCCTGTTCCAGAGCACATGGTCTTTAGATATTAGGAGCAATGGGTTTCCAAAGTAGTGTTCTAATGCTTAGACCAACTGAGGGCTGTGTGGCAGGAACACTGCAGGCACCGTGGCTGCAGACCCCAGCATCCCTCAATTTCAGGACTTACTACGCTGAACGTCTCCTGGTCCAGATCATCATCCTCATCTTCTCCAATGGGGACAGGTTCACTTCCTGCTGTAATATGGACAGGACCCTGAGATCGCTTTGACTTACTGGAAGATTTGGCATCACCACCTTTAGGCTTTTTAAAAAAAAAGTTACAGGGAGTCATTGTCATTTGTGTATTCCTGTCTTGCAATTTTGACTTCTGCCCTATGTCACATCACAAGTGGGTCACACAGGATGGCCTCAGTTATAAAAAAAAGTTAAAGGCCCCTAAAATGTCATGAAGCCAAACCTACTTGATTAATAACTTTTAATCATACGTCGTCCCCACTTCTGTCTCTAAATGTAGCCAATTAGAATTTGAGCTTCATCAGTGCTATTTTGGCTTCTATTCCCTCTTCCATAAAAAAAGGTAAAAACATCATCAAAAGGTTATCATAGTTGTAAATTGGCAGAGCTCTCGCTGAATAGCACGCAGCAACGTTTAGCGACAGCTTATAAATGAACATACACTTTGATCTAGGAATCTGTATTAATTAAAATATTGTGATTGAAATTTACATGAATCTATGTGGATGATGTTCCTCTATCCATGGAAGGGTACAGAGGATGGAGATATACATACATATATACAGGTATATAAAAAATAACTATGTACGAACATTTAAAAACATAAAACAATACTATGCTTTGCTTATGATTATATAACATGCAGTGAAAGTCTAAGAACACAGATAGGAGGGTCTGACACCAGCTTCAGAGCAGTGTTACAGAGGAGGAGAAAAGAGGGACAAGGATTAATGAAACTGGGAGAAGTACCAGAGGGGAGCGTCATTCAGCTGAGGGGGTCTCAGTAATGAGTGTGTGAAACACTAAACACTGTAGCCAAAAAAAGCCACTTGAAGTAAACATGAAAAATGTTAACAGCTGTGACTATCCAGGTGCAGATAAATGGATGTTGGTTAAATCCTTCTTTGTGCTTTTATTTTCACCTTAAAAATTAAAAAAAATCTTTCTATGGAAGCACAAATGCAAAGAAAGATACTTGTCAGAGTACAGTTCATTACATTAGAAATTAGAAAGCAAATTTAATATGGAAAATGTAAACTGTTTCTAAAATTTTATAACCAAACAAAATCTTCCTTATCTTATTAAAAGTGATTTTAATCTTTATTAACTTGGAAAGTTGTTTTGTGGTATATTGCTAAGTAGGCAGAAAAGGCTACCCAAACAGTCTGGCCTGATTTTTATTTTATATTTGTTCTTATATGCATAATAAAAAAAGGTAGCTCACCAAGAAATCTATTCGCGTTATAACTGGATAGCAGAATTATAGCAGTTATTCATTTGTACGTTGTAACAATGATTACAGATTAATGGCAAAATAACTTCATCAGAAGTCAGCAAAACACTGTACCAGAATGCTGTGGTTTAGAGAGAAGTTCATAAAACCCCAATGTGAAGATTATATAATAGTTTGGGGCTTACCACACATTTCTACTCCAAAAACGTTAACTCTTGATAGAATTTGGTTTGAATCCTAAACCTTTCACGTATTCAGATTCATCTGTGGATTGTGCTCTTTCTACCATGAATCTGAGAATGTTCACCTGGAAATGCAGATTTCTCTCACCTGTCCTATCTCATTCCAACACTACCTCTGAAATATGCACTAAAAGAGCAAGGAAAGGCTTCTGTATTAAAGAACACCCCAAATTCACACATTCCTCTCTGCAGGAAGAGGTGCAGGCATCCCCCGACAGCCCCATCCTTCCTCTGGGCTACACTCGTAACAAGACAATTATTTCAGAGTCCTCAAACCCCATTCTATTTCTAAATCCTAGAAGGGAATTGCAAAGACTGTAGGCATCAGAGGAAGTAGAGTGACATTGGTACCTTCTCTTTCTTATCTTTCGATTTCTTCCTTTCCTTGTCCCCTTCCTTGTCTTTCCTAGAACTCATCTGCTTCTCCTTGTTCTCCTTGTTCTCTTTCTTCTTCTGTTTCTTTTTCATTGGACTTTTTTCTAAGCCATCATCCTAGAAAACAAACAAGGCTATGAGCTTTTGCCACAAAACTTTATACCTACTTGTTTTCTTCCTGGAGAAAAAAAAAAAAAAAGCACTGCCCCCAATGGGGCATCACCGTGCCCAAAAAAGATTGTTTTCAGGCGTCTAGACTTCAAGCTACCTGCCTCGAGTGAAGTCTGCAGAGGCAGACACTCTTCACTTATATCTTCTCTTTATTTCTCACAGCAACACTCCAACATAGGCATTACCATTCCCATTCCACAGATGGAAAAACTGAGAACTGAAGAGACTATACACCTGCCAGGTATTAACTGCTGAGGTTGCTAGTATCTGAACTCACATATGCTTGACTCAAATTCATGCTAGTTCGTCTACCCACTGCTGATACCTCCTGCAACTAATCTCAAAGTACAATCACACTCAGGATAAAATCCTATAAAGTTGTCACTCACTGAAACAACACACTGAATGCTACCAATGTACTTTTCACTTTGCTTAGGCCAGAGGTTACAAACTGAAAGGCCTTGGGCCAAACCTGATCCACAGGTGAGTTTTGTTTTGCCCAACAATGAACTGAACTGTGTAACAGCTACCCCAGTATGTTAGCCACAAGCTCCCTAGTGAACCACAGTCTCCACCACTCCCTACCACTCCCAGCAATGAGGCTGAGTGTCAGCTGCCATTTACCACTAAAATTTGCATGGTTCCCTTCATTTACTTCCGTTATCTGTGAATTCTCAATTGCTGACTTAAATGAATAACCATATTCCTCTCTCACAGGTTAAGCAAAGACACAGATTTTTCTATTTTCATTTTATCTACTCTGGTATGTAATCCAAACACATTTCAAATGGTTTTATACCAGATGGGACAAAAAATGTAGCTTAAAAAATAATTTCAACTGAAATCCAACCTCATACCTTTACTTCCCCCTCTTCTGATGGATTATCTGAGTGTCTAGGAGACGAACACTCAATTCCATGTTCATCTTTCAGCCTGGGGGCTTTGTTTTCCTTCTTTACTCGAGGCTTCCGCTTCTTTAATTTGGCCTGGAAAGGGAAAGAAAATGATGATACAACCACAAATCAAGTCCCTCAAAAGCATGACCAAATAACATTACGATTCTTTAGAACAGTAGCAGCCATATAATTCCAACAAGAAAACTTGGAGGAAATTCAAAGGAATATAACCAATTTTACCTTAAGGAGAAAAAAAGAAAAAAAGAGACTACAGGCTTATACATATCCTGTGCCACACAAAAACATCCACATCACTGAATCTACTGATTCCATTTTTTGGAAGTCAATCTAAAGATAAAATTCAAAAGAAGGAAAAACACCTTACAAACATAAAACAAAGATAGTATGTGAAAGACAATAATAATATTAGAAGACCTAGAAGCATGTTGCATCTAAAAATAAGGAAAAGGTATTTATCTACTCAACCAAACATGATACAGCAATCTAAAGCAAGCATAACCATGATCTAGTATCTCTCTACAGAACCTAACTTCTAGTACGTCCTCAACATACTATCTGGAGAATGACTTTACTTATGACACTACTATGTGAAAAAGGACAAGGTACGGGATGAGGATTTTTTCCTTAAAATTTGTTTGTAACACAGGGAAATTAATACAAATGGCACAGCTCTAAAAGCACTTAAGGAACACGCACACACAAAGACTGACAGCACTGCGTGTAACTTATAGTGTCTCCAACTGTGATTCTCTTCCTTCTAGGCCTGAACTGAGATGCAAAGTTGGGGAAATAAAAGGAATAAAGCTCAGGTGAGTCCATTACCAACTTGGTTGATCTTTTTCACTGAACAAGTAAGGCAATCGTAACTGGTGTCCAATTTCTGAATTAACTGTGGATTCTTAATATCTACTTTATCCCTGGGACCTAATATTACAAGTAGCTGAGGGTTAGCTATAGTAACAGGCAAACTCAGTGATATTCACCAAGTAACAATGTTCTAAACATGAGGAAGCAGCATAAAGAAACAGCAACAGTTATGTCTAGACCGGTGGCACTGGGAGAGATGAAGACTACTTTGAGGCAATATTTGAGAATGATTTTGTAAGGAAGTTGCCAGAGTGTTCAGGTCAATTATTACATGAAGATTCCTATTACTACCAATCAAACTATCATTGCTGGAAGCTCAGTACAACACCTGACAAGCAGCAGGTACTGCTCTGTGCAGCCCCCGGAGAGGGCATCTCTTCCCCTGCCTGACCCTGCAGGGCTGAAGCATCAGTCCTCTCGAGGACACCTGGCCGGCGGCTACACTCACCTCTTCCCCGCCTGTCACAGCCCCCTCCTTCTCCAGACTCTTCCTGAGCAGCTTCAGCAAGTAGTCCACTCGTGTCTGCAGCTGCTTCCCCTGGGGCTTTTTATCTGTCTCCACGGGCAGAATCTTCAACAGGAAAGGAAGAGAAGCACCCGCCACCACCCAGGTCCCGGTTAGTGCATCAGGATAAACAGAGATGACACACAACTGAGCAGTCCTTTCCCTCCCCAACCACCCAAAATACAGATAAAGCCTCAGATCCTATCTCATGTCCATGGCTCCCAGTCACTGAAAATCCCTCATGAGCCGTTCTCGTTTTACAAAATGGGATGGAGAAATCCAGCTCTCCCACTGGCTCCTACCTGTGCTGTTAACAGGGTAGAACAACTCAGGTAGGAGGGGCTTGTTGGCTTCATCTGCTAGAGCATCCCAGCCGTCGTGGATTTCCTCCTTCCAGGAGCAGGGAATCCCTGGAGCTAGGTTAAAGCTTCGTTTTAGATTGAAAATGCTTCTTAGAGCATTGCCGGAGAGCACTGAGCTATGCCAGGACACAGCTGGACCTCTCAGGCCAGGCTGGATTTGGTCTCAGTGCTTATGGCAGGGTGCTGTCACCCTCTGAGAACATCGCACCTGGGATGAGCATTGTTTGACGTGCCAGGAAAAGCCCTGCCAGGAGCACAACATGGAGCGCATCCTACTAAAATTTGAGCCAGTCAGCTTTCCCTGCTTACAGCTCTCAGCACGGCCTTACTACTCGGTAGCCTGATGTGCAACAGATAGGGTGGGAGGCTCGATTTTATGGGAGAAGTAAAGCCAGTGTTTAATTCCATTACAAAAAATACCAAGGTGTGGCTCATTCTTTCTTCATGTGTAGAACTGAAATATGGTTGTTTCAAATATTCAAATACGGTCTTAAAGAAAGTGCCAACAATTAAGGCTGAGGAGTGCTTTTATTATTAATAATCTTACCCTGGTATTTGTTGCAATGAGATTACACCTATAATTAAAAATCCGAAACTTTTAAGATTTCTCCTAAAATTACCCCAAAATTTTACCTGGCTATTTAGCTTCACCTCTGAAACAGTGCCACAGTCCACTAAAGATGGTAACGTTTCCAAGGATAAAGAAATCCAAGGAATTTACTATTATACTAATTCCCAGTTTGATTCCCCACCTCCAAGAAAAGTTAAAAGTAAGTAATCAGTATAAAGTTATACAACAAAAGTCTAGAAATCTCCAGCATCGCAGAATTTCTTACTTTGTCAGTTAACTTAAGCTCTGGATCTGTTTTAATTAACTCCCAGTTTCCATAGCCATGTTCATAAATTCCCAGCAACAGGCGCGAATCATCCTCCACTCCCCACTCGACATCAAAGTGTGCTGCCTTGACACGACATGTTAAGCAGTATCTGGAAAGATTTCAAAAGTAGGGGGACATTAGAAGAGGGGCATTTGGAAATAAACACAAATGAACAAAGTATTCTGATGTGTTAGAGAAAAGACAGTGGAAACACTACGTAACTATACACAACTGTAACTTCCAATCTCTTGTCTTTCGGCACAACCACCCAGGCACAGGCACACGTTGTACTCACTTTTTTTTTTCTTCAGGGTCTACAGGGATCGATTTATGCAGCATCTCAAACTCTTCCTCATGTTGGATAATAGATTTCACGTTAACCTGAACCCCAGAGATCTTGATTGTGGGGCCTCTCTTTTTCCCAGGTCCTTTCCCTACAGGACACCAATTTCACATTCGTTACTAGGGAAACCTGTTTTTCATTTTTGAGCCACGTGAATGTAATACTTATTCAAAACAATGATGATGAGAAAAACAATGTAAACATAAGGTTTACTCTTGGATGTATTCTGGGTGCTATAAAAGCATATATTTAGATCACTGTCCAAACCACTGAAGTTACTGAAGTTTCTTTTATGAAAAAAAAAAAAAACCTATAATTTTTTTTGACTGTATTCAAGATATTTTAAAATTCTATTACTTTTAGCAATAGCCTTCTAGCAGAAAATTTCAAAGCACAAATTCTTTATTTAATGAAGAAGCTAACACACCATAAACCAGACACGATGACAAGCATTTTACATGTATGGAATTACTCAAGTAACCACCCAAACCCTTTGAGGTAGGGACTACCAGTGTTTCACAAATGAGACCTTTGAGAGGCTATCACTTGCCTCTGGTCTTGCGGCTAAGAAATGGCAGAACCAAGATTCCAGGTAAGTGAGCTGCCTCCAGGGCCTGAACACTTAGCCACAGCTGACAGAGCCTCCTCTGAGTAACCTCTAACAGTGAAGGGTGACAAAAGAATGGGGGCAGTGGCACAGATAAACCACAGTCCACTGAACCATAATGACAACATCCTCATCTCTTGTGTCTGAGGTTCAACAGTCAGAGTGTCCTTTAATAATAAGGACTTCAGAGCTTTCTCCTGATACCTCCTGGCTTTTAGAGGACAGGCAAAAACACCTTCTGGTGAGGAAGAGAAAACATGCTACAGGTCAAATCCAATTACAGCACTTTCTAGTGCCAAGAAAATCTCACTATAACAAAAAGGTTTATAATACCCACTTCACTATTTTATTTATTCCAATTAATTCTCTAACTCCTTTATCACAACAAAACAATACGTGTATGTATTATGTCCAAGATCATTACTGACATCTGTGATCTGTGATGTCCTCACTTACGGCCAAAACGCCAATGTGTCCACTCAGCTTTACCCACTCAGGTCTTTGCATCATTTAGACCAATTTAAACTTCCTACCGTAACATTATATCATTCATCTTGTTAGTCACTATGTATCTTCTGCAAATCAACTTCATTTGTGAGTAAATCTCTGGGATCTTACAACTGAGCTCACATAAAGGCAGGTGAGAATGCACACCTCAAAGGATCAGGGATGTAGGGGTGCATGGGATACGTCCCTAAATCCTTTGGAAAAAGTCTGTCCTTCTTTAAAAAAAAAGGGCAAGCCCTTTAGCAGCAGGGATCCCAATCCACAAGGGCCAGGGTTTGGAGACTCACCGAGGAGACCTGCTGACTTACCCTCGCTGGCATTTTCTTTCAGCTGCTCTTCGTACTCCTGCATTGCTGACACACAGCTGTTGTGAATCAACTCCCCCAGGCGCTTCAGATCTGCCACAGACTTGTCCACCAGCTCAGCATCGCGAGCTATGCATTCCAGCCTGAGCAAAGACAAATGTGGGGACACTTCAAGGCCCTGTGCCCATGCTTCTAGCGTCACGTGAACAACCACTTAGTTTCACATACACTGGCTCCTGCAAAGACACTTTTCTCTACGTTCCTTAATTGATGGTTCCAAGGCGCCAACAAGAACCCTCCAACAGTGATGAGGACTAACTTATTTTCCAAACTTAAAAAACCGTTCCTTGAAACAGTCCACAAAACAGAGTAATTTCAAAAACATGGAGGGGAGGGTATAGCTCAGTGACAGAGTGCATGCTTAGCATGTACAAGGGCCTGGGTTCAAGCCCCAGTACCTTCATTAAGAAAAAAAAACTAAATCAATAAATAAACCTAATTACTTCCCCCCTCCAAAAAAAATCCAAAAGCTCAATGGGCTGTCTGATAACAGTAGCAGGTGAAGTGCCCGAAAGCTACTTGTACTCATTTGCTTCTCTCTCATCCCTTTCCTCCCTCCAGCCTATTTTCATTCATCACAGTGTTCCTAGAAGCAAAGTACAGTTACGTCTACAATGTTTTGTTGACCTCCAGTCATCTAGAGACACTTTAATGTCTAAAAATCAGGCTGTCAAAAGGTGCCAGATCTTAAATGGAAAACAGAACCAAAATAAAAGAAAAACAAAAAGAGAAAAACTGCTACATAATAAAGTGAAAAAGAAGTAGATAAGGAACTATTACATTACTAAGCTTACCGTTCAAGAGGGAGACCAAACTTCTTATACGCCTTGATGAACCTAAGAATATGATCAATAAATCACATTACAAAAACAGATTTTTAGCTATGTTAATGCAAACACATCCTATGATGAAATATGGGCCATGAAAATTGTCAAAAAATAGACTGGGCCCAATCCTTATGACCGCCATTAAGAGAATGAATCTGAATGCCTCTTGAAAATGGCCAAGTTAAAATAATGAGTGTTAAAAAGCTATTCAAACTAAAGATCAACTTTATTCTCAATGACTGGTCATGAAATTGCTTAGGGATATAACTGAGAACAGTAACTTAACTCTAATATTATCATTTTTAGAATGTACAAGTTTATGGAGTTCAAAATGTAATAAATGATTCAGTAACCACAACTCTTGTGATAAAACCCCAACATAGTTAACTGGTCTATTCAGTCTACCACCGTTACTTTTAATTCCATACTGCATTATTTTCCAGTCAACAATACAACTATAAGATTTTTAGGAGTGCCTCAAATACTTTTTGGAATAAGGCAAAGTAAAATAAAAAAAGACAAGAAAGTATGGCCCATATACAGGGAAAAAAAAAGCAGTCAGTGGAAATAGCCCCCATGTAATCTATGTAACAGTAAAAATACAAAAGCGGGGGAAGGAATGAACCTATACTGGAGTAAAGTTTTACTGCAAGTTTTACTTTACCACTGAAATTTAGTTGGTAGTAGTCCAAACAAAATTGTCTTAAGTTAAAATATTAACTATAATCTCCACACCAGTCACTAAGAAAATAATTTTTAAATATAGTAAAAGAAAAAAACAAGAGTATTAAAATGGTATACTAAAAAGAATCTATGTAACACAAAAGAAGACAATAATGGAGGAATAAAGGGACAAAAAAGACATAATAAGACATAAAAAACAGAGCAAAATGTAGACATAATTCTGTCTTATTGGTAACTGCATTAAATACAAATGGATTAAAGACTTTCAATCAAAAGGAAGAGATTGATAGAATGGATTTTTAGAAATCGCTTAACTATATACTGCCTACAAGAGTCACAAGCTGGATTCAAAGACACAAATGCATTGAAATAAAAAAGAAAAGATACTACACATACAGTACCCAAAAGACAGCTGGAGTGGCTACACTGATGTAACCAAAATCGAAACTTTAAGACATAATATTTTTACTGGAGACAAAGAAGGACATTTTATAATGAGAAAAGGGCCAATCCATCAAGACATATAAAATACATGCATCTAACACAAGAGATCCAAAATACACGAAGCAAAACGGACAGAAGGGGAAGATAATACAGCAATAATAGAGACTTCAACACCCTATTTCCAGTAATGGATAGGGCAATCAGGTAGAAGGTCAGCAAGGAAATGGAAAATGTGAGCAACACTAAACCAAACAGACCTATCAAACATCTACAGAACACTCCACTCAACTGCAGCAGAAGACACACTCTTCTCAAAACAATACAGTGGGGAAGGGACGATAGGAAGCAGGGTACACATACAAGACTGATGACAAATTCATAATGGTTAAGATGATACTTATGGGGGAAGGGGCTACATTCTATCAATGTTTGCACATATTTACATCTTTCCACAATAAATTGAGGAAAGAGGAATGAGTATAACATTTAGGGGGAAATAAACACTTCACAGCTTCAAATATTGACCTAAAAGGACTATTTGATGTAATTATAATATGGACTGAACCATAAAGCTAACCGTCTTCGTATTTTCTACTTTCTTCAGCCTTAAAAAAAAAAAAAACATGGAAACTAGGACAAAAACTGGTTTGGAAGCAACAACTTTAGATTTTTCTGGAGGGCAGAGGGCTGTGAATCAGACACCAACAAACGTGTAATAAACTGACACAGAAAGACGGTGGAAAAATTGACTGTAAGTGAGAAGAAGCAAGCTGCAGAATAATGTGCTGTGTATACTAATAAACTGAACCAAAGCACCAAACTGATACCAGCGGTAACACTGACGGAAAGCAGACTGGGTTATCCATGCTACTTCAACATTTTATATTTACACTATTTCTTTTATAGACATAGATGTATACACATACATACGTATGTATCTATGTACTTATGCACGTATGTATTCCTAGTCTTCAATCCTCTGCCCTCTCTTGTCATCGGTGTCGGGGATCCAGCCAACCTGAGGCTTACAGCATGCCCTTCCAAACCAGGTCGAGGAAAAAGCAGAGCCCCGACTAACCTCCGGATCTCTGCATCAGTGAATCCCTCCACGAGGTCCTTCCGGACGCTTCGGGGGCGGCCCCTGCGCTTGGGCTTCTTGTCGTCGTCTGAGTCGTCCGTCTCACTCTCAGAGGCGGAAGATCTCTGGGCCTGCCTCTTAGACTCAGTATCAGAGTCACTGTCATTCGTCTGAGCCTGGAAAGGCAAAGCCACATTGTACCAAAAGCCAGGTCCAAGAGGTCTAAGGACTAAGACCAGCCCATCTTAATTCTGTAATACTCAGAACTGCTCATCATATCAGGCAAGTCAATATTCCCTTGAGGAAGGAGGCAGACGGCATGTAATGAAGTAAGACCTGCTTGGGATAGTCACACTGCCAGAGACATACTGTAACGTGATTAAGCAAACGGGAATAAAAATACTTGGATTGTAGGTTCATGTCTACTTCCTTGGGCAAATCACTTTGTTTTCCATTTGTAAAACGGGGATAATAGCACCTATAATAAGGGTTTTCATATGAATTAAATGAGTCAGTGGATGTAAAAGCACTGACTTACGCCAGGCACACTATTAGCTACTATTAGCTCACGCTGATTTACTGTGATCTTGGACAAACCCAAGTCTGTTATCTCCAACAAACCAGATAATAAAGCTTAGTCTACTTACTTCAATGTTGTTGCAAAAATCAAGTTAGATACTGCCCATAGCGGTGCTTTCTAAACTGAAGTACAGTTATATAATCTCTTAGTAAGTATTTAAAACAAGTGCTGTGAACAAACACTTGAGGCAAAAAAAGGTCTGACCCTCTGAAAGTCAAAGGCTTTGCCAATTAGAACCAAATTATTAGAATTACTGGTTCTAATTTCAAAGGCAAAATGCAAACTTGTGTCACACTCAAATCCTGTTCAGCCATCTCTCAGAGCCAAGTGCAGAGATGAAACGTCTCACAGGTGCTCCGTGGGTCCTGCGCATTTTTCCATTTTCCTCTGCTAGGTCTCCGACCCTATGCCTGGGAACCCTCCACATCGGGACAGCAGCGAAAGGCCTCTTCCTTGAATAATCAGCACTTCTGCAGCCATTGCAGCCTAAGAAGTACTTTCATATCTTTGATCTCAATTGATCACCTTTTTAGTGGAACTCCGAATTCGAGGCAACATATAGATTTCCTCCAGCTCCTTCTGCCGCTCTTCCTCCTCTACTTTCTTCCTTTGCTCCTCCGGGATGATCTCATCCCAGTCCTTGTGCGGACGCTCTTCTAGCTCTTCTTCATCCTCCATTGTTGCGAAGTTGGCAACCTTAAAACAGATGGACAACCCACCGTCTGATGTTTCCCTAGTTCCCAAACACCACCTACCAAAACACCAGCTCATGCAATGCTGTGAAGGGTAACAGGACTCCTGTGATAGTAACATCATCAAATAATCAAAGTTCTACTGATCTCTCTCTCCCTTATCCCCCTCCCCACAAAATCTACTTGCCAAATCCTAAAGCTCATCAAAAACATTACTGAAAAATAGGGAAAGATATAAAGATGTAAACTGTCTTAAAAGTTTTACTGAAAGATTTGTTGTTCAATCATACACATTTTCTAAGATACTAATTAAGAAATTTTAGGTTTATTTAGATTACAAAATGCTGGATACTTAATACTAATCCATTATGAATTTACAGTTCTGTAAATTATAAATTGCTACTGAATAGAACTCATTTGAAACGATGCATAACTAAAAGCAGTAGCTATTGGTCTAGCCAACTGGTTATCTCATCATTTTTATCAAAAGTATGGAAGCTAAAGGTATATAATAATTTCATATGCTCAAAATTGTCAAAATTGCACATTAGTCTTAGGAATGAAAATGAGAATACAAAACGCAAAAAATTCCAACAAACTTAGAAGAATATTCAATGTACTTCATATCAAATATTTAATATCTAATGTCTATTTACATTGAAATAGTATGTATCCCAGAAAGAAAAACATCTAAACGTATGCATGTCATACTATGGCTAGAGAGAACACCCACCAGCTCTGGCCAGCCTCTGGGCAGCAGTGGGCAGGCCCCAGGCCTGGGCTTCACAGTCCGTTTCTCCCCGGGGTAGCCTTTATGATTACAATGAAGCTAAAAAGAGCTTTTGGAGGCTCCATCCCTCAGAATCACTTGGAGCTGACAGTGAAGTCAGAACTTTATAACTTTTGGCCAAAATTAACTCTTACTTCCAACATGGATATCGTGGATCCTCACGATTAGGTGTTTTAAATTCCACAATAAAACAAGAGGTGTACTTTCTGAGATTTAAAATTTAACATTTTTCTATTTTATAAAATGAATCATCTGGCCACTGTCTCAAATTAAGCACCATTTGTGATTACTTTAAACCTAACTTTTAAAATATCAATTGATACAAATACCAATATTGCATACATGTTAGTGGCTCATACAGCTGGGAATCGAACTATTCCAAGAGTGGCAATAACGGTTACACCAGACTCGGCAGGAGGCCCCCTGCCTACAATGTAATCACAGCTCCACACATGCGTGACTTTGGGAAATCTATTTAGACTCCTTGTGCCTCAGTTTCCCCACCTATAAATGAAGATTGTTGTAACGGGGGGGAAGGGTATAGTCAAGTGGCAGAGTCCATGCTTAGCATGCATGAGGTCCTGGGTTCAATCTTCAGTACCTCCTCAACAAGTAAACTTCATTACCTCCCCTCCAAAAATAAAAAATAAAATATTAAAAAAAGATTGTTGTAAAAACTGAAAGAATTAATATATGTAAAGCACTTACAACAGTGCTTAAAGTATACAGTAAGAGTTATACAAGGATTGGTTATTATTAGTAATCTTAAATATCTCAAAAAATGTGGGCTGTGTTTCCCACACGTTAAATTAGCATAACAAAAAAAGGATTATCAGGAAAAACGTCAATTCAGTGACATACTCCAGAAACAGAGAGCCCCTAGGGTAAGGAGATGCCTACTTTAATTAAACCAGTTGACTAGGTACTGAAACATAATGGCCAAAGGGCTTTAGAAAGACAAACGTCACCAGTAAGGTGACTTTTGATCTACTTGTAATAGGAAGAAATTTTTACACCTAAATAATCATGTAATATTCTGACCAGGATACCATTATGAAGATTACTTCTGCTTAAGAAGAGAGCAATGGTCATGGAAGTGAAATCCAGTTGAAACAGCGAACAATTCACCTCCACCCTGCCTCCTCAGACACAGTAACTCTGCCCCTAGAGCTCTGTGGTCCACTCAACCCCTTCCTTTTTCTTCCACTGAGACAATTTCTACCTGTGGCCAACCGTGGACTTCATCACAAAACACTGCTTCCTTCCACATACTTCTTCAGTCCTAATGGGCTACCACACGTAACCACCATTGTAACCTCCAGGTCTCCCCTGCTTCTCCAACCTGCGTGGAATCAACCCATGAGCCATCGGTTCAAACATGGTTGATTCAATCTGGGAAACCTCTACCACTTGGACTCTCGTATGCCTCCCAAGCCCATCTCCCACCTTGGGATTGTCAACTGATCCAACTTCTCTGACCTCACGTATTTCTGGAGAAAGTCATATGATCCTGCTGACTGGCTCCACTGCGAAGCCCAACCTTCTATATTCAGCTCTACTCCCTATCAGGTTCCTCCCAGCAACTCCTGGCCCCTGCATGGGGCCATCCCAAATCTTTCTCACTTCTCAGCAAACACCTCACTCACTTTCCTGGTAATTAAGGTCACCAGCTGGACATCTTCTCTACCTTCCTATTCCCTGAAGTATACCTTCCTTTTTCTTTCAAAGCCCAACTCCTCCATCTCTGGTTTTGATTATATCCTTTCCAGTCCAATGTGCAATCACATTTTCCTTCTTTCCTTAGACCCTTCAATATTTCCCTATTCTCAAGTTCTTTCCTCAACCTATAAACAGGGTAACACCTTTTAAAAAATCTTGCCTTGCTTGACTATTCTGTTCTCATGAGTTACTTTCACTGTTGGCTTCACTTCATTTTTAATAATGAGTATACTCAGAGCTGTTACCTCCTACTCATCTGGTGCCCAGCTTCTGCATTTAGTCCTCATCTCATTTAATATTCTGTTATATCAAATACCACTAACCACCCTGTAATTGTCCTTTAAAAAAAATCCTACCAAGTCATCAGGAGCTTCCTGTCACTCTCCATTGACCTTTCTTTGTGATGATCCTATCAATGTCTCTTCCACAACCCCTCCACAACCCGCAGAGCTCCACACCACCCAGTTCTCCACCCATCCCACTGACAACTCATTCTCAGCCCTCGTCACTGACTTCTCCTCTAGCCGCTGACTCTGGGCAGGGCGGGCTTCAGAGGTTACCCTCACAGGGAGGACTGCAGAATCTGTGCTCACAACATACTTGCAACTCTAGAGAACGATATGGGAATCTGAGTCAAGGGTAAGGGAAAAGTAGAGTGTCCTGCACCCAGAAAGTACTCACAGGCATTAGTTACTACCGGTTAATAGATCAACGCTAAGGACTTCGTCAGACAATGGTTTTCATACCTTAAACTGTGACAGAAGCTCATCTGTTGCACTTGTTGAGACTTCATTCTCTCTGGTTTCAGCCAAGCGCAAAATTTCATCAATATCCATCTCCTAAAAAAACAAGACCAACACAAACATGGTAAAAAGGCAACAGTGGTTATTAGCATTTCCTGAAAATGACTGGTGCAAACAAACCGACTCTCTTCTCCAATACTCCACTGTCTCTTACACTCTGTTTTACACCCTTTACATCTAATGTTCCAAACTTCTATTCATACAAAGGATATGTTGAAACTTCAGAAATTATAACAAATAAAATTGGAATTAAAAAGACCAAAGATAAAATCCTCAAATGTTTTTCTCATTCCTTCCCATTCAATTTAGGAAGAGCTTTGAGTTCTGCAAGAAGAAAACAGAAACTATGCCCTTCAAGTAATTACGGTTTCTCTATAAAAGCCTCAGACTTAGAATCTGCTTCCAGAAAAATTCAGACTCTCACGGATGATACTTATCAAGAAAAAAATCTTCCCTCACTATTAATTACCTGAGGCTCTGATTCTTCCCCTTCAAGTTCTTTGAAGAGATCCTCTGCTCCAAATTTCAAAATAGCTGTCAGCTCTTCTTTATTAAAAGGATTTGAACTGTAGAAGTAAAATGTAGCTGTAAGCCCTCAGGAATGTCAAATAACCTCTGCGGGGTTCTAAACACCTATTCTTCATAAAGAGGTCAAATTACTGGTGAAAATATAAATTCTGCCACAAGAAAAATGATCTCACAAATATTTCATTTCTTTCTTTTTTTTTAATCCAGAGGATAAGTCTGTGCTGGTAAACCTAACCTGACAGAAGACCAGGAAACCAATTATCTTCCTGTTGGCTCATCTATTACAACATGGTTAAGCAAGAAAGATAATTAGCAACGTGAGAGAAGGGAGCTCTCCCTTTGTCCTTTGACTCAGAAAGTTACCATTCAACTAGAATTTTCAAACTTCTCATCTCTGGTCCAAAATGAAAGAACTAGGTTCCTCTTTAATGGAAAATTGTCACCTGAAAATACTCTACTTAGGAAGAGCTCACTGGATTTCACATGTAACACAAGCTGTAACACTGCCACAGAAGATACTCGATAATCCGATCGAAATATCAACTCTCTAAGAGGAACAGTTGTGCTTCCAAATAAAGCCAGTTGAGACTTAACTCCTTTCCTTTTATACCTTTCTGTTTTCAATAGGACAAATAATCAATCTGCACACAAACATTTTTACCAATAGTAAGAAAACAGCTGCCAGTTCAACCTGGTGCATTCTTACTGCTGAGAAGGCCAAGGCAACGCTGTGCCAGGATGAAAGGGGGAGCCCAGAGCTGCCACTGCTGCTCTGCGTCATCTGCCACAGGCAGAGCCAAAAGCAGAAGGCAAGAGAGAAGGGCAGGAGAGAAAGACAGAGAGGGCACCTGAGAAAAAGGCTGACATGTCAGAAAGAGGAAGAAACGGGGAAAAAAAAAGAAAAAGAAAATGCCATCTTGCAGTTTCGGCTTGGCCTTTTCCAGGTAATTAATGGACTATTGTCTGTTGTAGAGCATCCTATTTGAAGAACTAATTATACCAAATGTTGATGTAAAATTGACTCTGCTACCTCCCCCATCTTTCTGGCACTTACTTGGACCTTCCCGAGTTGTTTTCCAGAACCGTCCGGCCAGTGGTATCCATGCGCTGAATCACCAGATGGTCCAATACCATCTTCTTTTTGGCTCGTTCTATGATCTCTTCCTCCACTGTCCCCTTTGTAACCAAGCGGTAAATATTTACCTATAGGAAAAGGTAATGTTACGCTTACACCTGATCACACACACAAAAAAGTCACCTCTGTCTAAAACCAAGAGCGGAAATAAAAATTGATTTGTTCTATGCTATGATATACCCCTGGTAAGCCATCCACCCAAGCAGACAACTTAAGTTCATGCAATATTTTTATCATCTACAGCACATTACATTCTTAAATAAAACTGCCCCTAAGGGACTGTTACTATAGCCTTGTTCTAATGGTAAAAATGTTGCTAAAGAATATTCCATTTCACCAAAGCCAAATCGTTGGCCAAATACGAAACTTATGAGTTACCCAGTATTAGAGCAGACTTTGAAATTCATCTACAAATGAAAAAGGTGTGTGTGTACTTTTCCAACATACTTCAGAGAAAACACTGGTCATGCATAATAAAAATAAACCACTTTCAACAATACTAGAATATTTAACAACTTTTCCATATTAAAATAGAGGGAAAATTTCAGTTCTAAGTCTATGCATCATGTATCTTTCTTCAGATAAACCAGAAAGTTACTGGTGATGTACTTTTCAAACAGTGAAATGGTTCCGTAATAGACTAATCTTACAGCCATATCCAGAAGCCTCTCCCCACTGACCTGCTTCTTCTGACCAATTCTGTGGGCTCGGGCTTGTGCCTGCAAGTCGTTCTGGGGGTTCCAGTCAGAGTCAAAGATGACGACTGTGTCCGCGGAAGCCAAATTGATTCCTAGGCCACCAGCCCTTGTCGAGAGCAGGAAACAGAAGTCCTGTACACAATGCAATATACTACTTTATGCAGTGGCCTTCTCAGAAACAGTTTCACAGTCCAATAAGCCCTTATACCTGGAAACCCCTGCAGGTGTGAAGAAAAGTGAGATATGATGGACAAACTTTATGGAGGCTACAAGAATGTAGGGACTGGATGGCAGAGTGAATTTTCATTTGATTAAGAGGTAAGTGTCAGTGCAATGAACTAGGGAGTAATGTAGAATCTGATAAGGCAACAGGAACAAAAGAATTAGTGTTCTCTCCTGGCTAAAACTAGTACACAAGCAGTTAACAGAAACCAGACAAACTCAGTTATCAAGGGGGTCATTTCAGCAAGTTGCCAAGATACTGATTTTCTGGGTAAAGGTGGAGTATGCCACGTGAGGCAGTCAGTACAAGCTAGGAAACTTCACTGTGTGAACGTGCATTCATCTGTTAGGCTGGTGAGGAACACAGACACGCTGGACTAACAGATCACATGAGGGAAGCACAGGATCCTCAGTCACCACAGAACGTGCGCCGAGGAAACCAGAGCAGCTGTGGCTGCAGAGGCATGTGTGGGAGAGCCCCAGGCACTGACATATTCCAGCTGCCACAGCAATGATGACAGGGATCAGGCTGGCACAGCACACCTGCCCGCATCTGCATGCTCAGAGAAAGACGGCAGGAGGCAGAGAATAAACTCTGAGCCAGCGAAAAAGAAAGCCAAATATTTGTTTTCAGGGAATTCCATTATGTATATTAAAGGCCGACACCTTTCTGGCATGGAAGTGGCACTCAAAAGCTGGTAGCTCTGAGTTACATTTTGATAAATGGGTATATTTAATATATATACATAGACGCAATGAAAAAGTCTCCATGTTCTACATAACGGTCACATTCGGCAACACTACACCATAGAAATAAAAATGGAGCAGCTGTCTCACAAGGATTTTAAACAGGTTCAATAAAAAACCGATCAGCAGGTGTGTGGAAGCACATCCTTTGTGATCCTCGGCAGAGACACTGAGCATCACCACACTCACTCTAAAGAGAAGCCTTCAGGTAAGCACTTGAGAATGAGATACCTAAAACTTAAATAAAATCTGGGGTCTGAATGATCATACAAAATATTTTCCATGGCACTTTTCATCAAAGATAACGTGAATTAAGGTATTATGTGTGTCTATCATCAAACTGACAAAGGTTAGAAACTATGAAGCTAAGGGTGAGGTAAAATGGAAATATTCACACATAAACAGTATGACCATAAATTGGAAAAATTCAGCAAAATGTGTCAAAAATTTTGTCTACATGCTCATATATGCTTAAGTAAGCACACAATAAAGTAATAAATAATGGTACAGGCATGAGAAAATATTAGAAATCACAATTTTTTTAAATCTTTTATTACATGGGAAAATGCTCAGAGTAGAATTCTGAGTGGGAGGTGACAACAAAACTCTGTGCAGTTTGATCCCAGCTGGGCCAACATATACAGAAATAAATGTTTTCCTCCAGTATAAATGGAAACACACACAACTGAGGTGCACAGCAAGCTGTCTCTGGGATGGGAGTTTGGTACAATTTTTCTTCTTTGTACTCGTCACCATCTTCCAAAATTTCTGAATGTGCATATAATAGTTTCCCTCAGTGAGAAAGCGTTTAAACTTCTTTAATTAATTTAAAAAGGCTCAAAATGGCAGAAAACGGTGGAGAATCTATATTCTACATACAGCCATGGGCCAGGGGGATCAATCAGAATTACAAAGAAAGCAATTTTAGCCTTTTTTTATTCAACTCATACTGTTTTGAACCAAGCGTAAGGAACACAGAAGCAATCTCCACAAATAGTGAGTAATGACACTGGCTATCGCTGACGGGTGCTGTCTGGGTGCCAGGCAAGTGCTCAGCGCTGCGTGCTGACTTCTGCACTTAACCCTCACAGCAGGGCTAGCGAGTAGGGTTTGGGGCGATCGGGATTTCACAGTTGAGAAACAGGGAGGAGAGAAAGGAGGAATGGGAATTAGATAGTTATCGGTATTTTTGGTAATTCCTCTTTTCTTTAACTATTCAGAGCCTTGGTTCTGAAGAGATTAGTACCCAAAACTCCTCAAGGAGAAGTAAACTTTCAGGCTGGAGAAGCGGCCAGCATACTGTAGTCTAACTAGGCCCTACATGCTCCTGGAGAGGCAGGAGGCATGCGATTCTGCAGCCACAGACAGACATGAGGAGTGTGTAAAACTCTTCAGAAAGCAGAAAAGTTAAGCCTGGTCTGTCTACACAGAACAGTGGCCCAGACTTGGGCGGTTCTAACGCTCTCTCCAGAGCAGTTCTAATCCTACCTCCAGCTCTCTCCGCTGCCTCCTTACCTCCACACACTGCTACAGCCTCACCTGCACCAAACCTCTTCTCCCCACTTCTCTCGTTCACACGGCATTTAACAGTTTGATGTGCACAAATTACAATGTTACCATGGTTTCCAATGTGTCCTAACTAGCTCTTCCATATATGCCTTAAAAACAAAATTACTTTACAATGTCAAATTCAAGCTGGAGACTTAACTGATGAACAAATGTTGCTATCTGCCAAAGCAAGGAAACTAAGCCACATTCTACCAGGGTCCAACAAATCTGAGACACGGCAAACAAACTTTTCAAGACACAAGTCATCAGATCAGAACCTTGTGCTGTCAATACAGATACATGTCAGAATCAATCCTGCTGGCCAGCCCTCCCCAACCTTTGCCTTGCTGTTGTTCTAGACCCAGAAATTTGGTATCTGGAAGCCACCAGAGAACACAGTTGCTATCAGGACTATTCTGTCATTAATCCGGACCAGGGGAGATAAACAAGCATGCATATGCTTCTTCTGGAGTGGCAAACAACAAAATCAAGAGGCAACTTTCATATTAGTGACTTCTCATTCCCTTGTCAGGTAGGAGAGCTGCACTGTGAATTTGTTTCTGAAACGGAATACGTGAAGCCAGAAAGGCTTTCCCCTTGATACGGAGCCCAAGCTGCCCAAACAACAAAGCCATGCACGGTGTACCTCAGACCCATCCGCATTGAAGTGGTCCAGTGCCTGTTTTCGGATTTCTCCTTTGATGGAACCATCCAGACGCTGTAAAAATAAACCACAAGAAAATCATAAGGTAGGAAGGTCAGCGACACTCAAAATAGACACCAGACTTGTAACCTTCATCACTCCAATACCTACTGAGTAAAAATAACCAGAACACACTGGCAGAGTGCTGTCAAGGGGCTGTGCTTTAAGCAGCACACCCTTACTTGCCCCAAGCTCTCTGGTTACAAACTCGAGGTTCTGGTGCAAAGGGCTACCTAGGCCTATCCCAGGATCAGAATGGCTGCCAGGACCCGTAAGGAGAAAGATGGCAACCCAAGCCAGGCTGACAGGCCTTGTTTGCCCTACAGCTGTGGGTACTGAAGAGATTAGGAAATACCACCACCGGTCACCTAGTAACTAGCTCCTGCAGAAAGATGACTCTCTTAGCTAACGTGGCTGAACGTTGCCCTGTTATTAAGTGCTACAGAAGCCAAAATTATTTACATAATTTTGTTTGGAGAACACTTTTCCATAATATTGAAAAGTACTAAAATTTAGTGGGTCATATATCACAGCTTTTCCAAAAACTACACTCTAAAATCAGAGCAAAGTGTCCAAGCAGGCACGATGCATCTTCAAAAGAGCCTCTGGCATTTACTAGCACGTACAATTCTTATTCTAGAGTACATGTCAACTCTAGGTCCAAAACAGGGTCACCACAGAGAAACTATATAATGTGTAAAATAAATACTAAAGAATGATTGATTACCTGTATGCTATACCTATAAAGCATTTATCACTCCTTAAAATCATTTTCACATTTCTTCCCCTTAATTCACACTTGAGATAAGCAAAATACCTCATTTTACAGAAGGCAAAACTGACCCGACAGCTGTCATCAGTGGTCATGATCAGTGATGGCGTAGGGCCGAGTCCATGCCCACCAAACCCAGAGCCACCTGAACACAAGTAGAACCGCATGTGGGAATCCCTTCTCTCCTTTCTGATGACAGACTCTACTCAGAGCCTTAACCCAAAGCTAAGTTCAAATGCCAGGTTCACAGCCTATGTTTGAAATCAGAAAACCCAAATGACCCTTTTTTTATCCTCACTGGAAGACATGATAAACCTGAGTGGACTCCAGGCTACTCCCTAGAGAGAAAACTAATGCATTCTTATTTTACTTGGCATCAGTGATTAGCTAGACCTGAAAGCTCACAGGGATCAGATGCACTGAGAGATAACCGACTTTCTATAGTGTGCCATTTCTGATCTGACCATATTCTAAGACAGCTACCAAAAGGCCACACAAGGTACTATGGATATAAATACTTTCAGGTTATGTTAAAAGACAACCTCTTACTGAGTTTTAAAGCTTGGCCTTTGTGGGAGAGAATCCAAGATTCTTCAATAACAGCATAATTACATGAGTTGGTAGAACAGTCCATCAAAAGTAAAGAAAAAAATTTCTCTAATACACCTTAAAACTCAAGCCCCATAAAAATATTAGGCCAGAAGTCAAGGTAAATTGCATTCATGTCTGTAAACAGATCACAGATAAGTTTCCCATAGTCGTAACACGTAGAAAAATATTATGCTATTTAAACTCTTTCCCCTCATCTTATTTTTGTCTTTATCTTACAGGAAATTAATGAATGAAGACAAAAACCCGAAATCACAATTGTGTAGAGCATACTCAGGGACGAGCGAGGTTTCAAGTGCACTGTCCTCCTGAGCTCCCAGCCTCACAGCCAGGGCCCGCGCCCTCTGGGGTGAAAGGCACCACTCCGCCACCTCCCTTTTTCTCTCTTCCCAGGATGCGGGCTTCTGTCATCAGGCTCACACGCCCCCCTCTGTTTGCCACAGGCTTGGAGACGTAAGATACCACCTAACACACTTTTCTCTTGCCCAGTTTTCCTTCCTCTAATCCCCATCCCTCCCCCACCAAAAAAAGAATGACCTTCCCATGACCTTTCTTCATTACAGGGTAACCTAAAGGCATGGAAGAAACATTAAGACCCTCCTGGAATCTTAATCTCAATTTGTTTCAAGCAAGAAAACTCATCTTTTCTACTTGAGGGTAATTTAGCAAGTGAAGTGTACATCCCAATCCAGAGGGAGGGAGAAGAGGAAGGGAGAGACCCCGATCACCCAGCATCCTCACCTGGAAGGGATAGTGCTTTATAGTCAGGTACTCGGCCAGGATATCCAACATTCTCACCATCTGAGAGAAGATAAGGACTCTGTTGCCCCTTTCTCGAAGTCTTGTCAACAGTTTATCCAACAGAATCAGCTTCCCACTGCTCCTGATCAGGGACTGAAGATTGAAAAGACATTCCAATCGTCATGTTCAAAACCATCCTTTAATCTGCCCGTAATCTCTAAAAGTTACTGTTTTTAAAAATCATCCTTAAGCTTTTTGAAGTCCTCTGCAACCCGGCTGACAAGCAATTCCAGAAATGTTCTTTACTTGGTATCTGTGACAATACACTTTCCAGATTTTTTCCTAGCTACTTGACGTTTCTCACCTGTTTTTAAAGGTTCTCTTGATGCTCCCTGAAGAGTCATCAAGGAGGAAAAAGAGCATTTTGATAAATGCTACAGAAACTAAGTCGTCTTTAAGAAAAAAATTACAAACAAGGTAACCACACACCAAAAGAATCTCCTGTCCATATTCCCTTTCATTTTCTTCAGGGGGTTTAATCAGGTAACAGTGGTTGCAGCATTTTTTCAGTTCCATCACAATGTTAAGGAAACCAGAAGTGCTGCCTCTCGTTCCTTTGGCAAGAGCCTTGTAATTCCTGGTCAGAATCCATCTGCAAATTAAGATAAGAAAAATATTATAGATTTAAGGAAAGAGTTGGAGGTACCAGAAATTTATAAAAGAAAAGTAGTGTTCGGTGGAGATGGGGGGATAAAAAGACAGGGAGGAAGGCTTTAGTTTGTATCTCCTGCCACCTAACCAGGACCCCTCACACATCTCCAGACTGTTTCAGACTATTAATTACTCTGCTGGGTATTTGAACCTGGCTGAACACAGAAACATTAATAATAAATAACAATAACAGAAAAAAATTTATATATAGCTCATAAATGTAAAACAATGACTGTCACTGAAGCAGTCTTTATTGTAGGATAAAAGTGGAAATTAAGCTGTCTACAACTACAGAAAGCAGTTAAATAAATTAGACATACCGTAAGACAGAAGCTATATACCCATTTAAACTGTTTTAAAAAAGGGTACTTTACATGATATTCATGGTAAGTATGTTTTGTATCCCAATTTGAAAAGGGAGGTGAAATGCATAAATATTCATGCATATCAATATATATGCTTTTAACCACAAACCTCAAAACAATAGAAGTACTTTTTTTCTAAGTAGTGAAATTTCTTTACGCTTTTAGCAATCATACTTTAGGAATCTATCTCAAAGAGGAAGAATGCTCCAGGATTTTCACAGGGACAGATCTTAATTCCATGCGGGCCTAACCCAGCCAACAACTTACTTGTAATACTGTTTCTGAAGGGCCGACATCTCCACCCTGAGAATCTGTTCCACTTTGGCAGGAAGGGATTTCTCCACGTCTTTTTTGACTCTCCGGAGAAGGAAAGGCTCTAGCACCTTATGAAGACTCTGATAGCCATTCTCTCTTCCTTTCCCATGGTCTTCCTCAAAGTCTTCCCAGAACTCAAACCTAGAGATGAAATAGTACATGTAGCATTACTTAACTACACAGAAAAAAAGAAGCATTTTTCCAATTAAAATTTCTTTTAAAAGGAACTAAGTAGAAAAAAAAATCTGTTAAAAAAAAATGAATCTTCTCTATAAGGAAAAATAAATTATCAGTCACTAGCTCTTGAACACAAGAGAAGGGAAAACAAAAAGCTAAGGGGAAACACAATGGATAATGGCAGGTTTCCAATTCTGAGACTGGATCCACAGTTCACAAAATATTTCCGTGTATCATACAATTAGTACGTAAGAAAATGTGAGTTATTGTGATAACGTGTTATGCAAAAAAATTAAATCATAAACTATCTTTTAATAAGCACCAACTGATTGGGAAAATAAAATTCAGAGGGAAAAGAATAATTAGTGGCGATATTAGAGCTGTCACTGCTCTCAAAGGTGAAAGTTAGTTATATGATTCCCACCAGTCATCTTCACTGCTCATAGATTAAAAAGTTAATGGATTACAATGACGGTAAGACTACAGCCCCCAGACAAGAAGAACAAAATGTGCGATAAAAATTTAATACTGACAGAACTTGGGGACACAAAATTTATTAATGAATTTAAAAACGTATCACCCGTAATAATTCTACCTGAACTCTACAGATAAAAGTTTCTCATGTTTAAATCTTAATTCAACCATCTTTAGTTTAATAAAGGCTGTATGGCAGAAATTCATAATGGGACATTATGATCAACTTCTTTCCAAAAAAAAAAAAAAATGAAAAATTTATTTCATGAAGCTTCGAAAAATATGCTTTGTGTCTCACCACCAAATAGCCAACAAAGTGCCTGTAAGAACTAGCTTAGTTGTGTGTGCAGGATCTGCTCTCTGACATCAGGTGGCCCTGCTCTGCGGGCGACTCAAGTCTCACAACACTCAACTCAGTGACTCAGCATTACCTAGAACTATTTAAGACTCAAGCACGTGCTCTCTGATAAGACAGAAAATTCAAAGACAGCAAATGCCAGCACTGCTACTGGGTACAAGGATGTCAAGAGTCTGCTGCCATTTCTGAACTCATGGATGGCCAAGTGCTGCGTTAGGTACTGCCAGGTGGGTCAGCATCCGCCTTCGTGACACCTGGTCATGCCTGAAACAACCATGATCAGAGAAGTGGACAAAATGATCTTTTGGGGTGAAGATCGAAAAACATCATTGAATCTTACAGCTTGAAAAATCTAAGGTAAAGTGTATTTTGCCACGCTGCTATGAAAATACTCTAAGGACATAACATAAAATGAGGAATTAACACTGGTAACAGGACTAAAAGGAACAGTGTGAAGTGAGCCATCTCAGTGGCTCCTCACACTAAATGTATGAAGCAACTGCAAGTGAGGGACGATCACGACCTGTCAGGCCATTTTCTGTAAAGCGGGGAGATAATTTCAAGAGAATGTTTTCATTTACTTAACACACTGTAATTAATTAAAATTATACTAGTCTAAAAACTAATATTTTATTTACAAGATTTACTTCCCTTACCATTTTAGGCAACAAATATTTTCACCCACCTAGTGTACTCTTACATTTAATATGTAATTTAATATGTACTCTTACATATTAAAGGAGTTACTGTGAGAGCATGGTTTCTTTATATACACACTCAATTGTTTCTAAACTGCCTACGGCTGCCTTCTATCTGCACAGCAGGTGAGCAGCTGTGACAGAAACCATAATGCCTACAAGATGAAAAAGTTTACCACCAGGTCCTTTAAGAAAAAGTTTGCTATTTCCCGCAGCAGATAACTGTCAATTCACAACACCATATATTGAAAAAAAAATATGGTCGGAGTGGTGAGCTTAAAATGATACCACATCACAGCCTAGAACGTCGTTACTTTACATATCTCCCTGTTTAACCAACTTCTGACCTTAACATGTCTCTCCAAGAGGAGAAGTTCAAAAGACATTGACCTTGGTCACAGAAGACCAGAAACTGATCTCAGCCCATCCACTTATTGACTGTGTGACATGGGGTTTCATGATCTCTCTAAGACAGCATATTCTTACCACAATCTGAGGCTAAACATACAAGTGCATCAAAAAGCTCAGATATGGGAAAGCAGTATACCATGTGAACAATCACCAGAACAGAGATGCGGAGCTCAACAGACCTAAGGAACAAGAAACAGAACTAAAGAGGGACACTGCATGTGATAACAAGGTCATGTGTGCATGCACCTAACAATAGAGCCTCAAAACTGACAGAAGTGAAAGAAGCAGATCATTCAACAAGTAGAGTTAAACACTGAAGTCCTTCACCCTCAGTTACTGATAGAACAACTGGACACGAAGTCAGCAAAGATACAGAAGGCTGGAACAAGACTATCAACCAAGTTAACTCAATGGACACTTACAGAACTCTACCTAACAAAAGCAGAATAAACATTATTCTTTTCAAGTACACATGGAAAATTCTCCAAGACAGAAAATATACTAGACCATATAACAAGTAACAATTTATTTAAAGCATATTCTCTAAGACAAAGTTAATCACAAATCATTTGGAAAATATCTAAATATCTGGAAATGAAACAAGCTTCTGGGGGAAAAAAAACTGCATGAAAGAAGAAATCACAAGATAAATTGGAAAATAGGTGAAACTGAATGAAAATAAAAACGTAAGAGATCAACATTTATGGGATGCAGCTAAAGCAGTGCAGAGGGGGAACCTATGCCTTTAAATACCCATAGTGGGAAAAGGAAGAAAAAGACTTAAATCAATAATCTCAAGCCTCCATCTTAAGAAAACAGAAAACAAGAAAAATAAATGAAAAGCAAAGGAAGGGAGTAATAAAAAAAATGAGAGTAGAAATAAATAAAATTTAAAAACAGGAAAAAACCGGTAACATCAGAAGTTGGTTTCTTTGAAAACATCCTCAAAATTGTTAAACCTTTATCTAAAATGACAAAGAGACAAGACATAAATTACCATAATCAAAAAATGTAGTCACTATTGATCCTTCAAAAGTTAAAAAGATTATAAGGAAACACTACAGCTGTATGCCAACAAATAAGGCAACTTAGATGAAATACACAAATTCTTAAAAAGACACAAGTTAACAAAATTAAGTCAAGATGAAATAGAAAACCTGAATAGACCTATAACTAGAAAATGAATTAGTCATTAAAAATTTTCTCACAAAGAGAAGCTAAGACTCATAGGGAAACACTGGTGAATCCTACAAATATTTTAAAAAGAAATAACACACATTCCAGCAAAGATATAGAAAAGGCTAATGAACACATGAAAAGATGTTCAACGTAACTAGTCATTAAAGATATGCAAGTCAAAACCATAATGAGATACCACTACACACCCACCAGAACAGCTAGACCCCGAAAGACTGACAACATACCAAGTGCTGGTGATGACACACAGAAACTAGAAAATGCAAACATTTCTGTTTCTAAGTGTAATGCCAAATGGTACGGTCTCTTTGGAAAACAGCCAGTAGTTTCTTAAGAGCTTAAATACTTTCCAAACAACCAGGCAATTCTACTCCTAAATATCTATTCATATGTCCACACAAAGACGCAACAGCCCCAAACCGAAGCAATTCAGACTCTATCAACTGGTGACTGGACACACATACAATGGAACATCACTGCATAATAAGGAATAACTCCTGATAAACTCTGTAACATGGGTGAATCTCAAAATTATTATGTTAAGTAAAAGAAGCCAAAAACAAAAGACTGCTCAACTAGGATTCCATTTAGATAAAACTTCCAGAAAGATAAATCTCAGGAGATGAAAGCTGACTGGCGATTGCCTAAGGCTCTAAATTGAAACAGAGATTAACTACAAACAGGCAAGAGGGAACTTTTTCAGTGAGGAAAATACTCTAAAAGTAGGTTATGGTGATGGTTGCCCAACTGTATAAATTTGTTTAAAAAAAAAGTTGATTTGTATACTTACAAATGTGCATTTTATGGTATGTAAATTACATCCCAAAAGGCTGTTTAAAAAAATAAATAAACAACACATGGGGAAAGGGACCATTTATAAGTTGTTCCTTAAGCCATCCAAAATGCCTTGCTCAGTTTATGGCACACAGTAGGCACTCAAGTCTTTTCTAAATTAAAAAGAAAACATTGTGGAGCATTTACCTGTCAATTTGACAACTCTTAATTGAACTGTTCACAGCGTGCCAGGTACTATTCTAGGCAATGTGGACCGCAGATGAATAAAGTAAACAAGATCCCTGCTACTTTTGGCATAATTTAATGACATGGGATGAACAAGGAAATAAATGGAAAACAGAGGTGCAGTACAGAAAATAAAATGGGGTATGGATAATAAGCATGTCTAATAGGCAACTTTTGGTTTAATAGTCTGAGAAGACCTCTTAAAAAGTGGTGGGATTATAAGCTGAGGCAAAAATATTTAAGAAGTGGCCATATGAAGGTAAGGGGGAGGAAAAACTTCCCAGGCAAAAAGAATAAAAATGGCTTGACATGTTATAGGAACAGAAAGACGGCTAGAATGGCCACAACGAGTGATGGAGAAAGCGGTGAGAGATGAGTCAGAGTAAGGAGGGCATTCCTAATTAGGGTAACAAATTTAGATTTCAAGTATCACTGAACACCACTGGATAAGTTTTATGAAAGGTCCATATACCATTTCTCCCACAAAAATATTTTCAATAAAGACATTCCATGTAAAGACATGCTTTCGTTATCAACAGTTTAAATTCAAGATATTCTTTAACACTTGTCAGATTGTGTACCTTGTATACTTCATTTCAATTATACTGATTACCTTATAACAACACTGAGGTCTGATGCTTCCTATTTACCAGCTATTTCCCCCAAAGCATTAAATGATCCAAATATTTGGTAGACAGTATGCTTTCCTCCTTTACTTATGTCTGGTTTCTGAGCTTTCTATCATTTACTATGAAACATTTTACTACTTTCGTTGCTGCCTCAGTTCAATACTTTGCTTTCCCCAAACCATGCCATCTGTTTTCCCTAAGGTCTACTAAAAAAAAGTTCAGAAGCATTGGCATTTCAGACATTCTAGCATCTTTTGAAACACATAGGAAGGAGCTTACTTCTCCGGCATAATAAAGTGCAGCAAGGACCAGAGCTCTTTCAGGGAATTCTGAAGAGGGGTCCCCGTAATCAGGAGCCTATGGTTGGACTTGAAATCAATCAGAGTTTTATACAATAAAGAGTCATCATTCTTCAACCGATGGGCTTCATCCACTCCCAGAAAGGCCCAGTTAATACTGCCCAGCACAGTCTAAAGTAAAAACAAAACAGAACGAGCCACCAGGTCAGAAGGGAACCCAAAAGCACTTGCAAGTGTTAATTATCTCTGTACAAAAACCATCACAAAGGTACACATAGGAACATTTATTCTTCACTGACTTAAAGTCCCTCAGGACTCTTCTGTTTATTCTGTTAGTGGCCAAATTGGTGTCTACGCAGAAGGGCAGGTCACTGTCAAAAGGTATAGGGGGGGTCTCTTATGCCAGGTATTGCTGCGTGCCTCAAAGCAAAAACGCAAGAACTGGTATGCTGGGCAAAAACAACACAAAAACAAAAACCACATGATTTTGCAGTCTCTCCTTAACGAAGAGTCTTCTCCGCCTACTCTCCACCCCAACCCTGAAGCACAGAAACACCAAGAGCCACCAAGTGGAACTGTTTATACTTATACATTCTTAGTAACTGTACAAAGGAGATAACTTAAAGAGCTTCATTTTTCTGTCCCCCTCACAGAGACCAGTCACAACATCTGTTCTACAGAAATGCTTAGCAATATGATGGCACTCAAGACCAGTTTCCAATGACTGACTGGAATCTCCTAAGTTACTGGCCTCAATACCCTTTCATCCTGTTTAATTCAGTTGGATTAGGTGACCCTTCAACTGTTAAGGTTCTGTTTTTTTTAATTTATAAACTTAATATTCTTTATAGTTTTTGTTTTTTACTCATTTGTTCTTTTAAATAAGAAAAGAAAAATAACATGGCAAGTGGGAGGCAAAGACCCCACCATTTGGACAAGTTGTACTCCAAAATCCAGCCTTTTAGCTACCAACTACACACCTTATCTTTTAAGAGGATCTCGTATGTTGTTATAAGTGCATTGAACTTCAGCCTTTTGGTCTGAGAGTGAATCCATTCATATTCTCGTATCTATAAAAGAAAACGGTAATTAAGATACAACTTCCACCTTTACCTTTCTGTATCACCAGCTAGTCTTGTGACAGATGCAATAGAAATATGTCAAATAAAACTGATTAGAATTTAATGAATACCTTATACATTCTAAATTGATCTAAATAACTGAAGTACAGAGCAGTAAGAGAAGTAAAAGATCTACTGAACAGCAAAACCTTTATTATCAGAACTTCTCAAATAAATAAATTGTCACCTCCCCATGCCCCCCACCCCTGATACATCTGATCAAAGAAATGCATTTCATCAGTAATTAAACCCTGGTGACTTGAACTTATCTAGGGATCTCCCAGAATGAGAGTTTTCTTTAGGAAATATAATCTGAACTTTTTGGATAGGGCATACTTTTTTGTTAGGAAGTAAAACAAATTCCAGTCTCTGGCTTGGCCAGAAATTTCAGTAATCATATAACGGAAAGATGTGGCCCCCAAGAAAAAGGAGAGGGAGGCTTACAGGATGAAAATATAATTTAATATGAATGAAAATGTCAATGTGAACTAACACAAAAACTAACACTTTCATACTGAAGTATAATGTACATAACTGGACACATAGCAAGCACAATGGCCTATGACAAAGCTCCTACAGGTGGGTTGTGAAGTTAGGAGCTGGAGAACAGGTCTAAGAGAGCAGGTGATCACCAAGTGAGAAGAAAGAACAAAGAAAAGGAATACTGGAAAGAAAAGATAATGTCCCTGACTCCACAGTTTTTTTTCAAAGTTCACTTTCTTTGTCCTCATCTTGAATTCAGTGCTTGAAGCCATTTTGCATAATCTAGAAAGTTTTTTTTTTTCTCATTTTTAATGGTTAACAAATGGATTAACAAATCTAAGAACTACCATATAGTTAAAAACTCAAAACTAGGGCAATGAAATCTACCAGAGTTTAGATTAGACAATTTAAATGAAAATATTTAGTAAAAATAAATCTGAATTAGCAATGATAATATACGGTTGTAACATCTCTAAGATTTGAGGATTCCTGATGGCTTGCTCTTATTATAAGCAATCTCTTAGAAACACTTTACTCCAACACACATACAGTGGTGGAAAAGGAAAGGTGTGGGACGAGACACTTCCTTGTCCCAAGCCCACATTCCAGCTGGCCTGGGGACAAGTGTTAAACTCTCTGAGTTAATTTCTTCCCCAGTCAGTTGGAAAGAGTACCATTTACATTGAAGACTATCATGAGAATCACAGGTAATATACACATAAAGCACCCAGAGGGTCTGGCACATAACAAGTACTTTTTAAAAAGTTAGTCATTATCAAGAAAAGATTTGCTAAACAAAGATAAACTTAAGTCCGTGTGTTCTAAGTTCCTGATGCTCAAGTTAACTTTGATATCAGACAAATAATTCTCATCTCTGCGGCTCTGAAATGGCTCATTGTCCTTTCATTCCTTTCCTGTAAGTTGCTCAACCTCACCATTTTAAAAGGATAGGAAACAAACTAAAAACTCGATTATTTTCAGTAATAACTCTCTTCTCAGCGAAAGTAATATGAACATTCCACAAGGTATTATTTCTATCTTATAATCCTTTATAAAGTGGTCTTAGAAGTACAGAAGACAGAGAAGAAAGACTTAATACTGCAACCCCAGCTAAGATTCCCATTCATGTACTGCTGCTGCATTTCTTTACATAATAAGCATAAGTTTTAAAGAATATCTGAATTGTACTTCTGCGATACATTAATCTCCCAAAGCCAGGGGCATAACACAGTGTCAGAATCATAATTTTACTAAAAACTATAATTGGTCAATTTCCAAAATACATTCATAACACAGATTCTATCCCAGTTCTTTTTGTTTACACACCGTATTTCTGCTCATCAGGTCACCTATGTAAACCACTACGTTAATCTCTGGTGCCCAGATTTCAAACTCCCTCTGCCATGAGGTGAGGGTGGATAAAGGGACGACTATAAGAAAGGGGCCATACAGCTGGTGTTGGTGGAACAGGTAGGAGAGGAATGATATGGTCTGGATGGTCTTTCCTAGGCCCATTTCATCAGCAAGGATTACACTGTTACTTCTGCAGAAAGAAGAAAATAAAAACAAAAAAATCATTAGCTCACACACATACACACAAAACACAAAACAGTATGTGCACAAACAGCAGTGCTATCAATGCCTCATGATGTCACCGAGCAAGACGTCGGCCGCGAGCCTCAGATGTCCTTCCTCTCAACTGCGATCAAGTCTCCTACGTAAGAAGAAGGCTGAAGCTATCAAGAGCGGAATAACAGGTAATCTAAGTACAGTCAAGGTTTAGGTTACTGCAAGAGCCTCTTCAGACTTCGTTCTTATCTTGCATTTTGCTCTCGTGCATCTACCCCTTGAAACAGAGCAGGCAGTTTTGTTATCCTGGTGTACATGAGCACATGACCTTGGGATCCATCACTACCGAAAGCAGGGGCCACCCCCAGTGCTGGTGAACCCTGTCCACTACTCCCCAGACCCACGTGCTGAGGGTGCACAGAGCGCGTTTTAAACACGTTAGTGTACAGAGGGGTAGGCTGCAGATCGGACGTCTGAGTCCCACCCCAGACCTGCCGAATCAGTGTCTGGGAAGGGGCTTGGGAATCTGTATTTTTACAAGCACTTGTGGATACTGTGACACAGGTGTATTCCCTGGACCACACTTTGAGAAATACTGCTCTAGGAGATGGGCTGGATTTCGACAGGACATGAATAGGAAGACTGTCCAGGTAAAAGGAAAATTTTTAAATTTAATTAATAAATTTAACTAAAAGTTAAAGAAATAGCAAGAGTTAGGAAAGTACATTCAGGAAATAGAAAACAGCCCATTTGGCAGGAAATTAAGAATGCATGTATGGACGTAAGGTTACAAACATTAAAAAGTTCTTGAAAATCAGGCCATGGAAGGTTTATACATACATAGCATATGCTTAATCAGTGAACCAGAGAGAACTAAAAGCAAAATTCAAATTAAAGACAATTTGATTAGAAAAACAAGACAATCTACTAAGAAGAGATTCTTCTGAGTCATTTTCCTCATATTTCTCTCACCTTTTCACACTACTGGGGAGGAAACGGGGTCAATTTTCTCCAACATTTCCTCTCCCTAGCAAACTGCCACTGCCCATTTATACACACGAGAGTAGGTTTGGATTGATTTCCCTGGTTTTATGGAATCAGACCAAAACAGCACGTTACTTAATACAAGGTTCCCATGACCAGGGCCTGGCAGCTGCTTGGAGCCTTTTCAGCTGACTCTGAATTAGTTTAAAGTAGGAAACGCTAGCTCAGGACTGCACAGGAAACACGGTGTGCTTTGGCCAGGGGCTCCAAGGAGCCCTCAAATGTAACGTGAGTAAAGTTAGATGACACAACTTCTTAAGGCTCCACTGAGCTTCGTAACTGTCCTTTAAAAAGGCCAGGTCTCACTACTCTCTGAAACAAAATTAGTTTTCAAGCAGTTTAGAACAATAGTTCCATCAGACCTCCATTCTCAGTCATACAAGCTGAATCTCCTCAAGATCTCTGATTCTCACAACTGAGTGTTAAATACTATATGAGCTTTTACAGAACAAAGAGTAGCAGATGAATCAACTGGTTCAACGGGGAAACAGTCACTGTAAATGTGTCTCTGTAAATAAAAACCATCTTTTCGGCATTGAGAAAAGCAGCTTGCATGTTACGTTTTTACTTTCAGGTTGTAGTCTAATTCTGGGATAAGAATTCTTGCTTTACCATAAAACACTGAAGAAATTAGGAGATCGCATATGAGAGAAGGAACTTGTAGACAGACGTTAAAGGTACTTCTTACACTGTATGCTCCCTGAGGACAGGAAGGTCCTGTCTTGTCTTGGTTTACTATTAAATTCTCAAGCCCTACATGGGTCCTGGCATAATAATTAGGGAATACTTGAATTTTCAATTGAATTCGGTGAATAAAATTTATGAGGACAGCCTCAAAGTACCTTTAAACCTCAAGTGCTATCACTGTCTCATCTCCTCCCCTCCCCACAAGACTACGGTGATCTTGTTATAAAAAGTAAAGGATAATTTCACAGGCTCAACAGTCAAAGACTCTCCTCTAAACGGAACAGCCAGTACAGCAACTGGGGGGCAACAGTGCCAGGGGAGATCACACACTCTTCAGCACCACTATATGAAATTAAGTTAAAGGTTTCCCTGGCCTAGAAAGAAAACTGAATTTAAAAAGACATTTTCTTCTTTCATCTGAGAATAACTTCCTTCCATACCAAAGATTTCGGCAAATTGTCTTGCTATTTATATTTACGAACAACGTATTATGACACAAGTCTCTGGCTATGACAAATTACCGCCCCCTCCCCTCAAGTAACTCAGTAAGAAAGTACTCTTTATTTCACATTAACCTGGTATGACACAAACAAACTCCCAAAAGCAACTGCTCCCAATCACAAATCTTTTTGTTTCTATAACATACAACAGAAAGGAATTCTTCGCATCTAACAATAAAAAAGGCCAGAAACAGGGAAGAAAATTTCAAACATATTTCTCTACCTACTTGCACCAGGAGTGAGCAAGCCAGTTGAGACCTTCTAGCTGATAATCACGGAGCTCCAGATTCTCTCCTCCTAAATATGCTGGCTGCTTCTTTAAGGCCACAAATCGTGGTCTCTGCTTCAGGGCCTGAAAAACACAATTTTAAAAAAGTCCAGGTCTGAAGAAAACCTTCTTCCTGTTCCTATGTTAAAATGCTAGCCATGATTTCTATGCTCTACACAAAAGCACAAAGATTTAAATTTCACATCTGAGGCACCAACCCACCCAACCCACCTGAGCCTTCGCATCGTGGTCTATATTCCCAGAGTCCCTGCATTCTGAAATATTCTTTAGTTATTGCTCCTTTTCTGACCTAAGTTTGTGAACATCATTAAACAGCACTTACTCTATGTCATCTCTACTGCATGGCAGTGAGTCCCCTATTTTCATCTTAATGTTATCTTATTCTAAACAGCACAAAACAATGCCCCTGGTCAGATATATGCTAAATGCAGCAGAACCTTACCAAAACAGCATCTGCAAATTCTGAAATGCAGCCCACCTACCTTGAACCCCTAACTGTATGAGTTTGGTTTTCTGAAGGAAAGGAAGCTGCTTTTACCTCCAGAGGTGTGAAGAATTGGAGTCTAGTAAAGCCACTGTCTCTATGGTTTGCAAATGTGGATTCTGTGGCCAAATCAGTTTGGGAAACAATGGATTAAAAAGTTATATAAGCGTCATTGCTCATAACTTTTCAAAGTCTAACATGCTTGTGTATGCTGTGAACTCACAGGAGAAATTCATTCAGGAATGCTTCCCAAAGTCATTTGGCCACAGCAGTCTTTTTTTTTTCCAGGGAGCATTTCTCTGAAGATTAGCACTCTGTGGAATCAGTGCCCCGTTTTGAGAAGTATCCTCCTAATAATGCGTTTGCTAAGGGAACTGCTGACAGTTTCAGCTCTCCTCTGGGAGCACCTGGCAGGAAATGGAATCAGACGCCTCACGCGCACCCACCCAACACTGGCTGTCCACTTCCGCCAAGTCTCCTCCACAGTGCTTCTCCCCTCCGACCCTCCCCACCTGCAGCTACTTCCCTAGTCTCCACACTAATTCTTCCTTCATGGACATCTTCCTGGCAGGACATTCTGGCTTTAATAACTGCTTACTCTATAATAGAGTCTCCTACGTGCTTGCTGTTAGACGAAGCTCTCCAAGTGAAATACTGTTCCCTGCCTGCTGTCCTACTCAGGAGGGTAGGTGGGTAGGCGGGTAGGCTGATCTATATCCACAAGATAAAGTCAAAACACCCTTCAAGGTATTCAAGACATACACACTTTGAATCTCCAAGATCACCTCCCCACTCTTCCAACCCTGAGGTCTGGAAGTCTTCCTACTGCACTAGAACATCTTTCTCTTAGTATCTTCCGTAAGAGGGCAGTAACCTGGGCTCCCCTTTTCTGTCTATCCACTTCCAGTCTACTCTTCGAGGACCAGGGCGCTTAAAGGACCAGCAATTTCCTCTTGTTTTAAAACCCCTTCAATGACCGCTGGGGCTCGGGGACTTCTAGCTCTGTACATATTCTTTATAACACTCACGGACCTTCAGTTACACTCTGCTTAGAGGTCCGGTGCCATGAATTTGAATGTCAACTTCTCAGAGACAGAGTCTATGTCTCACATACACTTTTATTATTGAGGACCCAAACACAAACTTTATACAGAAAATGAATTCCAATGAAAGAAAAGGATCTGCACAACCCATCCAGCAAATAAAAGAGCCTGTATATTTAGTTTCTAATCTAGAATTCAGAGACATTCCCCTTTCCAGTCACTTCTCTTTAAAGTGCTTAAATTCTTTCAAGTATTCTCCACAATATCTCTTAATTAGGTATATCTGACTCTGTAAATAGTAAGAATGAAGTCAGCAAAGCCACTATTTAATTCATCCTCTCCTTTTTGTTTTGAGGGGTAATTAGTTTTATTTATTTTTACTTATTATTTTTTTTAATGGAAGTACTGGGGATTGAACCAGGACCTAGTGCGTGCGAAGCATTTGCTCTACCACTAAGCTATACCCTCCCCCTCCAACCTCTCCTTTTGTTTTCACTATTTTCCTTTGATGTCAAGGTTTCTCTTTAAAACGGGAATTATCGTGTACTTTTGTAGTATTTTCTCTTCCCAAGATCTATGTGACCAGTCCTTTGTAGCAAACCACCTTTCCCCTGAAAATGCAAAAGCCAGCATTCACCACACCTTGCATTCTCTCGTTGGGATGGTTTTTGAGTTGTTTCGACTATGAAAGCTGTCAATACAGCTCTGGAATTTCTTCCCAATCAAGGCTTCATCCTCCCAGCTGCACTCTGAATAGGGCAGTCCCATCCATTTGCATAGATATTCAGGTTCGTTGGAAGGTGCCGGCTTCCGACTGTGAGCTATTTCATATATAAAAATTTATAGATCAGCAACTGTCAATTAAAGGAGAGGAGTGACATTCTGTTTTATGTGTAACCAATGAAATGTTATGTGACAAAACTGTAAATACTCTGCAAAACATGAACTGCTCTTAAATGCTAAACAGCATTTATAAACAAGATCTCTTGCTTACCTGGAAAATCTGTTTGACCCAGTGTAGATTTGCTTGTCTTCACAGCTAAATAAATGGAAAATTAGGTAAGTTATCACCATAAGTGACAAAACAAGGAAAGCATGACATTTTAGGTCCTACAGCTTAGACTACAAATATACTCCACTATCTCACATCTTAAAAAAAAGAAAAGAAAAAGCAGTCTTGTTCTCACGGTCCTGTCTAGCGATCACTCCATTTCTCTGTTCCCCCTCTACAGTAAAACTCCCCAGGGAGAGTTGTTTGTATTCTCTGTCTTCTCACTGTCCCTTGAAGCCACCCCATCAGGCCTGTATCCCCACCACTTCTTGGATCCATCTCACAGTGCCAGGCCTCCTGCCAAATTAAAGGACGCAGCCCCTTCTCCTCCCAGAGCGTGGGAATCACCTGGCTCCCGGCACCCCACGCCCCCAGTGGCTCTCCTCCCATCTCACTGGCTGTTGCCTCTCACTCTCCTCTCTGGCTTCTTCCTGCCTGCCAAAAGCTGGGATGCTCTCACCATGTGTACATTTCTGATGATTCATTACACCTTAGGCTTTAAATACTATCTATATGCTGATAAATTCTCAAATTTAGATCTCCAGCCCAGACTAAGAGCTCTAAACTCCACTCACATACGCTCATATATGCAACAGCCTTCACAGTACTATCCTATTTAGATGGCTGAGGAGTATATCACACTTACAAATATCAAACTAGGCTCTTGATTTCCACTCCAAAAATCAGTTCTTCCCTTAATCTTTCCATTTCAGCAAATGGTACCTCTAATTACCCTATTTGCTCAGGTCAAAACCCTTGGCATCATCCCCACCACCTCCTTCTCAGCCCCCACATCCGAATTTACCAGTAAATCTTGTTGGCTTTTCCTTCAGAATAAATGTAGGTCTAGGTATCTGTCTATTCTCATCAAATACGCCCACAAAATTTCATTTTTTAATACACATTACTCCCAAAAGAAAAAGCTCCCTTATTCCTGGAGCTCAAACCCTGCTTAAGTGAGTTTCCACGTACTTACCTATTACTCTTTCTACGATCTGATACTGTTTGTTCAACTCCGAAGCCAGCTCTTGTTGGCAGTTGAAATATTCCACATCTTCAGGAGAAACTTTCCCTAACCTGAACAGAAGGCAGGCAGAAAAAGTACATTTTTTTCATACACATCTATCAAAGCAAAGCCAAGGTAGGAAAGGAAACAGTCTTCACTTCCATTTGTCCCTTCAGTAATCTTTTACTAATAATTAGACCAGAGACTTTACAAAAAACATATGCTACTTGCAGAAAACACTGAAAACTTCAGACTGAAGGACAGACCAGTTATTCTCCTCCTCATGATGTGGCCTATTTACAAAGAAACATTTTAAAAGTAACTATTTTGTGTGATGAATTCATGTGATCTTATGTGATAAATTCATGTATCTTCAGAGATAAGGACAATAAAATGGTCTTCCAGATTTACAAGAAAACATGCCTTTTTTCATCTATGTATGAGCTTTAGGGGTGATTAAATGCAGCTTTTTTTGAAAACTAATTATTCTTAGTTATTAAAGGACAGCACAAGCAACCAGAACCTGAGTATTACTGGACTTCTGAGGACTTAAAATTTATAATCGCTTTACAACATACCCGCCTTAGGGGTACGTATTCTGTTTTTGACTCAAAAGAAAAATACATGTTTTACTGAAGTAGCACTTTTTGTACAGGAATAAAACAGGAAATGGAACCCATTTGTCCCTGTTCCTAACACAACATAACCTGAATCACGCAACACTGACAGATACATCTTCAGGGGGAATTTGTTTTTATATTTTGAGGGGTTTTTTTTTGAGGGTCATTACTGTAATGTTAGGAACTTGCTATTCCTCATTAGTCAGTTTAGGTTGGTGTGTGCTACTGCCCCACATATTTCTCGTATGCAACCCAACACATGCACAGCTGGAAGTAAACTAAAAACCCAACAGGCTATCACAGTTTCAGAAATTACCTAATCATTTCTGTCACATCATTTCTGTAAACTATGTATAACGAAGATTAGCTTTAAGTGCATGAATCATAACCCAGAGTTCTAGACTATTACTTCCTGCCATCTAAGCTACCCCAGCATAACCACAGAAAAGTAACAAGGTGCTTAAGAACATGAGTTGTGGACTCAGGCTGCCAGAATCCCAATCCTGGGCCCACTCCCGAGTTGCTCTGTATCTCACTCTTCCCACCCGTAAAATTTGGTTCAGCAGTACCAATCTCGTAGAATTACTGTGACGATTAAAGAGATTATGTGTGAAAAATGCTCCATAAGCTAGTTACTATTATTAAACTCTACAAATTTGCTGGCCTATACGCAAAGAACATACAGTGTCTTCAGGTCACAATTTTATAAAACGTAACTGCAGACGCCTCCAGTGCTCATTCAGATGATCGAAGCAAAATCTGATACCCCAAATAGACATGTTTCTCCAGCACTATTTAAAAACCTCCCCTTCCCCCAGGCAGCAGATACATTTCTTTAATCCAGGACAGATGATGTACCATTGCTTGATTTCATCCTCTTTCTTCTTGAAGTTCTCTAGCTTCTTTAGGCCTTTCACCTTCTGCTGCTGTAAGGACTCTTCGCTCTCCCACGTGCTATGGATGTACGACCAGCCTTTCCACTTGATAAGGTACTGGACTTCGCCTTCATCCTTTTCAGGGTCAAAGTCGCCACTAGGGTCTCCATTAGCTTCAATCGCATAGACAGTAGTAGAAGCTCCAGTGGCTGCAAAAGGATTCAGTTAAACTTTAAAAAATGTATTAAGCTAGACAATGAAAAGTTTCACAAGGACACAATTGTCTAAAGAGTCTCATTTTGGATGAAGCACCAAAACCCCTCGATTTCAAACAAGCAAAAATTCACTAACAATACACAATGAACACGATCAATAATTGTAGGTATTTTTAAATTTAAAACCCTACTTTTACAATTTAAAACATTCCAAAGTTTGCTGGTGAAAAATCAAAGAAATCTTTGTGTCCAAATACAATAAAAAAGGGACAGCGACACCCTTTTGTTTTGGTCCCTACTAACTCAGAAAACAAATCTGTCTCTCCAGGAATATTAAGAATAAGGTAAGAAAACTAAAAATCTCCTCAATTATCCCTCCACCCAAAGTTCTCTGCTAATTCTCTCAACTTCAAGTGAGGCCGGATTACAGAAAGAAAAAAAAAGACAAAGAAAAAGGAATTAGGTATCATTTTGTTATTTCCCACATGGGAAGATTATTTTAAAAAACGGAATTATTATGAGATATTTCAATCTGGACACAAAAAACTCTTCCACTGCCGTCTAAAATGTATTTAACCAACGTGACACTTAACATAAGGAGACACAGAAACAACGAACTAAATGTAGACGTATTTAACGTTAATAAGCAAGAATCTGCTACATCACTGTTTTTTTTAAGAAACTAACACATCTTTAACTAGCTTAATTTTAAAATCTCAAAGACATGTGGGACCCAGCCCTATAGTCTCAGTTCTGACACAGGAAGACTGGGTCAGGAAAAGTTCCACTTTTCACAACAAACATTCATCATTTCAGAGCTGAATCGATAAAATCTGGGCCATACTAAGCAGCGATAAAAAGTGATCTGCCGGCTTCCAACAGCAGGGTCTGGGAAGGGGCAGCAGAGCCAGGTCTGGCCACAAAGGCAAAAAGAAGCCCTGAAGCAACCCAAGAAGCAGGCCAAGGAGACGGACGAGGAAGATGAGGAATTCAAGCAGAAACAGAAAGAGGAGCCAAAGAAATGCAAGGAGCTAAAAGCAAAGGCTATGGGAAAGGGCCCCCAGGCCACAGGTGGAATTAAGACATCTGACAAAAAGTAAACTCTTCCTCATGCCTGAGACGATGACCCTTAACTCCATGCCGATGACCCTTAACTCCATGCCGGCGTCTAAGTATCTGGATTCCTTGCCATAACATCTGCTGCCCACCATAGCTAATGTGAAGTGTTTCTGGGAGCCTGCTGTACATTTAAGGACAACATTTGTTTAAAAAAAAAAAAAAAAAAACCACAGTAATTTTCTCCCCAAAGACACATACCTCCTTTCTTTCCCAGCCTTGAATCTAAGACCTTTTCAATAGTTTCACTGTTATCCTGCTGTTCATCAACTCCTTCTCCAGTCATTTCAATGAGGTCATCTGAGTCGGTCTCAAAGTCATCATCTTCTTTATAACTGCATGAGGAATAGGGCCAAGTAAGTGAGAAACTATCTTTTCAGATTCAAACACCGCCATACACAGTAACATCCTTAGAATGAGGAAACACACTCTTCTGGCTCCACAATGCTGTTTTATAGATCAGCCACAGATAAAGTGCGCTCCAAGTTCTTTTCTCCTACTTAAAAGTAGCAATGCATGTTCGTAGATTTATTAACAACAAATGGTTTGGAAGTTACGCAAGAGAAAAACACAATCCTGGATGCAGTACAACTGAAGGAGGAAAAAGTGCTAAGCTACAGAGTAACATACCCAAAGCCTAGCCCTAGCTTTCAAATTATTAACTGGATACACTTGACAGGTTATTAATAAAGTCAGGATTCAGTTTCACCATCTCTTAGGAGACCAAAAGAAACCTACGTATCCTCTAAAGAAAGTTAAATGCCCTTTGATTTATATGAAGTAGAATATGTATGTTTGCATATAGCCATTCCTTCCTTTCACTTTCTATTAATGCCTTATATCCTATCAGTAAGCTTGATAAAATTATTATATCCAAATAACAATACATAAGCTGAAACTTGGAAGGATTTGTCTGAATAAGAGTAATTCAGAAGTGAGAATACAATCCAAATGTCTTTCCTGAAAAAGGATGTTATGAAATGAAGATCACATCACTGCTACCTCAGTGGAACATGAACTTAAAGCAGTTCTCTTTACAGGAATGAAGGCCTCCAATGATGTATCGCTATTCTTTCCCATATTCTTTTTGCAAGAACCCTGACCAGATTTCTGAACACAACCTTAAGACACTGGTCGTCATTTTTGCCTATCAAATGCCTAATCCTGGACTTAAAAGAGTCAGAACCAAGCCCTAGCCAACTATACGACCACCCTCACTCACTCTAATGAAACCTTCCGGGGCATCACCTACCTAACGTTTTTAGCCGCTCTGCGACGAGTCTGCCTTTTGGGAGCTTCATCGTCCTCGTCATCCTCATCAGAAGACTCCTGCTTTTTTCTTTTTCCACGCTGAGTCTTAGGCGGCTTTTTAACACGCGGTTTGGGCACTGTTCTAAAATGAGAAAGAAAAATGACAAAGTCTTTATCACTTGGTGTCTACTTCAAATCTACATAACATAATCTGCTCTGTCTCAGAGCAGGGTTCATATTTAGGGTTAGCCGGGGGAATGTCAGACAGGTCTATTCCTAGGTCGCTTTCCCTGAGATTCCAAATCACTGGAAATCTGCATTTTCACCATGAAAGTGATTCTATTGCTAACACCCTTCAGTCATTCACAGGAGATATAGCCAGCCCTCCGCATCTGCAGGTTCCACATCCACGGGTCTCACAGCAGCAGAGTCAACCAAACATGGATCAAAAATTGATATATATTTTCCAGATATGGAAGAAAAAAAAATTTCCACAAAGTTCCAAAAAGCAAAATTTGAATTCGCTGTGCACTGGCAGTGATTTACATTGTATTTACAGCTATTTACAAAGCATTTATACTGTAGTAGGTATTATAAGGAATCTAGAAATGATTTAAAGTATCCAGGAGGGTCTGTATAGCTTATATGAAAATACTACACCACTTTATATAAGACTTGAGTATCTGCAGATTCTGGTATCCACGGGAGGTCCTGGAACTCATTCCTGGCAGATTCCAAGGGACTCTGGGTTCTAAGGCAACAGTTCTCAAATGTTCCTCAAGATCACCTGACATTAATAGACACATATGGCATGTTGCTGATGGTACTTTTTTGGTGGGCAATTTGGAAAAATCTATCACAGTTACAAATATAACAATGTTACTTCTGGGGACTGATTTTACAGATACAAAGGCACAGTAAGGTATACTGTGGTATTACATGCAATGACAAAAGATTTTAGAAAACTAAATCATCAACTAGGAACTAGTTCCATAAACAGAATACTATGTAGCTATAAAAAGGGGAGTTTTCTCATGTATTGATACAGAAAGATTTCCAAGATAATGAAAGAAAAATGCAGAAGAAGATGCATGGAAAGTTATCATCTATATAAAGGAAGTAAAGGACAAGAAATGACCACACATATATTCTTCCTTGGACGTAAAGTATACCTGCAGGACTGCCCTGCCACAGACCAACGGAACAGAAGGAGCAGATGGCCCCTCTGGTGACTCCCCTGCAACCAGGACTGAGAGCCACAGACCAGGAGCTCTCCTAAGGAAATCCCCAAGGACACCGTCGGTGGTAAAAAGGTGAAAGAAGAAAAAGGGAGCAAGACACTCATAATCATATCTGTTTCTCTCATACTTGCCACAACCAACACCACACAGATGATCAAGGATTCAGTCGATGAAGGGTAAAATCGAGAAGACAGAACTAGAATGGCATTCCAGTCCTGGGAGCTGAAACTCAGACCAAAGGAGACAACACTCGGTGAATTTCCCTGCTGGGGTGAGGGGTGAAGGGGGTGGGTACAACATTCTAAGCCAGGGATAGACACACGTTTGCGGAATATGGCCAGAGTATAAGTATTTTTTTACTTTCTCAGACAAGAGGCAAAGTTGAGGTTATTACTTATATATTTAGGTACTTACATAACAAGAGAAAATAAATTTTAACAAATATTTATTGACAAAATTCAAAATAAAATAATAATCATGGAGTACATTTTTTGTAATACAACATCTAACTAATGAGAATAGAATTTTTTTTTGAAGGGGAACTTAATTGGGGTTCAAATTTAGTTTTCCCTGTCACCAAACTAGTGTTCCCTATTCACCTATAAAAGCTATATTTAGTTCACAGGCCATACAAAAATAGGTGGGGGCTAGGATTTGGCCCAAAGGCAGTATTTGCCAACCACATCCTAAGCAATACTGCAATGAGGTGAGTCTTCCTGGGGCCTCTCTGCCTCTTATATTCCTTTCCCCATCACCAGTCCCTTATGCTGCCATCTGTCTGACCAAAAATTACCAAAGTTTCCTGCTATCTCAGCCTACTGTCTTCTCTGCACGGACTTTCTGCTTAATGTTGTATGTAAACTATACGAACAGAAGCCTATTAAACTTGAGAATCAGTTCTCCCAAAAAGGACTTGTACACTAGTCAGATACACAGGGACCTTTTTTTTAAGAGTGGAAGACACGTTCGCCCCTCACAACTAGTCCACCTGGAGTAAGAAACAGTAAAATTCAGTCTGAGCTACATACCGTGCAAACACACAAAAGCAGTGCAAGTAGCCCAGTCATCTAATCTAACGATGCAGGCTGGCAAGAAGTTAACCAGACATTCAGAACCCAGGATCACGACACACTGTATCCCATCAATTAAGGCTTGCTCTAGCACTGCATCACCCTTCTCAATCTAACACACATCAAGCTGGACCAGGAGCAGAGATGTTCAAGCAAACACTGCACCTTCTGGGGACAGGTCTTCTGGCTGTCACTTTTTTTTGCTCTGGTTCGCTCTCTGCACTGGTGCCTTGTTCCTGTTCATCTTCTGAGGGCTCCCGTTTCCACTTTTCTCTGTGATCAAAAGCAAAGCAAAATGTTTTTTTCTAAAAGAATTCTTCAAGACTGTTTAGCTTGAAGAATCTGACAAAACCAATTTTGACTCAATTAGCCAGAAAGGCAGAACATGTATATTTTAGATATTATGCTAAAAAGAGATTTTTCTAGCTCTATTTAAATGATAGTTGTGTTCCTTCCTGGGCTGTGATTAACATCTACTCCTATTTTATGTCTGGTAACAAAAATTAGTGAAAATGGAAACTAAGGCTGTATTTTTTAAACTATTTGTTTTGGAAAAAAAAATGCTGTTAAGTCTCTAATATTCTATCTTTATTTACAACTGCATTGACCAGACTGAAGCCATAATACATACTACATCAGTGGTTCTCAAATTTTAGCATGGATCAGAACCACCTGAAGGGCTGCTTGAAAGATTTCTAGGCCACATTCTGAAAGAAAACAAATAAAATGCATCTACACGATCCAAAAAAAAAAAAAAATTCTAGGCCACAGCCAGTTTGTGATTCAGGAGGCCTAATGTGAGGCCTAAAAATTTGAATTTTAACAAATTCACAGATGCTGCTGACGCTGGGCAGGGACTTCTTTGAGCACTACTATCTTAGGGACGTTTTAATATCTCAGTTAAATATACTTGACAGAACAGTCCCTAAAATTATTTTTCAATGATAAACCTACTACCTACTAATTAATCTATTCAGCTAACAAAGTAGTTTTTAATAATTATCCAATACAGCTGGTGTTCTTTTGCTCCTTGAGAGCTTAGAACTGGAAGAGCCATACCCCATAGGTGCCCTCCTGCCCCAAACGGGTTTTGACATTTACTTGAAGACCAAACAAGACATCGCAGGGACTTAGCTCATTTCTCACTTGCAGGGAAGAAGGAAGGAACATATACAACAGCTAATAAGCATGAAATATCTAGGGGGGAAAAACTTAACAGGAAATAACACGGGCTTTCTCTCTAAATAAAATAGTTACCGTTGTGCCTCTGGGTCTGTGTATAGAAAACGAGGTTATGCTAAAGACAATTGCTGCAGAATTGCAAAGTCAAATCAGTATTCTTCATGGGAGAATAGGTCAAAGTAATACCGGAAGAACCTTCCCAAAAAGTCCAGGAGTCACCCTACGCTTGGAAAAAGAATTTCAAGTCATCCATGAAAGGCAGTGGAGCACGTCTGTCTGCACTTTACTCAAGTTCTGCTGGCACCATTACTTGCTTCATATCCATTTCCCTAATAGTACGTGACTCCTTGTGGGCAGGGAATCTTTGTAGCAGAGCTTAGCACAAAAGCAGACAAACAGAGATACTCCTTTGTTAAAGAAAGAAAGAACCAAAGAGTGAGCCATGTCAGTCTGTCAGACAGGTAGGGTGCTTCTGGAAGCAGACTGATAAGATATTAAGGCCCACTAGTATCACCTAATATTCTTCAGTCTCTTTAAAACAAATGACACTCTGGGTACCTGCCTTCTTCTCCTTCCCTAGAGCCTAGTACAGTAACTGTGTGCTAAAGAATCTGAGGAATAGATGGTGATGACCAGCAAGGAAAAAAGGAAGCTGTCTCCACCAGCTGGGAGGTTGGCACATAAAGCTAGTCTCCCTCAGGCCAAGTCCAGAACAGCACACCCTTCAGAAGGAGCTCACACAGTCAAACAGGAGGGAAGTGGTTTCACAGGAAACAAGCCTGAAAGAACATGCACATTGGACGTAAGGGGGAGTAGATCAGATGAGAAAAATCCACAGTCAAGTTAACACTTGTAATTTACGTAACTGCCAGGAATTGAGAATCTTTATCAAGGCAGCTAATGAGGTCCACTTCTGTAACTCTAGGAGACTCAGATAGCAGTAAACACAGAGAATGACTGTTGAGGCTAGTTTTCCAGTTAAATTGCAGATCTGCAGACTTACAACCGGGGAGAATCCAAATCTTCTAGTTTGAGAAGGTACAAAAACTCAGCAAATCAACTGGTCCAAAGGCCTCTTCCTACATAGAGGGAAACTCAAGCCCAGTGACAACAAGCCGTTTGGTACATGTCAAACCCCTGTTACCCTCAACCATAATCCACTGAAGACCAATGAATCCAGGAAAATTAAAGCCAGGCTTACACATGCCGGGAGGAGCTGAATAATCGGAGGCTTAACAGGCCTAAATGAGTTTGTGTGCATGTGTATTTGAAATTGGCTGGATTATTTTAAATTTCATTTTAATTTTCAAGGCAAAAAAAGTAAGTTAGGATCAGCAGTACTAAGTCACTCTGTATAAGGGGTAAAGTAAAAGGAGTCATCAATGACAAAAAGATTACTGCTCAACCCTGCAGAGATACAGGGCTCTCCAACAGGTGAGGCTGCGGTCCACTCCTAGTTTGCTGGCTTTTTATAGAACACAAACTGTATGAGAAAGACTCCTTGACTAAGCTATACGTTATAAGCAGGGCTACGACAAGAAGTCTGAAATAAAGACTTGTTGATTAAAATATTTCTGACATGTTAAAGGAGACTCAAATTGCCAGATGGAGCTCCAAGAGCGAATCAATGGAATTTCTGCCAAATTTTGGGAACTGGGGAGATAAATACCAGGATTTGGCCACTGAGGCCCCAAGGCAATTAAAACAGACATGAAAAGGTCAGAATGCGAGTTAACTGGGTACAGCTTTCCTCCCTTACTGGGAAAAGCGGGTTGGCAGGACACAGATCACATCTGAGCAACTGTAAAGGGGGGAATGAACAAAAGCCATTTTTAAATAAAGCTGGGCTAAACTCTAGTTAAGAGTCACTGAGGCTTCTCAGGAGCTGCCTCTAAGAGCTCAGAGAAGGAACTTCTTTGTCTTCCACGTGGAAGGCAGGTAAGGAAAAGATGGGAAACAGATGCTTTAACTTCACTGATTTTCAGTAGCCTTTCCTGAAGAGGATGCCTTTCGGGAGCTGGTCCCCATCAAGAGGGGAATCGCAGGGCTAACAGGACTCTCTTCCGCTGTGTCACGGGTCTGCGACAGACTTCTAAATCAAAGCACGGGCAAGGAAGAAGTAACTTATCCCAAGAGGAAAATGATTACGGCTGAAATATTTTTTTTAAATCCAATTTGGAGAGACGGTTCTGGAACCACTGTACCATGGGGTTAAGCACTACTGGGATCACAGTGAATCAGCAGAAATCCTCTCCAACATTTCACAAATTTGAGTAACATTAAAAGGTACTGCCTGGAAAAGGGTTCAATGATCAAAACAGCATGCGTGGGTTAAGTAAAACTCAAAATGTTATTTGTATGACTTTAAGCCAGGGTTACAATCTCAAAACACCCACTGGGGCTAGGTTAAGGGCTGTAAATGGGGTCAAATGAAGAACTCATGGCCTGTCCAAAGGCCACAAAGGTCAGTGTTATTCTCAAAAACTAGAAATCTAGACTCCTACATACCAGCTCTCAATTTCCAATGTTGCCAACTAATTTGAAAAATGTTTTCAATAATGTGTAAGAATACTATGTGTAACCTCTTCTAAGCTTTAAAATGCTAATTCACATGACTCAAGGCGAGTTTGTCCCTTGTAAGACTATTTATTCTTCAACAGTGTCAATGTCATAAAAGCAAAGGTCTGTGAAAGTGCTCTAGATTAACGAATCCTGACAACTAGTACAAAATCTAACCCTAGACTGGATCCTGGACTGGACGTCAGAAAATTTTATAAAGGATATCATTGGGTCAACTGACAAAATGGGAATATGAATTTGACCAAAGTGTTTTAGTAATGTTAAATCTATTTACATTAAAACTGTACTGTCCTTCAGGAACTATATACAGTATTTTGTAATAACCTTTAATGAAAAAGAAAGAATATGAAAACAAATATGTGTGTATATACATGCATGACTGGAGCATTATGTTGCACACCAGAAACTGACACATTGTAACTGACTATACTTCAGTTAAAAATATAATATATATATATATGCACTTAAAAAAACTGTACTGTGCTTTTATGAAAAATAACATCCTTGTTAATAAGAAATACACACTTAGGGGTAAAAGACCATGATGTATGAATCTTAGTCTGACATGGTTCAGAAAAAAACATTACGTGTGAACACATAAATATACACAAAGAGAGCACCACAATGATCAAGCAAATGGGGCAAAAATGGTACCCAACGGTAAATCTTGATTAAGTACACAGTCATTCTTCACACTACTTTTCTTCTTACAGTTTTTCTAAAGTTTGAAATTAACTCCAAAGAAAAAACATGTTTGAAAAAAAAAGCTCCCTTTAAAAACTTTAAAATCTGTGATGCAATATGCAGGGTTTCAGAAAAGCATTTCCCTGTGCTAATATTTCAAAATTTCCACTCTCTTTGAGTGACTCTCAGTTCTGAAATTCATGTGCCCACACACCAGGTTCTGTTACACTTGCTCAGATCCCAGAGGCCCCTGAAGCGCTGTGCCCTGCCACCTGAGTCTTAACAGCAGTAGGACGTCCTCTAATTAATGATGCTAATTAAACTGACTCAGGAGAAGAGTTCTCCACAAGCCCTAGTACCCTCCAGCTGCCCAGAGGATGGCAAGAAGCGAGGCTACCCCAGGGCCCAAACGAACAAGCAAGAGGGGAATGACCTCAGCTTATGGTCACTTGCGAAGGAAGAGCCCAGGTGTAGGAGAGCAGATCACAGAAGACACAAACCCCCACAAGGAACACAGAGGTTCTACTCAGGGAAAAGAAAGGTCCATGAAGACCTCTGAGAGTAGCCAACTCTGAAGAGCTCTCAGGATTGACAGGAGAGGGAAATTAAGTACAGAAGCCAGTCAAAAGACAAAGCCCGATGTGTTACACTTTGGCCAAAAAAAAAAAATGTGGGCTTCTGCATACACAGATAAAGCCATTAAAATGAGAAGGTCGGGTTTTCAAGCACAGCACCATTTAGATCCCAGCCAAGAAATCAGCAGGATGTAGCCAGACGGTGGAGGAAAGAGCACATGATGGACTTCCCCGCAAAAGGCCTTTAGCCTGGGACCAGCTGAGGACAGGGTCCTCCCAGCAGGCCCTGGGACTGGGGCAGAACAAAAGCCTTCCGAGCTGCCAAGCACAGGCTTTCCTCCAGTTATTTCTCCAACTCTAACGAAGTGTTTAAAACACAAATGCAAACCGCACGTACTCTGGGCAGGGCAATGTTAAAGATCACTTGACTTAGTGTAGTTTCTAACAACTGTTAGGTCAGCAGAATAAGTGTTACTCTATTTTGGAGATGAGGAAATGGATTTGAAGAACCCATGTTACTCTGCCTTAGGCCAAATACTTAAATTAAGGATTACTAATACTTTAAAACAGAGAATATATGACTGAGGCTCTCAATAGAGGCCATGGACAATTGTTTATCACAAGAAACCCCTGAATTTGTGTGTAAAGTTTTGATTATTTTTCTGAGACGATGGGCTATAGAATTCAGATAGTCAGAGACTCATACGTCCCTCAAAAAATTTTAATTATTTCTTAAAAAAAAAAAATTTAAAAATTGACCATGAGAGGATTTTTTAAATAAGTTTTAAAATAACAAATATATATAACCTACATTATAAAGGAATTTCATGTTAAGTCCATACAATTAAAACTTTTCTGGCTTATGAATTACAATAGTAAAATCATGTGGAAACAACAATGTGAAATTTCATACTAAAACGGGTGTCCATTTTTAATTTTTAAAATATAATTTTTAATAATGTTTAAAATATAATTTTTTTAATTTAATTTTTAAAATAGAATTTTGCCATGCCGCATAAAAAACAAATGGAAAGGAAAAACAGCCAATCCAAATGTGTTCCTGGCTTAACTAGAATAGAATACCACATGCCTGTATGTTTGTTATTTGCACACATTTTTAAGAAAAAGACAATTTGGCTAACTGGGCAAATCAGACGGAATAGCTGGGGTTTGCCCCCAAAAGTAGAGCGACATTTACATCTGAAAAACAGAATCCTGGCTTCCAATGCTGCTGCTGCAGCAGATCCAGGTGGACAGGAACCCACGACAGCAAGAGACAGAAGGCGACTCTGGGACCCGGGTGCACTACAGACACAGTGAAGCCCGTCCCGGAAGTGCTCACGTGTTCGAAACCACCAGATGAGTAATTTCCCCCGCAAAAGACTTACTGTTTTTTCAGCTGCCTCTGGCCTCTTCTCTTTGGGCTCCCACTCTCAGACCCGCTACTTGCCTTCAGTGTGCGAGGGGGGATAAATGATTACAGACTTTAATTCACAGTTCTTACGGATAACATTACCCCCTGGTTCAACAATCTACTGAACATAACGTTATTCAGCACGTGCTTTTAGACAGAAAGAAACCTAGGCATTTGTTTGGTGTGCTCACTCTTCGTCTGCTTTGAAAATTAATTTGTCTGTTGCTGCTGTGCTCTCTCTAATACCAGGAAATACTTCCTTTGGCTTAACTTCTCAGAGCACAGTCCGATAAAATCTTCTGTGACAATGGACATGTTCTGTCTCTGCAATGTCTAACCCAGTAGCCGGCAGTCAGTCACATGACGGAGCCCCTGAAATGAGCTGGCATAACCAAGGAATGGAATTTTTCATTCCCTGATTTTAATTAATACATATTTTAAAAGCCACCTGTCTAGTGGCGAGCATACTGGGTGCTGCAGATCTAGAATATCATATGGAAATGCCACACAACGTTTAGTTGCCAGTAAAGGTGGTAACTACTGATCTATCTCATTTCAGAATCATTAAAGAACACGTTCGGTCATTAGCCAACAGTGCTCTGCTAACAGCGCTAGGCCAAGTAAGTTTATAATCAGAGACGTATGAAAACAGCTCTTCTTCCCTCAAATTAAGCAAATTGGCAAACTGCTCTTTCTGCTGTTAGTCTTGTGCCCTACAGAGAAAGTGTTAACTTATATACAAAAAGGAAAAGATTTATACAACTATGTGCTTGGTTTTAACAAATAAGGAAAAAGAAAGCTAAGTAAAGTAAACCAGCTCAGAGGTCACTCAAAACACCACAAACGCAATGCAGGTGTTATGGTCAATTACATTTTTAAAGTATATTTACTACCCCAAACTCACTAACTTTTGGCTATTAATATTTAACTTTTATGAGGAGGATGTTATATAGCTAAGAATAGCGAAGTCCTCCTAAGAATGCAGACAGGGGATATTTCACCGAGAGACCACAGAATACCTCTTCAGAATGTAGTCTACAAACCTAATACAGAGGTAAAAATCCACAAAAATATCACCCCAACTGAGAAAGGTCTGATTCTATAGAAACAACAGAACACAGTACATAATTCTAATTTTAGAAATCATCAATCTATCCAATCTCTCACAATTTGATCAGAGAGTAAATACGTGTGAAACATTTTATACTGCACATTAAAAATGAACTAGTAAATCAAATTTTTGCAGTTTAGGTAAAATAAGATAAAATACATTGCTTGAGTTAAGCAAACTCTCCTTCCTTTCTCAGGAATAAATCTGAAAACTACTACCATTGTTACATTTGTTTAGTTACCCAGTTAACAAGATCTAAGAGATTTAGAAACTAGGTATTTTAAAAAGGAAACTTCTTGCTATAATCAACCACAGTATGAGAAACATTAAAAAAAAAAAAAAAAAGAATTTGAGGCCAGTTCTATATAATACTCTAACTTTCTACTAAAGCATTCACTATGACATGATCTTTCTGGTAATTTTCTTTTCTTAAAAGCCTCATGTGGCTTTTCTTGCTGTACTGGGTTGAAAAAGCTCACTTTATAGAGTCACTTAACTCCCACAACTGAAGTTCAGTCTCATAAATGGTAATACATTCGAGTCAGAAAGGATGAGGTAAGATAAGGAGTTTAAATGTATCCCCTTCAAATGTTCTTTTTCTTACCTCCTCCTTAATATTAAATCGTGATGGTTCTTGTCTGCTTCGGTTTGACCGCCTAACCCCATAAACATCAGGATATTCTTCCCACATCTGTAAAATTAACAGACCACACGTGAATCTTTTTTTCTTGACCCCCATTTATTATTTACATTACTGGAACATGAATTTCAATTTAAGAGAATTCAAACAACTAAATAGCAAAAGAGTGGTTTTGTTAGCTTTGTGTATGAGGCAATAAAGGACCATCTTTAAAAAGAATAAGGCGTGTTATCCCAGAACTCATTGAAGTTTTAACAATGCCTCTTCATCACTAAATGGCTATTCAACTATATGGTACACTGCTTCCCCATTATTAAAATATAAACTTACAGCTGAGCAGCATGGATCACTTCCACTAAAGACAAAATATTTACTGACGAATTTAAGTCCTTCATGCTTTTAGTTTCACCTTTGATTGCAAAAGACCCATCACCAAGTTTAATTAAGAATCAGTGCATTTGCTTATTTCTTTAAATTCCTCAGGATGTGTCACATACCAGGTACAGGCAAACGAGGTATTTCTAACATTTAGCTGGAAGTTTTCAGAATGAGACCCACTGCCACCCTTTTTCCAGCACACTTAATTTTATTCTCTGGCAGTACTTTAACCCTTTGCCTTTAAGACGTGATATCTAGTAATAATCCTCACCGGTGATCAAAGTTTAAAGAGGGATTAGTTGAAATTTTTTTCATGATATATTAACACCCTTTAATAAAAAGACTCAAACCAACAAATCAATAGAAAAAAATGTAACAGCTTCCCCTTCTTCTTCAACCTCTAACAATTAGTCTGACCCAGCCTCTCTCTCCTTCCCACGGATAACTGCTGATAAGTATGTTGTATGTTCTTTTAATAAAACCAGTCACCTACAGGCAAAATGAATTTAAATGGATTGTGGAACACAGAAGTGAAGATGTTTTACAGGAGTTAACCATACAGAAGAGATGCTTAAAAGCCAAGATTAGAAATGGGGGTTTATCATCAAACACAGGCAACAGTTCATGTCATGAAAATATCTGGAGTTGAGGCAAGAGGAGAAGCCATCATGAAATGTGTGGAAAGTGAACCCCCAAGATGACAAAAATGACAAAAGATCCAGAAACACACAATGTCACTAAGCCAAGGGAGGACATTATCAATAGCGCCTTAAAAAAGAAAAAAATGCTGGGTAAGCTGAAGGAAAACAAGGCCTCCAAAGGTAATAAGCAAGATGTTCTAGGAACAGACACTTGAGAACGAGAAGCCGTCTAATCGTGTCATCCAGGGTCCTCAGTTTTTAAAAGTGAAAAATCCGTAACCACCTTAGAATAATCTGAGTCGGAGGACAAAAGGTCCTGAACGCTCAGGGCTCAGGACAACTCGGCAGAGGAGGGACGGGGAGCCAGGCTGCAGCCCTGCCTGCCCCACCCCCAGCCCTTTCTGGACCTCTGCCAGGGCGTGAAATGACTCAACACAGGTATTGCCGGAGCTTTTATGAACTGGGGTGGCTCGGCTATTGAAATGTCACTACATCAGTTAGTTTTATCACTTTAAAATCTTAGACAGGCACTCAGGCTCACGTGTTGGGGCTTTATTCCAGGATACATTCTGATGCGTACATCTTAAAATCATCTCTGTATTTGTCCTTCTGAGGGCTGATGACACCTAATTCAACCCTTCAATTAAAAAGCTACCATGTGAAACGGAAGTGTGTACAGAAAACAAAGGGCTTTCTTTAGAAGTTCTCGTTTCAGAAAAATCATGAAAGTCACAATCCAAGCATTCTAATTGGCTAGTACAAGCATCCACGTGCTAACTTACATTAACTTTTGGAGCCGATCACCTTGACCTTAGTATTTCTGCCTAGAGCTGTACTTCTGTCTTGAAATTCAAACTTAGTAATGAGAAAGTCCCTTCTTTCTTATCCTCTTTTATCTTTTTAAATGAAGTCACCTATGTAAGGTCTTAGAGTTAACAGCTGTGAATCTCAGACAGAGAACACGATTTCAGCTAAGTTTTAAACACATTATGCAAAGCATGGTTTCTATGGTTTCCCTTACTCTCTGCAAGTAAAGAACTTCCCAACGTACAGAAGATGGTTATATCCAGACTTGTTTTTGCCCATTACACTTCAAAAATGTGTTGGCAGTCTTCTGGAAAGAGCACCTGCTTGAGATGTACAGAGGACACCAGGCTCAGATGTCAGGCTCTGAAGGTGGCCAAGCAACGCCTTCTGCTACAAGTCTGGGTGGCAAATTTGAGTCAAATGATACTCAGAGAAGATCTCTAAGTGGTACTTCTACATACAGGGTCTTTCTGAAATAAGGCACCACATGAATTGTCTCTTGAGATAGGCCCTACACACTGAGCAGGCAAATATGCACCACACTTGAGTGTCTGAAGGCCACTTCTCTGGTGATGAGTGAGTTGCCAAGGACAATGTTCATTTTCCTATCCCTAACACTACCCTCAGCATCCCCTCAACCTCCCACCAGCTCCTAAGGGTCACTTACCATTTAGCAATGACTACGCTGGGAACAGAAGAACTGAAATAACATAGTTAATCCCAATTCTGCCTCAAGAGGTAAAAGCAGTTTTGTTTTGTTTTTTAATTTCAGGATTGTTGAAGCTATTCTGTAGAACCTGCAGATAATTTAAAATCGTTTGTACTACTACGAAAATCTCCGTGTGCAAATGTAGATTTATAGTTTAGAAGAAAAACTGATTTAGCATAGAGCTTTGAATTTCTGTAAGACATTTTATTTTTAAATTTCTAAAAGCAATCTTTAATATTTTAATGATTCAAACATAATTCTCTCAAAATGGAATTTTAAAAGATCAGCTGCATTCTCATGATTAAGTAGACCAAGTCATTCATTTTTTTCCCAGAAGGAATGCATCCCAAAGTTTGGGCATCAAAGAGAAAATGATATGCAACTCAGTTTCTGCCTTTTTTCATTCTGTGCTGGACAAGTCTTCTATTAAGCAAAGAATATATACATTGCCTGGGTACAGATAATTTCTCTTCTGTGAAAAGTATTTCTCCTTCTATTCCCCAATGAAACAAAAACTGCCCTTATTCTTCGATTGTGATTATCCATAACTAAGCTTTACAACTGCATTCCACAATTACCTGCCAATGACTTTCTCAGGTATTATTCAGTATCACTTAAAGAAATCATTTTAACCACCTTTTTTTTTAATGTTAAAAACCAAAAAAAAAAACAAACTATAAAAATTTGTGTTTTGGCCCCATAGTTTGATGGTTCATGTAATTATTTTCCTTACAGCCCTGTGTCTATCAGTACAGCAGACGGCAACCCCCATTTATATCCACAGACAGTACACCACGAGAAAAGGCGGCCGTAGTTTTCACTATGGAGAGACACTAATGAGTGTTCAATGGGAAACAAAGGTCTGCTAGCTGGTCCCAGTTCGAGCACGTTTGTATTGTACAGCAAAGCCGATACCTTCTTCACATCAGCTATCCGTTCCTTCTTCGAGGCTGGCTTCTCTTTGGCTTCTGGGAGAGCTGGCTGGGATTTGGAGCCTGCCGATTCGCTTTCAGATTCCGACTGACTCTCCGAAGACTCAGAACTACTGTTTGACTCGCTGCCATGTCCGCTTCCTGGATCGCTGCCCTGCTCACTCTCCGACTGGCTGCCTGAGTCTGAACCAGAAGCTTCTTCAGATGCTGAATGACTTAATTAATTTAAAACAGAGAGAGAGATTTTTAAAAGACTTAAGAACTGCCAGATAAATCTGTTTTTAAAAAAAGATCCTAGCGTTAATATGACAGCAGACAGTTAACTTGGTCATACAAGACCAATACTTTCAAATTCAACTTTTATATTCTTACATTGCAAATAACGTCATTACGATCATTCTCAACATCCCTAATAGCTACCATTTCCTGAATACTTGTACGATGCCATATACCACCTCATTTACAGATCAGTTCTCTTAATGAAAGCTCAGAAAGGGGATATTATTTTGTCCTTCATTCACATAAGGAAAAACTGAAGCTCTAAAGTTGTTAAGTTACTCTCCCAAGATGACACACATAGGATTCGAAACCAGGTCCATCAGTCTGAATCCACTAAGTCTTACTTGTTCGGTATCAATGCCTCCCTCAAGACAAAGACAAAAATACAAAAACCACCACCACCACCAGGATAGAACGAAACAAAACCAAGGCAGGGTCACCCAAACAGAAAGAACACAATGTGTTTGCAATTATCCAGTCAGTGGTCCCCTCAACCACAGGTGCAGGTGGAAACACACACACAGTAACCCCGGCCAGAGCTCCTGCCCTGAAATCCCCTGCAGTGAGTCCCAGACCCGGCAGACTTAACTGAAAACGATAAACAAAGAGCACATTCTGATCCCGACGAGAAAGCCTACTCCAACTACGACTGCCGCTGGCTTCCCAACACGCCACCCCTTCCTCATTCCAAACACCCCTCAGCCTAAGCAGGCAGATGAAAGCAGAAGCCACAAAACAGAAACACAAGGCAAGGGAAGGCTGAGTAGCTGGGAGCAGGGAAGGGAATACAATACTCCCTGTTCTCCAAGAGTTAGAAGGTAATTCCTGGGCCCGCCGGTGGGAGTGAGGACACTCCGAAGAGAAAAGGCCTCAAGGTGATGGACTCCCTCAACTCTTCCGGCTGAAAGCTATCTTTTCGTTTAGGGGCAGAGCAACAGGCAAGTAGCAACCCAGAACCTAGAGTAACACCAACAGAAAGGTCCCTGAGTTTAGCAACCTGGGGATAACAGACACAGGGCATGAAGGTAGGAAGGGTAAGGGGGGGGGGCGCTTCGTATTTATCACCACTATATCCTCCAGATTAGAAATGAGGTCCTATCACCTGACAGACACTTGTCCACAGAATGAACAGGAGAGAGAACACCGGAAACTGGGATTGACCCGGATAGCCCGTGTGAACCACAGCCAAGCACAGCGCAGCAGAGGGCACTCTTAGTTAAGATGAAGGAGCAATGAGAGTAAATGGAGGGGATGGAGGGTCCACCTTGAGAAGGGCAGCAGACGGTGAAGACCATTTATTAATTACCTGATCATCTAATAGGTGCAGGACAATGTGCTGTGTACCCTACATGTTTATTCTCCTTATTCTCCAGAACAACCCTTTTAAGTATTATATTATTATCCCCACGTGAAGGATGAAAAAAACTGGTATTTTAAAATAATCTGGTCAATGACAAAACTAGAAAGTACTGAGGGTTGAGGAGGGATTCCAACTCAAGTCTGGCTCTAAAAAGCTCATATCCTTTTTCACCACAGGGGTTCAAAGCCTTAGCGACTCAGGAAACAAATCTCCCTGTTACACAATGTCCCAAACCAGTCAGGCATGCCTATAAAAGGGACTCAGCCCCTTCAAGGCGTCGTTATGCTTCCCGACTCCTTGGCCCTTGGCAAAGTAAAGCTGACTAGGCCAACTGACTAAGGGATCTTAAGTCACTTTTCCCCACCTGTGACCAATCAGAAGGTGGTCACCAGGCAAGAGGAAAAACAAGGAGGGCTGGACAGGACAGTTAAGAAATGCTGGCTGTGGCACCCACGGTCCTGTCCTAAATCACCCCAGGCCTGCACCATCTCTGACCCTGTGCCATCCTCTGAAACATGACATGTAGGGTCATGAAAGTATCAGATGTCAGCTACGAAAGCAGCACTATGTGAACGCCAACGCTTTAACCAATCATTCGAGGTTTTAGAATTTCACATCCAACATCAGAGTCCCCTTCTAACACAAAGCTCTTTCAGCGAGCACCCACTAGTGAGTCAGTGTCACACAATCCAGGGCACCAGCTGGAGTTTAATAGTTTGGCCTCCACCATTTGCTCATAGACAGAAAGCTCCAGAATCTTCTTGTACGTAAGGGATACAGAAAGGCCACTCTGCTTGAAAGGGGTGTTAGGGATGTACCTGGAAGCTGCATTTACACAGCCAAAGCACCCGAGTGCTTGGAGAGGCCTGAAAAGTGACGAAGATAGTGCTGCCCACCGCCTCCCAGCTCCCCTGGGCCAGGTCACTGGGAACATCCAGTCCCAGCGCGCCTTACAAATCCCAGCCTCCGCCCATTTCTCAAAACTCATCACTTAGCCATTCCTTCCCCTCACCCCCAAGGCTCCAGCCATACTGCCCTACTGCAGAGCACCAAGCCCCAGCACTGCTCACCTCCAATCTCTGCTTCTGCATCAAGCTTTATAAGTAACTCTCCAATTCTTCAAGCCTCAGGAAGGGATCATATATCTCTAGAAAACACCCTTTATGCATTCCAACCCTCAATTCAGCTCCTACTAGTAGGTTATGTTCATAATACCCAGTCACCTCTGCGATCACAGTTACTACCACTAGGAACTGAAACCAAGCAGATTCTTTCCGGTCTGAGCTTCAGCCACCATGCTCCACTGGCTCTCGCCTCACTTTTATCAATGACACACATCCTACAAGACAGACTCGAGCCCCAGCTGTTCACATCTGCACCACTGTGCCTCCATGTGTACCACCCTATACAGGTAATTTGGTCACCTGTCAACCTCTCCAACAGACTTGAGAGCTAAGTCATCTTCCTGGATGTTCCCTGCGCCTGGTATGTTAGAGAAGGGAATGGACATAGTGGAGGGGGGGTGTACATAATGACTTTGCTAGAATGTGCAATTTTTTTGAAATTCTTTTGAAATGAAGAGTTTAGTTTTTTAACTACTACTATAATGCTTAAAACTCCAGACAAGAGATTAAGCCTGGAACCATATTTTGGCAAACACCACCAACGAAAATAGTCACAGGACCACCACGTACGCCCCTGAAATATAAAACACTCCAACAAGATGGAAAACCTCCAACTACCAACTTAAAGAGGCAGAAAGCCACAAAAAGCAGCATTAGCCTGCAGTGGATAACTAGAAGAACTTGGTTAGGTAGGAATCCTCTTAGTGCATTGTGCTGAAAAGCCAGTAATCATTGCAAATGTGGTGGAAATATCCAATGCCAGTATTCATCGCAGGGTATGTGTATGTATATGAGTATCTCACTCTCTGAACTGTCTCATAGTATGAATACACTACATTTTATTTACAATGCCCTATTAATGGGAAATTTAGGTCATTTTTAAACTGTCTTCTTAACCAGTAAGCTACAAATATTCTTGATACACTTCCATACCTCTATATTTCTGAGTAGAATATTTAGATTTCCAATTATTCACTATAATCAATAAAACTATAAATATCTTTGTATATGCCTTCATGTGCAGCTCTGTATTTGTATTTGTGTTGTAGAGTAGTCTCTGGAAACGTAACAATGCATACCTTTTACGTAAAAGACATACCCATGATTCTACCAGTATATATCTATCTGCATAAGTGCATTTTAACCACCAAATTGCTAACAACGGTTTACTCCACTGGATGGGTTATCTGAAGTATGCTAGTGGATTCTGTGAACTAATTCGCTTCTGCAATTTCCAAAAAAAAAAAAAAAAAAAAGTACCAATGAAAATCAAATCCAAGAAAAGATAAACAGGAAATTTACAATTGCATTTGCCTCTAGGGGTTTAGGGAGGCAGATGGAATCAGAGAATGATATTGGTGACATTTATGACTGAGGCTGAGTGGTGAGTTCACAGTTGTTCATTATGTAAGTATTAATCTTTTTAACGTTTCAAATCATTCAAAATATATCCAGCCAAGTTAGTCAAATTCAAGGCAAGGGATCTAAGTATCCTGAATTCTTACACAAAATGAGCTATGAATGACATATGAATGAGAGTGACACTAAGGTTGTTTTTTTTTAATTATTTCTAAAACTAGCAAGTCAGATTTAATAGACTGGAAAAATATTTAGGGAAAAACTATAAATACCTTCACATTTAAGGCACTGACAGTCTAATTATTCGCTCAAACAAGATATTTCTTGAAATATGCAGATTCACTACTAGTGCATAACTATGATACTAAATACTATCAACATTAAACTGCAGGTTGCAATGCTGTTTAGAGTCGGAGATATGGAAAGTGCGACTGAAAAAAGGGTCAAATCAAGTTAGTGGTGAGCAATCCTTTAACCAAGCTATCACCTAAATGAAGATAATAAAATTCCCTGATTTCCAAAGGCATTAATCGTTTTAAGGCAATTAAAAATGGAATTTTCAAGAATGATCATCCACCATACATAATCCTCTCGAAAAATAATTTTATCTGAAAATTACTCAATACCTAAATTGCAAACAAGTTTTATAATTTTTGACTGAACACGGGAAATACCATGTAAAAATAAATTAAAGGGACTCAAGTCAAAACTGGGATTTTTAAGATTTCAATAGAAAAATAAATGTTTATTTTAAAAAGCTTAGCACTTCTTTTCACTTTCTGAAAAAAGGACTTGGTATCTCTTCAAAGTCCTTTTTGAGGCTGGCAAAAATGGAGTGATTACGTTTTTACCAATTGGACTTTGAAAGCAAGCAGCATCAATAGCTATCGTTCCATCCTTAAGTTTTAATCGCCACTCCTCAAATGACCACACGAGGGCAGCACATCAACACTTCACTGAAGAGCAAGCCTGTGGGTTCCCCGCCCAAGAGCTGCCATTTCCCCACTTACTGGATAGGGTTTATTTTCCTAAACTTACAAAATGGCTGAACTGCTGGGCAGACCTTGGGGTTTTTTTTGTTGTTGTTGGAGGTGAAGCAAAATGTGGTAAAAACAAAAAGCAATCTATACTGGAATTTTTATAAAACTTATTTCCAGACTTATATTCTATCAATAATAGCTAATATTCATTCATACAATGTGAAATCTAAAAAAAAAGATACACATGAACTTACTTACAAAACAGAAACAGACTCATAGACATAGAACACAAATTTACAGTTACCAAAGGGGAAGCAGGGGTGGGGGGGGGAGGGATAAATTAGGAGTTTGGGATTAACATATACACTGCTACATATAAAATGGGTGACAAGGACCTACTATATAGCACAGGGAGCTGTATTTAATACCTTGGAATAAGCTATAATGGAAAACAATCTGAAAAAGAATAGCAATCATATAACTGAATCACTCTGCTGTACACCTGAAACTAACACAATATTGCAAATTATACTTCAATAAAAGAAAAAAATAGCTAGTAATCGCAGAGCACTTCTGTGTCAGGCATATGCTAGCATCCTCCTCTCATCCTTAAGAGGATCCTTGAAGCCATCCTCAAACTACCCTTTACAGAAGGGTCTTCGCCCCCACCCCACAGCCTGAATTATTAAATCCACATTAATAACCTCTAAATGGTATTGCTGTCCTTGTCATCCGTAATCAGTTAAACAGATTATTAAACCACCCAACAAGAGATGAAGGTCGGAATCACTCCAAGGGTGACGCAGGACAAGTCCTCATTCATTTCTGTGTATCTTAAAGAGAATACAAAGGCAAAGATCATTAAGTCACAAGTTTCTTACTGATAAAGAATCCTTAAATAAGCCGAACTGCATCTTTAAGACCTCTGGTTCAAGTCCTATGATTCTGAAGAATAAACTACATTATAAACATGGTTCAAAGACAAGTAAGAGACTGAGAAATCTCAATGTACATACAACCAAGGATTTATATTTACAACATATAAACAATTACATACCAAAGAAAAATCCAATAAAAAAACTAGGCAAAGGAAGTGGACATGCAATTACAAAAAAGCAAACTGCAATAGCCAATAAACATATGAAAAGGTAGTTAAATGTCACTGGTAATTTGGGAAGTGCATTTACAACAAGATTATTTTACACTCATCTGCTTTGCAGAAATTAAAAAGTCTGGTAACATTAAAGGATGGTAAGAAAGTAGGGAAAATAGTACTCACACACCATTACTGAGAAAGAGATGAGAAGCTTTGGAAAGTAATTTGGCATTATCTGGTATACATAAAAATATGCACATGAATCATGCAATTCAATCAGTGGGAACATATAACCTCAACAAATTATCAAACGTGTGCAGGAAGAGGGAAATAAAAAAATGGTCAGAGTTCTGCTCGTAAGATTAAACAAAAACAACCTAAATGTTCACGTACAAAACTGTAAAAATAAAACGTGAAATATTTGTACTACGCAATGAACTACAACAGTTAAGACTAGGGATGAATTAGATCTAGAAATATCAATGTGACAATCTCAAAACCACCATATTTTTAAAACACAAATATATTATATGAACCATGTACGTTCTAAAAATGCCATGGCTTTTATATGCCAAGTTCATGACAGTGACTAGGGGAAAGGCATAAACAGGATTTTAACTATATCTAACTTGTTTAAAACTTTAATTTTATTCTTTGAATCTTTCTGAATTTCTAACACTGCAGAACTGATCGGCATCCTGAGGCAGACCGTCCCAGGATTTCAGCAGTTCTGGAAGTTACTTTAACACTGGTAACACTAAGGATCCTCTTCTCAGAAAAAGGCATACAGATTCCTGGGCACCACCCAGAATGCCTGAATTCAAACTTCCAGGCGAGAAGCCTGGGACTATGTTTAACAAGTATCCCAGGTGATTCTTAAACAATTAAATTTAGAAACAACCTAACACCATATAAAGCTAAATGCAGAGGGAACAAACTTTTTAATCAAGCAAGGGATATGGAGCATGGCAAGACTCTGACCCATCACCTCGATCCTCAAAATTACAACTTACTAGCCATTTACTGCCTCTATTTGAATGTCAAGTAACCTATACTGCAGCTGAAGACGCCCTCTGTTAAAACCCACCACACTCAAGAACTAGTTCCCTAGAGGTCACGCCTACAGAACTATTCCCCACCCTGGCTTTGCAACAGACACACCTGGGGCACTTCTGACAATTCCGATCATTTCTCCACCCCTCCCTCCCTTCCCCTAACCCTCATCTCCTCTTTCTCCACCTCCCTTTCCCTCCCCTCCCCTCTCACTCAAAAACCCCTAAAATCCAATCAGGTATGGGCCCGATTTTTTAAATTCTCACGTGATTTTGATGCAAAGCCTATTTAGGAACTAAGTTTAGAACAACAACAACAAAAAAAAAGAGATTAGAAGCAAAACCCAATCTCCACAAACTGTTGCCCAATCCAAACTACACACGTGGCACTGGAGTCACACTGGACAAGGACAAAGTTCTCCAGTGCCCACCCCCGACTCACCATTCCCCACATCCCCCTGTTGTTTCTCAGACTACTCCCAGGGGAATCACTTCCCAGATACAATTTAACTGGACTCTTCCGATGTAAAATTATGGCCTTTTGAAAAGCAGTGTATCTTCTGGCATCAATCACACCGGTGATTTTCAGTTTCTGGTTTCTTTAAAATGTAAAGTTTTTTAAGATACACAGAGCACAGAATTATTCTACATTTTCACTATTTTCCCCAATCACCTGTATAGCTTCCTCTTACCCATCTAACCCTGGAGCCAAACTACCAGCGTCTGAATCTAATTCCACTATTTTATTCCCCTTGTGCCTCAGTTTTCTCATCTACAAAATAAAGGCGATACATACCTACCCCGCAAACTGATGTGAGGACTCAAATTAGCAATCAAAGACTCAAGAAGTTACAGGCCCCTAGCAGGCAAGACAAATGGTAGCTATTACTGAATTTTTGCAGAACAATCAAATCAACTGTTTTCACTGAAAAATCTCTCTACAATCATTTCATCTATTGCTTTGTTATTTAATTAAAACACAAAACTCTAAGCAGAACCAGCATAAACGAATGTGAGAAGGATCTACCAATCCCGGCTAAGGATACAACTCAACAGAAGGAACAGGATGGCAAAGGGTACAAAAAAGCCCAGCAGGACACAGGACCACCCACAGAAGTTCAAAAAGAGAGAAAGCTCAGTGACAGTTACCTTGGGAAGGGGACTGCTGGCAAGGTCACTAGCATTTCTGTTATATCAACCCTCACACCAAATAAAATACTTTCAAAAACCCTTAAAACAGTGCTTGACAAGAGTAAGCACTCAATAAAATGTAAATCTACTCTGGTATTTTCTATAAAATGTTCACCACACGCTATTTCCTTTCATGATAAAATCCAAAATGTAAGATTACCAGCCACTGCTGGACTTAGAAGTAACTCATACAAATGGGATACCCTGAGATTTATTTTTATATTCTGTTCCCTTATTTTGTTTTTAACACTGGTTACAATTCACAACCCAATGGGTGACAAACACCACTCAAAATTAACTGCTTCCCTGCAGGGCGCCTTGGCCACTGCTCTAGCCCTAGGTCTGAGACAGTTACCTTTATCAACTAGAGACAAAAGGAATCCTGAATGGAATGCAGTTGCATTCAAAGTTAACTCTGGAATCCAAACTTTTGGAGGTCTCTAAAAAGGGTTTAAGTAGACAATTACAGTAAGGAAGAGCCACCACCAGAATGGAAAGCAAGTGGGGGTAAAAAAACAAAAACAAAAACACAAACACCTCCCTTCAGCATACATTTTAAATGTGCTACAGCTGGATGTGGTATGACATTTAATACAGGAACTCCTCCTCTTCCATCAAGCATACAACTCCCCTTTTCAGCACCCCGCCCCCCATCGCTTCCAACCTCCAAACTCAAACTGCTGCTAAAACTGCCCTAAAAAGGGAACTGAGAAAATGGGGCAGGCAATGGGAAGACAAAGGGTGAGAGAAAAAAAGGTAGTAAGAGCTCCATCAGAAAACCTGAGACACATGGAGACGCATGCAAACATATGGGGAAACACGCAGATTTGAAACACATGGAGCTTTTAAAAATTAACTCAATCACGGACGTTGGGCTGGGCATTAATATTTTTAGAAGCTCTCCAAGGTCTGATGAAGAAACCAAGAAAAAAGAAAAAACCTAAACGAACTCACAACCAAAAGTAAAGGAAATGAAGGAAGTAGAGGAAACGAAAAGGCCCAAATCTTGAGTCTACAGTTCTAACAGAATACCCTGCCCACTGGTCATTAGGTTAAATCAAACAGATAGCGCCACGTGAAGACTGATTAGCAAAAGCCAGCTACACCCAATTAGGTATTTGTTGTAAATATTACTGCTGTTACAGCACTGCGCCTTGGTATTGCTCATTCACCCCTGTACAGCTGGAAAGGGAAAGGAGGCAGAGGGTAAACCAGGGCAGTAATTACCAACTCCAAGAGGAGGAAATAAGGCAACTACTCAGAGTGACTGCCAAGAGGAGGGCTATGACTCACACAAGAAGCTGTTCTGGTCCAGAAAGAGCCATAGGCTCCCTTCAAAAGGCCGGGTTCCTTTGGGGGGGGGGGGGTAAGTTCTAGGAGTAACTGCAAAATATACCCAAAGTTTCAACTAACTAAAAGAGGGCTTGCCCTCTACGGTCATTTTTAACAAACCTCTCTCCTTATCGGCCTAAACAGACTCCTGGGGGAGACAAGGCCACCAGCCATGGCCCTCAGGGGCAACCTGGCTCTTAAAGTGCAGAAAAAGTAATAAATAAAGTAAGATAAAGCATTAGGAATCAAACATTACTAACAGCTTACATTTACAGAGCACTTTCAATGTAACAGACTCTTTGCAAAGCGCTTTATAGGCATCACACAATTTAATCTTCATAACCCAATGAAGAGTCTCATCCACATTTTAAAAAGGAGAAAATTCCAGGTCCTACAGTGTATTTCATTGGCCTAACTTGGGAACACTCGTTTTCAGTACCAAAGTTAAGTGCTGCACTAATGCTATTATTATACACAGCTCTTGACCTGCACTGAGGAAACAAACACTTCACAAATTACAAAGTAACTCATTAGAACTGAATCCTAAGTATAAAATGAAGACTATTTTTATAATGACACTCTTCTGAAAAATTCTCCCCACCAAGATCAGACTGATCACACTTTCCCCAAACTGTGGGGGGACTCTCCAGTAAAGGGAACTGAAATACTTTTGAGTATGCAATACAGTCCAGAAGCTATCACTAAACCACCAAAAAAGGTGACCCTTAACCAAGAATGGTGACACACTGTTACAGGTCAATGATGCCTCAAAAACAAACTCATAGAAAAAAAGAGATCAGATTTGTGGTTACCACAGATGGGGGGGGGGCGGTGAGGAGGAAGTGGGGGTGTAGGGGGAGGGGAATTGGATGAGCACAATTAAAAAGGTACAAACTTTCCAGGTATAAAGTATCAGGAATGTAAGGTACAACGTGAAAAATATAACTAACACTGCTATACTTTATACATAAAAATTGAGAGTAAATCCTGTTCAGTTCTCAATACAAAGAGAAAAAAAATTTTAATTTTGTATCTATGAGATGATGGATGTTCACTAACCTTATTGTGGTAATCGTTTCGTGATGTATGTCCACCAGATCATTAATGCTGTACACCTTAAATTTATACAATGCTGTAAGTCAATTTTATCCCATGCACCTAGTATAGCAGCTTTGTTAGAAGGGTCTCTGTCCCCAGACTTGTCCTATCAAAGTTTAGACTGATTAGGAGCAAGGCCATAACATAAAAAATGTGCTCCAATGCTGTGCTAAATCACTGATGATAAAATAAACATACAACAGACCCTAGGCATTTGATGAGCCGAGTCAACTTTTGTTGTTCTGGCTGTACACTAATAACACTAAAGTTCTAAAGAAGTAGTAATAGGCAATTTTGGTGAGATATACATTTGAATTCAATACCCAGTCAGGCTGAAACACAGAGGGAATTATTCAGCTACAATAAACACCAGCATAAGTAAACCAACATAATAGTTTTCACTTGGGTACAAAAGAACTCTAAGGTGATTAAATAGAATAATTTCTTCACTAAAGTGACCCCCCCAGTTTAAGAAAGCCAAGTGAGTTCAAAGGTTTTCAGAGGAAAAGCCCTAAAAGACTTAAAAAAAAAAAAAAAAAAAAGAGAGAGAGATACTCATACCTAGAATAAATTTACCAGATGTCACACAGAGCCGACACAGAATTTTTGTCAAGAACAAGTTTCCTGAGCCACCTTTTATGGGACAAATGGTAGGCGTCTAGTAACAGGTGGTCTTTGGAGGTACCTCTCATGACTGTCAGGGGTTTGCTGTATATGGGAGGGGGTAAGTAAGCCAACTATAAAACCTGTGAGTTTCAGATATTATCAGGTAAAATTCAACTGAACTTCCAGATTCATCTCACAGTAATAACTTAATAAAATCAAGCTTTTATAACAAAGTCCTTATGAAATAGTTTGCCCACCTTCCTGCAATGACTTCATCTTTACAAAAGACGTTACTCTCCAAAAAGCCAAATATCAATCAGAAACTGCAGGTTTTCAAAGCAAGAATCCAAAAGAGAGAGGATCAATCAGCACTTTTTCTTGCCATTTCAAGCCATTCTGCACACAGGACAAACAGCCATAGAAGGCTCAGTGAACAGCCCTAATAGGCTAGTTCTTCAAAATTTAACTGGCTCCAAGTGGCATCAAACACTTGATAGATGAACTGCTGTATCTTAATACTCAGTTTAACTCATATGGTAATTGGGCTAGAACATTTTCAATGGAGCAGAGTAGTTTACATCCTGGAACATGAGTGCAATGTTACTTAATTCTATTCCACTTTTAACTTAGGGCATTTTACAAATAAAATTCTAATACAACTAACCAGAATTCAATCTCATACACAGAAGAACTTTTCTTCTTCTTGCTTTAGATACACCTTAAGGAGTTGCTCTTAATATGCTAATAATAATCATCAAGTTCTACAAGTGTTTGTCCTTAAGGCTTTGAAATATCTCATATATATATTTTTAGCATGTAACTTAAAATCACTTACAGAATCTTTGAACAAGTCTATAGAAAAAAATGAAAACCCAATTTCACCTAGTTTCCATAAACTATCCAAAGAATTATTCCTAAAGAACCAAGACTGGCAATCTACAAAACCAACTGATGATGCATTTTTACCTTCTATATGTATTTTACCTCCTATAAACTTTATTCAGAAACTTAAGATGTGCCCAGGTAAATATCTCTACCTACACCCAGGAGGTCCAGATCTCTTTCAAAGTACCATATTTAACTCAATGAAAAATTTATAAATTACTGCCAACTACATGACAGCTCATTCCTATTACTGCTAAAGATACTCGAATAGTGTAGGAAAAACTTTTCACTACGGCACAATTAAGAAGATACCAATATAGTCTTTCCTTCATGCTTAAATTCATTATTTGTGAGCAAATTATAAAGTCACCATTGGTAAGCTATGTTTTTTTTTAACCATAAATCCTTGCAAGGGTTTCCAAACAAGGCAGACCATAGACTCACAGCATTTTAACAAGTTTACCAGGAATGAATTAAAACTTCCAGAACAGGAGATCTGAGAAGTTTCCCAAGATTTTGCCAAGTAATTCCACTACAGACCAAGCTTAGAGTTACTGTTCTTTAGCAAGTGCCATTAACACCTAAAGAGTTGTTTTCTGACACCTGTTTGCAAAGTAATGGTTGCCTATTGCTGTATTGTTGTTAACCTAATATTTATACTTATTAAGCCAAGTGGAAATTCCTAGCTGTTTTCTACTTAATTATCACTTTGTTAATCTTAAAGATAAATCACCTTGCACATACTGACCTGAGTTTTTCTCCATCAAATGCCAACTGAGAAAATGTTTGGTAACAAGTAAAAACGCACGGGGACAAGTTAAAATACTCTTCCCTTTGTTTATGAGCCATGTATTAAACACAGGTGTAACACTCGTTAACACGTTTCAACTTAAATAACAGTATCTCCTCTTGACAGTGAAACACTTTTGGTCAATGGTAACAAAATTAAAATCACTACTGATTCTTCACAAAGAACGCAAAAGGGGGGGGGGGGAAGGACCCGCTAGGATACAAAAAAAGAAAGCGAAAAATGTAAAAAGTGGTAGATTTTCGATTTGAAGGTTTCCGATTAGTACCTTTTACTTTCTCCCAAAGCAGAAGCCGCTTCTAAAAGGGAAGCCCTTCCTAAAGAACGAGCAAAGAACACACGCTGCTGGGTGGGAACCGCTACAAGGCAGGGCAGACAGCGCCGCCAGCAGCGACCTCGCTCCGGGAAGAGGCCGCCCACCGGAAAGTCCCGGCCGGAGCGCACGTCCCTTCCCTTCCCCTCCCCGGGGTAGGCAGGCCGGGCGGCCTGCTGGAGCCTCAGTAGGCGGAGAACAAGACGACCCAGGCTGCGCACGCAACCTAACGTCACGGCGTTCGCTCCTCCCCGGCGGCGAGGCGCCTGACGTCACGGGGCGGAGCCTGCCCGAAGGCGGCCACTGTTGACCCGCTGTTACCAGGCGTGCGCACAGCCAATCAGCACTCGGCGCCGGCGCCGGCCGGCCTTTGAACTCGGCACGGCAACTTCCTGCTGTTTGGCGAGTACACAGTGCAATGCAGTATGTCTGTCAGCGCTGCGGCACAAAGGAACAGCCATTTTGTGACTGAGCTGGACCTGCACCAAGATGCCAGGGACTCACAGAGCTGCTGCCTGCACTAACTACCGAGCTGCCTTTTATTTCAGTACCAAAGAACCGAAAAAAAAAGGAGGGAGGGAGATGTTTTGGTATTTCAGGTTTCAATTCGCTTTATTTTGTCTTCTCAAAAAAAGAAAAAAAAAAATCCCGATTCTTTTAAGAATTATCAGCTTCATAAAATGGCTGCCACTTTAAAAACTGACTTCCAGTCCACAAGCAACTGCATTACCCCATTTCTAACTATCCCAAGCCCTGTAGAGTAACTGCTAAAAGGCTGATTAAAAAGCAAGATTTTGCCCGCACCGCATGTTATCAAAATAAATCTGGTTCAAAGGCAGAGGATTTGGAAAAAAATTTAATAAACTTTCAGTTCTGATGATAAAATTGAAAACGCTGCGTCCTAGAACACACAGAGCTCTTTGTGTGCACACTGTTCCATTCACATTCCCTTCTCTTTCCATTCTTTGATACTACTGAAGTTATACCCCCAAACTGCAAACTATTTAGATAAGTGTGTGGTATACATTTCTATGTATGTCCATCACTGAAACTTTGTTTCAAATTTTTTAAAATTTTACAGATAAAGTATCTTTAAAAATCATGTTTTTGAAAATGAATCTTCAAAACCATGATATACAAAGTATAACATTATTCTTAAGCAGTAACTTCAAAAGAATACAGGAATAACAAACTTACATAATGACTCTTAAGTGTTGCATTATTTCCAAAAACAGGAAAATATCAGATTTACCTAAACTTACACTCAATCCTTTCAGATCCTATAAATTCTCAAGACCAAAAAAAGTTTACTTGACCAGCAAACTCCTCCCTTCCTCTCCTGTGGCTCAGGCTGCCAAAGTGATTTTTGTAGTATTCCCTAAACATTAGACTTTATGCCATAGAAACTAGGTCCTTATGGAGAAATTCTGATGGGTTAAGGAAGGAGCCAAGTACTAGTTACCAGAACAGCCACCTTACTTTTAAGCTCAACAAAAATATAACTAATCTACTATAATAAAACACCAATAACATTCTATAGCTTTACAGTTTGAAAAGGAAGTGATGTCATAATTATGTACATGTATTAAGGTATGCAATTTAGGGTAACAGCATTTTAAAACTCCCATCTTCTTTTCAAGTGTCACTCAAATATTTTTTGACATTCATCAGGTATATGAATCTAAACATACCTAAGAAAACATTTAAAATTACAGCCCATGCTTGTTAAGCTGCAACCCCATTACCAGTAGACAAATGCATTGCAACTTCCAAGCAGTTTTCCAGGTCAGTGAAAATTATTAAAAGAAAGAATAGCAACACTGCTTAATTTTTTTAAATTAGAAAGCAGTCTGATCAATGATGTTAACCACAAACCTTGCATGAGAAAGCCAAAACCCATGTGAAACTATGCAAATTATACACTCAAGGGAGTACCAATTTTAGGTACTGAATCTTGAATAATTTGTCAAATATACCTGGGGATTCCTATTTCTTCAAATCACCATTACTTTTCAGAAAAATCAGTTTAAGATTAGTAGAGAAGTTTTCTGTCCTAAATCTAACCTAGATAATTATATGGGCAATTCAGTTCCAAAGACAGCAATCCAAACTATGTGACAACTCAATTTGCAAAGAATTTGTAAAGGTGTTTTTAAAAGCAAGGTTCAAAATATTTTAAGTCTAATAAAATATAAATAAAACAGCATTTGTAATAAACAAAACCATGTCCAAAACTTTCAAATTCACTAACCTAAATATAAAGTATATGAGTTATATAAAATTATAAAAGTAAAAGCAAAACTGGGGAGAAAATAATATAACCAAATTCTTTAAATGCATGATTTAAAATTTATAACATAATTCATAAAACATACATCAAGAAATGCATTCATATATACTTTTAAAAATTAATATACAGATCATACAACAAAACATCTTAGAGGCTTTTCAAACAACAAAACATCTTAAAGGCTTTATTGCTTATAGTCACTAATAAGGTGAACTCCAACAAATATGAAACAAATCATGATTTGAACAAACAGTACATTTGTAAGCTTCAGAAGATAAAGCATTCCAGGCGGCTCTGTCGAAATAAATCAATAAATTTAAAGCAGCTACAACTAAAATGCAAGGATAAAATACTACATCTATCAACTAGAGCATTGTCTGAATATAAGCATACAAATGCAAACCTCAAAGACTTTAAATATAAAATACACAATTATAACCACAGCAACAAACACAAAACAGAAGTATATTAAGAGTATTCCAAGATTTCTGTGATCATAGGTTTGATTTCATAAATGCAGGAACTGTAACCATCAAGAGTAAAGGTTTTGATAAATCTTATCAAAATTTCCTAAAATGTCAAGAGTATGAAAAGAAATAAAGAGTCAAATAAAAATATAAACTGAGAGGCATCAGTCAAAGGGTCCTTTTTGCAATTTCATTTTAAAATGTACATTTTTTCATTCATATAACTTTCTCAAATGTCTATTTACTATAATTTACTACCACAAGGCTCCTCTATGGCCTTCAGTTACAAGTTTGGGTATCCTAGATTCTTCAAAGAAAAAATTTGCCTTGTATGTAAAATGGTGCAATGCAGCAATGGCTAAACCGACAAGGTCATTTTCCTACAGCACAAAAACCTAAAAACTTAAATTTATTAACAAAAAAACTGTAGTTTACAGGAAAGGCCCCCTTGAATAAAGGTACCTTACCTTTTGACTGCTGTAAGAGGCCTTAAGTCACAACTCAACTTTCATAAATTGCTACCAAAAAATTAGGGTGTGGCATATTAGCAATCTCAAGGTCACGCTTTAAAAAACGAACCCAAATTAGTAAAATACTTAAAATAAAACAGACTGCTATCCTTGTCTGTCAAGGTAAACAATGTAAGCTGAGGTTTCCCCCAAAAAAAGAAAATAGGAAGAAAGTTGATAGCTCATACCTCGATGCATTGCTGTGTAGCGAACTGTCCTCCTCTTGGCTTTTGTCCTTATTTCTCATCATCTTTTAATTCTTAAATATTAAGGGGGAGGGGGAATCTGTGTTTGCTTTGAAGTCCTGTGCCCAGGTATTTACTGTCAAAAGTTGAAAGAAAGGTAAGGTCCCAGCTTCTATCGATGTTTTTTATTATCAGGAACAAAGTCCTGACGATGTAACGATATTGTTATAACACAACAGCGGTAAGCACCAAAAAACAAAGTATTTCTAATTTTTCCTTAAAAAAAAAAGAACAGCATAAACCGAACAGGGGGAATCATCACTATCAATAAGGAAAGTTTCTCAAAGTAACACACTGGATACAAATAACAATCTCTGTATCTTATTGCGTCATCCAGGAATTCCTCATATTTACAGAAAATAAAGCAAACTTAAACATGTAAATCTTTTAAATTATCACTAATGATCATGAACTTACCTGATCCATGTAGTAGGTCCAAAGCAAGAGTCCTATCTAGTAGTAGAAAAATATCAGATCCCAAATAATTAAAAATAAAAACAAAATTCTCCGTTAAAAACCGAAAAATAAATAAAATAATCCTCAAATATGTTAACTGGTCAAAAAAATAAAGCAACAATTAATACTAAAACGGGTCCGGAAGAAAAAAAAACCTCATTAGGAGAGCGCACAAAAATGGAGGTGCGCCATGGCTTCTAAGCTGGAAAAAACAACGACCTGGGCTCTCAGTACGGCTGCTTCTTTCCAACAAGGCACGAAAAGAAAGCTCCCAAAAGCTGCTTTTCTCCCTAAAAAAGGTTCGAATCGACCCCAGTAAGTCACTAAGAGAGGCAGGGGGCTGCGGGGGCCCCCTGAGGCTGCCCGAAAGTTAGGGAAAGTTGCGTAAAGTGAGGCGAAGGCAGGGAGCAGAGCGCGCTCTCTCTAAGGCACAGCCGCCATCTAGAGCCTCCTTCCCAGCTCTGAGAGCTCTGCCTTTGATTGACACTCTCTACATTTACCCCACAACTCAGGTGATGTACCATAGACCCACCCCTTCATCTCCACCAAAAAAAAAAAAAAAAAGATCCTCCATCCCAGGGAGCCTAAGGACCCCTACCCCCACCCCTCCCTGCCCCTCCAGACCACCCCATCAGGGGGAGGGGGGAGGGTTTCTTAACCCCCTCTGGCTCAAGCACCCTTTTTAAGCCAGAGAGAAATGTAATTTGTTCCTTTTGTCTAAAGATCTGCTAAATATTTCAGTCCTTGAGCTAAAATAACTTCCTCTCTGGACAGGAAGTAGTGTTTTATCAAGCCATTTTGAAAAAGGGATAATTCTTAGAGAATATAAAGCTCAGCTTAAGTAATAATCTTTTTAAAAAACTACCCCCACCATGGGTAAAATGGTTTCTAAATAAAAGCAAAACCTCAATTTCATAAAGTAAATTGAAGTCTTGCCTTCTTTATGAAACCTGAAAATTATCTAAGGACTAAGTTTGAGGCGGAATTTTCCATCCCAACTTAAAGAGGGGGTACAACTCAAGAGCGCCTCCCTAGTGTTCAGTTGCATTAGGGCAAAAATTAACGCAACTAGATTTTATTCAAGAAATCTGGATTTTTCTTTGTACTTTCACAAAATTCTTTAACCCATTATATAACCTTAACAAAACTTCATGCAAAAAAAAAAAACTTATAACCACACTGATTCAGGTAAAACAATGTTCTTAAATTCGAGAGTATGGAACTCCAATAAAAAAACAAATCCAAGAAACTCCACCTCCAAAACCAACACTACACATATCTCAACCATTCCCCTGTATTTCAAATCAAATTCTAAATATATACCCATTTCAACAATGGTAAATTAGTAACAATCCATCATATCCTATGGAAAGCTATCAAAGTAATGTCACATATCGAAGTAATGTCACAGGGCAAATTCTCCTAAATATCAAAACCATGAAATCTAAGGAAACAAAACTGCTAATGCCAAAACCAAATTATTCAACACTCTCTCTCTCAACAGGAACCCCAAGAAAATAGTCACACACACCCCAAATCATATCAACTTTCCTTACTCAACATTATAATCTGCCAGAACAATGAATGGCCTTCCCTCACTGAGAAATCCATTTTAGATTTATTCCCAACAAAAGCAACAATGTTGCACCCAGGTAAATGAAAAATCCATAATCAAAACCCAGTTTCAATTCCATACTTTCTACAAGATTAATTTTGTACCAAAATTAAAATCCAAAATTCCACTTTTGATTTATACAAACCAACCATCTCAAATCAGCCAATGGGAACAAATACTACACATGTATTGATCACCAAACATGTGTACTCTGGTATTTGACATTTATCACAAACATGGTATACAATACTTTCTCATCAAAAAAATTCAAACAGAACTATTACTGTTTTCTATGTAATGGCAAAGTATAATCAATTCATTTAGTGTATCAACATAAAAGTCTACCACACCTTATAACAGTAACTGAAACCAATTTTAGTTATCAATAAATGAAAACTGCAGTATTCACCCAGAATTCAAACATAAGTTATCTATGACATGGTGTGGTTCATTTATTCTAAACTCCTAAATTTACAGAAGACAGATTCTATAATCAATTCTATTTTATAAAACATATTATAGACATTATTGTCACCAAAATTTAAGTCCTTTTATGAATACCCTCAGGGAACCCCCCTATGAATCCAACATCTCTTTACCAAACTTTATTAAGATGGTAGGAGGATTCAGTTTAATTTAACTATGTTCAGATATTCTGCAAGATGTTTTATTTATAATATTTAAAAAGCATAGGTAAAAGGGACTTTTTCTATCAAAACAAAGTAACTCAGAAAAATATCACTCATACTCAATTTTGAGACAAAAGGCATTTTGTTTTAAAAGTTCAGTAAAATCTCACAGCAAATTAAACATTCTATTATTACCCACTGGTTAACTTATTTTGCAAGATGTTTCAAGAGAGCATAAAATAGCATTTTAACTGAATAACCATCTCTTAAAGCACAAATAAGTTTCCACAACTCTAAAAACACAAATCTTAACCAACTAAGTGAAGCATTTCCCAGCCACACCATTTCCATTTTATCAGCTTTATTCAGTGCACTTCACTGCTGGGCAACTGTAAAGGTCAAAGTGTTCTTTAAGGCAACACTGAGTATTTAGCAAAACTTCAGCTTAAAAAAAAAAAAAAAGCCCAAACTGAGAAATTTTAAAGTGTTAGAAATTTTATTAAAGTTAACATTCCACAAGGTCATACTCATACAAATCAAACTGCAAAAGATTGCAGGCATATAAACTATCATCTGTCAACGTGCCATCTTTCTTCTCCAACGTCAAAAATGTTGTTTTAGTGATACAAAAAGTCTTTAGAAAGTCAAATCCACTGTCCATTTGTGTTGAGTAAGAAACCTATATCTTCATTCATTTCATGAAATCCATTTTAAAAGAACCCTGTCTTGGTTGTATATTATCACAGCACTCTTGTATTAATCCATTTTTCTCAATTCCCCATAGTGGACTGCCATCTTGATTTCTCAGTGGTAGGGTCCATTTGAGACTCTTCAAGCTGACTGGGTGCTTGATGAAAACATTAAAAGAAAAAAATGCTGTTGGAATATCAATAATCTTATTCCTTCAAACAGAGAACATCCACCCACCTTGAAGATACTCTTACCATACACAAAGCTTTAATAATTTTGTAACTGCTTTAAACTATAAAACTGTATTAAAGTTGTATGGGCTGCACACACAACTTCTCAATGAGATAATCATGGGAAAGCCCGCACACCAGTAACAAAGTTCTTCTACTGTCACAGATACATATGTAACCATAAATATGTGGCAGTGAAGAGTCAAATTTTTAATAGTTAAATGTTATATTGTTATGCTGTCTACATGAGAAGTGAAAACAAAAATTCAAATTCAAAAATCCTGGGAAGCAACACTATGGATTCTAAATCTCAATGCAGAAAACTTTCCAAGCTTCTTCAAATAAAACTAAATATGGAAAAGTCTTAAAGGATGATAAAAACAAAAACCAAACCAAAAAAAAAAAAAAAAAAAAACCAAAAACCAAAGCAGTGGATCACAGTTTCCCAGTCCCAGATGTTAATTAATTTTGCAAAGATAACACAAATGGCCAAGATAGATGCCACTATCTTTAGCTACATATCTGAGAATGCAGGATATATGTAGTCACTAGAAAACAAAAATGATCAAAAATGTACAATATCTGCCTGGCTTATCTGATACTTGCCATAAAATGCTATCAGATTTCAAATTAAATACAAACAAAATATTCCCATTGCAAAAATATCAAATGTTCCTCATTAAAAGAATTTTTTTAATCCATTACTTAACTAATTTGAACTAAAGTAATTAAGGGAAGCCAGGAGATTTTACCATTAAATAAATGATCCTGATTCACCATGATCAAACAGAATTAGAAAGATAAGTTTTAACCCTGGTCTTATAAATGTTGCAGCTCTCAAACTAGTGATAAAGTCTGGGTGATTGATTAGGAGGTTATTAAACACAAGGGCATTTTTTGCTCATTAGGTAGTTAATGCCTTGATTCCAAAACTGTAATTAGGCTTTGTTGTCTACTATATACAATACAAAAATCTTAATAAACTATTTGATTAACCAAGAGACACTGCCACTCATTTAAAAAAAAAATACTGAAAATGAGTGTCACATCAGTAAACATCAAGCAAGGTATTTCTCCTTAGTATATTTTGCCGATTTCTCTCCAGCCTAAAAGGAGAACTAAAAATAACTCATTCATTCCCCATATCAATAAGATATCTTCCACTGGAATTGTTCACTCCTTAAAATTAAGGGACATATATTTCTATATAAAAGTATAAAAATAAAAACACCATCACTTCTCTTGCAGTGTTAATTATAAACCAATTTCTCCCCAATCTCTACTGTTACAATGAAGTTGGGAAAATAAATACTATTATGAAGAACAATGACATTAATGCATTGATAACATTACACTCATTTCAATGGCTACTGGTGCAATTTATTCAATCAAGTACACTGAATGATAAACTCAGTGTTTTATATTCTTCAGCCACATGACAAGAGGTAAAATTTATCCCAGACACTGTATGAAATTTCCTTTTAAAACCGTATTTTTTTAATTTCCAAAAAAGTCTAATGATATGAAAATCATACCAAAATTAATTAGTATAATGCACCAGTTTGTGTGACAAAAATAGAGATTTTAAAATGCTAGCATTTTGGTCATGCTATCACATATACTGTCATATATTTATAATGAAAAAAAGAGGAGGGAGGGAAATGCTACAAGAAAAGCCATGATCAATCTGCACTCCTGTAAACCCAATCAAAAGCCAGAAGTGAGAATTCTGTTAATAAAGCAAAAGTGCTCTGTCAAGCATGCACCTAAAAGAACAGTGAAGGATTTACGAGTAAGCCATTTATTTTCATGGAATTCCAATTTCTTATGAAAATTAAATTTGTAAATAAGCAAAGTCATGTTTAAAAAAAAAAAGCAGGCATGAGTTCTATGAGCCTGGAAATTTTCTTGGTAACAAAATCCAGTTCTTCATCTGTAAAACACAAGTAACAGCAGTACCTACCTCGTATGGCAGTAGTAGTGAGGATTAAATGCATTAGCACATTTATAGATTTTACAATACCTGGCATATAGAAACACCTCAATGAATGTTAGCTATTATTCTAATATACCACAGTAACCACAGTACCTGAAAACCTACAAACTAACCTTAACCTTAATGAATCACAATAATTTATCTTCCAATGGTCATGCTATATCTGAAAAATCCATAGGCTTATGGGGTCAACTACTTAAAGACAAAACACTTTATGCTTCAAAGAGAATTTAATCTTGCATTAAAATCAGATCAGTACTGAAAACTGAGTAGGGTTTAGTATCAAAGTCCTACTATTTCACATCTCTCTAGTAATTTGTGAATTACTGCAAACATACTGAAGAGATGATGGGTTTGATCTAGAATTCCATCATGAAAGCTTCAAGCTCATACTATGTAAAGTCAGGAGAATTTTTCCTCAATAAAGTTCACTAGTTTTACCTCCTTTTTTAAGGAAAATTGCTTGCTCTAAGATAACAGCCACAAGCAAAATAAAGGATTCTATGGTAAAAAGGCAGTTAGTACCTACTACCTCTTAAAATCCCAATATTGTATATCCAGAAATTAAAAACATAAAATTGAGCAAGGTCTTCTCTTTAAGTTCTAATGCAGTAAATTTGTTCAAAACACTGGAATATTATAAAATACCTTGCTAATTGAAATGCAAGCAATCAATTCACTACTGGATGGGTTTAAGAGGGGCTCCCCTGAAATAAGCAACTTCCTTATTACCTCTACTTCCCAGCCAATCCCTATTTTAATAGCAGAAAATGTGGGAGTCAGGGAGTTGTTAAGATTAATGATTCTTAATTTTTAAAATGAGATGCTCTAATAAATGCTACAATTTGATAAACTAATATAATTTGTATTATTTTAAAACTCAAATACTAATGAAAAACCAATGGGACAAATGGGTACAAAATTACAATGAGAAGCAGACATGGATCCTTCTCATCATGCAATTAAGCTTCTTGGTACTTATGATTTCCATCTTCTTCACAGTGTCTTTAAATGTGAAAATATTTCATAGTGAACTCACATATTTTTTTCCTATTACCAAAAATAGCTTGAATCTTCAATAGATTTACAACCTATTAACCAATCTGGGTTCTAAATGAGGTGGGCATAAAACCTAACTACAAAAAAACTAGCCAGCTGCTGTTTGCTAAGAGAATAAGATCAATTATGTTAGCTAATAAAAAGTCATCTTAAGGTTTTACAATCAAATCAAATCAAATCTTCAAATTATCCCTATTAGTTTAAAACTTGACTACATGTGCATATAAGATTGAAAGCTGTTGTTTCTTGTCATCTTTAAGTTTTTACTGAGTCAAACTTTTAGCTTTCAGACATACCTAAAAATTAGTATTTCAAGCATTATAAACTTATGTTTTAACAGTGAATTTCACTGTTTATAGATTAGACCCAAAATACTAGTTGATAAATAATGTTTAATAGAAACTATATACAATAAATCAACAAATATTTACTGAGCATCCACTATGTGCCAGGCAGTTAATTGCTTTAAAATACAAGACATGAAGTCACTAAATTGCACTACATAGGGAAGTTTTCACCTCTGCCCTCACCATCCCCAACAAAAAACAAAACAATTCACTATTTTATAGGCCCTAGTAGCCATTTATACAACAGAAGCTGAAGTAGTAAACAGAAGCAAAGATTATCATCTAGAATCTAGATTCCCAAATGTGATTCAAAAAATTATTTTTATGAAACAGCTACTAAATAATTATTTTACCTAAAAAGTTCTGTCAATAGTAAATAAATCCTTTTGAGAATTCATCCAAATTCGCTTATACCGTCTTACTACTAACTCTTTTCCCAACCATTTCTCAGGTTGGGATTTAGAAATTCCAAAATAGTAGTAACCAAACCTTCTAATATCGAGGCATAACCCTCAGTGTGAAAATAACTTTCTGTTGAGCTTTCAAAGTTTAAGGAGCTTCTAAGCTCTACACAGGTAAAGCTGACAAAAGGGATGATCCAGGAAAAGGGTGGGTAAGGTTTCCTTATAGGACATGATACTAAATATGTTAGGGTTTGTGGCCATTAGCTGTAACTGCTCTCAACTATGTAGTTGCAGTCAGAAATCAGACACCAACAATGTGTAAATGAAAAGAGCATAGCTGTGTTCCAATAAAACTTTATAAAAATATGGGGATGTTTAACACCCAGCTCTAGGGTGCAGTATTAGAAGCATGTTCAGATTTGAGTTTCTTAACAGTTTAACTTTAAGAAAGCAGAAAGTGATAAAAAGGTTGGAGTAAATAAGTAAAATTTTAATAAACTTCATATATATCTAACCATGTTGATTTTATTTTTGTACTGCTTGAGTTTCACTAAATCCCTCTATATTTTTACAACACTGACTCAATTACTCAAAATTTTCAGTCATATTTAAAATTAAAAGACAAATTCAATATGTAAATTGAGTAAAACTTACTAAATGCTTCCACCAACATCTATTTCGCTGTACAGGCCCCTTAGATTATTCAGCCTCAGGATTCATATTTCTGCAGAAAACAAAAATAATACAATTGTATGCACAGAAAAAGACAAAAAACAGATTTATATGGAAACTTCCAACATCTTATCAGGATCATTCAATGGAAGACCAAGACATACATGCATTTATAAACAATAAAGTCCAAGCAGAAGATCAGAAGTCATAATTCAGAGGATCTTAATTTGACTGTTCAGAAGACTCACCTGTAGAATACATAACTGCACAAACACACATCAAGTCTCAGTCTCCAAGAATTCCCTAAGTAAAAATTTGGGCTACCTAGGTAGATCTAATGGGCAGCTGGGATTGAGAAATAACTGCCTAACACACCCAACATCACTCCTTCCTAGTACAGAATTGTTTTATCTTCTGGTCTTTCACCTAACCTACTTTCACAACTTCTAAAGGAAAACTTCCATTACCAACCTGGTAAGCCCATGTTTCTTGCTCCTTAATAGTGCCATGTTATTTCACATTATCATGTACTTTAATAAATCAACACTGTTCCAGGATAGAAACCTTAAGCACAATTTCAAACTTTTTTTTTTTTGCTACTAATCATACTGACCCACTTCACCCAACACTAACCCTTTCTATGTACTTGATAAAAATATCATATACATACTTTGCACTAGTTAAAACTGAATACCTCATAAACATGGAAGATGTTATCTGTACCTCAAATACATATTTGAGAATACAAGTATATACTTTTTTCAGTCACTCCTGCTCCAAAGTATGATTACAATCATCACAATAATAGGTAGAGCTACCCAAAAAGCTGTTTAAAAGTTCAATATTGAAGTGTAGCAATTTAAGGACTTTCAGAAAGCCAAAGAAATTAGGATTTAGACTAAAAGCAAGCTACCCAAATGCTTTTCCATGACTAAAGTTTCCAGTTTTCAAATTATAAAAGCAAGTTCCTGATTATCTTACCAAACCTAAATCCCTCTAATCGTTTTGACTAACCATAACCAAGAAATATTACAAAATCTCTGCTTCAAAATTATTTTAAGAGTAAAATGCTAAAATATCCTCCCAACAATAAATGAAGCAATGTACGGGAAGCACAGAATTATCTATGAGCTTCCAAATTTAATCAGACCTTGTAAAAAAGATAGTTTGTTAACAAAGACAAATCTTAAATCAGCCAAGTAAAATAAATTGATTTAACCCCTAAGAGAAGGATAGAATGACTTATGGAATATTGGTGAGAGAAATGTCTGAGAGAAATCCATCACATTAGTCTGATTATGTGTTTATAAAAAAAAAACAAACTATCTAACAGTACTAACATGTGCCTTGGGGTGCTCACTCCACCAAAAACAGAACTTGGATCACACTGCACTACCACAAAAATTACTGACACCAATGTAATCTACCATATAATCTCCTTCCCAAAAATTGACAAAAGTACTCTGTCTTCCTTTTAAGGGGATAAACCAAGTTCAGCCTAAGCAGCCTACAAATGTTGATGATTTTGCTCATATTCCTGTATTTAATATTTTGCAGTATCAAGGATCCTCATAATAGTATGAAATTACAGATATAATGTAAATAACAATTTTGATCACTGGTCCTTTTATAATAAAAGGCAAAGAGGATTGTGGTCAAGCCTTGTATCATTACTAGCCCATTTGTGCTTTCCTTAGAATATTTGAATTTGTCACCTTTTAAAGTCCTTAAAGCAATGTTTACATTTAAATTAACAAAAATATCTGAGAGCACTGTGAAATACAAGATTTAGTGATAAAGTCATTAACAATCATCAGAAAACTTTGTCACAACTCACAAACCGTTAAAGTTAAGCAAAATATCGAGTCTGATAACCTAAATTATTTTGATTATTATGTAATACACAGTAAGGATATAATTGCTTGTTGGGGAAATACTCAATTTCAAATAAATGGATCGTTTCAAAACAAAGGACTGTTTTCCAAAACATGGAACTATGTAGCTTTACACAATGTACAAATCAAAACTTTATCAAACTGTTAGTAGGAAACATGCTACTTGAATGTTAAGAAAACAATCAAGTTATACAGTTTTCAAAGTTCAGAATATCACTGAATTTAGATTATAAAGGTTAATTATATTCAGAAATAACAGCCAATTTGAAAATTTGAAGTTTCTACTGAATCACTCATTCTAGCAGGGAAAGGTAGCAGGTAAGATGAGGATTTAAAGTACAGAAATATCTTAAAAGAAATTAATTATTTCAAGCATGTAAACTATAAATCATCATTTATACTCACGATGGTCAGCTGCAAATGTTACATTAAATACACTAATCTTTGAATTATTTAATAACTAAGAAAAAATCCAAACAATGCTTTTAGCACAACAGTCCAAATCTTTTATTTTTTTTCACACCTTAACTGCTTTTTAAGATTAATTTTCCATTATGTCTGCATTTATACTATTAATATTAAGAATGCCTAAAATTAAGAAATTTGGGTACACTATCACCCAGGTGTCATGAAATAATACCCATGATCTGCAATGCAAAAATTACAAAAACTATTCTCCATTTTGTTTAAGACAATTAGACACTCCACTACTATTTTTACCATACAATTTGAGAGCAAAATGGTACCTTAAGAGATTGGAAGTTCCAAATTCTTTATACAAATTAGAAGACTAAGGTCCACAGTGAATAGAATGTTAAGATCACAGGGCTAATTTACATTAGAAGCTGGGTCTCCTGACTGCTGAAATCAGTTGTATTTTCCACTCTCACACCCCTCTTATTAATGAAGATGGAGATGTCCTCAAATTACCTTTTTCCCTCCCCATAATGCCTCTCAACAAAGAATAAAATCTCAGAGGAGAAAAGGTACATTAATTGGTTGTCCACAGTCCAAATTTTTAAATAATCAAGAAACTGAATAGTAAACTAAACTTGAATGAAAATTTATATTTAAAATTACCTATTTCACATAATCTAGCCATGTCACAGACTGTGTCATGTCAGTTCATGAAAACTTTGTGCGGACTATGGGTGTGGCTTCTTTCATTTCTGTGAAACTTCACGTAATTTTTTAAAGTTATTACCATAATAACAAATGCAATGCAACCCAATTACCAACTTGATCAGGGTGATTTTTATGATTCACGAATTCAAAATGCTAAAATAAAGACAAATATTTAAGTATTCATCAGTTTGGTTCTCAAGCAGAAAAATAGTAGTAAACTAAAAAATGTACTTATGAAATATGGTAATTTAAATAATAGTATCTTCGTTTACATTTTTGCCGATGTGTCCATTATTTTTGTCCATCAAAAATACTGCCAATTTTACAGGCTTAGCTCAGCAGCAAATATCAAAACACTGACCATAAGTATTATCATAAAGGTTGAAGTACATGCAGTTTTTTTAAAATGTGACTTACTATATGTAAATCTTTATCTTGTTCGTAATGAGGAAAGCTATATTCCATTACATTAATTTAGAAGTTACTATCTCATTCTTATTTTTATATAATTATTAACACTGGAGTAAAAAGGATAAAAAATTCTTCATTTACTATCTCTAACTTCTTTTTTATTTTATGGGTTAAATTATACCTTTGGTAGGCATTATAAATTTGCCAGTTTATACTTAAGCTTACATTAAACTTCAGATACATTCCTGTCTTAAGAGGCCCTATTCTCAACTTTTATAACAGTGCTCAACCACATTTCAATGCCAATCCAACATCCTATTGTTCGTTTACATAGAGGAAACCCTAATTTTGGCATTTATGTTAAAGAAGCTTGAGATAAAAGATGTTTGACATTTTTGTGCATGTTACATCTTTAAAAAGTTACGGCTAAAGGTCTAATATTTGGTTTTCTTTTGCACACTATAATAAACACAAATTTAATCAAACTGCAAGGGACTGAAAAGCAAAAATTAAGCTAAAGCAAAGGCAAGAAAAATATTATCTATATCACCTATTTGAATTAATAGAATAAGCCAATACCAACAGATAAAAGAACTTCCACAAAAATTACAAGGACAAAGGTAAACTTGTCCCTGTATTAATTATTTGGCTATTCTTAAAACTTCCCAAGGTATCTCATTATGTATTTCCTCTGGTAAACCCCCTGCTGATATCGGCTTGACAATAATTTCCACATTCAGTGTTAAGAGGAAGAAGTAATTCCTGAAAATTTTCATTGTATGTTTTTTTCATTCGCATATCTATAGTTTAAGATGTTAAAATATCGTATACATGTTGAAATTATTTTAAAAAGACTTATTAAGCTAAAGATTAGAAGTCTCCTCAGTCACACTATTCTAGTTTCCTATAAGGTAACTTATTTTGTACCAGTTTGAAAACAGACTCATGAAACTAAGTCCTTAAGGAGATAAGTATTTTAAATTGATTAAATAATAACTATAATATAAAAGTGTCGTTTTTGGAATAAGTTAAGAATCGTAAGATTTGCAAATGCAAAATTCTAGGCAATTTGTAAAACAATCTGTATCACCAAAAAAATTGCTAAAGAATTTACATTTCAGATTGTAAAGTATATGTAATTCTGATGAATCAACTACTGACTTAATCATAATCCTAAAGCACCATTTTATTGAAAAGAGAGTGTCTCACTGCTCTGAAATCAATTACAGGTATCACCTGTTTTAACATTAACATAAAACTGCTTTGATGTAAGGTAAAGAATTTGATGGGCTTTTTTCATCTCTTTCTCGAGATAAAGAAACATTCTACAATTTATGTTACGTTGACAAACTAGTGATATTTTCCTACTCCAATGTTGGGAGGTATTAAATTTCAGTGTTGGATTAAAAATTTACTTACTTGCTATATAAAATACAGACTTTGGCAAAGATTTCCTTTATCCTCAAGGATTAAATGACACGGTCTGAGTCTTCAAAATGGCATACCTTTGGGGGAAAAAAAAACAATACTCTAAACAATTTATTGATGGAACAACCAATAGCAAGTAGGAATAAGTGTTTTAAAACTTTTTATTATATAAAAGTAAACAAAAATTAAAATCTTTGTTCACAAAACCTGATTTTTGTAAGTATTCCCCAAAATCTATTAGTATGAATAATAACTAGCTTAAATTTTCCAATAAATATATTTCTTTAAATATTTAAAAGATAAAACTGTTTGCACAGTGTATTACACTAAAAAGAAAAAGCGTATCCTTTGGTTTATGGTTTTCCTCAAAACATAATCAGTCTTTTCTTGTTCCCAAAATTAAACAAAGGCTTAAAGGACCTTCAGTATTTTAAACTATTCAAAAGGCCCATTAAGTTACAATGGCTACCCATATATACTTTTCATTCAATGAAAAGGTTTTAAAGATTTTGTAAAATTACTTCAGATATTTAGTTCACTCATAATCACTACTTACTAAAAATATAAACTATCAAAGAACAAAACAAAAACCTAGTAAGCTTACTTTTATGTCAAAATAATAAAAATTTACCCACTCTTACCTCAAATAAGAGAGCCGTATTTGTTCAGAACCATCATCAACCAAATTTAACTTTAATCTTGTAAGTTACCTTTAAAAAAGAAAAGGAAGATGGTATCAATGTTTTGATTTTTAAACATTTCTTGGCCAAAGTTTCAGTGTGATGAAACAATGAGAAAATATTCCAGAGACACGATCAATAGACAAATTCAAGAGATGGCTCATCGACACACTACCTGTACATTTAAGGTTGCAGTTATTTCCTATCTTAGTATCTATCAGTCTTTGTTTTCCTTCTTTTGGCTGCATGGACAAACATTAAAATTTAAGGCACTGAGATTAAAAAGATACAAAACATCCACATCTTGGATAGATTTAACATTATGACCTTGTTTTCATTTTTATTTTTCTTTTGATGCCAAGCAATACACAAAAACAAAGGGAAAGTACCATTTTTAAAGACTGAAATCATCTTAAAATTTTCTTTATCATCTAAAAATACCTTTTACAATTTTGAGCAATTAAAAATTAACTCCTCCAGGAGAAATTAGTGAAGTTAAAATGTCTGGTTACTTTAAATTTTTAAAACACAAGTTATTTGATCTCACCAAGTGGGATATTAGCTTCGTCTAAAGCAAATCTAAAACATGTAGTATCTATGACCTTTATTCAATTTCAAACTAGGGTCTGGAACATTTTCAGTCTCTCCCCTCCCCCATTTCTCAAGTAAAAAGATCTTATGAGGTTAAACTGCTAACAATTATTTTCTTATTCAAAGAGGATTCTGAAAAACTACATTCAGAATATTAATTTAGAAGCGACTTGCAGTGTTCAAAATTTCAAAAACGTTGATTTGAAAAACCAAAATTGTTACTTAAACAACAGAATCTGCACCATCAAGATATGCGCAACTGATGTAACATGAAGCACTATATGAATACTCTTCAGAAAATAAAACAATTTCACTGACAAAAATACTCTCAAACACAGTCCATTACACCAGTATCTATATGGCTTTTTAAGTACTACGTAAATCTGCCCAACACTATTTTCACGTAGATCTGCACCTCTACAACACAAGAGCTACCGCAGAATGAAGACAGATATATTCTAAAATACACAAAAGGTTTGTGCATTTGTGGTTTGTTCTTCAAATCCCTAAACTTAATTCCCTCTCAATTTTTTAAATTCACAGACTACACAGAGGGCTCTGCAAAATTTTTAAAAACCAAAACATACTATAAAAATACTGTTCCGTTTTAAGCATATCTAGATTTTTAAGCATGCAACAAATGCAACAAATATGGCTCCTCTTCATCGCCCATTACCGAGCAGTCCTACTTTAATATTTACACTGCGAGAAAGTAACTTCACAAAGAGATTTGGTGTCAGAATATTCCTTTGTAAAAGTTTTGTTGACCATGGCTTAAGATAATATACATTATTTTTTAAAATAATAAACTGATAAACCTAAACTTTTAAAAGTCTCGGAACTGACCCAACTACGTCCTAACATTCAGGTATGGTAAGTTACAGATAACGGCTCCTTGTGACCTTTTTAAAAGTACCAAACAGCACATTTAATCATTATTTAAACATCAGAATGTCAAATAATCTTAGCGTAGTTACTCAGTAAAACAAACTATTTTAATCAAACGTCATCGTTTAGCACCGTAATTAAAATCTATTTCCATTAAACAGCCTTGACGACATAGTAAACTTGTCTTCGTAATTTGTGAAATACCAGAAGCACTCCTCCAACTTGCATTTTTAAAAGACAACCTTAACGTCATAAAGGTTTTAACAAGCAGCAAATACCTTCTCTTTTTTTTTTTTTTAACACTGCAGCCGTTTTCAAAATCGGCTTTGAAAGAGTTAAAAGCCAACACCCAAAAGAAAAAAAAAAACAAGTTTTATTTTTGTTTAAACGTAGTCCGGGTTCCATTGTTCTTTTAAATTCGACCACGAAGATGAGTGCCCATCTCACCGGAAAGAGGTTAAAAAAGCTCCCCCGTTGGAGAACCTGAAAGGGATTTCTCTTTTCACCCTAAACATCAAAATAACTCACCAGGACAGAAAGGGGCTCTCCTCGCGCGGTCCCCTCCAGGCTCTCGCTTGCGGTCACCGCCGCCGCCCCTTTCTCGGCGGGGCCGGTCCGGGTAGCGAGGCCGCCCCCGCCCGCCGCGGGGTCTGCAGCGGGGCCCCCCGCGCCCCCCAACCCCGGGCCCCGCGCCGCCGAGGCTCTTCCCGCCTGGAGAGCCAGCGAGCAACGCGCCTGGGGCCGCCCGAGGAGAGCCAGCCGCCGAGGCCCGGCCCGCCGCCCCCTCCTGCACGCGCGCTCAAGGACATTTTGCTTTTCCTCCCAAGGACAAAGGACAATAAAAGGAGCCGGGGAGCCACTCACCGGGTCTGAGCACCGCTGTTGGCACCTCCTGGTCGCCTACACCCGAGTCCCGCGCCGGGTCGCCCGCCCGAGCCTCCCGCCCGTACCGGGTCCAGCCGCCAAGGCCCCGGGGAGCCTCCGCGACCGCTGCCGCAGCGGCGCTTTCCGCGTCGTGGGCCCGGCCGCCCCAGGCGCCTCTGCCGCGGGCTCCGACCTCGGCGCACGGCCCGCTTCGCCTCAGCCGCGGCCGCTTCGCTCCCGCGGGCCTGAGGGCGCCCGGGCGCAGCTCCCCGCCGGCCTGCGGGCCCCGCGGCCGCGGCGGAACGCCTGACAGCTTGGGGTGCTGCTGCCTCTCCGGCCATCTTGTGCCGTGTGTGTGGTGTCTCTCTCCCGTCTCCTCTCTCGGCTTTACTCCCTCCTCCTCCTCCCCCCGCCCCACACACCACACAACATGGCCTCTTCGCTGCGGCGGCGGCGGCTGCGGCGGCACCAGCTCCGCCGCGCTCCAGCCCGCTCCCCTCCCCCACCCTCCCCGCCTCCCGCCCGCAGCCCCGGGTCCCAGCGCGCATGCGCGCCACCGCCCGCCCGCCGCTGCCATTGGCTCCGCTAGCTTCCTGCTACCCTTTCCCGGGAGCGGCCTCACGCACGCTCGCAGGCGTCTTCCTCCCGCCTAACAACAATCACTTCGATACTATTGGCTAATCCTGACCCCACCTCTTCAGCTGCCTCCGCGCGGATAGGCCAACTTAAGTGCCATTCACCTCCCGTAGGTGTTTCTGGTTTTCTTGTGGAGTTCCAGCCCGCGATTGGCTGGTGATGGAATCTTTGGGTTTGGAGGTGGACTGTTGATTTGCGCCCCGCAGTGCGGACCCCTAGAGGCGGGCTGGGGGTTTCCTTGTGCCGGGGGGGGGGGGGGGGGGGGGGTTCCTTGTGCCGGGTAGGCAAAGCCAGTATCATTAGTACAGTACTCTAGAAATAAGGGCTTCTCCTCTGAGAAAAGCTTGGGATTCGATGCTTCTGACTTCAGATTTTTGTCTTTTTTTTTTTTTTTTTTTTAAGGAAAATGACTGACAGGATGACGAGCATCAAGATGCAGGTTCATAGCCTTTGGGTGAGCAGCCATATCTCCTCAGCTGTAGAACTCAAGATTTTTCTTCTAAGTGACCAGTCCTTCCCTAAGGGTCAGAGAGTTAGGGCCAATGATTTTAGAACAAGCACATCCCACTAGCCCAGTATCCGAATTGAGATGTCATTTATTTGAGGGTTTGCAAGCTTCTTGTTGCCTGTTTATGACAGGCAGCCTGTAAGTATGTCCAGTGTCCCTAAGCCTTATGAATCAGTATCTCATAATCCTGGTTGGGCCAGATTCCACCGTTTAGGGAGTGTTTGTTAAAGGGGTAGCTTGAACCTGAACAATCATAGTCTACCTACCTGTCTAACCATCTTCTCCCAGAGAATCAGGCAAAACAAGTTCAGTTCCTTTAAGCAAATCTCACTCTAGTACTTCTTCCTACTTAAATCTGGAAGCAACTCTTGGCAGACCAAGGAACAACTGGAAACCTAAACTTCCCTGAAATGGTTGGGAAAAGAAAAAGTGATGGCTCTCTCCCAAGGCCAGCACTGGGGAACTCTTGCTCCTCTTGGCAAGGGACCTCGAGAAAAAGAAAGGAACGTTAGATGCTTTTAGTCTTAGTGGATTTATTTGAGGGGAGAGGTCTTGGGACAAGGTGAGCAATTCTTAAATTTTGTTGAGACCCTATCCTTGGATTAGAATTAGAGAATGTTAAATACTCATGGGGCCTAGGAACTAGGCCTGGCCCCTTCTTTAAAATGGCACAGTTGTTCATTGACTGGATTCAATATGGTATCAGCTGCTGATGGCAGAGCTAGAACTAGAACCCAAGTCTCCTGACTTAATAGATCTTGGGTTCCTTCTGTGCAACCTGGCCATCCTCCTTAACAATATAATTTGAGCTCTAAATGGACACATACACACAAAAGCACTTCTTTAACTGAAATTCAACTTTCTCCATTTAATTTCCAAGAGACATTCCCTTCCACAATCTAGCTTTGAAACTTGTGGACTATTTTCTCTGAAACAGCCCTACCCAGAACCCTTTTTCCTCACCCTTCCTGGTGTCTCCTTGCTCTCCTATTGTTCACCCCCTCTTTTCCCCTCCTACCGCTGCCTGAAATCTATGATTCTGCTTGTCCAGATTCCTCACCAACTACTTCTGAGCCAGCAAAACAGGCCTGAACAGACCTTTATGTAAAATGGGTATGGCAGAAAAACCATGAGTTAGCTATGTGCCAGGCATTGTCCTGAGCCCTCATTTAGGTTAACTCAGTCAACCAGACAACTCCCCTATGAGACTATTATTACCTCTGTATATTATCTCTATTAGGAAACTGAGGTGCAGGGAGTTTAACTTGCCCAGGTTCACACTGCTAAGAAGTATTAGAACCAGGATTGAGCCCAGGGAGTCTGATTCCAGACCCATTCCCTTCTGCCTTTCCCAGTTTCTTTTTGAAGCCTGCCCCCTGGCCAGGTAGGTTCAGTTGGATCTCCTGTTGTGTGGAACCATCTGATTTGTCAGCTGCTCCCTCCCCTACTTCACTGAAGTGTTCCACCTTCAGAATTGGACCTCCCTCCAATTGGGAAATGTCAGACACATTCTAACTTTATTCCCAGACCTGGACCCCACCCTACTCCTGTCCAGTCTCCTGGCATGTATGCCACCGGGGGACCATCTAGCTCTCTTGTTTTATTCCTTCTTGATTGTGGACCCCCACAGTTCTACTCCCTTTTATGAAGATACCCCTTGGGCGGCTTACCCGAAACAGCTTTCTTCTCCCAAGTTACATCCCACATAGCATCTTCTCCAGAAAAGGACCTGATCTGCCACATTGAAACTTTTTTCCATGTCACACATGACAGTCGTGATTTCTTTTGCCATATCTACGCCATGTCTTTAGCCATCCCTCGTTAAAGCTAGACTAGCTCTGTCCTAAATAAAAAGCAGACACCTGGCAGACCACATTCTGTCCCTTCCACAGTTCCTTTTCATGCTAAGTGATCTGCCAATGAACCGAGAGGCAATCCCTCCCTCATCCAGTCCTGCTGGCTCCTATTACTGTCTATTTACCAGCGAAAATGAAGAGCCCAGCCCTTAGCCTTGACTTACTTACAGGAAAGACCTCTGCCTGTGTGTGCTCTGAGTAGTTCTGTTCCTATTTGTGTCCAAAAGAAAAGTTGGATAGGCAGAGAATATTTCTGGAAGGATACAAATATCTGTTTACACTGGTCACCTCTGAGGAGACCTCGGAGGAGGATGGAGAATAGGGGTGGAAAAGGCACAAGGTCACAGGTCACACATCACCTCCAGATGTGAACAGCACCTGAAATGTCCTTGGATGATGATAAGGATTCCTGGTACATAAAATGGGCAGCATCTCATGTTCCCCATGTACTGTGACCTCACACATGCAGAACTGAGCTTCCTACCATGCTCCCTGCTTCCCTGCAACTCCCTACGTCTGTTTCCACCCTCCTTTCCTCCTGTAGCAATTAAAGAAGAGCTAGCAGGATGTGCTTTCCTGTCCTATGCGTCCACCTTCGCCTGAGGTGATCAGCGCATCTCATAGTGGAGGCTCAGCTGAAATCCAGGATGACCTTAACTCAAGTCAGAGACACAGTTTTCAGATCCAGGCCTTTCCAGATTCCCACAGCTCTGCTCCTGCTCTTTGCAGTTTCTCTTGCTGCTTGTATTCGGCGTGACTTACATGTAGACTCTGTCTTATCTCCAGATATACCCTGCTCCCTTCTCACACAGTCTTTCCTTTTCCCAGGGTACATCACACACAGGGTTGAAACTCACTGGCTCCTCAAAACATAATTTTCAAACACAGTTATTGAGTCTCTTCCTTGTACCAGGTACTGTTTTAAAAGCTGAGGACGCTATAAATGGACTGGGGTACCTCTTCTCATGGGGTTTAGATTCTAATGGGGCAGAAGTCCATACATAAGAAAATATCAGGTAGAGAGAAGTGCTATAATGATGGAGGCCTAATTTCAGCTGAGTTGTCAGGGAAGGCCTCTCTGAGGAGGTGACATTTAAGTTAAAGCAGGAAGGACACAAAGGAGGCAGCTATGTGTATATCTGCATGCCAGCTCCAGGCTAAGATGGCAGATGCTATGCGTGCAACTAATTTTGCTCCATCCTGAAACTGCACTAAACAGATTCTCTTTTTCTTCCTTCCTTCTTCCTTTCTTCATTTCTTTCTTCCTTGTCATAAACTCATGGGGAAAAGAAAACAGGAGAAGAGAAAAGAGCAACACAATTCCAGATGCTGGAAAATATATGAGTGGTAACTTAAAATTTAGCAGACTAACTATTAGAGAAATGCAAATCAAAACTACAATGAGGTATCACCTCACATCAGTCAGAATGGCCATCATTAAAACGTCTTATAAGTAATAAATGCTGGAGAGAGTATGGAGAAAAGGGAACCAACCCTCCTACACTGTTGGTGGGAATGTAGTTTGGTGCAGACATTATGGAAAACAGTATGGAGATTCCTTAAAAAACTAAAAATAGACTTACCATATGCTCCAGCAATCCCACTCCTGGGCATATATCTGGAGGAAACTCCAATTCAAAAAGATACATGCACCCCAACGTTCACAGTGGCACTATTTACAACAGCCAAGATATGGAAGCAACCTAAATGTCCATCAACAGATGATTGGATAAAGAAGATGTGGTGTACACACAAACATACGTGCACACACAATGGAATACTAGTCAGCCATAAAAAAAGAATAAACTAATGCCATTTGCAGCAACGTGGATGGCTCTGGAGGTTGTCATACTAAGTGAAGTAAACCAGAAAGAGAAAGAAAAATGCCATATGATATCACTTATATGTCGAATCTAAAAATATTAGACAAATGAACTTATTTACAAAACAGAAACAGACTCATAGACGTAGAACACAAAACTGGTTACCAGCAGGGAAGGGGGGGGCATGTAGAGATAAATTGGGAGTTTAGGATTTGCAGATACACACTACTATATATAAAATAGATAAACAGCAGGGCCCTACTGTATATCACAGGGAATATATTTAGTACCTTGTAATAGCCTATAATGAAAAAGAATATGAAAAGAAATATATATAATGTATAACTGAATCACTATGCTGTACATCAGAAATTAGCACAACATTGTAAACCAACTATACTTCAATTAAAAAAATAAACTGGCAGACCTGAGAAAGCGGAGATCCAGCCCAACTTCTACTCAGAAGGCTCAGAAACTGCTAGAACCAGGGACCACCGGGACTAAGGATGGGGGGGAAGGGTAAAATAAGAAGACCTGAGTGAAAGCAATTTGAGAAGCAGTTAGATCCCACATCACATCCCTGACCCCAGCAGAAGATTGGAGGTTTATCCTGTAGGGAGAATCTCTGGTCTGGAGGATGCCAGGCACACAGAGGACATAGGTACCATGCTGGAAATGGGGGGATCCAGAGGCCAGACACACAGCAAATGCAAAGACTCCAATTGTCTTGCCTTATTTGGCTCTTAGAATGCTGGCAATGTGACATTCATCTGCTGAATGGGAGACTGGAAGACTCTTCTTGAGGAAATCTAATCAGTCTAAGAGCAAAGACCCACAGAGTCTGACACTGGAGGACCTCCTAACTCCTCACAATGGTCCAGCCAGGTCATCCTTCAGTGAGGCTCAGGATCGATGCACCAGACACCTTTTGGCCACCACTTCTAATCCTCTTGGTCTCACCTCTTGCTCTACCCGATGTTGCAGCCACTGTTCCATCAAACTCCATTCAGCTTCTCATAGCCAAGCATGATGGTTAATTTTATGTGTCAATTTGATGGGACCACCAGATGCCCAGATATAAATCATTATTTCTCAGTGTGTCTGTGAAGGTGCCTCTGGACAAGATTAGCATTTGAATTGGTCGACTGAGTAAAGCAGATATTGGGCCTCATCCAATCTGTTGAGAGCTTGAATAGAACAAAGAGGCAGAGGGAGGGAGAAGTCACTCTCTCTGCCTTCTTCCTTTTGAGCTAGGTCATTGGTCTTCTCCTTCACTCAGACTAGAACTTACACCATTGGCTCTGTTGGTCTCCAGTTTGCAGATGGCAGATCATGAGATTTAGCATAATCACATGGACCAATTCTTTATAATATCTATATCTACATCTATCTCCTATTGGTTCTGTTTTGCTGGAAAGCCCTACTACAACAATTTTAGTCCCACGTCTCAGCCCTGAATCTTGCTTTCTGTCCCCAAACTGCTTTGATATCTATGTGGGTCTGCAGAACCACTCAGCATCAGCATTTTAGGCATATGAACCCAGAAATTCAGGGAAGATGACATCTGTGGGGCTACCTTTGAGGACAAATGCTTCCCCCCTGAGTGGATTGTTCTGAGACACATTCCACAAGACTCAGAATATCCCATGGAATGGAGTAGCAGTCACGGTAGCAATGGCCAGCTAGGTGACATGTCTAACACTGGTGTCAGCTTTCATTCTGCCTCTCTCCTCCCACTACCCCTCATTCCTTCCTCTTTGGATCACTTCCTAAATGAACTACCTCTGTATAAATCTTGCACTCTGTTTTGGGGGAAACCTTGGCTAAGACACAACAAGGCCCAATCCCATACTCAGAGCTTCCAAACAGCCTTGTACTCTTGATCAGGGACAAACAGTTAACGCCAAACAACTAAAGAAAGCTTCTCAGATGAAAGATAAGGACTAAAACCAGCATAGAAAAAAGTAACCCAAAGGAAAAACAGACCATGTGGGGAAAAGACATCAAAAAATACTTCTTTTGCATTATCATTAGTATTTCAAAAGGAAAAGAGATGCTATTGCATCTGTGAAACAAAGAAAGAGTACCACGTACATAAATAATTCAAAGGACGAAAAAGACCTCTTGGAAATCGAAAACATTATAGAAAAAATGGAAAACAATAGAAAGAATAATAAAATGGGAGAAAATTCAGGAAGCAAAGCAAAAAGCAAACCAAAAAGACAGAGATGGACAAAAAGAGGGAAAATTAGAGCACAAGTCATGTCCAGCGTTTGAATAGAAACTCCAGAAAAAGAAAACGAGGACATTACATTGGAAAGAATCTTTAAGTAAATCCGTCAAGAAGATTTCCCAGACTTGGACACAACTTCCAGGCAGAAAAGGCTGATCAAGAAACAGATAAATTAGACACGCACCAAATTCTATCTTTGTGCAATTCAAGAACATAGAAGGCAAAGAAAAGATTTTAAAAGCTTCAAGGGAGAGGAAAAAGTCACATACAAAGGACCAGGAATCAACAGCTTCAGGCTTCTCAGTAGCATCCCTGGAACCAAGAAAGTAGTGAAGCAACATCTTCAAAATGCTAAGGGAAAATGATTTTCAACTTCAAATTCTATACCTAGCCAAATCACCCAGTAAATGTGAGGACAGGATGAAGACAATTTTCATGCAAAATCTCCAAAATAATCTTTACCTCCCATGCATGCTTTCTCAAAGAGTGATTGTTAAGGATGGTTTTCACAAGGGAGCAAACCAGGAAAGAGGAATTCATAGGAGAGAGGACAGAGGCAATCTGTTGCAGAAGGCAGGCAAACAGAATACTTGGGTGATTGGTACAGGGAGATTCCAAGGTGTTGGGTGTGCTCCAGACGGCCACCAGTCAGAACTGGAGCAGTGTAACCCGAGACACAGACATGCTGAGGAGGGCTTCATCCAGGTGCTGCCTCCTGTCGTTCCTTCCTTTTTACCAGAGGACCAGATACCCAGGTGAACCTGACCCAGATTCTAACTTGTACATAACCTATCTTGGACCGTGGGTTGATAAAGCCCCTTTCTCCCCTGTCAACCTGGCCACCTAGACCGGCTGAGGAGAGGAGTTCTTTCTTCCCCACAGACGTGGCCTGCTTTGATCTACTCCTAGGCGGAGATGAGCTTAGAAGCAGATAAGAACAGAGAGCGTACTCCCCTGATCACATAACCGCCACATGTCTAACACCGGCCTCCTCTCGACATACCAATCCCCTGATGATGCCGCACTGTGTTTCCCCAGGACTCAGTCATGACACTGCCTAGGAGAGGTTCTGGTAAATTCCCAGCGAAGCTGCAGTCAGACTACAACCTAGGGACCATTCTCTTTGTCTTCTCCTGGGAACCTTCCTCTAATTCTGGCAATATTATATTCTATGATAGCGAGATGTGTGCTTGCAACTCAATTTTTCAAAATAAATAACTGCGTAAATCTCAGGGAGACCTCTATAGATGATTTTTTAAAACTATATTTTAAAAAGAAAGAATGATTAAATCGAATTAAGTCAAAACATAAGAGAATGGGTAACCTCTGTGGGGGGAGGGGTACAGATAAATCATCAGGACTCTCTCCATCTCTCAGGTCTGCCCTCTACTCGGGTGGCTTCTTTCAGGAAAGCCCTTCCCGCGTGGTAGCTAGATGACCACCAGGAACTTGAGGCTTGTTTCTAAATCTCCCATTCACCACCCCTCGACACACACACACAGAAAAATTCCTTATCATTTTTGATGATTGACTCAGCCTGCGTTACATGCCCATCCCTGGAGCAGCAGCTGACTGCCAGGCCTGTCATTGCTCTGGAGAGATAGATAGCCACAACTTGGGCTTGGGAAAGAAAATCAAGCTGCTGTTACCAAAAGGAGGAGGAATGGATTCTGAGCAAGCAAATCAAGAGAAGTCATTATAAAAAACAAACAAACAAACAAACAACAACAAAAATAACCACTGTACAACCACTGTCTTCCTCGCCCAGTATGTGTGGCCAAATTGGTAGGGAATAGATATCCACTGCAAGACTGTGGGTCATGTTTTTTGTGTGGGGGGAGGTGGTGATAGGAGAGAGTTTATGTATTTTTATTGCTCTGAATACTAGCTAACCTGTCCAAGGTTAGTTGTCCACACTTATCTTTTACATGATAATTTGACTAACATCTTTCTTGGGTCCCTGGCAGCATGTGAAAATGTTATCTTAAATCCCTATATAGTTTGAAATTTGATTTGCTTAGAGTGCTCATGAACAATCATTTTTTTAATTACGCATGCTTCTGAGTTCTAATGAAAGCTTTAGGCACTCTCAGAAAAGCGGACGTCCCACATACACAGCTTTTCATACGATTTTGGAGGTTCACGGAACCCCTGCAATCCATTCAAGCACTTCAAGGGAAAAGTGTGTCTTTTCTCACGTTCAGCCTTAGCAACTGAACTCAGATTTCGAACCTGAAGCCTGACTGTTTTCCACTAGCACATATTTTATTGGAAATGCTCTTTCCCTTTTCAGAAAGTCTAATTTTATCAAACTTCAAAAGAGAAGGTAAGGGAATTTGTGCTTCCCAGCCAAGATGGAGTATCAGGAGCCAGATTTACACACCTATCTGAAATACTTTTAAAAAAACAGACAAGGTGGGTGGGTATAGCTCAGTGGTAGAGTGCATGCCTAGCATGCATGAGGTCCTGGATTAAATCCCCAGTGCCTCCATTTAAAAACAAACAAACAAACAAACAAAAATAAAATAAAAAATAAAAACAGACAGACAAAATGCAAGAAACGAGGGTTTTTAAGACATCTTTGTTACAATCGTGTAACAAAGAACCACGATTCTTGAGTAGAGGAAACAAATGAGATAAGCACTGTGGTTGCCCCAGTTTACTGCCTGAATTATGACTGCATCTCGAGGCCTTAGTGCAGGGAGGGGTAACCCAGGCGGAGCCCCAGCATCTCCCTGAACAGAGGAAGATGAGGTGGGAGTTCGAGGAGGGCGAGGTGGCTGGAGCTACCAGGGCAGAGTACCAGAAGGAGGAAAGCATGAGTCATAAAAGAAACAATTAATAGTTTAACTTCGTAAAAATTAGAAGCAACTCTTCTTTGAAACTGTTAAGAAATTGAAAAACCACCGATTGGGACAAAATACTTGCAAATCACATATTTGATGTAGGAATTATGTCTAGACTATTATAAGGAATTCTCAACATTCAATAATAATAAACTGCAATTTTTTAAGTGGGCAAAATATATCAAGAGTTCACCAAGGAAGATATACAGATGGCCAATAAGCACACGAAAAGATGTTTAACATCCTCAGTCACTAGGGAAATCCAAATTGAATCCATAGTGAAATGCCACTATGGACATAATAGGAGATTTGAAAGTTAAAAAAGCTGTGCCACAGGGATGAAATGTACAAAGTGGTAAATATAATTTACACTACTGAATGTGATATATGAAAGTTGTTATGAGAGTAAATCCTGAGTTCTCATCACAATTTAATTTTTTTTTCTATTTCTTTAATTTTGTACCTATATGAGATGATGGATCTTTATTAAACTTACTGTGATAATCACTTCATGATGTCTGTAAATCAAATCATTATTGTGTATATCTTAGACTTAGACTATGCTGTATGTCAATTATATCTCCATAAAACTGGAAGGAAAAAAACAGAAATAAAAAAACTATGCCAGGTGGTGAGGATATAGAGCAACTGAAACTCTCATACTTTGCTGGGGAAAATGCCAAATGGTACAATCACTTTGGAAAAGTTTGGCAGATTCTTGTACATGCGACCCTACTCCTGGATGTTTACCCAAGAGGCATGTCTGTAAAATGGAACACACTCAACAGTTGTTAATGACTGAGCTATTGATACAGGCAACATGGATGATCTCAGCAATAATTTTACTGGAGTGAAAGAAGCCAGACGGAAGAATACATACTATATGACTCCATTTATATATAATTCTAGAAAATGCCAACTAACAGAAAGCAGATCAGTGCTTCAGTTGCCTTCAGGGGTGGGAGAAAGGATGGGGAGAGGTGGAAGACTCTTCTACTTCACAAGGCATGAGGGAACCTTTTCGTTATGCTGATGGCTTTGCAGATGTGAACACATGTCCAAACTTACCGAATTGTACACTTTAAACACATGCAGCTTCTCATCTGTCAGCTACATCTCAACAAGGCTATTTCTTTAAAAATTGCAAAAAAGTTTGCTCATTTGCTTGTTTTTGGTAGAGGATCCTATTAAGATTGTACTTGAAGAACATTTGTTCCTATTTCATTCGTTTTTTTCAGCACACATGTATTTTATATTTTAATTTTTAAAATTGTTTTATTAAGTAGTTAACACCTGGTTCAACATTCAAAGGTACAAAAGGGTATATAAGAAAGCAACCTAAATGCCCATCAACAGATGACTGGATAAAAAAGTCATGCAATATTTATACAATGGAATACTACTCAGCCATAAAAAAGAATAAAATAATGCCATTTGCAGCAATGTGGATGGACCTAGAGATCATCATTCTAAGTGAAGTAAGCCAGAAAGAGAAAGAAAAATACCATATGATATCACTCATATGTGGAATCTAAAAAAGAGAGAGAAAAGGATGCTATGAACTTATCTACAAAACAGGAACAGACTCACAGACATAGTAAACAATCTTATGGTTACTGGGGAAAGAGGGTGGGAAGGTATAAGTTTGGGAGTTTGAGATTTACAAATGTTAGCCACTATATATAAAAATAAATTTTATGAAGTTTCTTCTGTATAGCACAGGGAACTAAATTCAACATCTTTTAACAACCTTTAATGAAAAAGAATGTGAAAACGAATATATGTATGTATATGCATGACTGGGACATTGTGCTGTACACCTGAAATTGACACATTGTAACTGACTATACTTCAATTAAAAAAAAATTTTTTAAAGGGTATATATACAGTGAGAAGTCTGTTCCTATCCAACCAGCACTCTTCTCTAAAAGCAATCAATATAACTAGTTTCACCAGTGTCTTTCCAAAGATATTCCAAGTTTTATTATAAGGATCACACTACTGAGATTAATTAGAGTATGGTTATATTTTACGTGTTGGCTTAAAGACTGCTGGATCAAGGGCAGGTTCAATATTAGACATACAGACTGGTAGGGTCCCTGTAAAGTCGTGCCATCACCAGACTCCCTCCCCTTAAAATATGACCATCAACCTCAAGTATTTCTCTCCTAGACCTTTCTTCTTCATCACCCACTAATGACTCACCTCTTGTAGTTCTTCACACCTGGGCCTTCCTGACACGACATTGTCCCTGCTTTCTTCTGACTGCTCCAACCATTTCTTTCTCTGTCACCTTTCCCTTTGCCTTCCTGTTCTTCTCTGGCCATTTACGTGAATGCAGGCCCCAGGCTGTCGTCTTGATGGATTCCCTGAAAAGTTTCATCTACTTACAGCTCTCCACTCCAAGTCAAGTATAAGATTGGTGCTTTACCCACTTTAAAGCAGCTACTCAGCTAGACCAATGGTGTCACTCTCCTGGGATCTTGTCTGGCTCCTGACTGCCCCTCACCTTTGCACAGCCCTCCCCCTAGTCCTGCAATATATAAGCGCTCATTTCCAGCGAAGTGCTAGTCCTACAGGACCAGTTCATGCAAACTGTTCTGTTTTCTGTCTTCCACAGTGATTGCTTTCCCTCCTTGGAATTGCTATGTGTTAATGGCTGTGTTATGCGGTAAACTCTTATCATAAGTTAATATTTGTCTGTTTGAGTGTATGGATCATAGTTCCCTAAGTAGGCTCCACGGGGCTGGATGGGGGCCAGAGACCTTGACTTAGACTTTGTCTATCACTGCACAGTTGTTGATTCTCAAATAACAGCTGATGGAAGACTTGCTATATTAAATACCCACCAACTGTAAATCAGATTCCATTAAACAGATCAGGGGAACTTGATACTAAGTGAGTTTCAACATGACTTAGCCAAAGTAAATCATCACAATTTAATGCTCTTCTTATGGAAATATAGGTTTCCATTTATTTGAGCTCCTTAAAAGTAGGACACACCCTGTATGTCGGTGGTCAAAAATAGATCTTGCCCCTGGCAGTTGGATAGAATCTCTGGAACACTGATGTGTTATGCAATAGCCCCGAACCAGCCAACCAGAAATATCTCCATCCTGAGAACTCCTTGGGACTTAACCTGGGCTTTTATCCTTTTCAGGGTGCAGGAGAGCGATTCCTTGGCGTGTTTTCTCTTTACTGGGTGTGGGCATTGGGAAGAGAGAGTGTGGACAGAGGCAGTACAGCAGCAAGCAAAGCCCAGAGACCTTGGCATCCTCAGCTGTGAGGTCCTGCCTGGGCGTGGCCATTGCCTGGCTCTCGTACTCCGCCAGGTCCTAATACTCCTTTACCATCCAAAACCATGACTCCGTAGAAATCCCCGCATTGCCCAGTCTGTTTGCACACCATTTTCACCCTTCACAAACCCACGAGATGAGGATGAGATGGCCTAGGGGTCCTGGAAGCCTCGGGCTGATCAGAAACAGCTGTTTCCGTTGCACAATGACACAGAGTCGGAGAACAAGCAAATGGTCACGCTTTATTTAAATTTTTGATGTTTTGTTTATCAGAGATATTTTCACATTAATTTGAACTTTTTAAAATATTGCATTAGAATATGATTTGTCTTGATTTGGTGTTTCTTAAATTTTATGTCCGAGGCAACTTCCTCACCTTAATCCCAGTCCTGCCAGGACTGTAGTATTCGAGAAAAAGACTCGCAACCAAAACGGCTTTGGTTCTGACCTCAACTCTGCCATTAAAAGCTTTAAGACTTAAACTTCCTGGACCTCAGCCTCACAACTTCCTCAATCATAAAACGTAGGTAATTATACCTGCCCCGTTTTCTTTGCAGGGCAGTTAACTATGACAGTCGGATGAGATATGTAGGAAAAAAATTTTTTTAAACAGCTCCATACACAAAATGTCTCTTCTCCAGCTCATGCAAGCAGGCAGGAAGCCAAAGGGACAAAATTTCTTCCTTCTTCCTCCTCTTGCTCTACTACGGCCCTCAACGGATGGGACGATGCTCACTCACACTAGGGAGGGCAACCTACTGTACTGAGTCCGCTGATTCAAATCACGGACATACCCAGAAATAATGTCTAATCCAACCACCCCTTGGCCCCATCAAGTTGACGCATAAAATTAACCAACACAATCACTTAAAGCTAGAAACTCTCTAAAGACTCCTATAATTTTTGATATGCTGTATTCATTATCATTCAGTTTTTATTTCTTCTTTGACCTAAGGATTATTTAGAAATGTGTTGTTTCATCTCCAAATACATGCAGTTTTCACAGATAAACTGTTGCTGATATCTAGTTTAATTCCATGTGATAACAGGATGTATTTTATATTATTTCAATCATTTTAAAGTCATTAGGACTGTTTTATTGCCTAATATAGGTCTAACTTGGTAAATATTCCATATGAACTTGAAAAGAATGTGTATTGGGTAGCTGTCAGGTGTAGTGTTCTATAAATATCAAGTAGGTCAAGGAGGTTGATAATTTTATTCAGATCATCTATGTCTTTGCTGATCAATTCCTGAGAAAGGGTGTTCAAAAACATCTCCAATTATAATTATGGAATTAACTTTTTTTTTTTACTGTTTCATGTGTTTTGAGGATGTGTTGTTAGGAACATACACATTTAAGAATGTTACCTCTTCCTGATGAACTGACTTCTTTTCTCATTGTGAAGTGTTCTTCCTTTTCTTGAAATGTATTGCCTCGCTGGAAATTAACTTGATGCAATGGGGGACTCCAAGTACACTACCTTGCAAACAGTCCCGAAGTCACATAACAGAGAGGCTCATAAGCTAAATTAAAGTGCTTGAATCACATAGTTTATTCAAATCAATTTAAGACACACAGTGAGAAGCAAGGGAGAAAAGATAGGGGAATTAATACACTCACCAGAAGGTGCAGATAAGGTGGAAGTCTCACACTACGTAGATCTGGGTTCCCAACATTCACATGTCCTGTTTTTCTGCATTGCATCATCCTTCCCCACTGATAGTAGGGTTATGAGGACCAGAGTTGAGGTTAGAGAAAAGGGCCCAGAGATAGGAGGTACCCTGGGCGAATCACACACACAAGCTCTGTGAGAGACTCGGGAACAAGTATGCTTAGCCAGTGCAGCAGCTTGCCAAGTAGTCTGCTGAATGCCCAGATGTTATTGGTGCTTCTTGCACAGAGGACGTGGGGTGAGAATGGGTGCCACCAGTGGGTGACATTAAGTATATTAAATACTCACGTACATTTAGTGTATCCTGAATATGTAATGCCTTTTATATATTTAGCATCTCTTATGTCTCATGCATATTTAGTGTATAATGAATATTCTGTATCCTTTGGCCTTTCTTTTCTTTTCTACCCACATTTAACATACACACGCTGTACTTACTATTTATCTATACTTAATACGTCTTAAAATGTTTTATTTATGTTTTACAAATTATTCATGCCAAAAATGCAATGTGGTATCCTCCCTTGGGTCCTGGAACAGAAAGCCAACATTAGTGGAAAAACTGGAGAAATCTAAATAATGTCTGAAATTTAGTTAACAGTAATGTGCCAGTGTTAATCTCTTGGTTGTCAAAAACGTACCTTGGTTATTTAAGATGTTAACATTAAAGTGAATTGGGTAAAGGGTGTATGGGAAAAGCTGTACTATCTGCTTAACTTTTCTGTAAATCTAAAGTGATTGCAAAATTAAATTTTACTAAGAAAAAGCAAATGTACATTACATCTATTTTATTTGATACAATATAACCACTCCTGCCTTCTTAGGCCTGGTGTATCTTTCCCCATCATTTATTTTTCAACATCTGCCTTTTATTTAGAGTGTTTAATTCATTAAAACTTGCTGCAATTATTGATATGTTTGGACTTAGGACTGCCGTTCTATGACTTGTTTTCTGTTTGTCCTCTGTTTTTCTGTTCCTTGCTTCCCTTTTAGTGTGTCTTTTGGATTACAGACCTTTTTTTTTTAGAATTTATCTATTGACTTTTTTTTTAATTGAAGTGTAGTTGATTCACAATGTGCTATCTATTGACGTTTTAGCTATACCTTTCTGCCTTTTTTTTTTCAGTGGATTCTGCTATATTCCTTTCTCCGGATTTCGACTCCGCTTCAAACCTGCCTGTTTTCATTCACTCTCCAGAGACGCTGGGTAGTTGTCTTCCGCGTCGGTTACGGTTATCCGTGGCACTTACTCTTTCCGTTAGTCACTTACTCTTCTGTAGTGGAAGCGGAACTCCTACACAGTGGAATCTTGAGCAGAAAATCAAAAAAACTGAGAAGAACTATAGCTGACTCATTCCAGAAATAATGTTTTCAGGAGACGGTTCAACACTCCCAGAGCATCCTAGTTCTTATCTTTTTGGAAACTGGCCCTTGAGACTTCCCTTTCATCATGAGTGCTCCCTCATTCTCCTCCACTTTTAATGAGAGCAGATTTACGTAGCTTACAGCTACAGACTAAGCTGCCAGGCTCATCCTCCTGTTAGAATTGGAGCACTTTCTAGCCTTTCACCTTGGTGTCCCACGGCCCCTCCACTCCTGTTGGCTTTCCTTTCCAGGCCACATGGCAGCCCCTGTCTGCACAGGAACACTGAGACTACAACACAGACAGGCACTATGAACTTTGCCCTTGAGATCCTGTCCTCTAAGGAAGGTGGCAAGATGGGCGTTTATGAAATGACTGAGGCTAACACAAAGCAGAATAGGATTAAGGATCTAAACTGGGGGCTAAATAAGAATGGCTATGTGAGATCCAGAGGTGGAAAGCCCAGACTGGGTGGGAACTGCCTGGGGGAGCTTCTTAGAGAAGGGGACTCACCCTGAGCTGTGAGGACCCAGGTAAGCAGAGATTGATGCTCTGCAGGGAGTAGCAGGGCTACCATCAGTCTCCCTACACCATGCTTTGGAAAAGTCATACATTTTAAAGTTAATATGTTGACATAGCAGCTATTCAAACTGGAATAGAAAAAAAAGAAGCATCAATGTATACTAGCCTACATTTAAAAAAAAAAAAAAAAAAGCAAACTATATAACAGAAAACTAGCTTTGCTCCAAACCTTTGTAACCCAGCTGTACTTTGCACTGAGCGCAGTATATAACATTTAAAAATTAACACGACTGATGAAAGAGGAAAGTCAGTTTACAACACCTACAGCCTCAGACTTGGAGGTCAGAAAGCTTTATGTGTGACACGACTATATTTAAAGGTGAAGTTGAAGACACTGGCCAGCTCTGATAGTCATGGTTTAAAACTATAACAAAAAAGTGGGGGACGGTACAGTTCAGTGACAGGGTGTGTGCTTAGCATACATGAGGTCCTGAGTTCAATCCCCAGTACCTCCACTTCAATAAATAAACCTAACTACCTCCCCCAAGAAAAACAACAAAGAAAATTGTTTTTAATTACACATTAAAAAAAAAAGAAAAAGAAGAGAAGGGCAGAATTCTAGGAGCCCTTATTTTCCAGTGTACTCAAAAGTGGGAAAATACATAAAGTTCAAGAAACATGGGCAAGGCTGCAAGGAAGTGTGTTGCTCAGTGAGGAAACACAGAGGGGCGGGAAAAGCCTGAAGTTTGGAAGGAAAAACTGCAAGGTTGGGTGAGAATTAGGGCTCTCAGCAAGCAGGAGGCAAGGTTTTACTGCTTCCCTGAAACATCACGGGGCTGCAGTCTTAACCCTTTCTTCACCAGAAGTCTCCACTTCCGTCTATTTATAGAAAGAAAGATGGGGGAAGGGATTTGCTCCAGCACAGTTAACTTTATACAGCTATTGTATAGAACAAAGCGTAGGTAGGAAAGCTATTGAAAGGAGCCCTTTAATTCATCTTCCCCCTCAGTCTCATTACAGAACAATTGAGGAACTCTTGTGTTCTGTTTGTTACGGGTACACACCATGAATGGTACTCTTGGGCTCGTTCAACAGCTGAATAACCACACCCTGGCCTCCAGGGAGGAAGCAGAAGAGAGCCCTGGAGACAACACAGGCGTGTTTGGTCTTGGTTTCTGAGAGCAGAGGTACGCTTTTTAATACCTGAGGAGGAAGTGAAATAGAAGAAGTACTGGGGGGGGCTGGGCAGCTTCCCTGAAGGACTGAAACTGTGGGCCTGAGAATCAAACAGCCTTGGACCTAAGAGAAAAATCTTTAGAAGCAGCAGCCTACCATGAAGAATTAAAGGGCAGGGAGGGGCGCAGCCCAAGCTGATGAGAGTCACACGAGTCCAGAGCTCAGGAGGGAAGTGGATTCCTCTGGCTCTGGAAGGAAAAATGTCTCCATGACTGCGGAAAACCTGGAGCCACGCCAAAGGCTCAGATTTGAGAGAGCCTGGGGCCGTGATCGCCTAGTGTTTAGCACTCTGCGTTGGGGAAGAACTTGGCTGCCATATGCAGTTGGGCAACGAAACAGTCACGATGCTATCTTGTGAGCATTGATGCTGCCTAGAAACCAGAGTGATACAAATGGTGGCCTGACCTTCATGATCATGCTTCAAGTGGCAACTGGACTCTAGGGAGGTCGTTTTTCTGGGGTCAGTACAGAAGGTCAAGCAAACCAAAGCAGCACCTTTCCCCCTAAAGTTTACGTAAATGCGTGAGAAAGGTCCATTTGTGACACACTAAAATACATACATGCCAGAACAGCTTTGTAGAAAATTGTATCTGCTTTTTTAACAGTTGTGGTAAAATACCCCTAACCTAAAATTTACCGTCTTAATCACTTTAAAATATACAGTTCAGTGACATTATGTACATTCACACTGCTGTTCTGTTGTGCATCTGTTTTTTCTTTTTTTTTAAAGAGTTTGTGAAGCACTTCAGGATTTTGTGGTTTATTTGGTTGTTATTGAGAACATTAAGTATGGCCATTCAAGAGACTGGGAAATGCCTCTAAGTGGAGCGTTTCAGTTAGCAGAGGACTGGCTTTGATTCTCTTAGGGTTCCTGTTTTTCACAGGGTCTAGAAGGTCTGTTATCAGCTCCACATTGGGCAATGAGAGCGTGACCGTGTGCTGGTCACAGTGTGTTAGTCTGACAGGCAGTCTTACAGATGCATGGAGAGCACGAACCCGGAGCCAGACTGCAGGGCTTTGAACTGAAGCTGTGACACTTACTAGCTGTAAGACCTTGAGAAGCTGCTTTAGGTCCTGTGCCTCTATTTTCTCTTGTTTAAAATGGAGGCAATAAGGAGAGGTGGGTATATATAGCTCAGTGGTAGAGTGCATGCTTAGCATTCACGAGGTCCTGGGTCCATTCATTAAAAAAAAAAAGCAGTAATAATATCTACCTTATTGAGTGGCTATGAGGAGTAATTGAGTGACTATACAAAACCCTTAAAACAGTGCCTGTTATGTCTTAAGAGCTGTGAGGCTTGGCTATTATTTTTAAGGGAGGGAAGGGAGAGAAAATGAGAGGTGGAAGGTGGAACAGAGGGTGATGTTCCTGCAACTGAGCTTTGAGATGGAGAGAGACGGAGCCAAGTTGATGCAAGAGGGTGAAGTCAAAACAAAACAAATCAAAGCCAGGGTGGAAGTAGTTTCTATCCATAATAGAGGAGCTGTTCATGACGCTGGGCCTGAGGCAAGTTAAGAGTCTTTCATTTTGCTGATGTTTTGTTTTGGATCCTTTTGCTGTGATAAATCAGAGGCTCAAGTACAACTGTATGCTAAAGTCGACAAGTCCTCCTAGCAAACTATTGAAGCCAGAGATTGTCTTGGGGAACCCCTCCCAGGGAAATCTTAGAACATCACTGTTTTAGTCACTTCAGAGGCTGCCTACTGTTTGGGTTCAGTGCTAGGATGAGTGGTGAGAAACCCGGTCAGTCCTCTGACTACGTTGCCTGCTACCATAATTCCTCTGTATTTTTTCAGCTTCACTATTTTTTAGAGAACTTTGGATGATTTTGAAGCCCAGAATATGTTATTTGATGGTCATTCCTTTTCAGGCATGTAATGTAAATAAATTTAGTGATTTTTTTTAATCATCTAAATGTTTTAATGTTAGCTGTCATCTTTATTGACAACAACTAAGATTATCTTGAGCTTGAAATGCAATTATTGCATGAAGAAAATAGTTGTAATGGAATTTATTTTTGTGAAAAATGCACTAAAAGCAGCACGTACCTTAACTAATTAGATAATAATTTTAAAAGCTTTGAAATGCTCCAGAAATATTTTTCCTCATTCTTTTTCTGTAAGACCGTCAGTAACGTTATTCCACTTTAAGGTGAAAAGTTAAATAACCAAACTGAAGTGACTTCCTATTTCTGATACCTAACCAGTGTTTCAAACACGCCAACAAAATTCCTTTCTTGGATTTTAAAGGACCACACAGAAGGCTAAAATTTCCAAGGTAGCCTTGAATGGTTCAAATTACCTTTGGTTTAAGCATTTTTATACTTGTGATTGACCATTGGCTGTTTCAAGAGCAAAAAGAGCTCCCAGACAGGACTTCAGGCTTTGCTTTGGCACTTGAAACTTTCTCTTATTAGATTTCACCAAGAAACTCTTCCCTTTAGTTAGCTGTCTTTTGTATTATTCTGTGGGGTGACGAATTTTTTAATGTGTCTGCACAAGAGGTCTTCTGGGGCAACTGCTGCTACTGCTGAACATGTGGAAAGACAATTATTCTTTCAATCTGTGAAAACAAATTCCAACAAAAATTTTCAAAAACTTAATTAAAATGAACCTCTCTAGCTCATTCAGATGAAATTGCCATGTGGCTTTCAAAATAGCTCTTCCTGAGAAAATGCTCGTGAAAATAAAAACCAGACGAAGGCAGCTTAGTTTGAGGCTGGATTATGGGGAAATCTGAATGTTGGTTCCTGCATCTCTTACAGAGTAGGTCTCTGAAAGTTCTGACTAATCCCAGATCGTGATTCTAAGTCAGCGATGCTCAACATTTCTGTGCACATTCTAAACACTTTCACTTGATGAATGGATAAATAAAAAAGAAGGTCCACCTTCCAATGATCTCAATTATCCTGTTGGTTCCCTTACAGGGTAAGTATATATTTACTGTTTGAGTTTTCATGCCATTATCTTTCTTGAGTTATAAGAACTTCTGCTTCTATTTGCAAAGCAAAAAAATGTTCTCACTTAAAATGAGAAATTGAATCAATCTCCTAGACCTTTTTCTTCATTAAAAACAAACAAAAAAAAAAGGAGTAACATATGCTTCTGTGTTGTATTTGTTTGCTAGGGCTTTGGTACCAAAGTACCACAGACTGGGTGGCATAACAATGGAAATTTATCCTCTCACAACCCTGGAGGTTAGAAGCTCGAGAGCAAGATGTTGGCAGGGCTGGTTCCTTCTAAGGACTGTGAGGGAGAAATTGTTCCCTGCCTCTCCCCTAGCTTCTGGTGATTGCTGGCAATCTTTGGTATGTCTTTGCTTATAGAAGCATCCTCCCGCTCTCTGCTCTTATCTTCACAAGGTGGTCTCCCTGTGTGCAATGTCGGTGTCCAAGTTTCTTTTTTTTTTTTTCAAGGACACCAGTCATATTGGATTGGTGGCCCACTCTACTCCAGTATGACCTCATCTTAACTAATTATATCTGCAATGACCCTTTTTCCAAATAAGGTCATATTCTGAGGTACTGGGGGTTAGGACTTCAACATATGAATGGGGGGGGGGCGGCATGCAACTCAACCCATAACATGTGAGTGCACTTATTTTAACAGATTACTACGTGGCCTTGCATGAGAGATTTGTCCTCTCTGAACCTAAGTTTCTCCATTTCGTAGGAAGGGTGATTGTTACTGCTCTTACTTTCAGGATGGTAAGTCCCCAGGAAGCCAGGGACTGACTTGTTCTGTTGAATAAGCTGAGAGGGAAGTAGATCCAACTTTACTTCTGTCTGGAACCTGGAAGCAAGGCTGTCTCCTCACCCCATCTCCAGTACTGGTGGTGGAAAGTCCTTTTTTTCATTCAGTTCCAATCCTTGGACTTAGCTACGCTTCATTACCAGCTGAGCAGCAGTTACACACACGGTCCCATCCCCACTGCTAGGATGGCATAGCTCCCACCTCTCACCCTCCCAGTACCTGAGTAGTTACCACTGCAGGTTCTCATATCTGGCTCCATATTCTCCCTCTGATTTAGTGCCACCTTGGCCAACTAATGGCCTCCAGCCTCCTTTTCCCAGGACCTGCCTTGATCTCTCAAGACTAATAAGGGGGTAGAGCTGATGTTCTAGCCTGAGCCTCCACACCACCCCCAGACAATGGATACTTCACTGCACACTCAACAGTTCCTCTTATCCCACATCCTGTTAGATCTGAAACCCTCCAATAACCATATTGTCCAAGCTACACACAATGTGTTCCTAATTCCTAGAATGGAATTCACTGCAATCTGGCTTTTAGAGCAGTACATTTGGATATCCAGTGAACCAACCATAGGAACATTCTGGCAAGGTTTGCCATCACAAGGGGTTACTATCTATCAAAATCTTACAATGTATTTAATGAAACCTAGTGGACTGCATGCTTATAGACAAGCTTTCAGGATCATGAAGACATGGGCTGAGAGGGATGTTTGAAGGAAAAGAAGACTAACTGTGTGCTATAAGGAAAGAAAGTCAATCTAGCGGGAAGAACAGGGTGAAGGTTAATTTCATGTGTCAACTTGGCTAGGCTATGGTGCCCACTCATTTGGTCAAACACTAGTCTACATGAGGCTGTGAAGGTATTTGGTAGATGTGATTAACATTTACAATCAGTTGACTTTAGGTAAAGAAGGTTTTCCTCAATCATGCCTCATCAAATCAGTTGAATCTCTTAAAAGCAAAAACTGAGGTTTCCCAGAAAAGAAGGAATTCTGCCTCAAAACCGTAAACGTGGGAATCCTGCCTGAGTTTCCAGCCTGTCCTTTGGACTTCAGACTTGCCAACCCCCACAATCATGTAAGCCAATTCCTTAAAATAAATCTCTCTCTCTACTTCACTCTGAGTATTGCTTTAATGCTACCTACAGAGAGAGAGAGAAAGAGATTTTGTGTGTGTGTGTGCGTGTGTGTGTGTGTGTCCTATTGGTTCTGTTTCTCTAAATAATATGACTGATATGATCAGATGCATTCTTAGTTGTAGCCAAGAGGACAGAATGAATTTGAAAGAAGAATCTGAGATGAACTAACTGAGAGACTAGAAACCAAATCTTTGGTAATTTTCCACTCTGGGTAGTAGGGAAAGAGAGGAGAAAGATAATGGCATTTGACAATGCCAAATAATCTGCTTCCCACTTGGAAGTTACACCAATAGGGCAAAGTCCTGCAAGATGTTTTTTCAAATCCACATATCTGAGATCCAAAGGTGGAATGGATTCTAAACTTACCTCTACAAATAAATGCTTAGAAAATTCCCCTTGTGGACAGGCTATAAGCATAAGATGGACTTTCCTTCCAACTCTACACAGTTCTTGAAAAGATGCAATAAGTAGGTTATGCTAGCTTCAAAGGCAATGAAATGAATTATGGATGACTCAATGGAGAGAATTGAACAAATAAAAAGGTACATCTTCTGGGCCAAAAAATCAGCTAATTAAATCAAAACTCAAAAGGCAAACACTAGATGAGAGGACTTATTTATTAATAATACAGAAAAGTATTAATAGTCTTAGTATTTAAGGAGGTCATAACATTCACTAAGGACAATTCCAATAGATAAATGGGCAGAGGAATTTTCTACCAGATAACTCTCAAAAAACAGGCTGGCAAATATTTGAAAAAAAAATGTCCAACCCCGTAATTCAAAGAAATGCAAACAGAAGCAACAATGAGATCGCGTCTACCACCTATCAAATTAACAAATATGGGGAAAAAAATGAACCTATTTGCTGATAGGAGTAAATAGCCTATTGGAAAGCAATCTGGCAATATCTAAAGGCTTTAACCTAGTCATTCCTCTTCTCGGAATCTACCTAAAGAAGGCTTGAACCACAAAAATGTTTCACACAGCGTAATTTAAAATAGCAAGAAATCGAAATGTCCTACCAAAGAGGAATGGTTCATTCCTTGAATACGTGTCTATTCACTGGAAGTCTACACAAGGAACTCATAACAGAGACTGCCTTTGGAAAGGGAGCTGGGTGAGGAGTTGAGGGAGAATTACTTTTCACTGTACCATCCTGAAGTTTTTTAAACTTGCCCATGGATTCTGTTAACGTTTTGAATGTGCATGGTGTGTATCTTATATTTCTTTGTATTAGCCCACAGGAACATAGCACAATTGGGGCACATAATGGGTGCTCAAAAATACCTGTTGAACAGAAAATCATGTAATTTGGTGCTCAAAGACCCTGGGAGTAGACGTTAAAATCGGTCACTCTGGGTATTGCTTTAATGCTGACTTGTATATTTTAAGGTATATCAATTATCTTTTATACCATAAGTTACCCAAAAGTTTGCTAATCTGCCAATGAGAAAAACAAGATGATTGATGAAATTTTTTGCTGAAACTCTATATGGAGGGATGCAAAATGCCTTAATTCCTATGTATCCACCTATAATCTTTTCATAGTTAAATTAAATTAAACACCCTTCAGTATCGAGTAGGGAAACATACAGATAATCACAAGGTTTTAATTATTACAAAAAACAAAAATGTAAGTCGGGGAGAGTATAGTTCAGTGGTAGAGCATTTGCTTAGCAGGCACAAGGTCCTGGGTTCAATTCCCAGTACTGACACTTAAAAAAATAAATAATAAACGAAACTAATTATACCTACCTGCCCCCTCCCCTGCAAAAATAAAAATAAAAATAAGACAAACTGGAGGAGGGTATCGCTCAGTGGTAGAGCACATGCTTAGCATGCACGAGGTCCTGGGTTCAATCCCTGGTACCTCTATTAAAAAAAAAAAAGACAAATTTTAAAAAATATAGGGTCTGTTTTGAGCATTTGTAGAAATTATGTTTGTTTTAATACACTTTTTGAGGTGTTTGTAATCTACAGCAATCCTCTTACTCTCCTCTGTATGAGAGACAGGGAACAAGGTCATTACTGTAACAAATTGAACTCACCGGGGAATTTATTTCTTTGGTGCAGCTTCATGAATGAATGACATCAGTTGAGACTGGCACCTGATTTGGTACATGGATTCCTTTCCCTAACAGCTCCCCCGACCCCTACAATAGCCATTTACTTTCCAAATATCATCGTCGGCTGAGGAAATTAGCTGGCAAACTACCAGAAGGAAGTGTATGTCACTAAATGAAATTCCTGAAATGCAGCTTTTGTTTTTTGTTTCTTTTTGCTCTGCCAGCAACTTCAGATTATGAGAAAATGCATCCTCTGCGTTGGCATAGCGGAAGACAGTTCAGGACTGTTCCAGAAGGTACAGCCATTATTTGATACAAAGTACAAAGGGAGGGGAGTAGTGCTGGAGGAAAAGATTGAAAGAACTTTTCAACAAAGGATCTGTTTTTGCTTCTGAAATTCACGGAAGGAGTTGGTTTGATGTTGAATGAAGTCCTATGGGTGAAAGGCCAGCCCAATGTAAAAACGCAGACTTGGAGGCAGATGTGCAAATAAGATGTATTAACAAGAGAGTGAGGAGGACCAAGCTCAAGGGAAAAAGTAGTGAGCCAAGTTCTCCCAACTGGTGGAAGGGGTCTTGGCTGCAGAATTTCTCAATGAAAGGAAACCAACCCACAGATTCTCTGGAATGCAGGTGGGCTAGATGGTGGGAAATCAGAACATTTTATTAAACTGGAGAATAAAGACTGAGATGCTAGTAACCATAGCCTGTGTATCTGGGTCCCAGTGCACCAACTGACAAATTACCAGTTGCCAATTGCCAGCCTGGGGCCAGAAGTCCGGAAAGGCAGCCCAGTCAAATCTCAAGGGTATGCCTTGTCATTGAGGGAGAGGGGACAGTGTGCTGTATTTATTGCGATTTCCATAGTGTTTTCTTTGGTAAGAGGAAGAAGAAAGAGAAAAAAGGAGGAAGAGAAAAGAAAAAAGGAAAAAGACAAAAGATGAAGAAATTCTCGTTTCTCAGAGAATAAAAATGAGCAAAGGGAGGAGGTAGAGGCAGGAGCTAACCTTTATAGATGTCATCTCATTTCATCCTCTCTACAATCCCAAAGCAGGATTAATTTAGTCCCATTTTACAGATGAAGGAGGCACAAGGCTGTGCAGCTTTTAAGGCGTAGAGCCGACCTGGAACCTGACTACAATAATTCCCCTCTTTCTGTTCTGCACATGGAAACGTTCAACAGTCAGCAAAGAGGACACCCGTTTAGCCATGGTTCAGTCAATCAGTGTACACGTGTAAAGGGAAATCAGCATGTGAGACGTTACTTGCAGAATTGTTGCTGTAATGTGAAGTTAAATTTCACCTTTGGGAAAGAAGTAATGAAGGGCACGGAAAGGCCTTTAACTCCTTTACATCAATCCTGAGCACATAGAAATGGAAATTACAACCAGTTACAATGACTCGCTAAAAGACCTGGCCTTGGAAAAAAAGAAAGAAAGAAACCTCGATTAGTTTGTCCTGGAAATAAAAAGCTGGAAAGAGATGTAGTGTTCTGTGATACAAAAACTGGACTGCAGAGACTTGCTGGTAATTTAAATCATCACCCTCTTCCCCCCCTAAAAGGAGGGATGGTAAAACCTTGGGGTGTTTACAACTACAGAGATGCATTAAAAACATTTAACTTGGAATTCTCTGTTCTGACTCCCTTAGAACATCACATATCTCTTAAAATTGATGAATTGACTTAATGTGGCCTTGTCTAAAAGCAGAGATTTACGGGTTGAGTTCCTTTTTTTGGGGGGGAGTGGTGGTTGAGTTCTTTCTTTGTTGGTGCTGATGTTACATCAGACCCAGAAGGAGCCAAGACAGGTTCCAATGTGGTGCCAAGTCCCTCATTTCACAGAGGACAGTACCATGGTTCCAGACTCTGCTGGGTGCCTAGTGTCATTTCAAACCCTTTGCTGTCCTAAGACTCTTCAATCAGGCATCATTCACCCAGTCCTGTAACTACTTATCCTCTAGCTCCAGGGGAGGGTAGTCAGGGATGCAGCTGTGGTCCCCCCACAGCTGTGACTAAGGGCCCTAACTTGTGGTTTTAAGCTGCATACTTTGTCCTTGTCTTGGCCTCTTTCCTAGCTCCTGTCCCTGCATCTTATTAAAAGGGAAAAATATAGTGTCCCCTTAACTGACTATGGTAGAAATGAGACAAAACCACCATCATAACACAAATGAATGAATTACTCTTTATTAGTTATTTTTAGTTGTGGTAAAATACACATCACATAAAATTTACCACTTTAACTGTCTTAAAATGTACAGTGCAACCATCACCACCATCCATCTCCAAAAAATCTTGCAAAACTGAAACTCTGTACCTATTAAATAAAAACTGCCCATCCCCCTTTCCCTCCAGCCCCTGGCAACCACCATGCTACCTTCTGACTTCAGGTATTTTATTCCTCTAGATACTCCGTATAAGTGGAATTGCATAGTATTTGTCCTCTTGTGACTATTTCACGTAGCATAGTGTCCTCACGGTCCATCTATGTTGTAGCCTGTGTCAAACTATCCTACCTTTTTAAGGCTGAGACCACATTTCATCCTTTTAACCACTGATGGATGATTGGGTTGCTTCTTCTTTTTTTTTTTTTTTTTGGCTGTTGAACTGATTTTTTAAAATCTTGCATTTGATTCAAAATTTTAAAGAAACTTTCAAAGTACTTTTCCATATATGATCTTGCTTTATTCTATTTATCTTCATTGTAGTTAGGGATAAATGCATAGGGCTATGAGTTTATGAGTTTTGAAAGGACAATCAATCACAAAAGGTGGAGAACAACCACCCAAAGTATCACACTGCAACCAGTCCACGGAGAGGCCTTAGCAAAGTCACCCAGGGTGAAGAGGCTCTCACCATCTTGGGTGTCGGGTTGCCCTTGGCACAGTGGAGAAGTCCAATGCCAGGTTGGAGCAGGCAGGAGAAGGAAGGGCTTGCTCTAGACCCTGGCATTTGTAATCTGCTGCCCTGTCATTTAATTGTATGCAAAAATATATATATACTAGGTTTGACGTTGTTGTAACATAAATAAGGTCAGAACACAAAGAAGATCAACTCTCTTGCAATTTGTTTGTTAAACCTGACATTTGCATAGTGCAGGATGAGGGAGATTTTTCACCATGGTTATCCCCATCAGATGGAAGATTCCACAGAGCTAATAAAAAGAGAAAGCAGCTGAAGAATATGACAAGTAACTGATGAGCTCACCAACATTCATTCAGTCATTCAACAAACATTTAAAAGGATGTGGTAGTTTCTGCCCTTTCTTGTGGGTTTTCTGACTTGGTCTTTGCAAAAGCCCTCTGCGGCTGGCCTGTTTAGTCACATCTTACAGGGTTTGTACCAGGCACAGTGCTGAGGGCTGCTCATGTGCTGTGATTTACAGGCAGGGGGGCCTGGCCTGGCTCCACCATTACCAGCTGGGCCACCTGCAGAAGTGGCTTCACTAACCTGAGTTTCAGCTTCCACATTTCTAAATGAGGTCAATAATAAAGTCCACCTCCTAACGCTGTTACAAGGATGGGATGAGATAAAGCGTGCAAGCCATTTCATCCAGTGCCTGGCAGACAGCCAGCATGCAACATAGTCATCATTGTTACATAGATGCATATATATACATTCATCTCCATTTACCTACCCAACATATACATATACATATATATAATTTATATACATATGTAATTTATATATATTTATATATAAATTTATATATCCCATGAGGTATATATCTTTTTTTTTTCTATTTTACTTTTTTTTAATTGAAGTATAGTCGATTTGCAATGTTGTATTAATTTCTGGTATACAGCACAGTGATTCATTTACACATATATGTTCCTTTTCCCTTTCTTTTTCATTAAAGACCATTACAAGGTATTGCATATAGTTTCCTGTGCTATACAGTAGGACTTTGCTGTTTATTAGAGGTATATGTTCTTTATTTTATTTTATTTTATTTTTTAACATCTTTATTTATTTCTGTCACTCCCTCAAGAGGTGCAAATTTCAAATTTCCAATTTATCCCTTTCAGTTCCCTTTACCCCTTGGTAACCATAAGTTTATTCTCTATGTCTGTGAGTCTGTTTCTGTTTTGTGGATAAGCTCATTTGTGTCACTTTTTTTAGATTCCACATATAAGTGATATCATATGGTATTTGTCTTTCTCCTTCTGACTTACTTCACTTAGAATGACTATCAGAGTTTTATATTCTTAATATGCCCATTTAATGAATGAAAGTAGAGCATCTCAGAGAGATTAAATAACTGTCCAAGGTCTTGTGTGTCAGGAGTAAATAACAGGGGTGGGGTTCAAATCCTAGATCTCTTCCATTTGACAGTGGTGGATCCCCTGACCCGGGAAGTCTGTGATGACACCTGCGCTCCATGTGGAGTCCTGGGGTAGCTGCCTGTGGCAGTCCTGACCATGGCAGGGGGAGGTCAACAGGTGTGCTCAGTGCTGGGAGCTGGTCTGGGCCCCAGCAGCATCCTTACCATGTGGCAGCTGCTGCCTGGGTACACAACATCCACACCCCAGCTCTCCATCTGACCTGCACTCATTTGCAAGCCCTGAGACTCTTTTCCTGTGTCTTCACACCCCTCCCTCCTGGCCCATTCTTCTCATCTCTCTCACCCTCCCTTTGCCTTCCCAAAGCCACATTCTCCCTCTCCATTTTCCTCTAACCTTTTTTCTCACCTCCCTCCCTCCTAGCCTAATTTGGAATGGATCTAAATTATTCTGTGCTCATTAAACAAGGCGTTAAGTTTCCTGTCTGAAGTTTTCAAAGCAAATGAGTTGAATATTTAAACCAGGCTTTTAAAAAGCCTCAGATATCAGTGGCTTGGAGAGATAGAAGAATATATTATAAGGAAAGCAAATCCAGCAAAATGTTAATTGCAGAATCTAAGTGGTAGATAGATGGGTGCTCGCTGCGTAATTCTTTCAACATCTCTTTTATGTTTGGAAATTTTCACAATAAAATGTCGATGGCGAGGGAGTCAATGGCTTTCTATGTGTCCATTTCAGCGAATTTTTGTGGTGAAGAGGACAGGAACGGTAGCCTCAATATGAAAAGGTTTCTCCCCTATCCTGGCAGAATGTATTTTGGGGGTGGGGGTGGGGAATGGGTGTTCTCTGTGTTGGCGTCTCCTTTGGGAGGAAAATCACTGAGGGGCTCACCGGGGGGCTGGCAGTCAAGCGAGGCATCTTCAAACAAAGCCGGGCAGTAGCAGACATTGAGCTGTCGGCCTTTCTGGGAGGAACCACTAGCCTTACCAAAAGCTCTGATTTCAGCGAAGAGAATATGGGAACCGAGCTGAATCAAGGTGCCCAGGTGTTCTCACAAGAGGAGCCGCCGTAGGTAGGAGATCTGCAGAGAACCCCATCCCATTGGTCCCCTCTCTCTTGGCCCCATTGCCCTGGCTCACAAGGAGTGCCTCTCGCTGCATGAGTCACAGCCCAGTCCTGGAACTGAAGGTTCTGCTGGCAAAGATGACAGTGGCATACTGGCCAGGCACATTTGGGAAAAGTTGTGGTGTGTTTCCATTGCTGCTGCTGCTCCCGGACATCAGCGATCAGCTAGTTGAGCTGCCGTCTGCATGCTTTTCCTGAGCTGTACCTCCGTGTAGCCCTGTGAATTCTCTTCTGACTGCAGCCCTATAGAGGAAACTCCGGCAGTAATATATGCCTTGCTGGCTGGGGGAGGGCATGCCATCCACACCCCTCTCCCCGTACGGGTGACATTAAAGATCTTAGAGGGGTCTACACGGCACTGCAACAACACGCCAGCAGACGCACAGTGCTGGCTTGACAGAGCTTCTGATCAGAAGCAGCCCAAACGCTATCAGAGGGGACTGACTGGTTGAATAAATTACGCCACAGCCCTAAGAAGGGAATCTATGCAGCCTCTTTAAAAAGGCAAGAGAGTTGGGGGGAGGGTACAGCTCAATGGTAAAGTGCATGCACAAGGTCCTGGGTTCAACACCCAGTACCTCCATTAAATAAATAAATAAACCGAATTACACCCCACCACCACCAAAAAAGGACAAGACAGTGCTTTAGGTATTGACAGGAAATAATTTCCAAGCTACATTGAGCATTACAAATAAAAAGGAAGATACAGAACACTGTGTATATAGTATGTGCCCATTTGTGTGGTTAAAAATATGTCCCTCTGTGGTTATATATGCAAGAATATCTTTGGCTGTAAGTACAAGAAAGGTTAGCTCAGGGTGTGGGGACAGGAGCAAGGGTAAAATGAAGACTGACATTCACTAGATAAAATATGCTTTTTGTGTTGACTTTTTATCACGTGTGTATCTTCTATTAAAAATATATTACTTACATAGAAAAAGTAGAAACAAAACCAGACTCTCAAGGCATCAGAACCATAGTATTCAGGCTGCTCAAACTCCCTTTTCTCATGTGAGTCCCAGGTAATGAATTCAACACTGCAGCTGGAGAGCTGGAGACCAGGTCACAACACAGCAGGGACCTGTGGGCAACAGGCAACCAAGTATCTACTCTGGGAGCCCCATCCCCACCCGACCTGTGCCCCAGGGCACATTCCCTTGGCCATTTGCATCTCTAATTTCTGATTTCCAGGCAAATGATTTGGTGAGAGGGGAGGAAGTGAAAGGGGAAAATCAGTAAGGCTGGGGTTGGGAGTGGAAGTTGTGGCCATGTCAGGTGTTTCCAGGTGGGCCTTTGGCAAGATTCTCAGAGGTTAGTAGAGCTGTGGTCTCTCACACTCCCTAGGGCTCTGACTCCTGGGGACAATTGGCCCCAGATTTTGATGCCAAGCTGCCTAGGTTTACCCTCCTGACTCTGTCACTGACTGGCTGTGGGACTTGCGACATGATACCTTTTCTAAGCTTCAGTGTTTCGTTCAAAAAGTAGGAAGGAGGGTGGGGATGGAGGGTGAAAAATGCTGCTAAAGATGTCCAAAGGTCGTTGTTAAAATTAAGCTTTCCATAAATGTTGCCCAGCTGAGATTCTGGAGCCAGACTGCCTGGATTTAAATCATAGCTATGCCATTTCCAAGTTGCGTGACTTTGGGAAGTTTATTTAATCTCTGTACCTCAGTTGACTCATCTGTAAAATAGGCAGAATAATCATACCTACCTAGCTCATAGGACTTTCCTGAAGTATAAATAAGTTAACCCTTGCAAAATGCTTAGAATAGAGCCTGGTATGTAGCAATTTTTGAGCTGATAAGGTCTTACCCCAAGCTTTCATTTTTAATAATGAGGAACTGTGGTCCAGAGACGGACTTTCCAAGAGGGCACTGATCAGTGACAGAGTCAGGAGCAAAACCCAGTCTCCCAACTCCTAATCTAGACTATTTTCCACTGTTTACTTTAGGCCAAAATATCTTCTTACTTTCTGGTATAAAATTAGAAAGAAGTGAGGAGAAATCTGTTTTAGATCTAATAAAACAATATTGGGTTCAAATTCAGTGTGTGGCCACAGCCAAAATTTCTTGAGCTCTCTAAACCTCTTCCTTAAGAATAGGATGAGGATTGACACAACATTGTAAACTGAATATACTTCAATTAAAAAAAAAAAAAAAGAATAGGATGAAGATAATAACATGTGCCTCATAGTGGTGTTGAGGTAAGTGAGCTTCTACATGTAAAATGCTTGGCACATAGCATTTCTCAAAAAAAAAAAAAAGTTAATACCAGTTAGCAGCAGGTGATGGTGTTGTTAGGATCCAGAGTAACTGACTGGGTAACTGACTTTTATTCCTCACTCTTCCAGGGGCTTGCAAACTAATTTGACAAATGCCAATGTGGATAATTATTAACTGTATAGATTCATTTGGGTAGCAATTATTTTTAAAACAAATTGGAAATGTCAGCACAAGCTCGCTAATATCAGGGGCAGGGATAAGTTGGTTTTTATGAAATGAGATGATGAAATAGTATGGTAAATATGGTTGGTTTCTAAGTTGGGTTATAATATTTCTGATCAAAAGTACATGTGGCATCATCCAGAAAGTGCAAATTAACATCACAATGAGAAACAACCCCACACCCACTAGAAAGGCTAGAATTTGAAAGACTTTGACAATAGATACCAAGTGTCCGTAAAGAGGGAACCCATACTTAAAAAAAAACAACTCTCACGGTTTCTGTGGATCATAAATGGAGACAGGGTGCCATTGGCTCCACCATGTCTGGGCACGGCTGGAAGACTGAAGGCCAGGCAGGAACACATGAGGGCTGATTCACTCACACATCTGGTAGATGATGCTGATGTGGGCTGGGGGCTATTGTCTGGAATACCCACACCTGGCTTCTCCATGTGGCCTGGGCTGCTGCACAACATGGTGCCTGGGTTCCCAGGGCAAGCCTTCTGAGAAAGGAGAGGGAGGAAGGGGGAGAGCGAGAGACGGAGTTGCCTGAAAACAGGGATCACATCTTACCCATTTTTTTATACCTTCACAACAGTTTCAACCCGATAAGCACTTTGTAATTTAACAAGTGATTTTTTTCAAAATGTTTGCCTGTGTTATGGTTAATTAAATGTGTCAACTTGGCTGGCCCATGGCGCCCCTATATGTGCTCATTATTCTGGTGTTTCTGTGAGGATATTTTTGGATGAGATTAACATTTAAAGCAGTGAAGTTTGAGTAAAGCAGATTGCCCTCCATAATGTGGGTGGGCCTCGTCCAATCAGTTGAAGGCCTGAATAGAACAAAGACTGACCTCCCCTGAGCAAGACGGAATTCTGCCAGCTGACCTGCCTTTGGACTTGAACTGTAACACTGGCTTTTCCTGGCCTCCAGCCTATCAATTCACCCTGCAGATTTTGGACTTGACAACCTCCATAATCACATGAACCAATTCATTTAAATCAATCAATCAGTTAATCTCTACACACACACACACACACACACACACACACACACACACACACACACACACACATCCTATTGGTTCTATTTCTCTAGAGATTCCTAACTAATACAACCTGGCTTCCTGGTATCACCAAAACCATGAGCTTCTTGACCAGAAGGTTTTGCTCTTGGCTCATAACTGCAAATGAGATTTTCATGTAAAATATTTCCTGTGCTACTTCTTAGTAGTAGACAGTGAGCCCCTGATACACAGCATTTACACAGCGGCTGCAAAAACCTTGTAACGAGGTGGCAGTTCTCAGTGGTTTTGGGAGGAGGACGTGAGCAGGAGCCATTACACGGCCCATCAGTAATCTGTTGCAAAGAAGCTGTGCTCATCAGCGCAGAAGTAAATCTTTCATTACTGGAAAATGTGAATCAACTCATGTGAAACAGGGTTCTGTCAGCTTGTAAAACTTAATTATGTTTTTAACTCCATAAATTCGACCAAGTAAAGACGTTTGAAAAAAATACCTAACTTCCAGTTGGAACCGGCAGAGAATTCATGGCAAGAATGTAAAACGGGTACCATATGTTCAGAAATTATCTGCATTTTAATTGTTCTCTTTAACCCTGTCTTCCAGCAAGGATGTCAGCTTGAAATAAGTTGCCCCATTTCCTCTTAGACAACAAACCCTGGATGATTCTTAACTTTCAGAAGAACTTCCCCCAAAGAAGGGAAACTAGAATGGGGAGAAAAATCAGTACGGGGCTTAAGTTTTTCACTCTTGGGGAGTTAAGAAAAACACTGCAGCGTGAGGACAAAAGCTCCCTTGTTTAAGCGTTTCCCCAGCTGCACTTCAACTAAATATATCCTGGGCAGAGTGTTTTCATTTCTCCACCCCTCTCCTGGAGCCAATCACAGGGTGACAAACAGCTCAGAGGCCCCATGGGACTGACTCTGCGGAGGTAGTGTCTTGGTTACCGGCTTGGCCTTCCTGCCCAGCACAGGCTACCCCCTGCACCGCCCTGCTCCCCTCCTCCCTGGGAGGCTGCAGGGAGCCCAGGACAGGCGGCTGCGGGCTCTGCTGGGAGAGGAGGCCTGCAGGGGTTAACTCATCAGCCTGTCTGGAATTCATGCACCACCTGGGCTGGCGGCATGAATGACTTATTGTTTCCCCTCTGAACGGTCTGAGAAGGGCTTCTCTGGTGTCAATAACCGAAGCAAAGTAAAATTGGTTTTTTTTTGCCTTTCCACATAACCAGCTTTCTAAAACTGAGTATAGAGCTGGGAATTGGCGGCGATGGTAGCCAAGGTTACTGCTCTGAGTTGGTCTTCGGGGACAAAGGATTTAAATTTACTGTCCACAAACAGAAAGGAGGCCTAAAGCCAGGGGTCCTCTGATTTACAGCATGTGTGACGGTCCTATAAAATGAAGCAAACTTAGTTTAGACCTCTTACCTGCCTAACCCTGCGGCCTGGCTGGATACAATATGAGATTTTACGTTATCCATGATTTGTATAAATGGAAATTTTGACCGATCATTTCCCGTGGCTAAATTTAAGACTCGTAGTCTCACACCCCTAGTCCTAAAGCAGCATATTAATAATCGTGCCCCACCTCACATCCTTGTGTATGGTGCCCTTCCTCGTTGTCAGCGAGTTTTACTCTCCTTGGGAAACTGGATTGGAGGTTTTTCCTAGACTGTGGGATCTCGTACCTTTCATGAGACATCTCAGTCCAAAAGCTGGAGAGGAAGGCCAGACGTGTGTCGTCGATAACACATTTTGAACTCTTGTTGCTTTGGACTCTTTCTTCTACTTATTATATTTTTAGGTATTTGAAGGAAAATATTCAAAAAAGGAAAATGTCAAAAAAAAAAAAAAAAAAGAGAGAGAGAGAGAGAGATATAGAAAGGAAAGGAAAAAGTCCTGTGTAGATTCAGGACCCGGGTTCTAACTCAGTCTGGGAGGCTGGCAAGCAGGAGGGTTTTCCTCATCAAATTAAGTAACAGCCCTGAATAGATTTCGAGTTATTTTGACTTGGAATAAGGCTGATGACAGTTGATACTGCAGAAGAGAGGAGACGCATGGGATGCGGAGATGAAAGGGGGTGTTAATAAAGCAGCAGTAGATGCCTTTGTTTTCATTGTTATCAATTAGTTCATGTATCCTTTAAATTTCTGCAGTAATAGGAGACCGATTTGGCTTTGGCTGGTTTCTGGTGATATATGGGGCCACTCTATCCCGCGGGTGGAAATTCATGTTGATTCTGAATTAGAAAGAATCAAAATAACAAAAAATATTTTCCTCTCTTTCAAACCTATAATTGCTGTAATTTAGCAAATTGAGCATCTTTCTTTGATTGCTAATATCCTTAAAGTCAGGTATCAAAATATTTGCATTACTCTTTTTGAAGCTAATGAAAACCTGCAAAGATTAAGTATTTCTCCATTTTTGCAGGCAGGACACAACTAATGCAGCATGCTTCAAGAAATGGCAATAATCAAGGCTTCCTTTTCTCACACTGAACCACAGCTAAATGGGTGGTTCTCTGCGGGGGAAGGTACAGCTCAGTGGTAGAGGGGGTGCTATGCACAAGGTCCTGGGTTCAATCCCTAATACCTCCATTAACAAGTAAATAAATAAATCTAATTACCTCCCCCTAAAAAAAAAGTGTAGTTCTCTGAGCCTGTTTTATATCATATACAATTAATCTATTTACCAACGAGCTTCCTTAGCTACCAAAGATTTTATGGTCCCTGTACCAACAGTATAATCAGGCATAGCTGTTGAAATATCTGGAGGACGGCGACTTCAGACAGCAGAACAGACACAAGCCTACTACGTGCTGTGTGGTTTGGTTCTTCTGGCAGACTGGAATGTAGATTTCTGGGAAGCTTCTAAGCTTGGAGAAAGCAGAGTTACTTCTATTTTCTCGTTTGTACAGCCACCTTCTCCATCCTTACTGAGTCTTTTAATAAAAACTCAAGTTTCAGGACTCCAAATTTGCCTTAGTTCCTTTCTCGTGGATGGTGGGTTCATTCCATTTTTCTCAACTCCAAAGTAAACACAATTTGCATAGCTGATTAGTTTTTTTCCCCCATGCACAGACCTCGTTCGCCATGAGTTTAATAGATGTAAAATGATCTGATGCACTCTTTCCCTTGAGAACCGTATTGTATACCCTTGACTTGTTTGTAAGTGGACCTAACAGGAAAAGTGGGGGTTCTTAAGGACCAGGTATGTCAGAATCGACGGTGAGGCTTGTCCTAACTGATCCCACCCCCAACCACTGCCCTAATAATTCTCCACATTTGGAAATGTCTAATAGGGCCAAGCAAAACAATAATTCAATGACTTTAAAATGCCTGGCAAGGAGAAGGGGACAGATGACTTGAATTATATATCATGATTCACAGCAGGTTTAGAACGGAAAGGAACATTTTGTCTTGACTTCATATGGTCTTTCCATACTCACTAATGCCATTACAGGACGGCAAACACTCCAGGTGTTCAGAAAGATACTCTATTCCATTAAACCGGATGAGATTCTGGTTCAAATAATGTAACTCTAAGCTATGAGAATTTAGATAGAAATAATAATTTTACATCTTTCCTGGAAAATAAAATCTCTAGTAAATGAATCCCTGGAATGAAAAGCATTTCTAACTTCTTAAATATGGATTTGTTATCTTGGTATGTTTTTTAATTTTTTTTATTTTTTATTTTATTATTTTTTAACACTTTTTTTTATTGAGTTACAGTCATTTTACAATGTTGTGTCAAAGTTATCTTGGTATGTTTTACGTGAGACAAAACAAGAATACCCTTCTACTCTGTACATGCTCCATACCTCTCATCTCACTGGCGTTGGAGGAGAAAAGACAGTATTTATTTTATTTTTATTTATAATATTGTATGAATTTCATGTGTACAAGATAGTGATTTACAATTTTTAAAGGTTATACTCCATTTATAGTTATTACAAGATATTGGCTATATTCCCTATGTTGTACAACATATTCTTGTAGCTTACTTATTTTACTTATTTTATACATAGTGGTATGTACCTCTTAATCCCCCATCCCTATCTGGTCCCTCCCCTCTTCCCTCTCCCCACTGGTAACCATTAGTTTTCTATATCTGTAAATCTGTTTCTTTTTTGTTATATTCACTGGTTTTATTTTTTTAGATTCCACCTATAAGTGATATCATACAGTATCTGTCTTCTTCTGTCTGATTTATTTCACTAAGTGTAATACCCTCCAAGTCTATCCATGTTCTTGCAAATGGCAAATTTTCATTCTTTTTTATAGCTCAGTAATATTCCATTGTGTGTGTGTGTGTGTGTGTGTGTACATACATCTTTTTTCTCCATCTGTTGATGAACACTTACGTTGCTTCCATATCTTGGCTATTGTAAATAATGCTGCTGTGAACATTGGGGTGCATGTATCTTTTCAAAGATAGTATTTATTTAGATGCTCATTTTGATATGCAACAGGACTAACCATTTCCTCTTGTTTGCAAGTTTTACAAAATAGCTCTCAGTTCTATTCATCAAACATTGTCTATCATATATAAGATTATATATATAAAATGATATATATATATACACATATATAATCACCCACATAAAGTGAAATTTTTTTGTTCTGTGCATTCTATGCCTATTGCATCATTAAGGACAAAGGGCATATATATAAACTTATCTCACTGGTTTTTGATAAGGTAGTTGCCATAGGAACTGAGCACCACATGCACACCCAACCAAAACACAGCAAATGGCAGAAAAGATGTTCAGGATGAAATTGAAGGATGGGCTAAAGGTGGTAAACTGGGAAGTCGAAGCAGCTGGATTTAAAAGTTTAGAATCTTAACCATTTGCTGAACGTTTCTTTTCTTCCTTCTTTCCTCCTTTCCTCCAACTGATTTTGAGTATCTATCCTAAGGGTCAAAACCTCAAATATCTACAGGGGCCAACAAGATAACATAAATAAGCAAAGCAGGTGCCTAATAAACACAGAGGCAACTCTTCATCCCACCAAGAAATGGGCTCTCTCCCATTATTCTGGAAAGACACTTTAGTCTTGTTCTCTTTTGGTGCTGAGAGAGAGTTTCCTCCAGGAAAGTACCAGTGCACACTCAGAATAAATGACACATCATACTGGGCCTCATGAGGAAGCAACAGGGAGTGGCAAAGCCTGCAGAAAAGTGACGAGCCCGTGTGCCATCTAACGTAGCCCATCTCTGCATCAGGCACCTGCTGCCCTGTGGAAGCAGGCCCAGGGTGGCCATATCTGATTCTTTAATAGAAGTCAAATACCATGATTTGTACACGAATCTGGATTTAAAATGTGACCTGAAATTTAAAAACAAAAAATTGAGAAACAGCCAAACATAATAGTTTGGTGGGCTGGATTAGGCCTGTCAGTCACCAGTATGAGATCTCAGACCTACTCATTAGGCACCCTGCTATGAGGTGCTGGGAATACAGGGATTTAAAAACAATAACAGCAACAGCTTTGCTCTCTCGAAGTTTATGGCCTAGTCCATCATACATGAGTACACACACCTAGGTACCAAGCGGTCTGGCAGCCCAGGGGAGACCCAATCAGAGGAAGGTGAGTGAATAGGGAAGAGGGTCAGGGAAGAATTCCAGAAAGAGGGTCTAGCTAAGCTGTCTTGCTAGTTGAGTCAAACAAGCAGACATGGTGGAGGAAGGTGGTACAGGCTGAGGTGTCAGCACATGCGAAGGTGCAGAGGCCACAAGCAGCCAGAGCCTTGAGCTAAGAAGCTAACATCGGTGTTTGAGACTCAGGGGGTCAGTGGAGGGAAGAGGTCCTCCCAGTCAGGCATCTCCAGGAGGACCAAAGACTGAAGCCTGAACTCAAAGGAACGTGAAAGCCAGTTGTCCGTTTGGCAGTTCTTGGACACATTCTCACAGCTGGTGCAGCACACAAATTCACTCAGCATCTGCTAGGAATTAGCTGTCATTTCAAAGAAGCCAGGAAGTAGAAATTTGAATCAGAATAGAAAACTCAAAAACAAAAACAAACAAACAAAAAACAGAATACAAAACTCAATCCTCCATATTTGGTAATACACTTCCCGCTTCCTGATATTTAACTCATTATTATGTCTGTGAAGGGGATGGGCCAGTGAGGTGCACATTTGAATGCAAGCTGATTCTTTGATTGGAAGAAGTGGCCTGAGTTGTCTCTGTATCCTGTGTCAGGGTAAATATAAATCTAAATAAGTAAGTAAATAAATAAGTCTCCCTAGTACTGAAAAGGAGAGACTCCCCTTGCCTCAACCCTGTTTCTTCAGCATTTACATTAGAAATTTTGTGATTGTAAATTCTTTCTCTGCCCCTTTGAGAATTATGCAAACCTTTTTAAACGCTAAAGAAGCCATTTGCCAGCTTTACAACCCAGGGATGTCTTTCTCAATGACCTGGGAGCCATCTCTTTGAAATGCAATCCCCAAGGAAGATAATGTCCCTATTTCTTCTCTGTGGAAAGATTACACTCCGTGGGAGAGTAGGAGTCTAACTTCAGTTGGTGCCTATTTCCAACTAGCAAACCTGCCTCCTGTGGTAAAAAAATATAAGGTGATTTTTCCTTTGGATCAACTAATTAGCTGACACAGATAGCAGCTACTAAATTACCAAGGTGAATTTAGGATGAACTGTATGTGACAAATGGTGCTGTCAAGTCCTCCTACCTAAGGACTAGCTAGTGTTGATCGGGAGAACAGGTAGTAATAGGGTATATCCCCTTAGCTACGTATAAGTGAAATTTCTGTTTTTGCAATCTTTCGGTGGATTGCCTGTGATGAACATCTTATTTTGGTTTAATGTTTATTCAATAATAAAATGGTTTTCTTTCTCGTCTACTTTCGGGGAGAGTTTTTGGGGGTTGGCAGGAGATTTTGTTTTTAATTATATTCCCCCAACATCTGCCACCAAGGTTGGCCGGGTTTGGGTCTTTCAGCTCAGGATATGGTAAGCATCTAAGTGCCCTGACTCATACAAATGTGAAACGTCTATTCATGGCAAGGCAGAATATTTTTCAGGGAAAGAGACTTTCACACTCTCCCTGAAAGTGCCGCAGTTAGAAGACATCAAGTACTCTCTGCAGTATTCACAGACAGCTCTACGGCACAATGGCAGGCTAACACAGACTCTCCTCAGACTGTCTGGGTTTGAAACTCCGTTCCACCATTTACTAGCTGTGGTGTTTCAGGCACTTAACCTCCTAGCGCCTTGGTTTATCTGTAAACCACAGATAAAAGTGGTGGTACCTCTTTCATAGCACAGTGCTTTGCAGAGTATAAATCCTCAATAGTTAATCAGAATTATTCAGCAACATTGTTTGATAATTTGTAAATATGCATAAACACTTCTGGGATACAAAGATGGATAAAACATAGTTACTTAATCCCCAGAGGAATTTACATTCTTGTAATAATTACAATGGTGCCATGAATTGGGGCATAAACTAACTTCTTACGAAAAAGAAAAACAGAAAAATCCACAGGTAGTTTTAAAGGGGGAGGGGACACGGCCACGGGCTATTACCCTAATTGAGCTCCACATAATTATACGGTCTTTATGGTTAAGCGTCATATTCCAGTTTAAAGGTAAGAAGACTTCTTCCTGAGCTAGTTTAACAGGAAAAACCAGACTTCTTACCAAAAGAAAGAAATGTATCACCAACTAAGAAGCCAAAAGCCCTGCAGCAGAAAGGCTGAGACCAAGGCTTACAGGCTGTAAGGCACTCCCTGATCTTTCTCCTATCCAGACAACCTAAAAGGATTTTTGCAACCTTATAAAAGTAACTAAATATTGACATGGAACACTCTTAAGCCAACCATATGATTCTTGCTTTCTGCTAAGCTCAACTGGCTTTGTTCCTGGCGTATAGGACACGTCCTGGAGGCCATCTTGGAAACAAAAGGGCGATGCGGGTGGAGGAGGTGGTATCCAGGCAACGGGAGGCGCGCTCCGCGCAGCCGCAGTCCGCCGTGCCCGGCAGGCAGTGTGGGCGGAGCTGGCAGAGCGGTGGAAAATTACTGGCGCTCCTCTTAAAGGAACCTGGGCAGTTCCTATCCTAAGCACCGGCTCCAGTCGCACTTGTAAGCTAAAATTTCCTAGAGGAAGTAAAATTCAGTTAGCAATTTCAGAGGCAGGACTAGTCTATAAACAGGCAAATAATGTCGGAATGAATACCCTTCCTCCTAATCAAGTTAAGAACAGAAAACCGAAAATCTGAAATATCGACTCTGGGGCAGGAAGAGATACTGAACACACAGGAACTGGACGCAAGGAATAACTTCACGAATAAAGTCACATTGACTGTGCAACAGGTTTAAAAATGATTGGGCTCTGAAGCAAAGAAAACTCATTTTTGACAGACGGGTTGACAAATTATACTGAAAATGACAAAAACCAGGATAAACGTGTGTAAAACAGGGTGGGTTTAGCATGCATCAGAAAATTTATCCTCTATAGATAAGTTTTTACAAAAGAAAAAATAATCAATGAGATTTTCCCCCCTTCTTCTTAGTCATCAAAGAACTTTTCTCCAAGTTAGAAGCTTTTATGATTTACAAGTTAGCGGTAGTTTATTGCTGTCTTACTTTTCTGAAAGAACAGATAAATAACAATTCTCCTGGGTTTTATAACGTAAACATCAAAGATACATTCTTTCTGGCTCTGAGATTTCCCCTTACCAAGCTATGTTTACTAGAAGCCATCCTGGAAACAACGGGATGAGAAAGAAATACTGGTCTTCCCAAGGTAAAGCTCTTAACACATTAAATCTCTTCAGTTCGTTTCAAAAGATGAAAAAATTGCCCTTCGCTCTGTTCCTCCTCTGACGGTTTGTTCGGAGGTAGTTGTCTTCCCTGTAATAAACCGCTATCAGGCATCCCCATCACCCCCTGTTCTGATTGCGGACATTATTGTGGGAGTCAGAATGGATTGTCACCAGTCGTGGAGGTGATGTTCCAGGCTTACCCTGGTCCTGGGAAATTGATTTTCCACACTCGACTGAGCCATTTCCCCCGATGCTTCTCGGCCATATTAAAGACACATTTTCACCCCACTCTCCTTTTAAAACGTCCCGTTTTATCCCTAATGTAAACTCTCATTCTGATCGCCACTTCTTAGCAATTTTTGAGGGACGTTTCCTATTTCTCAGAACGCAAAGCTGTGACATTTAAGTACTGAGCAACTGTTCTGCATGAGTTTAGACACCTAGGACAGTGCTTAGCCTGTAATTTTCAACTTTGGATGTTAAGGAAGGGAGACACGTCTCATTATCTTACTTTACACAATGGGAAAATGAATTGCATGTAACAAAAAGGTGTGTGGTGTACAGCTGTCATCCACTTTGAAGCTTCAGGGGAATGTGATTTAATGTAAAGGGACTTGTGCCTTGGAAACAAAAATATGTGCAGCTGCACTTGGTGCCTGAATTTTTCTTCCCCCCCACAAGAGCGTTTATCAGTGCCAAGAAACTGAAATTGGAAAATGCCCCATATTGGATTAAGATGATGTTTCTAACTTTTAAAATAGTCTTGTTGTGAAATAATGCTTAATGGCTCCTGAAATGGCCAGTTGCAGGTGCCAGCGCTGCGTAGGGAGGCTACCACCTTCCCTCTGCAGGGAAGCGGCATTTTACAGCCCAAACAGCTCTGCGGGGTTTCTAATGGCCAAGAGTCCCTGTAGCGATAATCTCCTGTTACTTTAAATTTACTGCAGAATAAAAATGGAAAAAAGTATAGCGACTTCAGATGTAGATCTGGATTTTCCTTCTCAGATCCAATTCTACTGTTAAGTGGCTGAGGCTAAATTTGTATAAATTAGAATCTAACTCTGATAGTTAAAATATAATGAAAGAGTTTTAGCAGAAGGCAAGTGTTTAAACATGTGTAAGAAACTTTAGAAGCAGAGTTAGTAGATTTTGGTTGCTTATTTATTTAATAAAGATGGTAAGATTGCATGGTTCATGGCATTTTCTAAGGGGAATTACTGCGTTTGAATGCAGCAAGGCAGGGTTTGGGAATTCGGCCTTTGAGGTAGGGCTGCCAGATAAAATACAGGAGGGCATCCAGTCAAACTTGAATTTCTGATGAACAATTAATAATCTTTTTAATATAAGTAATATTGGGGACATAATTAAAATATTATTTGTTGTTTATCAGAAATTTAAATTTAACTGGGCAGCTTGTATATTTATCTGTTAAATCTAGCAATCCTATTTAAGGGCATTAAAGAGGGCAGATGTAATTAGACTTCTCCACCTGCATTAGAGTGCTATACGCCACCAAAGGGTTCCACTTCAAGATGCCAGGCTGAGATGTGACTACAACACACAGCATACAAGTATATTTTCCCAAATAAGTCACAGAGGTCCATCATTCACAGCTCTTCAAATTATCATTAGCATTTACTATTGCCTTGTTCATTCATCCAACAAACAATATTGATTAAGTGCCTGCCGTGTGCCAGGCATAAATTCTGGGAGGAGTAAGATAAACAAGGTAAAAATCCCTGTCTTTGAAAAGTCCTTATTTTTGGCAGGTGGACTACCATGTAAAATAACTGCAGTGAATACCAGTGATCACAAGTCTGAGCAGAGACCCATGGCAACATCAAGTTTATCTGACTGAGGCAGGAGGAAAACAGGAAGGCTTCAAAGAGGAAGTGATTTTAAATGAAGGAAACTGAGCTGGTGAAGTAGGACAGAACATCAGTGGAGCAAATTGCATGTTTAAAGGTAAAGAGTATGAAGACATTATCGCTATTTAAAAAAAAAACAACGAAAAACAGAACAGGGCAAACCAACAACAACTACAAAAAACAGTGAAAAGTCAGGTGTAGCAGAAGCTACAAGAGGGTTTGCTAGGAATGTCTGATAATAAAGGGTGGGCCAGATTTTAAAGGTGAGGCTGGACAGAGCTCAAATTCCCCTCGGGCAATCAGAATAGGATTAGGGCAGTGGTGGGAGAGATGGTTATAGAAGACCTTTCAACTCATTCTTCAGAAAAATAAAAGTGTGTGTGTATCATCTTGTCCCGGATCCTTGGAACATAAAAATGAATACAATATCCACCCTTTTAGATGCTCTGGGTTTTACAGGGAAACCAGTCATGTGGACAGTTACATATAATGGGATTTAAGTTATATTTAAAACACAGGGCAACTCAGGGAGTAGGAAGGAGGTAGAAACTGGGAAGGAATAAATGCTTAGGCCTAGAGAGCCCTGACCTTGTTGGAATGTGCCCACAACTTGCCAACAGAGCAGCCAAGACTCTGGGCCTAGAGTCTAGGACAGAAGACAGCTTCAATTCCCTCTGATTTCTGGCAGGACTGAGTTAAGGGGCAAATTTACAAGGACTTTTTCTTTCCTTTTTGAGAGTGGAATCTTGAGGTTTTCAAAGGCTCTGGAAATAAAAAATATTTTCTCTTCACTATCCGCCCCCCACCCCCACCCCCCGTCTTCATTTATAGCAGTAGATTTTTAAACTTCAGCTCCTAGGAAACAGTTTCCAAGAGTTATAGCTTCCAAAAGCTATTCAAAGTCAATGCCCCTTAAAAGAACTCAAATGAAAAATATTCATCCATTTACTGCCTTGGGTATCAGCTATGAAATCTAAATGGTAAAACAAACAAATCTAGAGCTGTTTGGAAAGGATCACAGTGAATGAATCTCTGATAATAGACTTTAATCTCAGATGCACAGTGCTGATGTAGCTAAAAAAATTTTCGCGTTATTTATTGCTGTGCATCTGTAGAATCAGACGACTTAGTAACTGGCCTCAAACGCTATATTTCCAGAGATAAGCCTCTGCACTGTCGCTAAAAGGAAGACTGTTAGAGAATAAGAATGATTGCCATATATGGTAGCTCTTAACCCCCCAAATCCTTTTGAATAAATATTCTTAAATGATGTTCTCCATCTTAGTGAAATATATGTTATTTCGATATAGTAATTAGAAGGACTTCATTTAAAGAGAATCTAGGGTTGCTAAAAGTATAGGTGGTGATCAGAACTGATGTTGCCCCAGGAAAGAAGGTCACATTCGCTGAAGTGGTTTTAAGATGATCATGTAATGGCTGCTGATTGATACTTTCCCATTATTCATGTATTTGTTTTATTCAACTTTACCTCTCTGTGTTTTCTAAATCATTTCTAGAGAGCAAAGGAACAATTGTGGCAAACAGAGTTTAATTCTGGAAGAACAGACTACGGAACAGTTTCCTGGTAAGGAGTATGCAAGCATTGCACTAATATAGAGGAGAAACCTTAGAATTAATTGGTCACCTTGTTTTGAACACAGCAGTCTTTCCTGGCCCTGTGGATAAAGCTTTGGCAGCATGTCCACAATAAAACAATTGAAAATAGCTAGTAAAATGATGGTAAATGATGTTTAGAGGACTTTACCCTAAAAAACAACAACTCCCATGCCCAAAGTTCATTTATATTAGATAATTTTTGAGAACTACAAAGGTTTTATACTTGCTGCACAATGGAAAGAAAACTCTGGTAATGAGTTTCTTTTGTATCTCATCTACACATAGAAATGAAATTGTTAAAAGGAAAAAAGTTTTCAGGATTGTTCATAGGTTGACAGTGAAAGGATTCCTTTAAAATATTTAACTGGAAGTTAAACATACATGCCTGGTAGTTATCAGACACAAGGCCATATCAAAAATAATATACAAAGAATATATGACATAGTAAGTAAATTTAGAGGTGTGAAGGTAGTCAAAGTAGAAGAGGTGGGAGCTGACCTCAGTTGGAGTGCTGATGCACAGTAATCTGAGCTCCAGATGGAACACCATGAACTCAACAGTCTGCGGAGTCACATATGTATCAATGAACCTTAAGAAGTTCACATACATTGTAAACGATATTTTACAGAAATAGGTAAAAAGCTTTTTGTACAGAAGTATTCATGCCAACATTATTTATAAGAGCAAAAAATGGCAAACAGATTTTGTGTCCAATAGTAAGAGAATGGCCAGAGGTCAGACATTAGATTCATTTGACAGAATATGACACAGGCTCTAAAAATCATGGGGATTCTCACTGGACCTTAGTGAATGTACATTATACGTGGCTAAATGCAAAATGTAGGTTACAAAACTAGGTATCGTGTTATTTTTAAGACAACTACAGACAATTTGTTTAATAGTGGTTATTCCATGGTAGTGGCATTCTGAGTAATTATTTTCCTTGTATTCTTCTATATATTTATTTTGTGTTGAGCAGAATTTCAGTAACATGAACTGAAACACTACATTTTTTTAAAAGTCAAGTGAAGAAGTGAAGAAGAATTGTACAAATATAATCTCCCCAAACTTCAAACTATGCCTACAAAGAAAAGTATCTCTGAATTACTGGAGTAGTGGTTCTTTTAATTTTCTTTTTACTACTTTTCCATCTTTAAAAAATACCAAATTTGCTATAATAAGATATAAAAATTTAAAATACACTTTCTCCTTTTAATAGGAAATTAGTGCTAATGAAATTCTGAAGGCAAACAACTTAAGGCTTGAGGATGCTAATTCTCGTGCTTCTGTATGTCATGAGGATTTGCAGAAAAAGTTGCCCAAGTATCTATCTGAATCGTATGTACAAAAGGAGACAGAGAAGTGGGTAATTACTGCAGAGTATAAGGACACGATGAGGCAGGCTCCTTTTGAGAAAATGCTACGAAGGAAGTTGCATTCTTTTCCCAGGCTCAGGGGAGGGAAGATTCTAATCCTTCAGGAAAAAGGATTCTTTGGAAACTTCGTCCAGCCCTTTTTTGCCAAACGATGGACAAGTCTGAAGTGAAACCTCTGAAGGCAAGTATGTAAAAAGGAGTGGCTGCAGGGAAATTTTCTCAAATCTTTGGGTAAAAAAAAAAAATTGGCATTTATGCCTTAAAACGAAAACCTTGAGCATTTCCCCCTCCTCTTCCCCTCCTGATCGCATCATACTGTTTCTAGTCTGTCACTTAACAGCAACGCAGTTTTGATCACAGCATAAACGTTAAAATCCCTACCAGCTTGAGGAAACTACAAGGGCTCCTTTGTAAAGAAAGTAATGACCTTCTTGAGCTTTGTCACCGTGGCGGGGCCCTTGTTACATTCAGATATTTTTATTAAACCTCCCAAGCCTTTGGGAGGCAAGTTTTATTATTAAAAACAAAACAGTCGCATCATTTTCAGACTTGCCAAGTCTCACAAATTAACGAGAACAGGAGAATCTGAATCCTAACTCTAAGTCGACAAATTTATTTAAAAAACCAAGGACAAACCTTTATTCTAAATATACCACAAGCCAAATGGCCGTGTTAACTATTTTTACCCACACTGGTTCTCCTGCCTCTCAAACTAATGTAAAATAAAACGGGATGCGGAATGAATTCCAGCGGAGGCAACTGGCCAGGCAGAGACTGAAGGGCTCGGTCTTCCAGCTCCAGATCCAAGGACGTGAAGGGAAAGCTGCGGACCTTTACTGAAAGACCACGAACACTAGATGATTTTGCTTTCTTATTTCCTGCAACTTTATAATCTGCAACAGCCAGACATCTACGTTTCTCTTACAAGTCCAAGGTGGCTGATATAAAGTAACAGAACTGGAAGGGGAAGGATAAATGGGAAATTCGGGATTAACAGTTACATACACATACTATTTATAAAATAGATGAACAACAAAGACCTACTGTATAGCATAGGGAACTATATTCAATCTCTTGTAATAACATATAATGGAAAATAATATGAAAAAGAATATATATATATATGTATATATATATATATAACTGAATCACATTGCTACACATCTGAAACAGTGTAAATCAACTATACTTCAAAAAACAACAACAACAAGACAAAACAGAACTTTGAACTCTGCTTGCCATACATTCAAGATCCCAGAGCAGCTCCTGTGTACAAGTCAAACAACAACATCTGGATGGGGTGGGAAACTATTTAAAGCCCAGATTATTGAAGGTTTGTTTTTTTAACCCCTCCACTAGAAGTGAGGCAGTTCTAACCCTTTGAACAAAGGCAGGAAACGGTAACCCAAACTGCTGTAAAGAGGAGAAAAATGCCTTTCGACCCAACTAGGACTCCCTGGCTCGATGTGCAGGAAGAAAATGCCCTGAGAAAGGCGTTTCTGCCGTCCCTGTTGGCAGATGGCAGCAAACGCAGGAACAAAAGAAAACAGGCCCGGAATGGGACACAGGCCTGACGCTTCACAGGAACGTGCTGCGGTGGCCGGGGGTGGGGGTGGGGGTGGGGGTGGGGGGCAGCGCCCCGGCCTGCGCCCCACGCCCAAGTCTGGCTGGGCGGCCTCCAGCGCTGGACAAAAGGGGCTGCCCACCACTCAGCCCGGACTCCCTGCGCCGCGAACGCCGCCCTTTAAGGGACCAGCGGCCCCAGGGGCTTGCACTGGACCCCGCCCGCCACGGCCACCGCCATCTTGTTGTTTGCTCCAGGCCCTCCTGGCAGGCCACGTGGCACATCACTGCGGAAGCCAAGGCACCGCCCCAACTTCCGGCCAGACCGGTTCCAGCCGGCCGCGGCCCGCAGACGCGCGGCTGCCCCCTGGCGGCCAGGCCCGGAGCTCCGGCCGCGCCCCGCCCGGCCCTCCGCCATTCCCTGCTCCGCCCGCCGCACGTCCGCGCCCCGCCGCCCGTCCCCGGACCCCAGCGCAGGGGCGGGGCGCCCGGTGCACCTTGCCCTGGGCGCGGACGTTTCCAGTGGGGTTCAACGAGGGTCACGGGCATCTTTATCCGTATGTTAAACAGCCAGCCCCGTACAGCTGCATCAAGGGGCCCTTGGCATGCGTTGCTGGGTGTTTCAGGACTGTCAGGCAGGAGCCCCCGACCTCGCTTTTCAGATGTGGTTTCTGCCTTCCGCCCGCAAACCGAATCCTGTCCACAAGCATGTGCACGGCCCAGCCGGTTTCCCGTGGGGGTTGGGGAACAACGTACAAGATAGGGTCTCGGCCCAGGGTGCCCATTCCCGTTTGCGGTGTGGCCTCCGCCTTCCCAGCTGCCCCGAGGCCCTGTCACGCATCAGTTCTTGCGCTTTGGCCATGACAAGGCCCGTGCATGTTCTGTATCAGATTTAACCTGCGCAGCTTTGACATCAGAGTTGTTTCGTTTATTAAAATAAAAACAAGCCCAGAGAGGGTGATTTGCTCCAGGGGCAGAACTTGCACTGGAATCTGGGGCATTTAAGTTCCCACTAGGCCTCGAGGTTGTCAGATGACCCTCTGTGACCAGCAGCAGCGTCTGCAACAACAGGGAGCTCCTTGGAAATGCGGATACTGCGGCCTACAGCAGACCGGCTAGGTTGAAGACTGAATGGGAGAGGGACAATCTGTGATTAACAAGCACTTGAGAGACTGTGAGGCTCCCTGAAGGTAAACACCCCTGACCTCACAGCCCTTTTAAGGGGAAGGAAAGAGAAACTCTTTTTGAGTTCAAACTCCAAGCCAGGCCCTAGGGTTAGGCGTTTTCGTAGTTCTGTGATGTAATCCTCCCCACTCCCTTTTACAAGGAAAGGAAACTGTACCTCAAACTTTCCGTGAGTATAAAATGTTAACATTTGTAATAAAATGGTCCAAGCTTATACGTGCTATTTGCTTGTACCTTATATGCAGAAAATTTCCGTAGAAGGAGAGCAAGAAATTGTTAATGTTGTTTTACCTCCAAGGAAAGGTGGCAGGTTGTTAGGACTGAGTTGGGAAGATTTTTCTTTAAGTCTTTGTAACTTGAATTTCAACCACATTGTCGATGAAAAATTAATACTCGATCTAAGAAAGAAGTGGAAAATTTTATTCATGCCAACCTGAGGATTATAACCTGGGAGACACTTTAAAGAAGTTTGAGGACTGTTCCATCTGGTACAGGTCAAAGCACAGTTATATTAGTTTCTGAGGCAAAAGGGCCATTCATCAAATGACATTTTATTGACAGTTTGCAGAATTCAGATCTACCCGTACAGAGTGGGTCATGGGTCATGGGTCATGGGTCTTCATGGAGCTTTGAAAGATTAGGAAGGATGGTTATCTCCTAAGGAGTTGTGACCCTTCATGAGATTAAGAAGGAATGTTCTCTCCTAAGGAGGTCTGGTTAATGCAGATGGACAACGCAGACTAAAGGGGAAGGAGGCCCGCATGGGCAGAGAAAAAAAAATCTGCTTAAATATTCCTGTCTTGCCATAAGATGAATTTTATTTCATCAATATGAATCTGTACCTTATTCCAAATAAAATTAAACAGGCAAAAATTGCACTTGGAACAGTATTAGAGCTAAAACTAGAATTTGAATTGAGGTTTGACTGGCTGCAGATTCCATGTGTTCTGTTGACCACACATGACAGACTTATAAACATAAAATGCTCTATAAATTTGAAGTACTGCTGTGTTATTAATAATGAAATACTTATTAGTTAGAAATTTGTTTCTGTTTTAAACCTTTGAACAATGACCAGGTCTAATTCTGGCCTCTGCATGACACATTGTGTGGTGCATGAAATTATTATTTTCATCACTAATAACAGCTATAAAATAGCCATAAAACCGACTGTAAATGTAATGCCTAGCCTCTGAGGAATATTGATATGTCATTGATTGGTAATTGCAAAGAGATCTGAGCTTTTTCAGTGGAGATGAAAAGTGCTGTCATTCCTAAGACACTGTGAGGAATTTTATTGTTGTATTTACATTTTAGGTTCAACTGACAATTACAATTGTAACTATAATTACATTTACATACAATTACAGTTTAATTTTTTAAATTTTTATGTAAATCTAGATCAAAAATATATGAAAGCATCACAGGTTGGGAGACTGATCATTTATCCCGCCGCTCTTTATGGGATATTGCAAAAAACTCAGGGCTGTGTGGCTTTGGGCATGTTACTTAAGCTTTCAGTGCTTTACTTTGCTCATTGGTTCAGAGAGCTGAAAGTTACTTGTGTTGTAGGCTTGTTGTGAGGATAAATTGAGTCAAACTATGTATTACACTTGGAACAGTGCACAGAGTCAGTGTTCGATAAATCATAACTTGGAAAAGAAAACCAAACCAAAGAGATGTAGAAGTAAAGCTTGATGATAGCTCAGAGGAGAAGGATCTCAATATTTGTTCTGTGCCTGGAACTTCAGTGTTGGAAGGGATTGTAAAGATGTGTGACTATTTAGACACTTGCTCCTAGCAGTAATATTTGGTCCCTGAAATTAAGAAATCGAGTGGTCCTTTAGTGGTCCTCTACAGGTTATGTTGTCAGCCCCCGGGCCTGCGCATTTTCCCTGAGAGGAGGCTGAAGCTTCCCCTGGACCTTGGCTGGGAGCTGCATTGACACGCTAGAGCTGGCAGGTGGGAATGATGGCACAGCTCCTCTCAGCTGCACTTCCAGTGACGTCTTGTTGGCAGCTTGAAATTGGTCACAGTGGGATTATTTATACCCCAGGGTTAGGGAAACACACACATTCAGGCCTTTTACCCTGGAGGACTGGTTGTCCAGTGTGTATCAGCACACCACAGCCTGTCACCCCACAGCAGAAGCCCCCTGCTGGGAGAAGCCCAGAGAAGGCACCTAGCTCCTCTCGGGTCACCCAGTGTTAAGTGTGCTTGGACCCAGGAGTCCCTTAGCCTTGCGGCCAATGTGTCAACGGCCTTAGTCTCTCAGTCAAACCAAACCATAAATAAAGGGTAGGTCATGAGTTTTTCCTGGGTGAATCAGCCCGATGTTGCATAAGTATTTCTGGGGACAAGGGGGAAACTGGGCAGCCATCTAACCCTTCTGAAGAAACTTGTTTCACAAACAAAAGGGAGCAGAATGGGGGAGGGGCACACTTGTGACTGATGGGAGGTTACAAGTGTGGCCTGTTGTATTTCTGGAGTCAGGAACTCCAAAAAGTGTGTGTATGTAGACCTCTTTGGGAATGGCGTATTACAGGGGGCTCTCTGTCTGGAAGGCTTCATCTAAAGTCAGTCAGTGAAGGAGGTAGCTGAGGGGACGGGGAGATTTTCTACAGTAGAGGAATCCATTTGTTCATTCATTCATTCAGCCGACCTATAATAAGTGCCCTCTCAGTGGTTTTCATAGCTACTCTAGAATCACATGGGAAGCTTACAAATCTGCCTCAGTTTAATTTGATGCTGTTCAGGTGTTTGGTGGGCTGAGTGATGGCCCTCCACAAAGACATCCTAGCTTCTGGGACCTGTGACAAAAAAAAGAAAAGGACTGTGCAGTGTGATTAAGGATCTTGAGATGGGAAGGTGATTTTGGATGATCCGGGTGAGCCCTAATTGTCATCACATGTGTCTTCATAAGAGGGAGACAGAGGACATTCTGACCGCACAGAAGAGGAGTGTGTGATGACAGAGGCAGAGATTAGAGTGATGTGTATCCAAGCTAGGGAACGCCAAGGAGTGCTTGCAATCCCAGACACAAAAAGAAAGGCGTGGAACAGATTTTCCTTTAGAGCCTTCAGAAGGAACATGGCCCTGCCAGCACCTTGATTTTGGACATCTAGCCTCTAGAACTACGAGAGAACACATTTCTGTTGCTTTAAGCTGCTTAGTTTGTGGTCAGTTGTCACCGCAGCCCTAGGAAACTGACACAGAGGAGGATAAGACTTGTTTCAAAGCAGCGTTTTACATCTGATTTAGCCAAGATCCATATTAGAGATGAATGTAGCTACTGATAAAGGTCACAGAGGGCGATTCCTTGACTCAGTCACTGCTGCTATGTGCAGATCAGGACCCCATCCCCCATAGGTCTGGGGCCCAGGAATCTATGTTTTGTGGGGTTTTTAAAAGTTTATTTTTAATTTCTTATTGAAGTGTAGTTGATTTACAATGTTAGTTTCAGATGTACTGCGAAGCAATGCAGTTACACATTCATATATATATTTTTCAGATTATTTCCCAATATAGCTTATTACAAGATACTGAAAATAGTTCCCTGTGCTATACAGTAGGTCCTTGTTTATTTTATAGATAGTAGTGCATATTTGTTAATCCCAAATTCCTAATGTATCTCTCTCCTCCCTTCCCCTTTGGTAACCATAGTTTGTTTTCTATGTCCATAAGTCTATTTCTGGTTTTAAATAAAATTTGTATTTTTTTTTAGATTCCACATGTAAGTGATACCATATGATATTTGTCTTTGTTCGACTTACATCACTTAGTATGATAATCTCTAGGTCCAGCCATGTTGCTGCAAATGGCATTATTTCATTCTTTTTTATGGATGAGTAATATTCCATTGTATAAATATACCACAACTTCCTTATCCATTTATCTGTTGATGGACATTTAGGTTGCTTCCATATCTTAGGAATCTATATTTTGAAACAAAAAGGAAACAAACCTTCATGTGATTCTGATACATGGCTATTTGCAAGTCCATTCATCTGCTAGGTACCAGGTATTGTGATAGACATTAGAGATGCAAAGAAGAATAGACACATTTCTGGTCCTCAGGCCTACGTTCTAGCAGGGAAAAGATGCAGGAATAAGATAATTTCAATAGAGCCTGGTAAATATTAAATAATAATAAATATTTGTTGAGCTGTTTCTTCGTGTTAAGTGCCATCTCTATCTGTCATCTCTCCTGATACACCAAACAGTTCTAGGAGAAATGTTTAATATCCTCGTAGAAAAGAGAGTCTTAGAAAGCTAAGCACCTTGTTCATTTTCACCCAGCTGGTGAGTAGAGAAGAAGGATTGCTAGGGAAAAATGCTGGGAGGGGCACTCCAGGTGTGAGCTCCTGTGTGACCAAGGGCAAAAGCACGCCTGTGGGAGAGAGCCAGGTCCAGGTGGGAACTGCCTGTAGTTCACTGTGGCTGAACCACAGGGTGATGGAGGAGTGGGGCGAGAAATGAGGCAGGAAAGAGAAGTGGGGGCCTGCGCCTCCAATCCGTGGCAGGGACAGTTCTTAACTGACCTGCCAGGGCCCCACTGAGCAGCCTGGAAGGAGCCTGGGAACCTCAGAGCTTGGCCAGAGCAGTGTGGGGTGAATGTGCAATTAAGTGGGACCTCTGTCTCCCTACACAGATCTCCCTGGCATTCTTGTGGCTTTCTATGGCTTAGGGTTGGTATGCCTACAGGAAGGGAAGTCCTTTCAGCTGTCACGCCCTTAAATCCAAGAATTGTGCAAAGCTTCCAGTTAGGCACCAACAATTTTCAGCTGTTTCAAGAGGAAAAAAAAACCCCAACAAATTATGTCTTGTAGCATATCTGAGAAGAAAACCCCGCCCTGTAGGGCAACCTTTGCGCCCCCCAGGGCAGATGGGCAAAGAAAGTAAGTGTGACAGGATTAAGGACAAGACTCCACTAAACAAACAGAACTATGTGCAGGTGCTTTGCATATCTTTTATTCCACAGGGCAACCCTGTTTTTTAAAAAAAAGAAATGAAAAAAATTTAAATACACAGAAAAATAGAGTATAATGGAACGAACCCCCATGCACCCATCATCAACTTTAATAATTCTCAACTAATGGCCAATCTCTACTCACACCCACTCTCCCCACCAGTTATTTTTATACCCTGCCAATGCTTTTTGATTTAGAAAATTTCAAGACGACTGAAAAATCCTAAGAGTAGTATGATCAATGTCCCTATCACCTAGATTCACCAATTGTTTTTTTTCCCAAATTTATTGACATATAACTGACACCTAACAGTGTATAAGTTCAAAGTGTCCAAGGTGTTGATTTGATGGTCAAGGTGATTATGCTTTAACTGTCTGAAATGGGACTGGACAAGGGAAATGTCTCTCGGATGTTAAGAACTCTACTTCTGAGCCCCTGGCCTCCTTCCAGGTCAGATTCCTCTCCTCCCGCAGCATCTGAGCTGAAAGTTGTCTGTGTGGTAAGGTGTCCGGCTGTAGCACTCGGGTTTCTGGCCCCGGCTATTTCAACAGCCCCTGTAAGCACTGGGGACCCTGGAAGGGAGCCATCTCCTATCTCTGAGAGTGAGTTTGGGAGAAATGAGAGCTTCTGGGAAGGGAAGGGAACTGAGTCACAGGCTTCTTATAATCCTATTATCTCCCAGTCTTTGCTCTTTTTTATGCTTTGATTCTCTAGAAACCTTCCCTTCCCTACCCCAGTCTCTGTCCAGATTAGATTTCTAATGCCACCTTTAGCATATCTTTCTTCCCATGGTCAGTTGCTGGATTCCAGGGCCCGAGCTGCTGGCCTTCATTCAGGTGGTTTGCTGCTTTTCCGGTCTTGATGCCCTGGTGGTCTCATCCCTGCCCAGCTGACTCACATGATTCTATCTTTGAACTCTAGACTCAAAGGATCCTTTGCCTTCTGGAATTTCTACTTGGATATCTCAAAAACTTCAAAGTCAGCATGTCTAAAAGTGAACTCATGACTTTCTTTCTCTGTTACCCAACCACCATTTGAGACTCCTTCCCCCTTCAGTTTCTCTTCCATCTGCTGGCCTGTCTGAGCCGGACAATGGGGAGCCATCTCTGGCACCCCCCTTTCCTACACACCCCCTAGTCACTGAGTTCTGGTGCTTCCCCATCTCTCAGTCCTTCCCTTCCTCTCCACACCCTACCTTGATCCAAGACGAGTCCTTCCTCTCTGGCCTCCACCGATGGTACTCTAACTGGTCTCCCAGCAACCACTCGTTCTCTCCTCCAGCCAAATCCCCAGGCCGACTCCTCACCCTGTCAAATGCAAATCCAATCCAGGCACCCAGCTTGCTCCACTCTGCGGCTTTAAAACTCTTCCACGGGCTCCTGCTGCTCTTTGAATCTAGACACAAGTCCCCCTAAAGAGAGAGGCTTACGAGGCCCCGCGTGGCCTGCCTCCTGCTCGTGCCTCCGGGGTGGGCAGCTCCCATCCTGTTCCCCTACTCTCTGGGCTCCAGCCACGCGGCCTTGCTGTCATCCCGGTCACCAGGAGCCCCTGACAGGCCCTTCCCTCTGCCCGAGCACTGCCTTCCCACACCTCACCTGCCAACCCTGTTCTACCTCGGGTCTCGGCTCCTCCATCTTTTCCTCATCCCTTTCTCAGAGACCCTTTCCCCTTCCCCAGCAGGCCTTGTGCATGGTCACAGCACTTACTAAGGTGTGCTATTTTATTGGTGTGATTCTCTGTTCATTTCCTCACCTAGACCATAAGGCCCAAAGACAGGGACTGGGTCTCCCTTCACTGATCCTTGTATCCACCTGTGGTGCCAACTACACAGCAGGCATTGAATAAATATTTGTTGAAGGAATGAGCTAGTAAATACTGAGTAACAGAAACAGGGTAGAGTTCTAAGGACCCACTTTAATAACCAATTACTTAGCGCTGTTACTGCCATCTAGTGGTGACTGATGTTATTACGCCGTTGGGCCCATTCTCCAACGACTGCCCTTTACAGAGATCTGCTGCTGTTCTCCTGGCCCAGAAGGGAATCAATACATAAATAATAGATTCTTGTTGAGTGTTTGCCTTGTTTCAGGTATTTGGAGTACGCACGCACCAACACTGCCTACGTGATACCTGAGCAGAGGGCATGTAAGCTGCCTTCCCAAGGTCAAGAGCTAAGGAGGAGACTTGTAATTCAACACCAGGAGACAGCCTGTGTTTCTCCCTGTGCCCTGCTGCTTCTGTGCGTCTGCCATTTATTATATGGCATGTATCATAGGAAAACTGGAATTGTAGTGGTTCCAGATGGCCTGGACAAAACTATCTTTATGGCAGAAAATATATTCTGTAGCTAGAGAGGCTAGTATGGGACTCCTGGAATTTCAATAACACGTCCGAATTCACCGCGGGATGCTCCCTGGGGATGCTACCCTGGAGGACTGGTGAATGCTATCATTTAAAGGCCCCAGGACAATTTGGTATGTGGTATTTCTGGATGGTTCACAGGTCTTTCTTGGCGTTCCTCTCCTAGGCTTTTTGACTTTGTGGCCTAGAAAGCCCTGGCCTTCAAGTCTCTATAAAGTTTCAGATCATTTATGGAGGAAATTTTTTTGCAGTCTTCATAAAGTGCATTTGAGATCTATGGTAAACATTAATTACATTCCTGACCAGCCACCTTGAATGTTTTTTGAAACAAGGTACAACATATTCTACAAAATAGTTGTTCTTCACTCTATGTTCATGACAAGTTTATGCATGTAATTTTTTTAATTTGCATTCTTTTTTATTGAAGTATAGTCAGTTTACAATGTTGTGTCAATTTCTGGTGTACAGCATAATGTTTCAGTCATACATGAACATACGTATATTCTTTATCATATTCTTTTTCATTATAGGTTACTACAGATATTGGATATAGTTCCCTGTGCTATACAGTATAAACTTGTGGTTTATCTATTTTATATATAGTAGTTGGTACCTGCAAATCTTGAACTCCCAATTTATCCCTTCCCACCCCTTTAACCCCTGATAACCATAAATTTGTTCTCTATGTCTGTGAGTCTGTTTCTGTTTTGTAAATAAGTTCATTCCACATATAAGCGATATATAGTATTTTTCTTTCTCTTGCTGGCTTACTTCACTCAGAATGATGATCTCTAGGTCCATCCATGTTGCTGCAAATGGCATTATTTCATTCTTTTTTTATGAGTGACTGAGATATCTTCTTTATCTAATCATCTGTTGATGGACATTTAGGTTGTTTCCATGTCTTGGCTATTGTAAATATATGCACATAAATTTTGGGGGGGGGGAGGTAAATTTGATACTATCTTTGATCTATTGAGTTAACTGTCTACCTACTGAGTAAATGAAAAGGAGCCAGAGTGTTAACTTTAATCAGCAAGTTGGGTACAGGAGTGAGAAGCAGGCTGTTTAAAAGACACGTGTGGTGAATTATGTTGTAGGAAAATGGTTGAAACTTGACCTTGCATCAGAATCACCCGTGCTTGTGTCAGAATCACCCGTGCCTGTGAAAGCATCGCTGGCTGGGGCCCCATCCCCACTGTGGCCGATACAGGAGGGCCTAAGAATCTGCATTTCGAACCAGCTCCCAGGCGAAGCTGATGTGGCCGGTCCAGAGACCACACTTTGCAAACTGCTAGCGCAGTGGATTGTACCCTAGTTTACTACAGTCTTTTCCCTGCTTTCTGCCCTTTTCTGGGCAGGTCAAGATTCCCCAAGCTTCGCTGCTACTCTCCCCGCTTTGGAGGAGAGCAGGACAGAGAGTTCCTTTTCAGCTTTTGTCTTGATGGCTCATGTCTTGTCCAGCTGGTCTGGCAGTGGTCAGTGAACCCCGGCTCCACAGACGCTCTGGAGGACTTCATTAATAGATGTCTCCTGTGGCCAGGGGAGGGGTTTCGGGCTGGTGGCCACTGTAGGTCTTACAGGGTTGGCTCACGTGGCCTTTTTGGAAATGTCTGTGCCTTGCCTGTGTAGATGTGTGCATTTGAGACCCTTGGTGGAGGCTGTGGTCATTTCTTGCAAGGGTTGTGTGCCCAGCTCCTCCTGGTCAGGCCTCCTGCCTGCCTCCCAACCCCACTCCAGCCTCCACACAGAAACCAGAGCCCCCCTAACACACAGGTTGATGTGCTGCATGAAGCTTTCAGAGTATTTATTTATTCTTACAGAATAAAACCTCCTCTTTTGCAAGGTACCTGATTTCTTTATGTCTGCCCCCTGCTTACCTCTTCATTGTCTTCTCTCGATGCGGCTTTTTGATGTTTCACATCCTGGACTTTCTGCCTAGAATGCCCTTGTGTCATTTCTTTGCCTGTTTAATTCCTCTTTGTCTTTCTTAGCCCAAGGATAAGTCCTTAACATGACTCCCTGTGTGATTCTGGCACACGCAGGTTTATGGAATGGACAATGCATGCATGAATATATGAATAAATAAGTATGCAGAAAATGGATTGTTTAGAATTGCAGTAAGATACACACAAAATTTATCATCTTAACTATTTTTTAGTGTACAGTTCAGTGACATTAAGTACATTCACATTGTCGTACAACCATTGCCACCATCCATCTCCAGGACGTTTTTCATCTTGCAAAACAAACCCATTAAAACACTAATTCCCCATTCCCCGCACCCAGCCCCTCGCAGCCACCGTTCTACTTTGTCTCTAGAATTTGACTACTCTAACTGCTTCACAGGAGTGGAATCACACAGTGTGTGCCCTTCTGTGACAGGCTTGTTTCACTTAGCGTAATGTCCTCAAAGTTCATCCCCGCTGTTGTGTGTGTTGGAATTTCCTTCCTTTTTCAGGTTGAATAATAGTCCATTGTATGTATGTAACCACATTCTATTTATCCTTTCATGTGGAGAATGGATTTTTGTACGAGGATGTAATTGGCGACTTTGTTTGAAATAGCCAAAAAAAATGTCACCTGCCATATCAGTAAGCAAAGGATGTTGTGGCCATTAAGCCATCAGCCACTGCAGCCAACCTGGTAGTGCACCCCGAGGGGACTCAGGATGGAGAAGGACAGGACGCTGGCCCTAGATAGTTAAGGTGCAGATCAAGGAGTCATTTCATCAAGCCCAGACTCTTGCCTCTTCCCATACAGAGAACAGCACTAAATTCATTGAGATTCTTCTTTAGTTAGCAGGAATCTTTGATGTTTGACTACCTGTTTTTTTGGAGGCTTTTGTTTTGTTTTATTTTTGTTTTTAGAAAAACTCTTGTATATCTTGGCTTCTCTCTTATCTCTTTGGAACAGTCCCTCAGAGCTACTTGAGAAGCTGTATCCCACACTTCAGTCTTCGGTAAATCCACTGAATAAAACATAATTCTCAGCTTGTAGGTTGTGCAACATTTTTTTTGGTAGCTAGCATAATGTAATCATTCAAATCAGGGGTCAAGGGTCTGTATGAGTCTCTGGGAGCTTGTCACTGACAAGCTGATCTTTGGCTGCGAGGGCTGTGCCGCTCCCACTCCCTTTGGCTGATAGACGCAGAAACACTTGTTCTTTTCACGAAGACACGTGAACTTTATGAAACTCAGTGTCACTTTCCAAACACAAAGAACATTTTCATCCCTGGCCCCTGAGCTGAGGGAGCGAAAGTGGAAGGAGCTTTGAGATGTGGTTCTGAGTCCTGGGGGAGGCACTTTCGAGGGGAGACACTCTGGGCAGCAGAAACTTGAGATTTCTCCAGTGTAAAGTGGGGCTAAGTATCTAGGGCCATGGGTTTTACAAAGTTCTGAAAAATCGGAAATTTTGTTCTCTATACTGGGTCTGCTCCAACTCCCTGCAGTGGGTGTGGAGGGGCAGAGGGTGGAGAAGGGACTGCCCATCTTGGGTTGGTGCATGGTAGGTCTCTGGCCATCCGGCAGCTTTTGATGGCGGCAGTGCAAGTGACACCTCATCCCTGACTTCAAAAGATTTGCCAGCCTTGATGGAAGGGTATGTAAACCTGACTCACTTCTCAGCCTCTCTTAACAGTTCAGTTGAAATTGCAGCTAATTTAAGCTCATTCATAATCGTCATTGATGTAAATAACGGCAAATGTGGAGGAGCCCAGCACAAGGCCTGATGATTACCTCACAGTGAAAACCCAGCCGCAGGAACATCACTGTTGCCATGACAACCCCGAGAGAGAGCCTGGTTGCCCACGGTTACCTCTGTTACGAGATGTCAGTGGCGCCCGAGTCTGAGCTTTGAATGAGCCTCAGGAGCACAATGGGGGAAAGGCAGTGGGAGCCGTGGGAGCGGCTTCGAGTGAAAGGGCCTCCTTGTGCCCACGGGTGTCTTTAACATCCCTTTTGTTTTTTCACCCTGATGGGTTCATGAAGAGTCTGTCTCATTACAGGACCCTTGAGTTGTCATATTGGAGCCAGAGACTCTGAAAACGACCCCTTCGTTGAAAGGCCTTTCTTTTTTCTTTGAAAAATTCTTTGTTAAATTTTAAAAATAAGTAATACAAATGCATGGTTCAGGCCTCACGAGATGCAAAAAATATGCCACAAAGCTCTCCTTCCTATCCTTGCCCTCCGGTTACCCTCTTCCTAGCTTGCCCCAAAGGTATTTTTTATGTCTCTGTAAGTCAGTACAAGAAATACACCTTTCCTTTTCTTTTTACAAAAAAGAACAGGTAACACACACACAGGAATAACAGATCACACACAGTGTTCGGCACCTTGCTTTCTTCCTTCACGTATCTTGAAGTTGTCTCATAATCAATCCGTAAAGTGCTTTCTCAGTCTCTTTAAAGTGCCAAGGATTCCATTATCTGGATGTGCCAAATGTATTCAGCCAGCTTCTCACGAAGGGCATTAAGGTTGTTTTCAGGACTTTGCTGTCACAAAGAAGGTCACGAGATGAGCCTTGCATTCATGCCATTTAGCATGTGTGCCTTACGTGTAGAGTGATTTCTGGATGCGGCATTGCTGAGTACGTGCGCTTGTCATTTTAAAGTGCCATCCACACGCACTGATCGGCGTCCCCCCTCCACCCCCGCCACAGCGATTTGCGTGAGGCCATTTTTGCAGCCTCACAGCGTGCTGTGTCAAATTTTGGGGTTTTTGCCAGTCTGGTCAGTGAGAAGTGGTATCTCTGTAGGGTTAAATTCTGCCTTTTTCCTGTAGGTATTTAATTTTAGTGAGCCAGCTATTCATTTGCTTTCCCTATTTTTTCTCTTGGGTCGTTGGCCTTTTTCTTAAGGGGAGCTCAGAATATATTAGGGAGATTAGCCCTTTATGATATGAGTTTCAAATTTTTTCCCCAACTTGTCATTTGTCTTCGACCTTGACCGTTCAGGATGATGGATCAGAGAACAGGCTCGGGAGCCAGACTGTTGAGGTTCACGGTTCAGCTCTGACAGAACTCTGGCCGCGGGACTTTGGAAATTTGCTTCTCTGGGCTTCACTTCCCTCATCTATAAAATGGGAATTATAGTACCCACCTCCTATGGCTTTTTTTGAGGATTAAATGCTTAAGTATATTTAAAGTGTTCCTAACAGTGCCCTCTACAGAGCAGAGTAAATTCTATGTTTGGGACCTATTATTATTTAAATTATTTTGCATGGTTCCTGGGTTTTGTGTCATAGTTAGAAAGGCTTTAAGAATCTTTCCCTCTGGCCTGCTTTGCACCTTCCACTGTGCTTTTCACATACTTTTATCCGGGAAGCAGCCTAGCCGTGTGGTTAGGAGAGCTGGTATTTTCAGTCAGACAAACTCGAGTTTCAGTGGCAGCTCTAGTGCTTACTAGCTAAGTGACCTTGACCAAGTCACATGATGTCCCTAAAGGAGGATTACAGTGACACCTAGTGATGAGAAGGAGGGCAGTGATCCTCAGAGCCTCACAGAAGGGGCTCAGTGAATACTAGCTGAGCAAGAAACAAAGAAACCAGCTCAAAGCCCTTCAGAGATTGCTTAGTTTAGATCAGCCCTGGCCGTTTACAGAGGAGAAGATGGAGGCAGAGTGATTTGCCCAAGGGCAGAGTCAGAATGGAACCTGGAGATTTTTTTATTTTTTAAAAAAAGCCCCCAAATTTCTCCATCCTTTTTGTAGACTGATGCTTTTTGAGGAGTGGGATTGCTAGATCATGTGTCAACTCTATTTTCAGTTTTTTAAGGAATCTTTATACTGTTTTCCAGTAGCAGCTGTGCCAGAGTACATTTCCACTAACAGTGTGGGAAGGGAACCGAGAGCTTTTGACTTCAATCCAAAAGGCAGCACCTGGGTGGAGGAGGGATGCCATGTTGATGCCATCCTCGATGCCATGTTGGCCCCAGGCTAGGAAGGGCAGTGTTCAGTGTCCTTCAAAGCAGCCATCTCTAGCAGTCACTGCACATCAAAGTCTTCTACTCCAGCTTCTGAAGTGTCATTTATTATTTTTGTTCATAGTGGACCCATTGAAAAAGGGGGAAAAACCCCAACACAATTGTGTGGACTTAAATTGAATCAAATTGAATTTCTTTGGGCCTTGGTTCTTCCATCTCTAACATGGGAGCGATCATTCATTTGTTCACTTGTTCATTGAACAAATGTTTATAGAACCTCTGCAGGCAGACATGGAGGCAGAGACTGGGGTCATGCAGCCCCAATCAAGAAATGCCAGGGGTTGCTGGGTCCTCTCTTACAGCCTCCACAGGGAACCCATCCTGCCAACACCTTGATTTCAGATTCTAGCCTCCAGGAGTGTGAAAACATACATTCCTTTTGGTTGAAGCCACCTGGTTTGTGGCAATTTGTAACTGGCGGCCCCAGGAAAATAATGCAACCCCATGTCTCTCCCTTTACCCCCAGGTACACACAATGACTTCTTTTAACCTTTTTTCATCAAACTTTCCAGTGATGAGCATGTATGACACAATGAGAGAAAACAAACTTTATTAGGAACGTTGGTGAGGATGCGAAGAGCAAGACGGCTGGGGTCTGGCCAGGGTAGGGGCACGTGACCCTGTGTGGAGGACTGAGACACATGTGGCTAGCTCTCAGGACTGAAGGCTGAAACCACCTGTGTCAACACGATGACTGTGTATTCCAGAAAGTTCTTGCCCAGGAAGATAAAACTGTAAACCATTAAATATTTCATTGTTTGCTTTGGAAATTCCTGAAAACCAGTTTATTCAAACAAGGGATTGTACATTTGGGCACACAGCCCCATTCTCAGAACAACTGACTGCTCACCTGGGCAAAAAGTGCACTAGCCAAACAACTGTTCCTTATTAATAAAGACTCATTCTAGGGCTCTTGCCTTGCTGTGGTCACCAGTCTTAAACTGTAACCTCATGAACTCTGCTGTCTTAAACCAGTTGGGCTCAGACACCAAAATCCACTAGGTATCTGCCCTGGTCTCTCCCTTCTGAGACCCTCATAGGCTTGGTCTGGGTGGAGCTGCTGTCTCTGACTGCAGTTAGGTAAAAAGCCTGGTTCTGCATAATACACAGGCTATTCTGGTGCTTCTCAGGAAGTTGGCAGTCAACAGCCGGGGGAAAAAAAAGTAGAGCTCAGCCTTCCCTCCTTTATCCTGGAGGTGATGCTATGGTTATCCCCGTTTTACAGAAGGGGACATTGAAGATGAGGGGAAGAACGAGGGAGAGGAAGGATGGAAAGAAAGGAATTGCGGGTATGGGCAGAGGGGAATCAGGTAAGACAACCGAGAGGAAGCAGCTGAGAGGAGGGATGGCCCCGAGAAGCCAGCGGATCCTGCCCTCAGTCTGGGCTTCCTTTGCAGGATCTCCATCTCAGAGAGGGATGCTGACTTTGGATCTGGGCTGGCTCCTGGCTTGCAGGGTGTTTCTTGCCTCTGTCCTTCAGAATCCTCAACCACTGGACACCCTGGTTAATCTAGCTCCCAATGCCCCGTTAGAATTTCCAGGGAAAACCTGGGTTTGGGGTGAAGACTTACTATAATTTTTTTTGGAGGGGCGCAGTGGGTAGCAGGGGAAGAGAGGCTAGTTCTAATCTATTAAATTGATTAGTTCAACATATTTGCCTCCCTGGGTTTCAGTAAGCCTGGAGAATTCCACCCCTTAATGAGGAATTTTGCCAGCTATGAATTGATATGCAAATCTATGCAAATAACATGCAACTCCTCCTGGGCCTCTGGAGATAGTTTTTTGTTTTCAATAGGATTACTCTGCTGGGCCAATTCAATTGGGTAGAAAAAGCCCTTTGCAAATGGGATTTTCACATTAATAAAAGCTGCCGTGGATTGAGTATCTGGCACTTGATGTTTCTATTTGTAAGCCTCCAGCACAGAACTGGGCAACCTCCAGACAGCACCTGGGAGTTGGAACCCGGCTCTGCCTACCAGGCCAAGGGATATGAAAGCTCTGATGTAAACAACGCTCTGCCTCTACCATTAGGCTGAGACATTTCACCTGAAAAGCCAAGTTCAAATGTTAAAATATCAGGGCCAGTTTCTTAATTTCAACTGTAGGAAACTTAGAGTAGATGATAAGAGTTTTTAAAAAACATTTTCTTTTTCTGATGGCAAAATAATAACTATTGACAGGCAGATAAAAATGGAAGTCAAGTGTGCACATTCTGGGGTTGGGGGCCTGGGTTTGAGCTCAGGTCCACCACTTCCCAACAATGAGAAAGGGGCCAAGTGACTTGTAACCTCTTCCTGTGTCTCAGTTTCCCCGTCTGTAGTCAGGAGATAACTCTCAGGGTTGACGTGAGGAGTTGAGTCCATTCACGTAAAGACCTCGATGTCTGCTGCTTTGATATTCACGCTGTCCCGCCGATAGCCAGTGAGGATCCTTTTAAATTGGTTTTCATGTCTCTTCGAAATGACCCCATTGTTCTTAGATAGCTTCCCTGCATTCTGCACAGCCATCCTAGACATTTCCTTCCTCAGTCCTGAAGCCAGGCTTTGTTGCATGGTCTCTGGTCACCTTTGTGGGCAGAGCTTGGTGGAGGCCACAGTCTGATTGGTACAGGGCTCTGTATTACTGTTCAGACTCTTTCATTGTTTCCAGACCTTTTCAGTGGCAAAATGAAAAATAAATAACACATCTCTACTGATACTTACTCAGATTTGTCATTCCAAGGCTTTTGCATAACTTCTTAGACTTTATCCTTGAATCTGTTTTCCCTTATAATGAAAATTTTGGTTTCTGATCTCATTAATATAATTATAAAATGTATAAGCCTATAGCTACACTGATCAAGGGAAAAAGAGATAGGGCTCAGATTACTAGAATCAGGAATGAAAGAGGACACATTACCACTGGTCTTACAGAAATAAAAAGTGAATCTATAAGGGAGGCCTACGAGCAATTGCATGCCAACAAATTAGATAACTTAGATGAAATGGGCAAATTCCTAGAAAGACACACACTACTAAAATTGACTCAAGAAGAAAGAGAAGGGGGGTGGGAAGGGACTGGGATTTCAAAATGTAGAATAGATAAACAAGACTGTATTGTGTAGCACAGGGAAATATATACAAGATCTTGTGATGGCTCACAGCGAAAGAGAATGTGACAATGAATGTAGGTATGTTCATGTATAACTGAAAAATTGTGCTCTACACTGGAATTTGACACAACATTGTAAAATGACAATAACTCAATAAAAAAAAAGTTTAAAATAAAAGAAGAGAAAATCTGAATAGATCTGTAACAAGTGAAGGGATTGACTTAATAATCAGGAAGCTTCCTACAAAGAGAAGCCTAGGTCTAGACAGCTTCACAGGTGAACTCTACCAGATGTTTAAGGAAGTGTAAACACCAATCATTCAGAGACTCTTCCAAAAAACAGAAGAGGGAAAAACATTCTCATCCTTTTCATGATTCTAAAACCGGACAAAGATATCAGAAGAAAAAACTATAGACCAACATTCCTTAAGAACATAGATTCAGGGAGAGGGTGCAGCTCAGTGGTAGGGTGCCTGCCTGCCTAGCATGCGCAAGGTCCTGGTTCAATCCCCAGCACCTCCAATTAAATAAATAAATAAACCTAATGAAAAGAAATAGATGCAAAAATCCTCAACACAATACTAGCAGCCTGAACCTAGCAACATACGAAAAGGATTATATACCACAACCAAGAGGGTTTTATCCCAGGGGTGCAAGTGTGGGTCTGTACACAAACGTCAATCAGTGCAGTACTGTATGTTAGTAGAATAAAAGGTAAAAGGCATCTGATCATCTCAACACGTGAAGAATGACACACCAGGCAGCAGAATGAGAGCTTCTGTACGTGAATGGGGCTCATCACTGGGCCGACATACACAACCAAGTCTCTTATTCTTTCCTGGCATTTTGTTCCACCTCCTTAGAGCAGCACTCCCTGGTATTTTGCCTGGGGGTGAGTTTACAGCCACTTGCCTGCAATGAGAAGGTGTCGGGGTGGAAAAAACTGGTGTCTTCAAGGTCCGCCTCTCTGGTTTTACTGTCTGGCTCTTCTTTCTCTTCTTTGAAGACACCTCTGGAAATGCTAAAGATGATGGCTTCTCCCATTTTATTTTTTGACAACTTTTTTGTCTACTTTAGGTCTTCCAGAACCTTGCTGAAATCACTCATTTGCCGGTGGTCTCCAATTTATTCTCTTTCCTGTTTTGTGTTTACATCTGTAATGGGAGAGAAATTAAACAGCCTTTGAGAACCAAAATTCCATGTGAGAAATTTATTCTCTAAGATAATAAATGAGACTTCAGGGATCATAGAGTTTTGGTTCTGGTAAGAAGTTTTGTCAGTTCTACCCTGGAGAAGTAAAGCAGTTTGTCAGGAGTCCAAAGGTAACAGCTGTGTTAGTCCAGACAGGGGCCACTGTAACGACAGCTGAGAATGAGTCCTTAGAGCTAAATCTGACTTTCCCTGAATTTTATAGACAAGGAAACTGAAGCTCAGAGAGAAGTTTCAAGGTCATACAGTGAGTTAGTCACAGACCTGGAGGGAACATCCCTGATTCCCAGTCTTTGCTGCTTCTGGTTTACTGTATAGTGACGACTGGGAACCCTCCCTCACATGCACTGGTGTGCTGCATGTGATCCGCCAGAGCAGGTGGGGCGCAGTAGGCATTAGGATCACGGGCTCTGTGTAGAGCAGATCCGGCTTGCTCTCCAGCTGAGAAACCTTGGCTGATTTGAGGAGAATTTCTCCATTGTAATGTATTCATGTGAAAATAAGGCAAGCTCCAGATCCCATCAGAACGGACATAATCTAATGGGATTGGTGAGTCTGGTGCCCAGCAGAGGCAGGGAAGATCCATTAGTCCAGTGCCTAGGTAACAAGGACCATTTCTTCAAACTGTGTCTCTGGAGATTCCAAGTATGTCTCCCCATAGGAGCAGGCTATGGGTGGGAGGCATAGCATAATCTCTCTTAGTGTTGTTCAACTGTTAATTAAAAAAAAAAAAAGCTAATTCTAATGTGCATGCCCTCCCATGCATGAGTTGAATCGTTACAAATTCTTTTATACCACAAATTCCTGTTTTTGAGAACTTTGACTTTTCTCTCAGTTGGACTTAGTATGTCTTCAAATAATTTTTTCTAAAGCAATGTGCAGGATATATTTTCTAATCCTCAGACATCTGAGAATAACTTTCTGTTGCCTTTACACATGAAAAACCTTTTTACTAGATTGAAAAACTTTGCTTACAACATTTCTGTGCAAAATTGAGTAGATATGACTTCATTGTCTTCTGGGACTTACTGCTGTACTGCTGCACGAACTTTGGGCAAGTGTGAATTTTATTCCTTTGCAAGTGACCTAGGATTTATGCTGGAGTGGTTTTTTCCCCCCCTTGTCTTTTATATCATTTACTGGGATATATTTAGGTGTGTGTTCTAGATTTTTCTCGTTTGCCCCTCTAGATCCATTCTCCACATTCTCCACCCTGCTTTGGGCCATGAGTTTTTTACATTGAATAAACTGGCTCCCATGCCCCTGAGCTTCTGCTTGGTTGGGCCAATGGGAGGCATGAGGAAAAGATCAAGGGCAGGAGGTCAGGCCTTCTACAGCTCTCTCTGGTTCTGACACCTCACCCTCCTCTTTTGTCTTTAGGCTTAGGAATGGTAATGACGATTAATTCTTGACTGAGTCTCCGTGAACCCCCTATGACTGATTATTCTGGAACTTGGTGACTACCATCAACCTTTGATTCATGTGATTTCCATTGACTAATTTCCAAGGTCATGATGATTCCTTCTGTTATGTCCAATCTGCTTTTAAGCTATTCAGTGGTTTCTGTGTGATTTTGGTTCTTCAGTTTCAGATACTGTATGTTTCAGTTCTGGAATTTCCATTTGGTTGTTTTTTAGATTTTACAGTTCTTTGCTGATAGTTTAATTTGTTCATTTATCATGATCATATTGTCCTTTAAGTCTTTGAACCTATTTAGCGTATCTATTTTAAAGTTCTTGCTACTAACTCCAACTTCTGAGTTATTTTGGAATTAGTTTCTATTGACTTATTTTTCTCATTTTTATTATTTATCTTATTATTATGTCTCGTTTTCTTTTGTCTTCACCTACCTAATGATTTTATTGATCCTGGACCGTGTGGGAGATGCACTGTAGAGAATCTCAAATCTGTCTTCTACCTTTGAAGAATGTTGAGTTTTGTTTTAGAAGGTGGCTAAATTACTTTCCATCACCTTAATCTTGTGGAGGTTTGATTTTACACGTTTCAGGCAGGTCTGTTTTGGTTTTACAGTTACTCCTAAAGTGAAGGTGATCTTTATTCCTAAGTGTGGCCTGTATGGAGTTTTGATGGAAAGCCCCTCTAACTTGGGAGGGCTTGATCTACAAAACCTGTCTTCCCTGTAGTGGACACGTGCTAAAATCTCAGCTCAGCCCTTTTGTATTTCCAGCCAGTTTTCCATTGGGCTCTTTGTCGTCCTGCCCTACACATGTGCAGTTCTGGGGTCAGCCAAAGATTTGTGAGGGGTTTCTATGGAAACTGAGTTTACCTCCTCTGCGGCTTCCTCCATTTTGTGGAATTCTGAGTTCCTGCATTCAGTAACCAGTTGCTTTTGCAGCCTTGAACTTCTCTTCTGACTCCGCAGACCAAAAGAAACCTCCAGGCTCTGTGTGTCTCTATTTGCCTTGCCATACAGACTGGGGAGTGAGCAAGGGCCAGATACATGGGGACCTCACCTGGTGTGACTCCCTTTTTTCCCAAATGTCAAATCCTCTTCTTTTTCTGTCTGCTTCTGGTCATTCTACAGTGCCTTCAAACAGCTGTGTTTTATAAAAGTCCAGAGTTTATAACTGTGACCATCAGGAGGCATGGTCTGTTATTATGCTGAGTTGCTATACTATTACCAAGCCACTATTATTTCCGACCTGCACTTGTGTAATATGCCTTCTTGCACCCTAGCCCCCTACGGCCTATTCTAACCACAGGAGCCAGAGAAATCCTCTTACAATTAAGTCTGATGATACTATTTTTTCCCTTACAAGCCAACCGCTAGCAGCCCACCTCCCTCAGAATGAAACCCCAGTCCCAGCAAGCGCTGAACTGCCCTCCAGTGCATCCCCCACCCTGTCTTTTCTCTCTGACTTGGTATCCCATTACTTTCTGTTTTAACCACTCTGTTCTTGCCAAACTGACCCTCCTCCTACTCCTTGCTCAGGGCCTTTTCCCTCTCTGTTCTCTCTTCCTGGACAAGGATTCCCCCACCCTATTTCAAATTGCAAATCCCTACACCTCTGCCTACACTTACAGCCTTTTAACATCTTCCCCGTTAACTTTATCTCCATAGTGCTTACAAACGACTTTTAATTAACTGTCTCCCATAAAGGCAGGGACTTTTGTTTTTTTGGTCACATCTGTATTCCCAGGGTTTAGAACAGATGAATGCTGTGTGAATTGGAGTCTGTTTCTCCATAGAGACTCATACAGGGAAAGCTCCTTAGTACTGAAATGTGCTGTAAAAGAATTTGCCATATCATGAAACTGGCATATTTTACCTTGGGCTGTTTCTCTTCCCTCCTATCGAGGCTTCCCTTGCAGGGCTGACTTCCTGGGATGCAAACTGTAGCATTTGATAAAATGTCAGTGTGTGGAGATGTCTGTGAACTTCGGATTATTTTTTATCAGAAATAACCTCAGGAAAACATGGTACCCTTTAAATTTGTTAGTATCACATAAAATATACCAGAGTTCTCCTGCTTTTGGAGTTGATAGGATAGAGATTAGAAGAAGAAGGAGATACTGTTTTAATCATCATCTGCATAATGCATTTTATGAGCTGATGTAAATTATGCATTGTTGACCTTTAAATTAATTTAGGCTTAATGAGATGGTTTCATTATGTTTAAAGACTTAATGTAATTATTTTATTATGTTTTTTAAACATTATTTTCTGAGCTTGTTTATGCTTTGTCCCTCATCAAGGCCCAAGTGTATTGCCTTCTCTTCGAATTTTTTTTTTTCCAGCTCTTTTCTGGTTTGAGGTTTGCAGAAGTCTGATCTTCTAAAGGACAGTTTTACTCAGTTACTTAATTTTCCCGGGCATTCTACAACAACTTGTGCTTTAATAGAGACATATATTTCCAAAAGAGTTAAACTTTAGGTTCAGAAAATCAATCCTTTAAAAATGTAGTATGCAACAGAAATCTTTTATCATCCTGGGCCCAAATTGAGTAATGAATCAAGAGCTCGGCTGAGGCTCAGCCATGGGCCCTCTAGTGTCGGATCCTGAAAATGCAGATTAATTTATGAGCATGACGTTGTGTCCCAGGGAGCGCCCAGGGCTCTAGCGGATGCCAGGAAATCTGAAGGCCGGCATGAGGAGGCTGAACAGGCTGGACACCAGCCTCATCCCCTGCAGCTACAGAAGCTCCAGTTTTATATTATTTTCTTCATTTTTGGGACACTGCTTAGCTCTTACATGCTAAAATAGTTATTTTGGTGCTTCAAAAATAAAAATTTAAAAACAATAGTACTAGAGTGTAAGCGTGTGAAACCCAAGAAGTGATGGTAATATACATGCTCCTTTATATCATTGGATTTTAGGATTTGAGCAGTATTTCCTCATATAAAACATAAATGCTGGCACTACCACCAAGTAACTAGTTACCCCATGGTGGAATTGAGCATCTATATATTTTCTTTAAAAAATATACGCAGTGGAAAACAATGTTTATACACTCCGGTTTCATACACTCAGAGTCAAACCGCCAGGCTTGGGAACTCATTTGCAAGATTGTATTTATTGCTGATAATTAGGGCGTCTTGTGGGGCCCTGGTGGAGGCATGCTGACAGCATCGAGACTTCTGTGCTATGGCTGGTAGTCTTTCACTGAAACAGTATTTATGCTGTTTCTCTCTTGTTTTCTGGGTAGGAGTCAAAGCATATGAGGGTGGGGAGTGGATTTTATTGGGCACCGGGAGACTGACCTGGAAGGGGCCTGAGGTCCCCCTGGAGGATAAGGGAAGATGGGGTTTATGGGAGCAAGCCTTTCTGACTTTCCTGAATAAGGATCCGGATGTCCCTGCTAGTTTTTTCTCGAGGCTCTGCTTGTCCCCTTTATTTCCAGGGACTCCAACCTAAGTCTCACAGTTCAAAATTTGGGTTCTTGGTTGCTTCTTCCTTTAACTCTGTGGAATCCTGATAACCTCTGCTGAGATCCCTGAGATCTTATTTCCTGCCCCCGTACCCACTTTAACAGGAAAATAGACACTTGGAGAGAGACAGCAAGAAGAAAGAAGGGGCATGGCAGTGGGGCAGTCTGCAGGGGAGTGGGACTTCACCGGGGCGCCTGTGGAGGATGGCTGGATGTGTCCGTGCTTGCTGGGGGAAGGTCCACCTGCAGAGCTGGTGTCAATTCTCTCATCCTTGCGTAACAACCAGGAATAGGCGGGGTCCTTCTCAGCTACTCAGGACTGGATGGGCAGGAGATTTTAGAAGGGTTGGTAGGGCCCATGAGGATAAAACATGCCCCCAGCCCCAGAAGGTGAAAGGGAGAAAGCCTTGAAGGATCTGATGGCATTCTGTTCCGGATGTCCTCGGGGAGGTGGACAGAGAAACATGCCCCTGGTAAACAGCCTGCAAGAAGACCTCCTCCGCCTCTTAGCGTTCGTGCCCGTGTTTAACCCTTTGGGTGTGGGCTGGACCAGTGACTCCAATAAACAGTGTGTGGCAGAAGGGATGAGATGCCAATCATGAGATTAGGTGACAAAGGGGACTATGGCTTTCATTTTGCTCAAACTCCCCGTCTCTCACTCTTTTTGCTCATTCGCTCTGAGGAAGTCAGCTGCTGTGCTGTGATCTGCTCCACGGAGACCCAAGGTCCTGAAGGTGCCTCTGGCCAACAGCCAGTGAGTGCGCTGGGAAGCAGCTCTTCCCCAGCTGAGCCTTCAGATGAGACCGCCGCCCTGGCTGACACCTTGAATACAGACTTGTGAGAGACTTTGAGTCCGAGTATGCGGTTAAGCCATGCCCAGAAACCGGGAGAATAAATGCTTGTTGTCTTAAGCTGCTAAGTTCTGGGGGAACCTGCCTGGCAGCAGTGGCTAACTAGCACCGGGCCCTTGGAGTAGGAGGGCGGGAAGTCCTTGTTTCATGTAGGTGAGTGTGAAAAGGGCTTCTTTTCCCTACCTTTCCTTGTGATTCTTGAGCCAGGAGTGGGTGGGGCTTGAGGGGTGTGAGGAAGAGCTGAGCCAGGGCGAGGGTCCCCGTGTCTTAGAATTGTGCGCCACCCTCCCCCTCACAACAGAGAACTCCCACAGCTTCCCCTAAGAGAGCCAGAATCAGCTTTGGAAGCCTATTCATGCAGAGATCAGCAAAGCCTGCTCAGGGTTGCTCAAAGAAGCCGTGTCAACCAACACAAGAGCTGTGACCAAATCTAGTCGAGTAAGGAGACATCTGTCCTTTATCCCTTCTCCAAGTCCTCAACACCAAGTAGCCAGAGCCTAGGGAAGACGGGATGGGGAGGGTGTGAAGGAGCAGGGCTCCTGTGCACATCAAAAGGACAGGTTTTCTGTATGGAAGGACACAGCCTATCACCTGCTAAGAGTGACTTGGTGGGCAGCAGAGGAAGTGAGCTTTGTGACATCCAGTAGGGGAAAGAAAGGTGCTCCCAAGAGTCATAAGGTAGCGTTCTTTAAGGGGGCTACATGTAGATGGTGCTGATAACAAGCACATGACTGCATCTCTGGTTTTGTGTAGTAAAGCATTAGGATCCATCATTTTCTTGAAAGTATAACTTTCCTTCTGGAACCACAAGAAGGACTATCTTACTGTAGAGGAGCTGATTTCTCCATGAGGGTGTCCAAGAGATATGGAACAGTAGGATTCACAGAAGCCCCAGCTTTAGTGCCTCAGTGGGTGCATGAAGGAACCATTCACTGGAAGAGGGAAAACTTTCTTTACCAAAGTTTTTAGGAAAAATTTTCAAATCGTTCTCAGTCCCCTTAAAAATCCACGTTCATTGTAGGGAAGCAAGGAGAAGAAAATAAAAAAATTCACAATCCCAATGCTTAGCAGAGTCATCAATGAACATTTTGGTATATATTTTTCCAGTCTCTTTTCTAAGCTATTTATATTATTGTTGTTGTTTTTACATAAATTGAATTGTTCTATAGAAACACTTTTGCCAGTATCTTTTAAAATTTGAGCATCTTTCCATGTTCCTAAGTATGCCACTGCAGCAATCTTTTTGATGGTTGTGTAATATTCCCTTTAAAGATGCACCATCATTTAGGGTATTTGATTTCCTCTTGCTGGGCATTTAAGAAGGTTCCAGTTTTTGAGATGCAGAGATGAGTATCACTTCTCTTTACTTGATGTAACCAAGTGAGTTCAACTTGAGAAAAGATGTAGGCTTGGTGGAATGAGACCAGGGAGAGACACGCAGAGCATCCAGGGGTCTGTTGAGAACTCCCTGAGGACACGTCCCGATGCACTTGCATCCCCCTCATCAGTGAGGGTCAGACCCGGGCAGGCCATGGTTATCTCATCTGTGAGATGATAAGATTGCTCTCATGACTTCTTTGGTCATTTCCATGTTTGTGATTTTATGGCCAGATGATTGATCTTCAAGTTCTCATCCAGTGTGCCCTAATATCTCCATGTTGCTTCCTCCTCCGTGAAAGGGGCACAGAAATACCTTCCTTAGGAGGTTTGGAGGATTAAATGAGACAATATACGTTGAGCATAGTCCCCAACGCTTAGTAAAGGCCCAACAAATCTCCTTTCTGTTATTAGGCTGAACCATATCAAAGTGCCATCTTTTGTAGGTCTCACATGATACTGGCAAATTCATGTGGTGCAAGCTAATAGTTTTTCTCCACTCGAAGTTTAACTTTCACAGGTTAACCTTCAGTGCCTGGGAAGGGCGCATAGAGTTGGGATAACAGCGTGAGCAAAGGTCCAGAGGCGGGCAGCATGTTGGCTGTGCTGGCAGTGTTTTCTCACACCATCTCCAGGGCCGATTTTACCCATAATCCCAGGCCCTACTTGGTGTTACTTCTGTGTGTGCCCTGGGGGCTGTGGAGGCTTGTAAGGGACCCAGGTCTCTGCTCATCCTCTCCTAATTCAGAAGCTGGCTGTGCTCCAAAGAGGACAGTAGGGGTGGCAGCCGGTGTCTCGGGCACTCAGACGTCAGTGGGTTTAGTGATCAGCAGAGGATGAGTCATTTAAAAATCTATTTTTTTCCCCTGATGGTAAAAGTTATCAGGTTTTATTGTGGGGAATCTGGAAAATATCAAATAGCATAAGAAAGAAGATTAAAAAGGATGGGTTTTCTCACTCTCTCCTCCTCACCTGCTAGAGGATCCAGGGGTGGACTCAGCACAGGAGATGGTGGAGTCGCAATAAGGGAGGAACCTGGGTCCCTGAATGACTGCTAGAGTGAGTCCTTTCCCCCGTGCCCTCTGCCACAGTGACATGGAGGAGAGGCCTTCACTGTGTTAAGCCACTGAATTTTTGGAGTTATTTGTGACAGCAGTTAGACAACCCTAATTCATTACCCAGCCTCTCTGAGCCTGCCTCCCTACCAGTAGAGGGGGCTATTAGCTACAGCTATGTTTGTACCCAAGAATTAAGAGAGAATTTAACACACAGTGCCGGGCATGCATCAGTGCTCAGTAGATGTTAGCCATTGCTTTTAAGGGAATATGACTGCCAGTTAGAAAGGGAGGCAGGTTTGTTTCCGGGAGGGTGGCGGTCCAGGAGGAGGGGAACAGTAGGATTGTCATCATCACCATCATCAAGACAGCACCAGCATTTACTGGGCCCCTGCTCGGGCCAGGCTCTGACCCAGGGGTGCTTCACTTGTGCTCATCTCAGTCCCCCGAGGCAGGTGTTGGTAACCTCGATGTTAAGACGAGGCCTCGGGGGCCCAGAGCTGCTGCTGAAGCCATCCAAAGTCACACAGACAGTAACACAGGCAGGCCTTACCCTCAGAGCTCTTGCGCTCTCAAAGCCTGACTTCTTTTACTGCAGGGATGACAAATATGACCTGTATTTTTTTTTTTTTAAATGAGGCCTCTGTCTGCTTTCCTTCTCATTGGGGAAGTGTTGTGTTTCCCTTTGAGACTTTCTCTACTTCAAGTTGTAAGGATTTACTTTTGTCAATTAAACATAAATTGGCTTACCGCTTGGCTGCAGTAACATTTGCTGGGGTTCTGTGGCCTCTCCCTTCTATTTGAACCCTGCAGAGCTCAGAAGGGTTGGTCAGCAGAAAAAGGTCTGGATCTCCAGCACAAAGCCCGTGTCTGAGTCCTGCGGGTGGTCTCCCTTCAACTGAAGGCCTCCTGTGAGTAGAGCGGATATTTTAAAGCCCTCTCAATGAACGCCACTGAACGCCAAAGTGGTGCTTTTCTTTCCCTCTGTGCAACTTGCCAGAAGCACCTTCTATTTCTTTATTTCTTTGTGAAGCAAAGGAAGATTTGTTTGCAATTCCACAAGAATAAGAAGGGCTGAGGAAACTTCTGGGGTGCAGGTGCTTGCAATGCTGGATTACTAGATTAACCAGTGTTACTAGATGAGCCCGTGATTGGTTTCTCTGCACAATTTGCTTCCTCTTCCTTCCCTTTGAGGTTTCAACTTTGGCTTTAGCAACGTAACCCACCACCTAGACCTGCAGATCTACAGGTGCAGATTCAGCCATAAGGGAGGGTCCCTGGACTGCATTTGCTTTTATACTAGCAAGACAATTCTACCAGCATCTGTTTGAATTGTGTCCACGTGTGAAGTGCAGAGTTGAGACACCAGGTAAAGACGAGGGCTTACAATATCTTTTACTTACATCGCTTCTCTTCCGGCTCTGATGAACTTTAAACAGCTAGTTTCTCTGTCAAAGACAATGCTAAAGGCAAGATGAATAAAACCAACTTCTACACTTAAGATTATCCTTGAAATATTTATGATTTTGTTCCGGGGGAAAAAAAGGCCTTGACCACTTGCTGCTAAACCAAGGGGGCAAAGCTGATCTTCTTCTAGAATATTATTGGCATTATTACTATTATATTGTTAAAGGATGTTGTAGAAATTATTCTCCAGTAAAACTTGGAAAATGATTTTGTTCTTTAAAAATAGAAATTAAAAAAAAAAAATCTTTGCGACTGTTTAAAAATGAACACAAGATGGCGCCAGAGAGCCGACGTGGAGAGGGAATTGCTTCCAGGACCAGAAAGACCTGAGTGAAGAGGGGTGGCCTGGGATTGGGGGGGGCCACTGAAACTGTTTCTGAGATGGCATCTCGGGGTGCCGTGAAGCAAGGGGAGCTAGCAGGCGCCTTAGCTCACCCTGCTAGCCTCGTCTGTCTTCACGAATTCTTTTCACAAGCTTCCCATAAACTTTTCAGCCCTGGTGCCCATCCTCAGAACCTGCTGGAGAGGCAATAGGCCAGTGAGCAGGAGATGGAGGAGGAGGGAGAAAAAGGCAGGGGGTGTGGAGCTGCTTCCCAGGCTGCTCCCGAGTGAGCCTTTGCCCAGCAGCGCCTCTCACGAATGCATGGCAAACGCATCTTTGCTTCCAGGTGGCCAGTAGGCTAAGAAAGGGGAAGGTTCAGGAACAGAGACAACCATACAGGTTAAAAAAATTTTTTTTTAATTGGGGGTACTGGGAATTGAACCCAGGACCTTGTGCCTGTGCTCTACCACTGAGCTACACCCCCACCCCCAGGTTGTGTTTTTGTTTTTTGTTATTTTTAAATAATAGCCATCCTAATGGGCTTGAAGTCGTCTCTCATCGTGGTTTAGATTTAACATTTTCTGGAGAAGCTAGTTTTTATTTGTTTTAAAGTCACAGAATCTTTTAAAAATTTTTTTAAAATTGAAGTATAGTTGATTTACAATGTTGTGTTAGTTTCAGGTGTACAGCAAAGTGATTCAGTTTTATATATATATATAATAAATAATCTTTTTGAGATTCTTTTCCATTATAGGTTATTATAAGATATTTAATATCTTGTATATGGTCCCAGTACTATACAATAGGTCCTGTTTATCTATTTTATTTATAGTAGTGTGTATGTGTTAATCCCAAACTGCTAATTTATCCCTCCACTCGCCCTTTCCCCTTTGGTAACCGTAAGTTTGTTTTCTATGTCTGTGAGAGTATTTCTGTTTTGTTAAAAGCTCATTTGTATCTTATTTTTAGATTCCACACAAATGCTATCCATATGATACATGTCTTTGTCTGACTTCACTTAGTGTGAGAATCTCTAGGTCCATCCATGTTGCTGCAAATGGCATTATTTCATTCATTTTTATGACTAATATTTCATTGTATAAATATGCCATAACTTCTTTATCCAGTCATCTGTCGATGGACATTAAGGTTGTTTCCATATCTTGGCTATTGTATATAGTGCTGCTGTGAACACTGGGGTGCATGTATCTTTTCGGATTAGAGTTTCCTCCAGATATATGCCCAGGAGTGGGATTGCTGGATCATATGGTAAGCCTGTTTTTAGTTTTTAAAGGAACCTCCATACTATTCTCCATAATGGCTGCACCAAACTACATTCCCACCAACAGTAGGAGGGTTCCCTTTTCTCCACACCTTCTCCAGCATTTATTATTTATAGATTTTTTTAATGATGGCCATTCTGAGTGGTGGGAGGTGACACCCACAGAATCTTTCTTCAGTCAAGAGCTTGTGCAGTGGAGCCTGCTGGTTGAGCACGTGGGGTCCAGTGTATGACACTTGGGATCCCTGGTGCCCTCATGTACCAGCTCCACAGTGTTGGTGAGTCACAGCCGAATGAGCTCAGTGTCTTCTCCTGACAGATGGGACTCACAATAATTCCTTCCGCATGGGTTGCTTGGAGTAACACACGAGATAAGACATAAAGAGCTCTTGACACAATTCCTGGCATGCAGTAAGTGTCCAGAGACAGCAGGGTGAATACAGAAGCCCAAAGCCTAAAGCAGTTAACCAGGGAGGTTCTTATGTTGGTGTGGCCACAGAGAGACTTCCAACTCATTTCCTCAATACGTGCTTTCCCTGAAATCCTGTACTGGTGTCAGGCATCTTTAGCCAAGAGGCGCCTGCTCTAAGCCCTGCAGTAAGTGGTTTCTAGGGTCCTTCTCAGTCCCAGAGTCCAGGACTGTCCCTGGAGGTCACTGAGCTGATTTCTCAGTCTCGGTCGGAACAGTCCAGTGCCACCAGCATCTCCGGAGATCCCTGGGAGCCCTTTGAGGCTCTTGGCCCACACTCACTCTTCCAGATGATGGCACACGTGCCTGGGTTCCCACGCTGAAGGCTCAGTTAGAAACAGACCGATTAGGATGCCCGGGTGACACCTGGGGCTTCCTTCCGCCCCCTCTGCTCCCTTTGCAAAAGACTCCTCCCTGGGGCAGGGAGGGTCCGTTGACTCCGGGATTATGAGCCTGTGGGCTTCTTAAGGAGATAGAGTGTTATCATTACTAAAAGCATGGAGCGATGTGTGGGAGGAAATGGGCTGTCTGGAACTTCATTAAGTGTGTTTGCCTTTTGCAGTTTGAATAGAGGAAGAAGCATTTTGAAATAGAGTGCGGCAAGTTCACTGGAAGTCAGGAAGCTGGGGAGGAGAGAGGCTGGGGCGGGACACAGGACCTTTTTCTTCTAAGGAGCTGGTGATACATTTTCAGGATGATTGTTTTTGGGTCTCCTCCAGGAGGTTTCTGTTTACTGTGCAGGAACAGTCCTTATAGGAAGCGATAGTATCTGCACAGGGCAATTAGGGAGCAGCAGAAAGAGGCCAGCTCACCAAGGAGGCTCATGCTGGGGAGGGCCAGGCTGATGCACGGGGAGCAGAGAGGCCAAGGGAAAGGCTGGCCCAGGGTACACGGACCTCCTGTGACTCCCCACGGCCGGATCCCAGCTCCTTGAGGCGCTTAGGTTTGTGTTGGGAATGGTGGGTAGCTTTGGGGTCAAGAGCCAGTAGCAAGGATTGTAAATGCTCACAAGAGCCCTCAAAGGGCATCCTGCGTGGTCTCCATAGTGACCTCAACTTGAGACCCCATCAGGGCAGCTGGTCGCTCTGAGGTCACTCATCTCTCTTTCAGCCCAAATGCCCAAAGGAAAGCCCCCAAACCCTGCGTAGTGGAACTGAACCCATGTCATTTTGTGTGTAGCCATGTTGCAAAAAAAATGTGTTACACCTTGGTGTTATAGCTCAGTGCTACAGCTCGGTTGTGACAGCAACCTGGATCCAGACAAGAGACCAAACAGCACTGGGAGAGTTGGAGAACTCAAGTTTATTATGCTACAGGGCCCAGAGGAGTTAACACTCCAAGCTCTGGACCTGGCTGTAGGTTTACACAGGCTTTTATAGGCTGCCAGTTTACACTTTGCAACATCATATGCAAATGAGGTATAGTGAAAGTTGACTAATTAGGAACAAGCTTTGTAGAAATGGACCAATCAGGAGTGAGAGAAATAACCAATCAGGAGTGAGCTCCATGCAAATGAAGTACTACAAATGGGCCAATCAGAACTTAGGGAAATGAACCAATCAGGAGTGAAGGAAATAACCAATCAGGAGTGAGGTCAGGGAACCAATAGAATTTTAGGGATAAGTAAGCCATTTCAGAGGCAAAAAGTGAGATAGAGCCTCTGGGCCAGGGAACCAGATGATGCTGGCAGGAGAGTAGTGGCCCTACCTGGGGGTCCTGCCAGGCTTTTTATGGGGCTTCCTGCCTCAGCCAGGCATCTTGAGGAGCCTCTAGAGTGAGCTCCTCACTGGCACCTGGGGTTTGGTTTACCAGCCTGGGCAGGGTCACTGACTCTGGGGGACACAGTTACCACTTCTTGTTTACACTCAGGAAGATAGTCAACCCTGCACTTCCCCTAGGATAGGCTGCTCACCACTCAGCAGAGAACATTAAAAGCATCCATAAAAGCGACATCGCAGATTTTGCTGGCTGTAAACCTCAAAGATGAATTTTCCTACCACATTTTATGAGTATGGGTTTTAAAGCCTTCATAATGCAGGGCGGCCCCTCTCCAGGACCCATGAACTTCCTCCTGAGGCAATGATTTATAACTCAGCCAGGAGGAGACCTCAGATGGTACATGATGACTTAACACGTGGAACTGACAGAGGCGATTATCTCTTTTTTTTTCCCCTGTGGGTTGCCAAGGGGAGATGTTGCTGTCTTGGCCCCATAGATGGGACCCTGTGTGGGAACAGGGTGAGGGTCCTGTGGAGGCAGGAGATGCCATGGTCCCCAGCAGTATCCAAAGACCCCAAGGGTTAGCAAGAACAGATACCATTAAGATGTGGATTTTGCACAGGCCGCCATGAGGGGAAGGCGGTGAGGTGAACAAAACCACTGTTGATTGTTGGAGCTGGACAAAGCCTTGGGGATTGTTTGTCCCAGTTTGTTAAATTTACAGACGGGACACCAAAGCCCGATTACATTTCAGGCTTCACTCAAGGTTATCCAGTGGCCTCTTAACACTTAAAAATGATTCTTTAATTACCAAAGCAAAGTTTCTTTTGTTAAGTGGGGCAGTTAAATGAAACACAAGCCTTCATTTGTGGCCTAATAATAACCCAAAAGTTTTCTCCTGCCCTAAATTAAGAAACCTCATTAAGGAATGAAGCTTTTGTAGCAAGAAGCCACAAGGCATGGCCTGTTTTCCCCGCTGCTTGGAAGGACAGCAGCGATCACAGCTCGCGGTCTAGGCAGTGAGCTGTGCTTCTCTGTGCTGGCGAGGCTCGTGAGCCAGCCCCCTAACCTAGCTAGGGTTCACCCTGCCTTTTCTGGAAGGGGTGCAGAGACGTCTTTTTCTTCCTTCCTCTAATCTGCGATGGTGAATTCAGGCCATCCTGGAACAAGGGGCAGATTGGTCAAAGCTGGGCAGACTAAACCCCAACTCCTCTGGCAAAGTGAGTTTCTCCAAGGAGCATGTACTTAGCCAGGGCGCCCAACCGCAGACAACGGGCTGCACTTGCTATGCTTCAGAAGCCTGGTTCTCCCTCCATGGACCTTGTTTTTGTTCTGTCAGAGCTTCCATGACCTGAGAAAGATCTGCTCAGTCACATTCTGTTCACCTGGCGTGGCCTCGAATTGGATGGCTCTCCCTGTGTCATCTCGGACGTTTGTTTTGAAACCAAGGCCTGACCTTTCCCCTGATGCATGGGCTGTGTTGTATGTTTTCCTTTCTTGATGGAAGCTGTACCAGGTCTGCACAATACACATAAAGCCTTTGGCTTGGTGCTCAGCACACAACGGGTACCCAAGTGCTTTAGTTTGGGATCCCCTGGAGGCAAAACCTGAGACACTCTGTAAGGAGTTAGAGTAAATGAGACAAGTGGAGGAGGGCAGGCAGCCAACAAAGGGGTGTTATGAAGCCAGCTCCCACTCCGGGGTAGCTGGAGCTTGATCCTGTGGGAAATGCGGGAAGTTGTAGAGGATTATCCCATCAGAGGGGCCAGGGAGCTGGGGTATTTATACTCCAAACTGTCAGGGGTTGGTTGAGAGATGGGTGTCGATTCCTCCAATGCCTGCCAACCTTCTGCAGCTTTGAGAGAGCCCCTAGCAAAGAGATAACACTGGCAGTGCCAGTTAGCCCATGGGGCATGGGCAGGTCAAGGACAGTAGCTATCTCATCATTATGATATTCTTTCCCTCTCACTTCTCTCTTATCTTCTACCTTGGTGTTAAAGTTTGTCCTGCAAACTTCCTGCCCATTCCTAGCCACTGGCCTTCCATTGAGATTCTGCTCCAAGCCTTGTATCTTCCTTTAATTTGCCTGGGGCACCAACACACCCTGATGACATTTGGTTTCCTTTATTTTTATTTTTTTTGAGGGTGGTAGGTAATTCAGTTTATTTACTTATTTTTAGAGGAGGTACCAGGAATTGAACCCAGGACCTAGTGCATTGCTAAGCATGCACTCTGCCACTTGAGCTATACCCTACCCCCTGGTTTCCTTTACATTTCTTGCGGAAGGAGCTGGAATGCAGAAGTGGGTTGCTGTGCATTTCCCCTGCCCACCTGGATATAAGCCTCCCTCCTCACTGGTGTGTCTCTCCTCTGCTCAGCAGTAACGACTGTCAGGCGGGGCTCACTCCGAAGCAGAGCCTGAGACAGGATCTGAGTGCAAATGGTTGATTTGGGGGGTTTCCCAGGAAGTGTCTGTGGAGAGTCAGAGGTGAGACAGGAAAGTGAGCCCTGAGGACAGGCTGAAGAGCCGTTATCACCTTGGCATCTGGGCGTGTCCCCCGAGCACCTCTGGGAGATGCTGCCGAGCACACACTGGTACCCTTTCCACCAGGTGTAGAAAGGCTAGGTTCTCTTTCCCCAGCTCCTTTCTGCATTGACTGAGGGCTGTCCCACCTTCAAGGGCAGAGTGGGCTCCTCACCAGGAGTGGAGAGCCACAAATAGTTGGGAGAGTGGCGCTCCTGTGTTCAGGCACGTGGGTCCTGGGACCCTGGGCCTGTCTGCCCAGTGGCCGTGGCCTGAGTGAGCCTCTGCCACGGGCTCAATGCTCCCCATGCACTGACTCTTGACGAGGGAGGGAAGAAGGGAGGAGGCCTTGCCCAGTGTCATGCAGCTTGTGCCCTGGCCCATCTGGCTGCAGAGCCAGAGCTGTCTTGCTGGTGTCTGTTCCAAGGTGCCCTGCCTGACCCCTGGCTCAGTGCAGTTGGTTCTCTTGGCCTTGGCCTTGGCCTTGGGGACATCTCTTGTGAGCTGCTCTCCTGGGGAGCTCTGGTGCCTCTGACCTTGGCTTCAAGGGGCTGTGTGTTGGATGCCTTAGGAATACAGGGCAGGGGACACAACTAAGCTCACTTTTCCTATGAGGTCGTTGAGGACAAGAGATTGAGAGGCCGGGTCAAAGGACGGAATGGGCGGCCAGGTCACTTGATTCTCCAAGCAGTGTGCTTTCACTGGGTTGGGGTTTGGTGAAACAGGCACTTCTGTCTGCTGCTGCATGATTGTACACTGGGGGCATTGCCGTTGTGGGCAACATGGTTAATACCTATCAAAACTACACATGCACATGGCCACAGACCCAGTAATTCCGCTTCTGGGAGGTTATCACACAGATCCACTTACGTGTGTGTGAAACAGTCTGTATGTTCAGTGGTTCCCTGTTTGTGCTGGTAAAGACTGGAAATCTCAGTGACCATCAGTAGGGCACTGGCTAAAGCAGGCTATGAAATGCCACGAAGCCATGAGAAAATGAGGATGCGCATGTGTATTTGTTAGAAAAAAACCCCCAAGGGGCAGAACAGCGTGTGCCTTGTGCTATACTTTGTGTAAAGAAAGAAAATGCGTGTCTATTTGGTTACTTATGATTGTTTCCGGTAGGAGACCCATCACTCATCCATCGTTCCTGGGCGGCTGGGGGGTGGTGGGAAAGAGACTTTTTCTCTATACCCTTCGTTATCTTCTGATTGTCAGATCATAGGATATAGTGGGATAAATAAATAAATAAAATTTAAATATAAATAAAAAAATAAATAAAATTTAAAAGTAAATTAAAAAATTGAAATTTGGTGTGTTATTTTTGTTATATTGCATTTGACTCTGAAATCCCAGTTTCCTTATCTGTAAAATCAGGAAAATAATATTTGTTTCAAAGAGTGATGACCCTTATAGCCATTCTTTTTTCTTTTCTTTTCTTTTTTTTTTTTTTTTAAGCACTTCTCACTGCCCTTATGTTTAATATTAGGAGCAGTTGCCTTGGTCTGTTCCCACGTCTTTAGGAGAAGCACTGTGAGGGCAGGACCAGGGTATTACTTGCTAATCACTCTGTCTCTGGGACTTGCATTTGGTGGGGGCTAAACAAAAATATTTTTTTTGGAATGAATAAATCAGGGAAAGCACTTTATTAGTCAGAACATGCTATTTATGTCTTTGTTACTATCATTTAGAGCATCAGACTGCAGGAGGCAGCCCTGCAGAGAGGCTCAGACAATTTAGGTTCAAATCCTAACTCAGCCACTTATTAGCTGTGTGACCATGGGCAAGTTACTTAACCTCTCTGTGCTCTAGTTTCCTCATTAGCAGACTGGGAGCTGTGGAAGCACCTACCACATGGGATGCTGTGAGGACACAAAGAATTCATATATCTTAAGCACTTGAAAGAGTGCCTGGCACTCTAAATGTGAGGTTATTGCCATGACTTTAATACTTTTCCTGATATAAAAATAGTCAATTCTGGAAAAATTTCTTTCAGGATTTTGGAAGACACTTTAGATGAGTAGGAATACTTTTCTGCTTGTTTCCCCTTTCAGTTCTTCTTTTCCTGGAACATTACGGTGGCTCTTCTCTGAATGGGCTCTCTTATTTTTCCAGAGAAGACCATTTGGGAAAAAAGTCACCCTCCTTTAGAGGACAGCTGGCCTCCAGGTGACCGGGCAGGCGTTGTGTGTGGGGAGCTCCTTCTCAACACCTCAAGTCTTTGCATAGGCCCGAGTTTCCCTAAAGACCCTCCTTGGCTCCCTGCCAGCCTATCCCATGAGGCCTCGCCCTTCCCATTTCCCCCAGGTATGGCTGGGAGGGGGTCTGTTCAAGTCCCAGCATGGGTTCCGCCTCTCCTCCGTGGGCCTGGGAGTGTTCCAAATCTGTGCAGGAGGACAGGAGTAGCGGGACCGTTTGCTTTCTGTCTGAGCTGCTGTGAATGGAAACACCTTCGCAGCAAGCTTACTGCTTATTATTGCTGAAAATTGTGGCTTGGTGGCCTTGGTGAAGATGTGCAAAGGATGTGGACAACTGGGGCTTGAAGTCTCAGGGCTGCTCTGCGGGGAGTGGGGCTGGATCCACAGGCAGCTTGACTAAGCCCATCAAAGTGCACTGGGAGAGTGGCTCTGAGGGCGTTTTTCTCAGCGTCTGTTTGTGTTCTGATGGGCTCCCCCTGGTGCTCTTAGCCCCTTGAGTTTCTGAGCGTTCAGCTTCTCTCTGACAGGCCAGGGATGCTGGGGTGCCTGCTGCCCTTGCCCGCCTGCTCCCTTCCATTCATGCTTGCCTTGCAACCACTGTGTTTCAGGGTGATGCTGGAAAGTTCTTTTCCCACTGGGAGGCCGGGTGCTGGTGGGAGATGGCATGTCAGTGCCAGGCATCCTCCACGGAACCGTCTGTCCCATATGCATTGTCCCCTGGAGCAGGCGCCAGCTCCCTTTTGCTGGCTCACTGGAGCTCCCACAGGTGACCATGACAGCCAAGTTCAGGAGACGATGCCAGACCTGCACACTAGGGCCTGGGCTCCGAGGCCCAATTAGTCTGCTTTCTTTTCAGGAATCTCAGAGACATTTGCTTCTCCTTTTGCTTCTTGATGCAGGATAACATCTTCTCACAGTAAAATGGAACCTCAGTGTTCGCCCTCCCCACCATGTTGCTCGGCCACATGGAAACAGCAGTCGGAAAAAAAAAAACAAAACAAAAAGCGCCACTGTGTTTTAAAAACTGAAGGCAGGACAATGAGTCGGTGGTAGCCTGACGGGGAGAGAAGAAACCCAACCTCTTCAAGTCTTAGGATTTCCCTCCTTATCGGCTGGATCCTGGGGGTAGGACGGAGAAAGAGCTGGGATGGGTGACGGTGACTGTTTCCCTTTGCTGGGAAGCCCCTACGCCCCAGGAGTCATGAAAAAGAAAGACAGAAATCCCAGAGCTTAAAAAAAAATTCCAGAGCTTGGTCTTTTAGCTTTTCAAAATAAGAGAAAGCCCAAACAAGCAAACCAGAAAGCGGACACACACTCCCCCAGGCCCCCCGCTCCACGCCCCACCTCCTAAAAGCAGAACATGTACTGAAGGCCATAGGCTGGGGGAGAGCAGCTGTGTCTGGTCTGCTGATGTGTGTGTTTGGACCACACAGTTGATTTTTGGGTTTTTTTTTAAAGCAATATGAGCCAATATTTAAACATTGGGGGATTTCAAATAACAGTCTGGGAAATCTGGAGTCCCTGACCACACTCGTAGTTGTAAAACTAGACAGAGCCGTGAAGTTGCAAGGAGCGGGTCAGGGTCTTAGCGCCCACTCCCGGATTTCTCAGCTGGTCTCTGACCTCTTCGGCATCTGAGTTTGCCGTCTCTGGCGAAGACCTGGCCGTCAGCTGTCGCTGCAGTATGTTTCTGGATTAAGCTTTCTGGAGCCATGGGGTACTAGTAGTCTCAGGTTCTTCTCCAGATTTGTCTTACTCATCCCACTCTCGTGACTGGTTTTATTAACCCTCTTTTTGTATTCATGGGAAGCCTGGCAGGTAAGCTTCCATTTGAGACTCTCTGCTAAGACCCTGGCTTAAAGAACTTTACTCTTTGATTTTAGATTATGAGGCTTGCTGAACTTATGAATGTTCCGATTTGAATGGTTTTGAGAAAGTGGGAAAGCGCAAGTGTGTGGATGTGTAAATGATGGCACTTTCCCTCGGTTTGTAATCGAAGTTTCAGATTTGTTCTACAGCCTTGGGCCATGTCAACTTAGTAATTTTTGCAAGGAATTTTTCTGTTTCATCTAAGTTGTATCTATTGGCATAATGTTCTAACATTTCCTTATTATCCTTTTGCTGTCTGAAGGGTCTGTAGTGATGTCCCGTCATTTATTATTTTTCAAATTTATTTTTCCAAATGAAAGTATAGTTGATTTACAGTGTGTTGGTTCTGGTGTACAGCATAGTGATTCAGTTATACATCTATATATATTCTTTTTCTTTTTTTTTTAAATTTTATTATTTTTTGTAGGGGGAGGTGATTAAGTTTACTTACTTAGTTATTTTTATAGGAGGTACTGGGGATTGAAGCCATGACCTTGTGTGTGCTAAGCATGCGCTCTACCACTTGAGCTATACCCTCCCCCCTATATTATTTTTCATTGCAGGTTATTAGAAGCCATGCCATACAGTAGGGCCTTGTTGTTTATCTAATCTGTACATAGTAGTTTGTATCAGCCAGTCCCCAAACTCCCTTTCTTACTTCTGATAACTAACTTAATGGTTCTTGATATAGCTATTTTTTAACTATGTCCATGTATCCTGTGTCTGTCTGTACCATCTTAAATTCTCCCAATTGCCTCCTTTTTTTCTGAAGGCACCTCCTGGCCTGTATTACAGCCACCACTGCAGCCAGCGAGTCAACTGCCCTGAGAGCCCTGGGCCCTCCCCTTTCCCTCTGCCATGCAGCTGGGCCAACCAGCCATATGCCTGGAGGTTCTGGACTTGAATAAACAGAAATACCCTGTCGTTACGGGCTCTGGCATCTGCAAGTTCAGGGGAGGGTCACCCAGTAGGGTGAACATTGACTAATGGGAAACAGGAGACGCGAGGGAGCCGGCCAGGCCCAGGACTAGGGCGAGGTGAGCGAGGCACTGAAGGCCCAAAGTAAGGAGTCACCTGCAGCCCAGGTGTTTCACTTGCCTCACCCTTTTCTCTGCCCTGGAATTGGCGGATTAAACTCCCCTCCTTCCTTCTCCCACAGCCTGCGCTCTGAGGGCCGGTTTCTCCTTGTAGTCCATCTGCATCTCCCTGTATGGAGGGTGTCCACCTGCCTGGTGACCTGGTGTGTCTCTTTGTGGCCCGTGGTGAAGCAGAGGCAGCACCCTGTAAGGCTCCCCCTCCTTCCTCCAGTCCTTCCCGTTTTCCTTGCCCTTGAGGCCCAGGGGTAGTATCCTCCAGGTGAAGTGTAAATATCTCAGTCCTTGCCTCGGGCTCTGTTTCTTAGAGGATATGGGCTAACGTGGCCTGAAAGTCTAAAGACAAAATGCTAGGTGAATTTGACTTTTAACTTGATTTTATTTTTTAACGAGATAGTGTCATAGGAAAAAAGATTGCTTAATTCTGATTTTTTGAGAAAAAAGTTAAGGTCATTAATTGGATGTTCACAGACTGAATTTGCTGTTTTCTTTAATCTGTATGTTGTTAAAATTTTTTTTGACTGACCATTTAAGAATCAGGCAATTTTACATAAAAATCCAGATATTTTACTTCTTTTGGGACACTGGAAGATCTGGACACATAGGCCCACAATTGGCTGGAACTGGGCATCGGCTGCCCCCTTTAGATGGAATAGGTGTGTAGACACCAGCCGGGTACAGTCTTAGGAATCCACAGGGAAAAATGTGCTCCTGCATGTGGCCCCTGTCTCTGCGTTTATGGAAGTGCCCAGCTCCTCTAGGCATTGGCGTTTAACATCTCCTGACGGAAAGGGAAATTCAGCTAGAAGTCTTACTAGGATAGGACTTGCTTCTCAGAAAGCTTATGTAAACTGAGGCTAATGGCGTATAGGTTGCTGAACCATCTGGTCCCATTAGAAGTGCTCTGTGATTGACAGTGAGAGTCAGATCAAATAATATGGAAGACATGCCAAGATCCGTCCTGCATGTGCTAGGAAGACTGTCCCTGACAAAGTGACAGTGTTCTTGAGAGCTTCTGAATCATAAGCGAGAGGAAACGATCAGCTTTGCACAGTCATGCTACCACGAAATCTGGGAATAAAGCCTCTGAGAATTAGAATATAAATATATAGGATATGTACATAGATATATACTATAAACTGGCAACTGTATAATATACTATATATATTATATAGTATACACTAGCATATTACACTCTATAAACACTATTAAATAGAATATTATGTTCATGTGTATATATATGTGATATGTATACTACTAATGCAGACGTGTATATAGTATAACATGTATGCTATACAATGCAATACAATGCAGTAGTGTATGTAGTATATATTGTACAGTATGTTATGTAGTGTATATAGTATAAAATGCAATAGTTATATAGTATATATAACATATTATAACAGTGCAATAGTATGTGTAGTATATACACTATATATAATAACACTGCAATAGTATATATTGCATTTATGATGTACATATCGTATATACAATACTATATATAATATAGTATTATTATACATTATGTATGTATAGTATTGTATGAATTTCGTGATGCTCTTGGAGCGTGAGACACTGAGCCCCTGGCTCCTGGTTGCTGGTGCTAGGGGTGAATCACTGGCCAATAAAGGGATGCTTATTTCAGTGTTGCTGAAAAATGTGTTGCAGCTCAGTTGAAACAGCAACCTGGATCCAGGCGAGAGACCAAGCAGCACTCAGAGAGTTGGGGAACTCAGGTTTATTACGCCAGAGGCCCCAGAGGAGTTAACACTCCAAGCTCTGGAAGATGTCTGTAGGTTTACACAGGCCTTTATAGGCTGCCAGTTTTACACTTTGCAACATCATATGCAAATAAAGTGTAACAGAAGTTGACCAACTAGGAACAAGCTTTGTAGAAATAGACCAATCAGGAGTGAGAGAAATAACCAATCAGGAGTGAGGGGAATAACCAATCAGGAGTGAGCTCAGGGAACCAATAGACTTTTAGGGGTAAGTAAGCCATTTCAGAGGCAAAAAGTGAGACAGAGCCTCTGGGCCAGGGAACCGGATGGTGCTGGCAGGAGAGTAGTGGCCCTGCTTCGGGGTCCTGCCGGTCTTTTTATGGGGCTTCCCGCCTCATCAGCATGCGCTGCATCCTGTCTTTCTATCAGTCTCCCTCACTTCCTTCCTCTTTTTGGTTTCAGTCGCTAGACCACCTCTACCTGATCTACAAGCAGCCGAGCTGAGTTGAAGAGGAACAGCATGTGGAAACGAGCAGATGGTTCTGTCACTTATTTCTTCTCAGTGGCTGACACACCCCCTCAAAGCTGAGTGGCCCTTCAGTATTCCCGAAGCCCTCTCGTACCTCTCATCTCGTTAGACCCCTCTAACAGACCCACGCGTAGGACCCAGCAGGCAGAGCCTCCATTTTAGACGGAAAGTGAGTCACAGCGAGGTCCAGTGATTTGTCCTCCACTTGATCAGCAAGGCAGCCCAAGAGCCGGGACTCAGCCCCAGGTCCTCAGTGCTTTCCCACTCAGCTCCCTCCCTGTCACCCGGGGACATTATCTAGCTTTAATTCTTCAGCCAAGACTGATGGAATCAGTGTTTTTACACACTATGGGATGCAGCCCAACAGTGAAACCAGTTTAATGGGCGCAACCAGTTCTTACAAATGAAATAGAACAGCATAGATAACATCAAAGTGCCTCGCATACAGAGGTAAGTGCTGTTTAGTAAAACTTTAGATGTATGTCTGCTGCTGTTTTGGTTTCCCAGGCTCTGGCTGTTGTTTGGTCGGGAACAGACTTACATCCCTTTAGATGTGGATTTTGGACGAGGTGAAGCCTTATCAGGTGCTTCCACCTGAGTTTCAAGGAGGTTAGATTTCAGGGGCAGATTTTTGGAATGTGTTGATCTTGGACCTCTGATAATGCAGGGTGGGAATGCACGTCGCAGGCGGTGGGACTCCAATGTGCCTACAATACTGGACTAAAAAGATACAGTCAAGAAACAAAAACAGGAAGGCTGGGTGTCCCTGCCTAGAAAGGCTAGAACTAAAAATATAACCCACTAGCTACCGGCACAATGCTAACATGTGATTTTAAAGAAAGAGTAACATGTTAATACTCTGCTCTGAACATTCGACAAATAGACGCACGGACCTTGGGGCAAACAGGTGGGAGAGCCTATGCTGGGCAGAAACTCGGGGCTGGAGGAGGCAGAAGCAAATACAATTCAAGGAGTAAACGTGACTCACAGCCGAGTACAAGGTCAATCCTGAGAGGGCTGTCTCATAGCCTGGGGAGTCGTTAGGGATGGAGAAAGGGAGGGCAAGTCAGGACACAGCGACCACGAAGGAGGGGAGGGTGTTGAGGAGCTGTTCCCATCAAGGGCAGCCCAGCGGGCTTCCAGGAGATTTCCACAGACTATCTGGACAAATGATTACAAATGTGAATGATTAAGTAGTCAATTTACATCAGGTCATTGAGAAAAACCAATAAAACGGAAGCCGATCAATCCAGAAAGGTGGTTCATAAATAATAGATACACTTTTAACACGGAGCACTCTTTCTAATTGATTGCCTGTTTGACTAACTTTTCTCGCAGATATCCAGGGGGAGAATCGCATACTCACAAATCATAGTCAAATGCTGAATATCCTTTGAAGGATATAGTAGGTTCCATCTGTGGTTTTTTTTTTTTTTTTTTTTTTACTACATACGTCAAAGTTTTTCCCTCTGTTGGACCGTGCCTCTGAAATGGCAGTGGAAGTCAATGGGAACATGGGATGATTTACAAACATTGTTTTACATAAACAATTTTCAACTGGCAATCTAAAAAAAAACATTGACAACAAAGTCAACAAAAATGGTGAAATGATGACAGATGGCTTGTGTATATGAAGAAAAAGCAACAGCAGAAGAGGAGACGTAAGATGACTTAGAACCTACAAAGAAGTAGGGGCTGGGGGTGTGGAGACAGGAGCAGGCCAGGTGAGGAGGTGAGAGAGAGAGAGAGACAGACTCCTGCAGACCACCTCCTCCATCCCTAGCAACCTTGACCTTCTTCTGTAACGTTGGCTTCAGGAGGTGTAAATTGCATAGAAGAGTGTCCAGAGGTATCCATGTTTGTCAGAACTTCCTACGGAGACATCCAATGGTGACTGCAAAATTTCCATATGGGGTGGGGGGCTTTGAGGCAGCAGTCAAGTTGAAAGGGTTTTGTTTGGAAGCTGCGTTCACATAGGTCTGGCTATGACTGAAAGCGCCTCAGTTGCCCGGATCAAGGAAAGATGGTGGTAGGAGTGGGTTGGTGGAGACTTGGGGTGTGTAGGAGTAAGGTACACCCGTGCCCCAGCCACTCCTTATTGATGCCAGCAGTCTGCCAACCTTCTATTTGGGGGAGATCCCTGATATCCAGATTAGGGGTGGACAAACCCCATGGGCAGTTTGAGGGGAGGATTATGGCCACAACATAACTTCATTTTATAAAATGTTCCACCTCAATGTTCTCTTTCTCTGCTCTCCTGTTCTTTTGGGATGTGCGCCCTCATGTCACCAGTGTTGTCTGTCCTCCTGAATTTTCTGCCTTTTGTTTTTTTGGGGTAAAGTTTCTTCTTCTTCTTTTTTTTTTAAATGGAGGTACTGAGGATTGAACCCAGGACTTCATGCATGCTAAGCATGCACTCTGCCAATGAGCTATTTCCCATCCCTTTTCCTCCTGAATTTTCACCATAATCTGGGCAATGGCATTATTCTGACCCTGTCTCTTGACACAAGAACAATATTGATGGACAGAGCATGGTCTTCAGCCAGCTTCTGTCACCATCCTCATGTCCTCAGCCACCACTCGGCCAGTGACACCGACCCTCAGAATCCTTTGTCATGAATCAGTAGTTTTTTCTTGCCTGAGGCACTTCTGGTTTAAAAGTTCTTATCTGACTCAACTTTATTGCTGGTTGTTGAGGAAACTTCTCCTCAAGGAAGTTAAGCATCTTTCTCTCCAAAACATGGCAGTTTAGGGAGGACGTAACTTAATACATGAAATTATGTAAAAACACACTCTGAGACCATTATTCTGCATGGCATGGGATTTGATAAGAGGCGGTGAAGTGGCGTGTGTTTGCCTCCCCAGCTTCCTTTCCCTCTCTCGTGGTAGCGGTGCCCAGATTTCCTTGCGGAATTCTCTTTTCCCTAGTCTATGCTGGCTTCTTGGGGCTGTCAATCAAAGTGTCCCATCCAATCCTGGACAAGGGGTGAGCACATGATCCAGGCTGGGCAGTCACTGTCCTGGGGAATCCTGAATCCTGAGTAGGAGTGACACGTGATGGGGGAAATGTTTGGGTTCCATATTTATCTCAGCAGTGGGCCCCGCACGAGCTATCGGTCAGCCCCAGCTCCCCAGACCCTTAGAGAGAGTCTGGTTTTGACCTCTCCGAGACAAGTGAATGAGCTTTGTATTCTATCCTGCAAGCATCCTGTACCTTTCCAACAGATGCCCACTGTGTTTAAGAGAGGTGGTTTTGCTTGCTTGCATCAAATACCCTAACGGTAGAGTAATTGTCCTAAGTAATGGACTTTTAAAAGTGAAATTGTTGTTTTGGGTTGTACTTGATCATGGCATTCAACGACAAGATGGCTGAGCACCGAGGCAGCGGGATTCATAGTCTGTGTCATGCATCCATGTCCTGAATTCTCTCAGCATTCACCATCTCTAAAGACAATGGCCCATCCAAAATTCTAAGCTCTTATTAGCTAACACAGAGACCCTGATGCATGAAAAATGCCTACGTTAATTTTCTTAACATCTACTTTCAGCTGTCTCAGATGGAAAAGCCAGTTCCCTGCTGCACAATTCCTTTGGTTACATTCAAATTTTAGCTTTTATTTTGTTTGCTTGTACCCTATTCTGGTCAGTTTGGTTAGGTAACTCAATCACTTACGGCTGAAAGCCTTCATTTGCTTGCTCAGAAGGCTTGGAACGAGGGGAAAGAAGAATGAATCCAGGAGCAGTTTGTGACAGATATTAGACCTCTGAGCTGTGCAATTGTGACATTGTTCCTAGCAATACAAATGTGGCTGATGGTCCAGACTCTAAGCCGAACCTGCCGGCGGGGGGATTGATAGGCTTGGAATGGAGCCTGGGTCTGGCAGTGTAAGGCCGATCTCCTTGCCCATGATCCTGGATGGTTTTGTCAGTTCCTTGTTCCAGTCAGAACTCCTGATAACGGACACAGGGGCCTCTGCTCAAAATAACACTGGATTCAAGAAGCAAGGAGCTGCGGAGGGGACTTTGGCCGGCTCCTACCCCAACGGGGAGATGCCATCAGAATCCACCTTGACTCCTCTCTCCTCTTCCTCCCTAACAGGGGTCATCTAAGGGTAGGGCTGAGCTCCAGAATGCAGGGGTTCCCTGTGTATCCTGGGGGTGCCAGGCTGCAACCTCGGAGGGTTCAGACAGAAAACAGAGATGAGTCAAGGTAGGTCTCCAGAGAAGGAATCTGTGTAGGTCGTGGCACGTGGGCAGGTGTGGAATTCAGGTCTACCAATTCAGTTGGGAAAAGTTATTCCACACGGAGATGAATGCTGGCTAGTTGTACTGTCTCATGTTGTTCTATCAAATTTTCTACATTCCTCACAAGGTTATTAACATTTTGAAAGCGGAGGTCTTAGAATGGCTTTTCTCAGGGTCTTCCAGCGCGGTGATGGACATGTGGAGTTTGCCAGACGAAGACGTGTACATTGGCTGGGCTTTATTTGGGTGGTGAAATATCCTTGCCTCTGCTTACAGCTGACCTTAACTTTGACCTCTTGGGGCCAAGCTGCAGCCAGGGAACATGGCTAACTGATCACTTTTCACTCCACCAGCTCCTATAAAATGGACCAGGAGTATCTATTTATTACAAACCCAGGTAGAATTCTGCTGCTTTTCTCCTTTAGCTGCTGAGCAGCTGGCAGGCGCCACTGACTCCGAGGCAATTGCCGGGTGAGTCATGGGCAACCTCTGAGTGATTGCCAGTGAGCCACTCACCCGAAACGTTATTTTGAATGAATAGCTCATACATTGCTTGGAAGGAACGTGGCAGTCATGGTCAGAGAGGCAGAGCGGAGGAGACAGGGAACGGTGGAGGCTGGCTTTCTGGCGGTAGCCAGGTGGGGCCTGGAATTGAACCCTTCCCAGCTAGGTGGAAGAGCCAAACTCAGCCCATCAGTATTTCACTTTGACGCACATCTAAGACCAAGCTGCAACCCGGAGTTCTCTGACTCCTGAGATGAGCTAGCAGGGGGTGGGCTTTTAGTATTGATACATTTGATTTAGAAGAAAAGAGATGGAAACAACAGACTGCCACCCTGATGGATTGTGGGCTGGTGGGTGGATCTGAGCCCTCCTGAAATCCCCTGCGCAGTGGATGCTGTTGGCCCTCTTGTTTGAGGGCTGGGCACTAAGGAAATGGAAATTTCTGCTGCAATGCAGGAATTCCACTTATTAGAGATTCATTTCTTAAGTACTGCCCTCTCTGGAAAGCGTCTCCTGAGGAGACAGGAGGATAAAGCTGTTACTGGTGCTTAGTACCTTACAGTAAATTAACTTATCAGACCACTTTTATTCCTTAGCAGGGCAGGGCGATGCTGGAGTCGGTGGGAACAGAGGGAAAGGGACATTTATTACGTACAGACCATTGACGGGCCAGGAATAGTGCTCACATGTCTCACTTCATCCTCACACCTGTGTGAAATAATTTCTTTTGACCTCAGAGGTAGAGGGTTGTATTAATGACACCTCATTGTTGGTCAGTGCAAGCCCCTTTCTTGTTTCACTTATTTTTATACGTTTTTATCTCATTCTCCAAATCCGTTTCCCAATCCTCCTAATGGCAACTAGTCTAATATGTCTGATGTATGTCCTTTGATCTGTATTGTTTTTCTTGTGTGTGTGTGTGTGTATTTTAAACCTACATAAATGGCATGGTAGATATCCTGTTTCATTCTATATTTCACTCACCACTACTTTAAAAATGTTTATTATTGCCAAAATTTCAAACATTTCAGAAGTAGAACAGTATTATGAACTCCAGTGTACCCATCATGCAAAGTCAAATGTAAACTTGAGGCCAGTTTTTGCTCATCTGCACCCCACTCCTTCCCACTATAGATCACAGTTTACGCTAATATCCCAGCATCGTAACTATTTCATCAACAGATACTTTAGTGTGAACCTCTAAAATATAATCATCATAATGCCTAATCATTATATCATATTATCCTGCCTAAAAATTAGAAATAATCACTTATATCATCAACTATTCAGTATTCAGTTCTTCCAGGCTGTCTCATAATTTTCTCAGTTGTTTGAATCAAGATTCAAATAAGATTTGTACACGGCAGTTGGTGGATATGTCTCTTGAATCTCTTTTAATTTATGGGTCTGCCCTCCAGCCCTAAGAATTTATTTATTGAAAACTAGATTGTTTATATTCCTGGAGTTTTCCATAGTCTGGATTCTGCTAACTGTCTCCCCGTGGTTTTGTTTAATATGTTCCTCTGCCCTTTATATTTCCTGTAAATTGGTAGTGAGATCTAGAAACTTGATTGGATTCAGGTTAAATTTTTTCCCAAGAAATGCCTTATAGGTGAAGTTCTGGGCTTCCATCAAGAGGCAGCTGGTGCCTGGTTGTCTTTTTATGAGAGTAGCACTGATGATAATCAATGAGTTCATTAGGGGCTTCCAAAGGATGATAATCTATCATTCCTTGTTGATTAATTAGCTGGACCATTTCTATAAGGAGGAACTTAGTCACCTTCAAATAGAGTTTGTATAGGAAAGGCAAGATTTCTGCTTGAGTCTTTCCTTTTATTTATCAGTTTTCAAAATAATGAGTGAGTTTCTCTAAAGATAAAGCAATAAGGTTTTAAAAATAAGATCATGAACTCATGGATTTAGTGGATTATTTCAGTTGTTTGCAGTTATCCATCTTGGTGCTCAAAGTGTCCCATCTTTGGCAAGTGGGAGCCTCTATAAGTTGGTTTCTTTTAGTTGTTTTTGACACCACCTCATTAGTCTTTGATAGCTTCCTTGCTGCTGGTAGAATCAGACATTCCTGGCTCATGTTATACACTTACTGCCTCAGTCCTGGAGTCAGCAGTTTCTTCCAGGAGCCCTGTTTCTGATGAGTGGGAGGCTGTATTTAGATGCCACAGCCTGGCTACTAGGAGCACTATGTTTTTGCACTTCATCCACATTGCCGTGTGCACTTGTTTCCAGTCTGCTTTTCCTCAGTGCTATGCCACATCCCATAGCGTGCATTCTCAACATGGCACATTCACAACGTTGCTCCAACAACGGAGACCAAGGTGGCGGCCGGCAACCCAACCATGAGCTTCCTTGAACACGCCCTCTGATGGGTCTGTGTGAGAATCCCTTTTTCTTTTAGGTCAGTATTATTATCCCTGTTATCAATGTTATTATTGGGGAGGCCACTAAGCAGCTAGGAGTGAGAAGGTAGGTGGGGAAAGAGGAAAGAGGGAGGGCACAGAAAGGGGAGGTGGGGCTGAGGGCAGAGTCAGCAGCTTGGAGACTATATTTCCCTTGTGTGTCTCCTGAATGCTCCTTCTCCTGGGGTCCTGGGTCCTGGAGGAAGGACAGGGCCGGGGCTGGATCAGTGTTCTGGCTCCTCATGGCTGCTTTCCTGCCTTTCTTCATGAATCAAAAGCTCCCAGGGCTCTGAGGCTCAGGCCATTGGACTGTCTCAAGCTCTCCAGCTGTATTTGTCGTCTACACTTTGGAGTTTTGTCTGCACATCCGCTTGAGGGCTTTGGCAGGTGACTCTGAGTCTTCTTCTCCATGTCACCACTTGCCATCATCCTGGTCAACTCCATCATCTGTGTGGATGACCTGTTCAGCCTCTAAATGACTTGATCTCCTTTATCCCAATACTCTTTTTTTTCCATTTCTGAGGCCTGTTCCCATGGCCACGCCACGAAGAGACCCAGCAAGGACAAAGGCTTGGTGGCGAGAAAGAAGACCACTGTGGCTGCAGCCCAGAATGTGGAGCCCACAGCGCAAGATGCGGCCCCAGAGTTAGTCAGGGCCCCCCCACTCAGAACTTTGTAGGTTGTATTAGGGATTTTGGCCTCTATTCTAAGAGAAATAAGAAGCTACTGAAAGGTTTTGAATGTGGCAGAGCGGGTGGCATGGGTGGGTGATGGTGATGTGATCAAATTTGTGTATTGAAGAGATCTCCATGGTTACCATGTAGAGACTAGACTGGGACAAGAGAGACACCAGCTGGCCAGTGAGGAGGCTATTGCTATGATCCAGTGAGAGAGAAGGGTGACTGGGAGCAGGACAGAGACAAGGTGCAGACTTGGAGGATCTCTAGGAGTAAACATCACTAGGATCTGCAGCTGGTTTGGGTACGGAAGGAAAGAGGGAGGAAGCAGTCACGGGTGAGTCCCAGGTTAGGAGCCTGTCTGACTGGATAGCAGGTGGGGCCCTTCCCTGGGCAGGAAACTTGGGGAGAGGGTGGTGATGGAGCGGAATGTTTCTGGGTTGGGGAGAATCACAAACTCTCTCTTGGACGTTTTGCATACGAGAAGCCTTCAGAATCAGCCAGTGAAGATTCGAGCCGGGAGTGGCTGCACAGGTCCAGAGCTCAGATGTCGGGCATCGTTAGTGTGTAGGTGGAAATTAAGCTGCAGTGTGGCTGAGATGGCCCAGTGAGAGATGTCAGGGGAGCAGAGAGGAGGTCTGGGCCCAGCCTTGGGGACACCGGTATTGAGTGGTTACGTGGAGGAGAACGAATACGCGAAGGGGACAGAAGGAGCCACTAGAGTTGCAGGAAAAGAAGCAGAGAGCGGGCACCTTGTTCATGGAGGCCATGGGAAGGACGAATTTCAAGATGGGGATCTTGCTCAGCTGAGAGAGAGGTCAGGAAAGAGGAGGAATGAGAACTGTCTGCTAAATTTAGCAGCATGGAGTCATGACCAAGCTTAGTGCCATTTCAGTCAGGAGATGGGCTGGAGTGTGGTGAGGTTGCGGAGGGAGTGGGAAGTGAGGGGATGGGCACTTTGGAGCCTCTGGGGGCGCTTTCCAGGGGCTAGGATGGTTCCACTGCCATGCTAGCACACGCGCGGCTTCTGCCCTGCTTCCTACTTCCTGCCAGGGACCACGAGGAGGACGAGGAGGAGGCCTAGAGGCCTCGCTGCCTCACACCTAAGCTGCTGAACCCTCCCAGCTCCGGGTATTTCTTTCTATGAGAAAAATAAAATCTTACTTGTAGTTTGCAGCTGAAGATCATTTGTAACTGACAGAGCATGTCACCTGCATGGTCTCATTTCATCCCAGCCATAGCCCTTTGAGGTGGTGCTGTTATTATTCCTATTTTACAGACAAGGAGACTAAAGCACAGAGAGGTTAAGAAATGAGGGCGGCACAACTCAAATGGCAGAGCTGAAATGTAAAGACAGGGTTTCTCTCTAATTCGAAAAGATGCTTGCACCCAGTTGTTCAGAGCTGCACTATTTACAACAGTGGAAGTAACTTAAATGTCCATCTGCAGAGGACTGGATAAAGAAGATGTGGTATATGTACACAATGGAATACTACTCAGCCATAAAAATGAAATCATGCCATTTGCAGCAACATAGGTGGACCTGGAGATGGTCATTCTAAGTGAAGTAAGTCAGAGAGAGAAAGAAAAATACGGTATGATATCACTCATATATGAAATCTTAAAAAAGGACAAAGGGATTCAGACATAGGAAACAAACTTATGGTTGGAGGGGGAATCGGGTAGGGAAGGTTAAATTTGGAGTTTGAGATTTGCAGATACTAACTACTATATATAAAATAGATAAACAACAAGGTCCTACTGTATAGCACAGGGAACTGCATTCAATGCCTTGTGATAGCCAATAATGACAAAAAATATGAAAAGGAATGTATATGTATAAATGTCACTGCTGTACACCAGAAATTAACACAACGTTGTAAATCGACTGTACCTAAAAAAAGACAGGGTTTCTGGCTCAGGACCGTGTTCTTAGCTGCTGTGAGGTTCTCAAGACCTATTACTGGCGATGCTGTAGTTGTCAATGCTGTTGACCATCTCAAGGTCACTGGAGACGTACTGGGGAAAACCCCATCCTTCTGTGTCTGTCTTCTTTGCTCTCACACAACTACCACACTAACAACGCTTCTGACACCGGACATGTGAGTGTTTTCCCCCTCCAAGCAAGTCTCTGACACCAGCTGGTTGTCCTACAATTTAACTCAGTTCTGGCACTACCTCCCAGGAGGTAGCGTCAGAGCCCATGAGGTTAAGGGCTCAGTCGCACAAGACTGCCCCCCACTTCAGATGCCAATTGCAAGTCGTAGGTCCTCAGGTTACCCGCTAAGCTGTAAATTGCATGTTCCAATGACCCCTTCCTTGTGTTCGATGAATTTGCTAGAGCAGCTCACAGAACTCAGGGAAACACTTACATTGCCGGTTTATTAAAGGCTATAATGATACAGATGAACAGCCTGATTTAAAGATACCTAGGGTGAGGTCTGGGCGGGTTCTGCATGCAGAAGCTTCTGTCTCCGTGGGGATGGTGTGTATCACCCTCCTGGTGTGGGTGTTTTCACCCACCCAGAAGCTCTTCAAACCCCGTGCATTTGGGATTTTTACGGTGGCATCATTGTGTAGGCATGATTGATTATGAACTCCATTTCCAACCCTCCTGCCTTCTCAAGAGACTGGGGGCTGGGCTGACAATTCCAAGCTTCTAATCATGGCTTGGTCTTTCCTCCAGGAGTCATCCAGGAGCCCACCCCAGAGTCACTCCTTTAGAACAAGAGACACTCCCATCACACAGGATATTATAAGGGTTTTAGGAGCTCTGAGCCAGGAACTGGGGGCAGAGGCCAATATACATGTGTTTTATTATCTCGCAAGAGAATTAACTATACAATAATGCTAAATCCCCTTTCACCGAGGTAGGCTTATAGTAGGTACTTAATACAGGCTTTTAAACACCTAGCAATTCTTTGTGTGCCTCATCTGGTATGTGCTTGTGGAGATGATGTAGGTGGTAAGGATACAGATAGTTGAGGTAGAAAGTAATTTCTGAAACGATAATTCTGCAGTTCCACTATGAACACGCCGTGGTGTAGCTCATATACAAAACAATCTTCCAGCTTAGGATCACGGGGGAGAAGTGCTGAGATCAGAGAATCAGAACAGTCAGCGCAGGGGGACCCGGCGTCATTTCCACAGCTGTAACCCTCCATCAGGCACGGTGAGGAATGCGCACCCTGGGAAGGAATCAGATTTATCGTCGTCCTGTTCAGTGTGGTATCTCTAAGGGGGATTGCAAAATCACCCAGTTCCAAGCAGAAGAGAAAAATCCGTCCAAGTTGTGCAAATATTATTTGAAATCCTAGCCATCAGCCATGAGTAGAATCCCTGCAGTCATATCAAAGAACAGAATAGTTTTCAAAGATGGTTTTTATTACTGAAGTTGTTACTGCAAACATGCTTCCACTCAAACAGAGCCAAAAAACATGCAATTTTCTGAAAATCAGAGCTGTGAAATCAGTTCCCCGGAATTTATAATTACTGGTGGTGATCCACGTATCAGGATTTCGACCTGCACCGTGAGGAGGGAGGACCAGCTCGCCACCGAGAGCACGTACCAACAATTAGAGGAGCTACTATCTTGTCTTAATTTAATTAAAATCTAATTTGAGAAAGAAAATAGCCTGATGGTTTATACCTTTAAAAAGAAGGATTGAATAAAACTTAGAATTTATTAATGCATTTACATCACTGGTAATACTTTAAGCCTTGGTCTAATACATACAAATGAAAATGTTGCAAATAATACATAACAAGTAACTGTGTTTTTCTCCCCCCAATATTAGGTTAAATAAAAAATGGACATTTACACTGTTTTTTTTTTCTTTTTCAATCATTGCCCATCAATTTAGAACAAATGAAATTCAATTTATTTCACATTCTGTACCGCCATCACCTTGATCACTGAGAGCTTATTTTAAAAGTGTGTCCATGATGAGTTTGCTGCTACACACATTATGAAGTTAGAGTGAAAAGTTGGGGTGATCTGTGTACCTGCTATTGCTCATCTACTCTGGTTATTCTTGGCTGTTACTTTCCGTGAACAATGCTTTAGAGTTGGTAGGGGGCCGAAATCATTTCTACCAGTCTTGTAAATCATTCGTTTTGGATTCAAATACTAATTACCATCGCCCTGCTTTCAATATCCTGCATATTTTAAATGGTACATCTCCCTGCAATAGCTGGAATGGGACACCAAGGAAATGTCCTTACTAGGAGAATCTGTGAAATTACACTGTATGCTTTGAGCCCCCACTGTGTGCTAGGAACTTTGGGTTTATTATCAAGACCATCACAACCCTACGAGTAAAGTTTATCAGCTGGGGAAACAGAGTCAAGGTGAAGAAACTTGCCCAAGTTCCCACGCCTAAGAGGGGCCAGAGACATTACTAAGATCTCCCTGTGCTGGTGTGTTTAACACAGAAAGGAGCTACTGGTCGAGGTGATAAGGAAATAAATAAGAGGAGAAAGTGTTGGAGAGGAAGAAATAAAACTGTTTACACAAGATATGAATATCTACATAGGTAATCCAACAGGATTAACCATTAGAACTAATAATAGGACTTGGCGAGATTTTGCTGCCTACGAGGTCACTAAAATAACATTTCCTACATCAGTCATATTCCATTAGAAATTTCAGTACAAATAAGATACCATTTACAGTATCAACCAATATCTAGATATTGGCATGTCTAAAAATATACATGATCTTTCCAGAAAAAAAAAGTAAGCTTTGAGCATCAGAGGATCATCTGTGGAGATGCAGTCCATGCTCTTGATGGGATAATTTCATATTGGCAAATTTCTGTTAATTAATTTCTAACCTCAATGCAACACCAATAAAAATTCCAGTTGGATTTGTTTATGAACTCAATAATCTATAAATATAAATGATTTAAACTGATATAAACTATCAAAATACAAGGGAGAACAAGGGACCACAAAAAAGTCAGCAAACTAAAAAAGCAAAGAATTGAGGTGGGGGTATGCCCATTAGATATTAGGACAATTTCAAAGCCTTACTAATAAAGGTAACATGGAATGGACTTATGGAAAAATGAATAGACCAATAGAGAAGAGAGGAAAGCTGGGTGAGGGAACCTTGGTATGTGTGGGAACTTAATCCAAAAAAATCAATGGGAAAAGGATGGGCTGTTTAATAGCAGGTGTTGGGAAAACTGGCTCATTACACAGAGAAAAATAAAACTGGATCTCACATAACACTGCATACAAAGGTAGATTCCAGATGAATTAAATATGTAAAATTTAAAGGTGAACAACAAAGTCAATAGGAGTTGATGGTGGAAAGTGTCTGTGATTTAGAGAGAAAGACTTTTTAGACAAAACTTCCCAGTGCAAGACATAGTGGATCATATTAAAATAAAGGACATCACTATAAAGTTAATAGAAAACAGGACAGAGGGAGATACTTGGCAATGCGTAACATGTGACAGGGACTAATATCTAAAAAACTTGAGAAATTCCTACACAAGAAAAAGAAAATACAGGAATTTCCATAGAAAAATGGGCCAAGGATTTAAAGAAGCAATTTATAGAAGTGGAAACCCAAAGTTTACTATGAAAAGATGCTGCAAATCATTAGTAATAAGAGAAATACAACCCAGAACAAGAATGAGTTGACAGTTTATACTTAATAGAGGCAATATGAGACAGGTGGATTTTGCTGCCTGTCAGCAGGGATGTGGGGGACAGGGACTCACGCACTGCTGGCGGGATGCTGACCTACGCAGACTCTCTGGAGAGCAATCTGACATCTTAATCAAATTAAGGATGTGCATACCAAATTTATACATCCAAAAAAAAAAAAAAAGATCACACAGGTCCACTGGGAGGCACAGACAGAGGTGTCTATTGTGGCATTGTTCATGACAGTTGGGAGTTGGAGGGGACTGCGGTGTCCTCATGGGGCCACAGATAATACAAAGTGGTACACAAACATGGTGTTCAGTGTAGCAGCTAGAATAAACTGACAAGGTGTGAAAACAGCAACATGGATGGGTCAACTTAGATCTGAATGAAATAAAAAACGAATTGAAATCTGTAGCATAATATTTATGTAAGTAAGAGTTTTCACTTTACACAGGGTTTCCAGATTAAGCAAAACACACAACAGAAACAAAAAACCCAAACAGAGTGTCCAGTTAAAGTTGGTTTTCAGATAAAGGATGAATAATTATACTAAAAATGATTACTTGTACTGTAAGTTTTTTTTTAACATTTTTTATTTATTTATAATCATTTTACAATATTGTGTCAAATTGCAGTGTAGAGCACAATTGTACTGAAAGTTTTTTATTGTTTATTTGAAACTCAAACTTAACTGGATGTTCTGTATTTTATCTGGCAGTACTAAGTTTACAGGAAAAATACAGAAATCACATAAAAATTCGCATAAAAGGCATTAGAATGGTTGTTTAAGCATGGCAGGTATATGTATGCAAGTGTTTGTCGGTAGGGAAAGGGATAAAAAGGGGAAAAACAAAACAAGAAGTGGTGTTGCACTAACCCAGGATGATATTACGTCTTAATTGAGGTGTGTGATTAATTCAACCCCTGTATCTGAGGTCCAGCTTAAAAAAAAGTAGTGCAAGAATCCAGTCACCATTTCTCCAGTGACAGGCGCCTATCTTTGAGGCCAGATGGAGGTGGGAGGGGCCTTGACCCAGAGGAGTAGGGAGCCAGCGACTCTGGAAGGGAAAAGCTTATCAATTTAATTTCTGAGGCAAGGAAGTTTCTATAAAAGCAACCAATCAATCAATTGAAGAGCATTTAGAATTTAAAAGAGCCAGGGGGACTGGCCTTAGGAAGTGAAACTAAACATCCCGCAGCCCAGGGACGTGTCCTCTGCTCCAGACTCCTGCCTCTAACCGTCGTTTGCCCGGAGCAGGACCTGGGGGCCTGAATTTCTGACAGCGCCCCAGCTGATTCTCATCGCAGCCGGGACACGAGTTCCAGACCAGGAGGGAGAACATGATAGACGGCTGATGTCAATACCCAGAATTATTTTATCATCTCTTAATGACGGATAGGTATAAGCTCTTTATTCTTACCACTCTTGGGCACCTATAAAACCAAAACCAAACTACAAATTAGAAGCAAAAGAAAGTACATGAGCACAACACCTACACAAGTAACATTATTTTGATGGAATTTGTGATGAGGCTGTATTAAAACTAAGTCACTATTGCGGGCTTAGTCATGGAAAGATGTGTCTCTGGATCTAGTTTTACAATCTGTTTTTGTATTTTCACTTTAAAACCACTAACACAAAGACTGTTCTCGTAAGAATGAGGTACAAATAATAATAGCAAGACTGTATTGGGCATGATGTGGCCAAAATCTGGCCAGTGAGCAATTCCCAATGGCTGATTTTAATGAGATGTTACCTGGCCAATCTGTAGATAACTCACACCGACTAAAAGTTGCAATTAGCTTTATTAAAATCTGCTTTAAATTGGGCTTCTGTTCCTATTGTTTTTGGAATGGGAAATTAAAATACTCTAAATGTAGATTCACTACTCGTTGCAAACTGTTACGTGTAGGCAGGACACACAAACAGCACCCGTTTCTGCAGCTAATTGACACTAACAGCTACTTGCTTGTCACTTCAAACCTGTTTCTACTGCCCTGTGCCTCGGGAGGACCGGGTTTCCTGCCTTGGAACCTCTATTTGTTCAAAATCTGCATATGTGCACTGCGTTTTGTCTACAAAACACAAACATGAGCACTCAGATTTGGCAGGTCGCTTACAAAGGGGCGACCAGATAACGTACAATAGCCATATACTAGCAAATTGAAGATGCAAACGAAAAATTGTCATGCAGAACTGGCAGATCTCTGAGATGTCTGTGGACCCCAGTTGGAGAAACACTGGCTAGAAAATGAAACCATCTGTACCCTTCGGGAAGACACAGATAAAGTGACCTCTTTTTCATTTCCCCAGACTCCTGTGAGGATATCAAGCTGGTTAGACTCTGAAAGGCAGGGAGCAGCAGGTGCCTGGGTGAGGGCTTTGGGAGGGAGGGTTCCAGCCTGGACCAGTTAAGAGGAGAGGCAAATACCACTCCCCTCAGGAGGGCAGAGAATTCTCCAGTTCTTGCCCTGAAGACAAAGGGAGGGGGACAAAGGGACTCAAGCACTGGGTGTTGACAACAGCTAGATTAGGGACAACTGTGTGGAAGGACCCAGTACAGCAATTAAGAGTTAAAGAGCAGTAATCCAGTGCCCTAAGGCAGAAGTTCTCAACCTGGTCGCCTATTAGAATCACCAGGGGAGCCCTTTAGAGGAGCTGGTGCATGGATCCATCACTAGAGACTTGAATTAATTGGTCAGGGTTGGGCATCAGTCTTTGTAAAAGCTCCCTGGGGGATTCTAATGTGTAGCCAGGGTGGCCGAACCACTGTTTTAAGGAAAACCTTCTTTGTGGTATAATTACATTTAAGGCCACCTGTATTAATTTATTTAATGGGGGGTGGGGAAGGGAACCAACCCTTATTGGATGCACTGTGCTCACCGTTTAAATAATAATAAATAATAATAGCAGGCAATAACTTATTGAAAGCTTGTCCTATGCCAGGTGTTATATTAACCACTTTCCATCCATTTAATTTTCACAACATCCCTATGAAATGGATGTCATCTTCATTTTACAAATGAGGAAACAGGCTCAGCAAGACCAAGAAATTTGCCTTAAATCATTCAAGGACAAACAAACAAATACATAAAATGAAAGTAATAACGTGCCCAAGGTCATGCAGGAAGGAGGACAGGGTTTGAACCATGGCCTTTAGCTCTTCCACTGCCCAATTAATTGCTACTTCAATGAATATATATATATTTATTGAAGTTCAGTTACAATGTGTCAGTTTCTGGTGTACAGCATAATGTCCCAGTCATGCATAGACATACATATATCTGCTTCCATGTTCTTTTTCATTAAAGGTTATTAAAAGATTCAATGAAAGTATTTAATAAATGTTTATTAACTGTAGACCAAGACAGATGTTGGGGGTGCAAGTGTGAATGAAAAATGTTGCCTGCCATATTAGTAATCAAAGGATGTTGCAGCCATCAAGCCATCACATTGCAGTCACCCCCAACGGTGTCTCCTGAGGGAACTCAGGTTGGGAAGCACAAGATTCTGGCTCTAGGGAGCTAAGGTGCATATCAAAGAAATGATTTCAATAAGCCCAGATTTTACATCTTCCCGTACATGGAAAAGTGCTAAATTCCTTAACTTGAGATATCTGGTTCTCTTTAATTAACTGTAATCTTTTGATGTTACGACTACCTGGTCTTTGTTGCAAAGACTCCTGTATATCCTGGCTTCTCCTCTACCTCGTCGGAGCAGTCCCACAGAGTGATCTGAGAGGATGTCATCCTGGGCTTAAGTCCTCAGAAATGTCCGCCGAATAAAACTAACTCTCAACTTTTAGGTTGTGCAATGTTTTATTTGACAAGGATACAGCAGTGAACAAAACTGACAAAATTCCTGACTTGATGGCTATTACGTGTGTGTGTGTGTGTGTGTGTGTGTTGGGAACATGAATAAGCAAATGAACCAGTCAACGTCACTTACTTGTGGATAGCTTTGGACTCCGTTTCAAGGAAGAAGAGAAAGGATTTGGGGATGTGGCAGTGAGGAGTCAGGGAGGAGTTGGCGGGAGGATCCACCAGTTGTCTGGCTCTGCCAACTGCTATGCAGTGTCAGCAGAGACGTGGAGCCCGGGAGGTGGAACAGACCTGGGAGGAAGAGAAGAGCCCAGTTTTGGACATGTTGCATTGAAGTTTCCTGGGGTCAGAAGCTCTTAATTCTTCATGTGGCAAGTTGAGAGTCATTGAAAGCTGGGGCCATGGTTGGGGACTCAGGGAGGGGGGGCATCATGAGAAGCGGGTCTCAGGTGGAAACCCTGTGGACTGAGCTAAGGGCAGAGGAGAGGAAGACAGGTCAGAGGCAAGAGGGAAACCTGGAGAGAAGGAGGTCCTGGCCCTCCGGGGAGCAGAGTTCTGAGGCAGGAAGACTCAGCATCACCAGATGCCACTTAGAGGTCCAGGGAAGGAGCAGCTAGAGATGCTGGGGGCGAGGACAAGACGCACAAAGTTGAAGGGATTTTTTTGAAAGTGGTAAGAAACCAGAATGGGATGCTTCTGGTGGAGGACTGAAGGCACAGGATCACGTGGAGGCAATCCGTGGAGCAACGCCTTAGAGGAGATGGACGAGACAGGATCCAGAATGAAGGTGGAGGGGAAGGTCTTGAATGAAGGGCATATCCCTGGACTGGAGAAGAGCAGGGAAAGATGGGGAGAGATGCAGAGCTGTGCTTCTTGGGGAGCAGGTGACAAGTCATTCGTGAGATAGAAGGGTTTAGAGTGGGGCTGAGAGGCATCCAGAGAGATGTAAAAGTTTGGAATTCAACCAGTGGGGGTGGGGAGAGGAGCCGTTCAGGACCACCTCAGAACTTATTTTTCTTGTGTCCCACTCCCTCAAAGAGCTCTGCTGGGACTTCAAACATGAATTTGTGCAGATGTGAAACCTAATTCCAGCCTTCACTGAGAGGCTGATGATGCCAGTTATGGGATCACAGTAGGACAGGCACAGAGGGGATGTCTCTGGACCTGGGGGTGACCCCCGCTTGGAACTGTAGACCCTGAAACACACAGAGACGCTGTTGCTGGTGTGTTTTCACCAAGAAGGCTGGAGTCTGCCTCACATTTGCTGTTTATTTTACAAACAGCCATCGGGAGGGTGTACTGCCCCCCTCCCTGCTCTCCCGCCTCCCCCTCTGCTTTTCTGGAAAAAGAAGTCTGCAGTCTGTTTAGTTCTGCCCAGCTGGTCTTCTCCTCTCAAAATCTACATTTTGAGAAGCAAACGAGTGCATGTGACTTTGATGCGTACAAGACGGATCACTGAACTGCAGGAGGGGCTGTAGACAGATGGTCCGCCGTCAGGTCAGAGACTGGGACTCTTTCCACACATGCACCTCGGGACTTTGTGTCCTATCAAAATCCCATAAAAAGTGTCTCTGTGGGTGGCACTTTTTGCTGCAGCAGGATTGGCTGGGAGGGCTCCATCAGCCAACATTATGTCATCACTCGTTGTTAGCGGGCTCTCCTAGGGGACACTTGAGAAACTTTGATAGAAAAATTTCTCTTTGGCAACCGTCCGCCGTTTCCATGGTTCGACAACACTAACCAGATGTAAAGGAGGCCAGCAAAGACGAGGTGTGCCTCAGGGGAGAGAGGGTCCTCACACACTCATGTCCAGCCCTGGGCAGGTTAGATCACCTGCTGAAGCCCCCTTTTCCTAGTCTTGGAAATGGAGCAATAGAACAAACCCCAATTACCTCTTGTTGTGAGAATAGTGTGAAAGAACTTGGCAAAGTTTTGAGTACTTTTGTAAAGAGTAAATGACCTTGAGAGCTTTTGGGGAGGTTCTGGCAGGGCAGCACAGCTACCTGTACACCTTTGACTGAGAAGAACGGTCCTCCTCTATCGGGGAAGAGCGTCGTCTTCCACTGAGCACCCAGCTTTGGGAGGGACGCACCTGGAGTGGTGAGGGAGGAAGGGGACACCTGCCTAGCCAGCGAGATCAGCCCAACCAACCCTGGAGATCAATGGGGTGACAGATGTCGCAGCCAGATCGCCCTCATATCCTGTAAAGAGTAACTGTAAAGTCCTTTGAGGGTATATTTGAGAAACAAATAATAAACAAAGCAGAACGTAAATGTAATGCTGTCAATTGCACGTGGGCCTAATAAACTATTTGCTATTCTTAGAAATCCACTAATTTTTTTTTATTTAAGTACAGTTGATTTACAATGTTGTGTTAGTTTCTGGTGTACAGCGTAGTGGTTCAGTTACACATATATATTCTTTTTTCATTATAGGTTATTACAAGATATTGAATAAAGTTCCCTGTGTTCTACAGCAGGGCCTTATTGTTTATCTAGAGGTCTACTAATTTAAGTAAAAAATCCTCTTACCTGATGTTGACAGAATATTTTTAAGCTGATTTTTTGAATAGATCAGAAACTCACAGGGTTTAATAGTCCAAACGTGTGAAAGGGTGTAGAGTCACTGTTTTCTCCCCGACCCCGTCTCAGTGACCCAGACTCCCTCTGCATAGATAGGGTGACCAACTGGTCCTGGTTTGCTTAGGACTTTCTAGGTTAAACACTGAAAGTCCTTAGCAAACTGGTTGGTCATCCAATGTCATAAACAACCGATATTATGAGTCTGTTGTGTGTCCTTCTGGTGGTAATTTGATAAGAACAATCTTAGTATTAAAAACATCACAGGTGATGAAACAAAGATGTTGAGAAAGACTAGTGCAAAATATTGGGGAAGGGGGAACCTGTAATAACACAGAGGTGCAAATCTTATTGGGTAACAATTATTTTTAAGAATTTCCAGCTCTGGCATCGCTGTGGCTCTGCAAAAGAAATCTCCCTGTCAGTTTTGGTGAAAAGACTCGTGTACACGGTAACAATCCATCGCCCCATTTCCCAGAGCCGTGGTTGACCAGAGGCTCCATTATCCTCTTGTATATAACTTATTTTTGTGCAATTAAAAAAAGCATTTGTGTACTGGGGGTTTGGATTTCATAAATATGCCTATTTGCCAAGTTATCTTTTAGAGTTCCCTGTGTGAATGCAACTGATTTGGGAAAGCCTGGTTTCAGAGAAAGCATAACACTGTCCTATCATGTATGAAATGAGAAAGACATGGGGAGGCCTTTTCCAGGCTAAAAATAGACCTAGAACTCAGTATATTTTAGCTTTGGGACTTTTACAAACTGTCTGGCAAACCAGCACATTATTATTTTATGAATAAGGCACCAGCGTTCCTTTTAAATGTTCTAGCTTCAGGCTACTTTACTTTTGTGCAATAAAAAAAAGAGATGAATTATTTATAAAAATAGGCATGAATATCATATGATAATACTCTCATTTCTAGCAGGGAATAAAATGAACTGCAGCTGGTGGGCTGTCAGCTCCCCGGGGAGAGCTGAGCGGGAGGGAGTTGAGGATGGGTCTGATTTCTGAGATGCAGCCCGTTCTGCTGGGAGGACGGTCAAGTCTTCCCCTCCCTCACTCATGCTCTGTCTTATCCTCCTTCCCTGCCTCCCTCTTTCTTCCTTCCTCCTTTCCCTCCTCCCCTTCTCTCTCCTTCCTTCCTTCCTCCCTCCCTCCCTCCTTCCCGCCCTCCATCCCTCCATCTCTCTCTGGCAAACTCTGGAAAGCAGAGAACAGAGACCCTTCCTAAACTCAAATGTGGGTGGAAGCTGGTTTGATGGAACTATTTTGTATACAAGTTATTTAACTTCTTGAAGCCTCAGTGTCTTCATCAGTGGCAGGAGGTGATAACTGTGCTTCCCCCCCAGGCCTGTGTTGAGGAGTCAATGAGGTAAATACGTAAAGTGCCTGACGCTGAGGAAACAGGTCATGTGGGCTGTTAGCAGAGCCCGCCCTCCTGGGAGCACACAGGGTGGGGCGTGCATGCGGCAGGGCAGGGCTCACAGCGCTTGAGCACGGGGAGTCTGGGTAAAGTGACCAACTCGTCCTGGTTTGTCCAGGACTGAGCCTGGTTTATTATTTTTAATTTGAATTTGCTTTGAGAATGACTTTTAATCGAGGTAACATTGGTGTATAACGTTATGTAAGTTTCATGTGCACAGCATGATAGCTCTGTATATGGTGTGCCCACCCCCCCAAACTTAGTTTCCATCCATCGCTATACAGGTGCCTGGTTTTATAAGGGAAAGTCCTGCATCCAGGGAACCCTCAGACCAGACACATTCCTGAGTTAGGCTGAGTTGAACGTGCCCTCTTTGAGTCCTCCCCTCTTCTTGGCCGGAGACAGCGTTACACGGCCAGAGCTCCGGCACCCGCTTACCTGTCCTCTGACACCAACTCACCTGACACACAGAAAGGGGAGGAGAGAGCCCTCTTACCTGCCCGGAACCAGCTCTGCATAACTCCCTCTGCCCCGCCTGGCCACTTGGTCATTGAGCATTGCGACAGGTTGACGGTGAAGCTGAGGCATCCTTCTCCCTGCCATCCCCTCCACCCCCAAGTGGGGTTACTCCAAGCCTGCCAGCTGACCTAGGAGAAATGGGAGGAAGTTGTGCAAGCACTTAAACATGAAAGAAATACAATTCCTGTTATTATGTGGATAGCAAAAAATATGTGCAAATGAGCCCATTTTAGAATTTGATTCAAACACAGCATTTCACTGGTCTTCTAGCAGTATGTTTTATACCAGTGCCGAGGCCTGTGCAAAAGAGGTTTTGAACAGGGTTCCAGAAGTTTCTCCCTCTAAGCCAGCCCTGCTCTCCTAAACACACTCTGAGATTCACTGCCTGGTGGAGGCTTCAGTAGCAGAGAATAGGGCACTTCTGATGGAGCAGTGGACGGTGTGGAGAGGGTCTCCGCTTTACTAGGAGTCAGACGGACTGAGGGTAGAGACCTGGCTCCTGGCCCCTGGTGCTGGTGTGACCTCAGACAGTCATTGGACCCCTCAGGCCCTTACCCACCATCCTCCTGGGGTGAGGAGGCGGGGCAGACCACAGAAGGTTGCTGTCAGGGCTAAAGAAATGACATGTGTGAGGTTGAGCCTGGTACACAGTGGGCACTCAATAAATATTAGTTCCCAGTCTGAACTTCTCTAGCAATGATTGTGTCGTACACTCAGAACCTATTACCGACTCTCCCTGACCTTTTCCTCAGGGGCCTGGAAACTTTATTTCCTAGTGATTAGATTACCAGCCAATAGGTCTTGCCTGCAAATTAGAATGGCTTTCGTTAAGGCCAGAGGCCACATGTCATATAGTTCCTCATGCCCTATGCTGCCGAGCCCTTAAAATATCTGGAGCTGCGGTAAGAAGCCTTCCAGAGGATGTGAGCTCTGCTGACGTAACAGAGTTAAATGAAAAACTGACGCAGACACTGTGGGTTGCCTCCCCCTCCAGGTTTCTGGCTGAGTTGCCTCCACTTCTTTGCCACAAGTGCCCCTCAGGAAGATGGGCGGTCACCTGCTTCTCCAAATTGGACTAGAAATAGCTTCCCAAGGCCTATAGAGACCCCCCGCCCCCCAGGACAGACCTCTCTCCCACTGCTGAAGCACATGGTCCCTCTCAAGTCTGTAAACTGAGAAATGGTGGTGAGCCTCAGTTTCCTCATCTGTAAAATGGGGTTGGAAGGTTAAGAGCAATGACGCGTGTAAAATGCAAAGAATAGTGGTCGTTATTATCTGGAACTTCTTTACCCCCATTAAGTCTGTCCTTAAAAATTATTTCTACTGAAGAGTGTTTTGGGGTGTGAGGTGGAACAGGAGGGGAGGTGGCCTGCTCTGAGGTTTTCAAGTCTGCCTTTCACATTTTCCTTATATGCACTCTGAAGTCTGATCTCTGGTCCTCTTTGTAAACCTTTCCCCCAAAAGTTATATTCAAAAGAAGGTGATTTGTGAGGGGAGGGTGTAGCTCAGTGGCAGAGAGTGTGCTTAGCATGCACGAGGCCCTGGGTTCAATCCCCAGTACTTCCATCCAAAAAAGAAAACTGAAAAATAAAAGAGAAGGTGATTCATGTCATTATCCGTTTTAGGCAACAACATCGTTCAGATTAACATATATACTACATGTTAAAAAGATGCCCAAATTAATACGTGCTCATTGTAGAGGCTAGAAAATTCTGGTAGGGAAAAGAAGGAAATACAAATGCCCCATGACAGCGCACTTAGGGACAGCGGCTGTTACCATGTTGGTATATTTCCTTCTAATCTTTTTTTTTCTTGGGTGTCTTTCCATTTTAAGCCAGCAGTTAGTCCCAGAGAATGGAGAATGTTTATCTTCTGAATGGTTAGGTTACTTGCCTGAGACCAATTTCCTTGGGGCTGACGTTTGTAAAACCAGCCAACAGGTGAGAGCTGTCCAGTGGTTGTTCCTGCTCCGGATTCAAAGCGGTCTAGACACAGTTCACTCAGGCAACCTGTTTTGTTTCTCAGCTACTGTCCCTGGAGGCATCCCAAGCGGGATGTTGGAAACTCTCTCCCTTGGTTATTGGTGAGCTTTAAAGGTTGGAAAAACAGTTTACAGTTAAATATTTTCTCCTATTTCAGTGTTCCTTCATTGCTTGATACCTTAATAATTAACAGTTGCTGAGCAAGTAACATCTCTTAGATGCTGTGTTAAGCATGTTACAAGTATTAACTCATTTAGTCCTGGACATACTCTCATGAAGTAGGTTCTTCCTCTTTTTTTTTTCCCCAGTTTTTTACTTTTATTTTATAGTTGATTAACAATGTTATGTTAGTTTCTGGTGTACAGCATAGTGATTCAGTTATACATATATATATATATATATATATATATATATATATATATATATATTTTTTTTTTTTTCCATATTCTCTACATTATGGTTTATTATAGGATATTGAAGATAATTCTCTGTGTTGTACAGTTAGGACCTTGTTGTTTATCTATTCTGTGTGTAATAGTTTGTATCTGCTGATCTCAAACTCCTTGTTTATCCCTCCCCAACTTCCCCTTTGGTAACCATAAGTTTGTTTTCTATGTCTGTGAGTCTGTGATAAGTTCATTTGTATCACGTTTTATATTCCATATATAAGTGATAGCACATGATATTTGTCTTTCTCTGGCTGACTTACTTCATTTAGTATGATAATCTCTAGGTCTATCTATGTTGCTGCAAATGACATTATTACAATATTTCACTCTTTTTTATGGCTGATTAATACATATATATATCACATCTTCTTTATCCATTCATCAGTTGATGGACACTTAGGTTGCTTCCATGTTTTGCCTATTGTAAATAGATGAGATAGAGTCTCTTAATATCTTTATTTTATTGATGAGGAAACAGGCATAAGAGATTTAAGCAAGGTGACACAGCTAATAAATGGTGTGCTGGGATTAAATTACTTCTCTTGTGTTGGCATATGAGGATTATATCAAGGATGCAAGAATAGATTATCATTCAAAAACTACTGTGTTTCATAACATTAATAGACTAAGAATATTATTTATTTCAATAGAGGCAAGGAAAGCATTGACAAGGTAAAGTATACATTTTTGATGAAATATCTCAGCAAATTATGAATAGAAGGATGTTTTCTCAACCTGATAAACGCATCAATGACGAGGCCATAGCTAATATTTTATGCCTTAGAAATTTAAAATGGAAAAACCTTTAAAATATCTATTAATTCAATTAGAAACAAAGTCACAAATATAATAACATGTTAACCTTGACACATTGTTATGAAAATAACTGTATTTTCTCAAAAAATTAGAAGAGTGGCATTGTTTTAACACTTTTGGGTAAACCTCTTAATGTCTAAAAATAGCTGGATTCTCATATCTGCTTTAAAAAATATTTATTTATTTATTTTTTTGTGGGAGGAGGTAATTAGGTTTATTTATTTATTTATTTTAATGGAGGTACTGGGGATTGAACCCAGGACCTCATGCATGCTAGCTAGGCATGCACTCTACCACTGAGCTATACCCTACCCTCCATATCTGCTTTTGCATTCAATCTGCTGCAATTGGTAGTTTTGGTTGAAAAACATGAAGAAAATCCAGCCTCACCCAGATATGCAGCTGGAAAAGGGAGAAGCATTTTAGTAGCCTTTTGATGGTATGGATATATTTCTTTAAATAGCAAAACTTGCAAATAGTAATTTGTTAAAGATTAGTTGCAGTGTAAAATCTGGAACTGTATCAATGAACCACTGTACTCTGTCTCATCAAAATCCATTAGTCTGTCTTGCACTTTGAATGAATATTCTTACCCAAGCGCAATTATGTAACATTGTGCTTTGGCCATGTGGAAAAATTGTTTTGCTGATTTACACAGATCTTCCAAATTTTGACTTATTTCATCATATAATATCAAAACCCCCCATACTTTTTAGTATCACCACCGAGCTCATCAGAAAAGTCTTGAAGTCCTGAGAAGCAGTCCAGCTCACAGCAGAAAGCATCCTAATTGACAAGTTTTCTTCAAATTCAGATTTTAGCTTGAAGGTTCAGATTTTATCATTGACTACAATACTGTCAGTTGCTATCCTTGAAGTGACAGGCTCATTCTTGTTCCTTTTTGAGAAAGTGCCTGCCAAAGACGAGGTCTGAAGTTTGTCAGGCACTCTTTTGATTAGAAATAGTATCCCATGAAAAAAGTGGCTAGTTCAGTGTGAGACTCTGAGAACTGTACATGTGCTTTTTCTCAAGACAGTTCAAAGTGCCATAGAAATGACTTATGCCTACTTCTCGTTCATCACCTCTAATAGTAGTAAAATGTTCTGTTCTCAAGGGTCAAGATTTAATAATTTCATGGCTCTACTAAAAACACTATAAAGTGAAACTGGATCTTTTTTATTTTCCTGTTATGCATAGTTGTGAAGACTACAGTTACTATGAGTAGGGTTTGTCTTGATTTGTGCTAAGGCACCATCAGTTTTCATCATCATTGCTTTTGTACCATCAGTGAAAAAGTCAAATGACATCTTACTATTATGATAGAATTAGTTTTGACTTTATAGTTTCCCTGAAAGGGTCTTAGAGACCCCAGACCACACTTTTAGAACTTCTACTCGAACTTACAGTTGATTCTAGAAGCAGACCAACCTGCTTCCAATAAACTCCCTTTTTCTGAAATCAGCCCAAGTTGGTTTCTGTTGTCTGTCACCAGTGTTCCATGTTAAAAATGTCTTTGTTTATGGTTTGGGTTAATTTAAAATGTTTAAGCAACTCTAATTTAGGGCAGTTTGTAAGTTAATTCTTTGTTGTGATGATTTGCACAGCAAATAAACAGGAAAAGTGAAAGATTCTGAAGTTTCACTTTACTAAAAGAAACTAACACTTATGCTTCCTACTTTCTTGGTGTTAAGTCAATATTAAACAGTTGAGCAAGTCTACCACAGTCCATGAATTGTGGCAAAAGAAGACAAGGATACTAATGTTTTCTCCCTTCTTCTGCATGCTTCCAGTGACTTTACTGAGCTAAGTATGATTGTCCTCATTTTAGACGTTAAAAAGACTTGGATTCTGTGGTTTGTCTGTGGTCAAGGCCACTCAGTGGTCAAACCTCTCATCCTGGCTGAGAGGCTCTAAAGCCCAGGACCTATTTACCATGGCATGAATTTCTAATGAGGACTAAAATATGATCCCGTGATGTCTGAGGTTTATGCCTTAGAGGGCAGTGCAGCAAATGCATGGACGCCAGCAGTGGTTCTTTAAGAAATTTCTTTTCTGAATTCTATCATGATAATATGATAATACTGGCTTTTTACCAGTGTAACATTTTTGACATAATGTCAAGTGGTATTTTCGAGTTGGAAGAGACCTAAATCATGTGACCTCTCCAGATTTCTTACCACTAAGGCAAGCTGGACTATTCAACGTGCATTTCAAATAGTACCTCCTGGGTGATGACTTCTGATAAGCTGATTATTGTTCATCCCACTAAATCAAAATGTATCACACTGTATGTGGCAGGCACCTTCTTAGATGCTCCAGTAAATCCTGCTTCCTGATTTTCACACCCTTGTACCCTCCCCTTTCCCTGAGTGCAGATGAGATCTCTGACTTGCTTCTAACCAACAGAATATAGACAGCGTAGGTGTTGGCATGTCACTTCTGTGATCAGGTTTCCTAAGATAGTGACTTCTGTCTTACTCAGAGAGTCTCCCTGTTGGCGTCTAGACTTGCACATACTGATGAGGACAGCTGCCATGCTGGAAAGGTCCACGTGGCAAGACATCCTTGAGCCAACAGCCAGTGGGGAACTGAGGCTCTCAGTCCAACAGCCCATGAAGAGCTGAATCTGGTCAGTGACCACTGATTGAGCTTGGAAGCAGATCTGTCCTCAGGTGAGCATTCAGATGAGACCCCCAGCCCCAGATGATACCTTGACTGCACCTTTGTGAGAGACCCTGAAACAGAGGATGCTGCTATATGCTCAGATTCCTAAACTACAGAAATTGATATAATTTATGTGTGTTGTAAGCCATAAAGATTTGGGATAATTTGTTAGGCAGCAATAGCTAACTAATACACTGTACTATCTTTATTTATCTGCCACTTTCTCTAGTAGGGCAAGGAGTGAGTTGTTAAGGTCACTGAGTACTTGTCATGTGTGTTTACCTGTTTACCCGCCACTGAAGAGCTTCCTGCCAGGATCCATCCTCATGTTGAAAAGTGGAACTTGAGGACCTCAGTGTAGTTCCTAGTGCTCCAGGAAAGCCCTCTATGCCCTCCATCAGTTCCCACCTTTGGGCCTCACACTAGAACCTCTATAATTGTCTTTGTCCACTGAAGCATAATTTAGCTTACGAACCAGAGGCAGCAAGGCAGTTGCACCCTGGGGTCTGAAACTTCAATCCGGGAGGGAGACTGTTAATTCTGTGAATGCAGAAACACACATCCTAATCCAGTTCATAAGCAGAGGCGCAAAATGTCTGAAAAATTGAAGCCATGAAATAAACTCTTTTTGAGAAAAAGAAGGAAATTGAAGGTATATTGAACTATATGCACTGCACAGGGAATTGGGCAACCCACTTCATTCACTCTCGAGGCATTAGTTTCTGAAAACTGTAAAATGGAGGTTTACGCCAGGTTGCATAGTCTTTGATTCTTAGTCTGACAGAATCTGGGTTGCTGTGAGCCAGCTCTCTGGGTCCTAAATCAACCATTAAAGGAGGATAACAGAAATACCTGTCTCCTAAGGGAGTCGTAGATAAATAGAAATAGATAAAAAACGCAATGTGCAGCACGGCACCTGGCCATCATTACTTCTCCAAGGGGTCCCAAGTCCTGGGGGAACTGGGGCCGCCGGGAGCGCAGCGCGGCCCGCACCCGGCCTGGTGGCCGGCCCCGCCCACGTGGGGCCCCGGCCCCGTCGAATGACTCGGTGCAACGTGTTGGTGGCGGCGGCGGCGGCGACGGGCGGCGCGGACTCTTCCGGGCGCCGCAGCTTCCTGCCGAGCACCGCGCAGCCGCCTCGCTTCGCCGCGGGAGCCCCCGGTGCAGGCCTCGGCGCGGGTGCGGGATCCCGGGCTCCGCCGCCCGCGCCCCGCCCGGCCCCGCGCCTCCCGACCGCACCATGCGCGCCGCGCCGCCGCCTCCCGCGCGGCCCCTGCGGCTGCTGCTGCTGCTGCTCGCGCTTCTGGCCGCGCCCGCCGCCCGCGCCAGCAGAGCCGAGTCCGCCGCCGCGCCGCAGCCCGGACCCGAGCTCCCGCCGCAGCCGCCGCCCGGCCCGGGGCCCGGGAACGCCACCTGGGCGGGATCCGGAGCGGCGGCGGGCGGCGGCGGCCTCAGCAGCAGCGGCAACGCCCTGGTGACCCGCATCTCCAGCCTGCTCCGCGACCTGCCCACCCTGAAGGCGGCCGTGATCGTGGCGTGCGCCTTCATCGCCCTCCTCATCGCCTGCCTGGTGCTGCGTGTCTTCAGGTGGGTCCGCCGCCCCTTTCCAACCCCCGCGGGCCAACCTGCGCCGCCAACCTGCTGTCACCGCCCGCCCGCCGCACCTGCGCGCAGGGATGCTCTGGCCTGGCGCCTGGGTGCGCTCAGACTAGCCAGAGTCTCCTGGCCTTGCCCCGCAGGGCGGCGCTCGGCCGGCTTCCCTGCTATACACACTCTAGGAATTTTCTCGCCTTTTAACGATATAATATAAATTCCTTTATACATAATTCCTTTTAACTCTTCGGTAATGCTTTATACTAACACTAGCGCTCCGAATTCTGACATCTTACACGGAATTTACGGTTATACCCATTTCATAGATGAGGAAAAAATTTCCAGAGACTTATCCAAGTGAACTCAGTGGTGGAAGTAGGATTTGAACCCAGGTCCCTCTGACTTTAACCTTACCCACCTTGCTACTTCTCCCTCTGAGGGCACCTGCTACACCTGCCTTTTTTTTTTTTTTCCTTTCATTGGTTCTGCTACCGAAAGAAGCAATGTCTAGCGTGTGGGGATGCCCCCGGGGAAACCTGTTGGAGGCAGCTTTGCGCCAAGGTTTGGAGCTGGGCTCCAGAATGTTTGGTGACCTTTGGTGGCCTCAGGGAATTTCTGCCTACACCCCTGTCTGAATGAACTGCTAGAATGAAGATTTACAGGGTCATAAGGCATCTTGGAGAGGCTTTTGTAGGTTGCTCAAGTTCAGGGAGAAAGTGGGAAGTTAGGAAGGATGGCGGGGGTTCCTGGAGTAGTGAGATGGAAGGGCTACACCCCTGGGCAGGTAGGACATTATCACCAACACCTGGGAAATTCTGGTTTTGCAGGAAATGAACCAAATGTGTCCTGTTACTCAGGCAGGCCGCTGGGAAATCTGGGTGCGTGCGTGTCTGTGTGTGTGTGTGTGTTTGTGTAAATTACTCACAGCCAGTTCCCTCCCCTTCCAAGTGTACACAGTGTGCTTGAGTGTTTGATCAGCTGTTGGAGGTTTGAGGCCAGGGGCTTGCTCTCTCCAGGGAAGCATTTGCAGAGCAGGAGCAGAAACTAGATCTGGAAAGGCAGGATGGGGAGCTGTCCCTTGAGGTTTGCTGTTGGTTGCTGTGTGACTTTGAGTCAAGGTGTTTCTTTGTGGATCTACAGAATGAAATGTCAGTGGTCCTGAGAAAATGGAGAAGGGGGACCTGTGGGCCCACATCCACCCCACCATCCCCTGTCCTGGCTCAGGCCACATTGTTCTTCACTGAGCTGGTCCCTGATGTGCAGCAGGCATTGAATTGACCTCTTTCCACCCCATCCTTCCCACCGCCCTCCATCCTCCGCTACCAAACCTCCATGGCTCCTGGTAGCTGCTATCTGGATGTGGCATTCAGAACCCTTGCAAACTGGCCTGAGTGCACCTTGTGGACATTAGCCAGCCCTTCCGAGCCTCCCCTCTGTTGCTTCCCTCCTAACGCTCCACGCAACTGGTGTGTGCTTTCCTGCTTCGGGGCCGGTTCCCTCCGCACACTCGCCGTGACTGCCTGCAGCCCCAGGGCCCCGCTCCCACACTCCTTCCTCTGGGTAGTTCTCCTGGACATCCGAGCCAGGCTGTTGCTTCCTCTTCTGGCCTCCCCCAGCCCCGGCTTTGTGCATCCTCTGCGCAGCTGGGCGTCCCGGTGTGATGCCCAGCACTCACGCCCAGCAGGCAGTCCTGGAGGGTGGGGGTGTCGGGTCCCCGTGCCCGACACTGGCCTGGCATTCAGTGGGTGCGCCGCAGTCCTCTGCTGACTTCCTGATGGTTCACTCGGAGTAAACGTTGATGCCCAGAGCAGCTCTGAGCCTGGAGGTTTGAAACATTTCGCTCAAAATAGGCCATCAAGCCCACAAGGCGGTGTACTGTTTAAGAAGGTATTTGAACTATTTTGCCAGTCTGCTCCTTATTATCCAGGAGTGGGGGAGAAAAGCAAGCAGCGTGGGGCCAGATGCGAGGGTACTGAGCCGCGTGTTTGAGCAGCAGGGCCGGCGCTTGGGACTGGAAAGGATGGGTCCTTGCTGGCCTTGTGAGCTGTGTTGAGAGAAGGTCTGACTCCTTAGGAGAAGCCGGTTATGGACGTGATCTGCTGTTTTTCCCCAGCAGGGTGTTCTGATTGGGGCGAGTTTGCAGGTGGACAGCTGCCACCCTGGGTTCTGATGTGGATAGGAACTTACAGCATTTTACAGCTGGGAAGGGCCTGGGTGGTACACAGTCCCCATGTGCTCCTTTGTAGAGGAGAAGTTTGCATCCCAGGGAGTGGAGTAAGTCATCCAGTGGATTCTGTAACACTCCCAAGTCTGTGGCCGAGGTAGGGCCAGCGCCCCATCTCTACCCCATGGTCTGTACTGCAGCCTTTCCACAGTCCTCTGAAGGCTTCCTGAGGGCCCGCTGCCCTGGCTGGATCTTCTCCCCACCTGCTCCCTCTCCTAGCACACAGTCTCCATGTCCTGGCCATTCTGCCCCGAGAAGTCTCCCTGAGACTGTCTCACCTGTACCACCCCCTCCCCCACAGGAGTTTCCCCACCTGCCAGCGCTTCGGCCTAGCTCGCCTCCCTCATCTCCAGAACCACAGCATCTCCTTCATACTGGTGCCAGCCTTGTCCCCGCTCGGTCCATCTTCCCTCTTCTGGTCTCATCCTCTTACTGCCCACTCATCCCTCCCAAGCACAGGCTCCTTAGCTTTTCATGAGCAGGGCCCTGCCTCCCTCCTGAGCCCCCATCTCGACTCTCCCCACCACCCCATCCCTGCTGGACCTCCAGGCATTCTCCAGAGGCAGCCTGTGGTGTTGGTGCTGCATGTCACTCTGACCCTCTGCCTGGCATCCCCTCTGCCACCAAGACTATCTGACCAGCCCATTGCTGTTTGCCTGCCTGTGTCCTCTGAGATGCCTCCCAGCCAGGCCCCCTCTCCCCCAGTGCTCCCAGAGCTCACTCAAGGTTTGAAGTTTCTACTTGGAGTCAAGAGGGTCGCTGAACATGCCAGGTGGAGGGCTCCCGAGAGCAGGGCCTGTCCTTCGTCATTTGTGTCTCTCTAACACCTACTGGGGCTCCAAGCACAGGCTGGCATCTAATGAAGATACCTTGAGCAAATGAATGTTGAATTCCTAAGGATTTTACCTTCCTGATGCTTCTCAAAATGTCCTCGTTGACTAGACGTAGGACTGACGCTGGGGACCTGTGAGGTAGGGACCTGTTTGGATGGTGGCCCTCTGTTTCCTTAATGATGGATACAGAGAAGAGAGGAAGGTAAGGGAGGAAGGATGTCATAAGTGTTACTCCTTATTAATAACCCTTGCCCAGTTGTCTGTTTTCCCTGAAGGAGTCACTTTGCCAGACAGCAGAAAAAATGTGGATCCAAGGAAACTGTTCAAATTAGGAGCAAAGAATGTGTGTGGTGGTGAAAAAATATATACCTTTGATAAGCAACTCCATTTCTAAGGCATACACATTTTTCACTGTGATACCTATTCTTTGCTTCTGACTTTATGCAGTAGAAGAGGAAGCAAAGATGCATGAGCAGTGAAGTCCAGAGCAGTTCTGTTTGATAGTGAAAAGGTTTAAATAACCTCACGATCCAACAATTGGGCATTGGTTAAATACATTACGGTCATCCTGGCAGTGCAGTACTGTGCAGCTGGTAAAAATGATGATGGTGGTGGTGGGGTGCGCATAGCTCAGTGGTAGAGTGTGTGCTTAGCATGTACGAGGTCCTGGGTTCCATCCCTGGTACCTCCATTGAAAAATTTTTTTTGAAAAGTGGTGATGTTAGTACTTACTATATATTGCTGAGTGGAACAGGTTACAAAACAGTTATGTGTAGCGTCAACTCATTACAATAAATTACATGTATCTCTACATATGAATGTGCAAAGCAGTTTTTTTGTGTGTGCACATGTGTGACTGTGGGTGATTCTTACTTATTTATTGGTACTTACTCATTATTCATGATGTGTTTCTACATTGTCTGAATTGCCTTACAATGGACATTTTTTCAGTTTCTCTTTCCCTGTCGGTACTCTCAGATCCTTGCTGCATCCTTAGACGTGCCTTCCCGAGGACCTGTACAAGAGCGTCTGGGGTGCACACCTACGGGTGGGATGTCTGGGTCCCAGGGGTACTCATACTTGGCTTCCTTGAGTTCGTACCAGTTTGTCTCCTCATCGGCAGTGCCTGTGGGTTCTCAGCTCCTCCCATCGTATCTGACACTTAGCATTATCTGACTTTCTAACGTTTTCCAACCAGATGGGTATAGCTGAGTATCTCTGCTTGCTTTTGCTGACCTCCATTTCCTACTGAAGTTGAGCAGCTGTCTCTTCCCAGACTTATTAATCTATCTGATGTTCCCATCTGCGGAATCATTTACAGCTTTCTCATGTATTTTAATGATTAAGGAAAACTATTTTAAGACTGCAGACAAAATTGGAAGGAGGGAAAGGGAGTTTGGAGGCAGATGCCCTCCAGCGACGGTACCTTCATGCGTGTGTGTATGTGTGTGTGTGTGTGCGCACGTGTGTGTGCGTGTGCATGTGTGTGTGTGTGCGCCATTTTGCCTGGCTCCCAGTAGGGCGGTCCCCGCTGGGGTCTGTTACTGGACATGTTTGTGAGAGCTGGAAGGGAACGAACACAGAAGCTGTGTTTAGGAAGTAGAAAACAGCACGTCCTCCAGTTTTTGGACGTTGGGAAGCACCTCACGGGGTTGTATGGATTCAGGGATGACACGTGTAAGCCAGTGGCTGCTTTTCTCAGTATCTTCTGCCCCATGTGCTCTCTGAGGTCTGACTTTACCCCTTGAGATCTAGGGGGGAATCTGACTTTGCTTTCTGGTGTCTCATGAACAAGGTGAAGGCAAGTCGGAAACTCCCACCTGAAACTACAGCTTTCCTTTCCTCCTGGGGAGCCGTTCCCCGTCCTGGCAAATCTCCCAGCTTAACTGCCCAGGCCACATTTCTTCCAGATCTCTCTTGGCTGCATGCCCAGCCGCTTCTTTCAAAAGCTGTGTAAAAGCCTCTTATCTGAAAGGAGGGTTGGTCTTGGTGCTTCTTGGGGGAGGAGGAGGAAGATGAATTCTAGGTGATCGGACATTATCATTCTTGAATCAGTGGCAAAGGTGCCCACCGCCATGTCCTGAAGACTCTGGACCCGAGGACGCTTAGTTAATTACTAAGCCACATCTTTGAAAAGGAACGAAAACTTCCCTGCTTATCCTGGACTCCGAGGTTTCCCATTGTCTGTGTATTTACATTTGTACTAAGAATGAAAGTTATTTAAGAGAAAATATAGAAGCTTAGTACTTTCATGGTTTGGGGCAAGTGTTCTGAAACGTTTTTTTGTGATTGCTCATTAATATATCAATATTATTTTAATAAATTGGAGCTTTGGGCAGAGCCCTGGTTAGAAAGCTGAGCCCCTTTTTTCTGACCTTTGAGATTGTGGCACTTGTGTTGCCCCAGGAGGTCATTTTTGATTGTTTGACCAAGCTTTTGCACTGGGGGAAAAGCTATAGAAGTGAAACATATTTATCCTCATTTTTATTTTTCAAGTGGATTTTCTTTTTCCTTTGTTTACCCGTTTTATTGAGATAAAACTGACACGCAGCCCTGTGTAAGTTTTTAACGTAATGACTGGATTACATGTATTGTGACATGATTAGCACAATAAGTGTAGTTGATATCCGTCATCTCATATAGATGCCAAGCAAAAGGAAAAAAATCACTTTTCTCCCTCATGATGAGAACTTTTGCAGTCTAGTCTCTTAGCATCTTTCTTACGTATCACACAGCAGTGATACAGTCACGCTGCCCATTCCATCCCCAGGACTTACTGGTCTTATTGGAAGTTGGTACTTTCACCCAATTCCCTTGGATATTTGATTTTATATACCACAGTGACGAGTGTTAAATAAATCTAACCCAGCAAAAATCTAGATAAAAAAGGAGAGTAAAGAGCGTGCTCTTGATTCAATTCTCCACCAACTTAAGAGAGAAGTCACGGCACGCGGGAGGAATAGGATCCCTCAAGTGTTCTTTCCTAGGGGGTGGATTCTGCCCGCTTTGGGGTCACTTGGCAACTTCTGGAGGCGTTTTTATTTGTCATGACTTGGGATGGGGGATGCTACTGGCATCTTGTGCGTAGAGGCCAGAGATGCTGCCGGGCATCCTGCAGTGCCCAGGACAGACCCCTCAGCAAAGAATGATGCAGCCCCAGATGTTGGTAGTGCAGGTGGGAGCCTGCTGGTTGTCTGATGTGAGCAGTTACTGAACCTTTCTGGGCATCTGCTTCCCAGCACTAATTAAAGTATCAGCTTCCGAGGGCTGTTGGGATGTTTAGAATGAGATCGGGTCTCTCGAGTGCCTGTCTCCCCTTTAAGCATCCAAGTGTCCTCTTGTATTTTAAAAAACAATCTTGAAAACAGATGTAATTTACACCCAACCTTTTTGGGTCTTGCTTCTGCCTGTAAATAAGGCTACAGCCATATGGCCAAGATAATCAGGCAGGTGCAGCTGCTTCTGAGTCTTTAAAAAATGAAATTGGTGAGTCTTCAGCCCGCGTGAGCCTCCCTGGGCACATAGGGCCCCATGCAGGACCCCCCCACTACTGAATTCCCCCGGTGCCTCATGACTGCCCTTATGAACAGGCCTATGGGACCTGGGATCTGCCCCTGATTCCTTCTATTAAATTGCAGAGGGAGGGAAATCCCTCTTTAATTGAACCCCGAGCCCTCTGGCTTACCTGGCTTTGCCTGTAACCTCTCATGCCCACATACTCATTGTGTCTGGGAGCTTTGCAAACATAGGCCCTTCTAGGGTGGGGTGCAGGTCATTGCGTCTGGAGGCTTTGATTCACATCTAGGGTCGGGTGGGGGTCTCCAGTGCCCAGGAGGGAAACTTTCCCAGATTTAATCAGAGAAGGCTTTGTGGGTGGTGTCTGGAATTTTAGTTTTACCACTGGTGTTTTGGTTCTAACTCTTCTCAAAGGGAAATCCTGGGGCCGTGAATTAGAACATGTTGTCATGGTTTCACTTTAAAAACCTGTACTTAATCTAAGGCGATCTGCCAGGAGCCCAGAGTTGATATTTATTTTCCTGAGGGCACAGGGAGCAGGCAGCCCCCTCTCACTGGCAGGTGAGGAGCAGAGGAGGGGGCCGTGGTGAGGAGCGTGGACGGAGTGGTCTTCCCAGTGTATGTAGTGAGACCCACTGGGAGCCTGGAGGGTGCCATGGGGAACACGGCCAATTCTGCAGGGGAGTCATGTATCAAAAGCAGCACTCAATAAGCCACAAAGGAGGACTTTGGCAGGAGACAGAGTGGTCAGGGAAGGCCCGGGGGGAGGAGGAGGAGGACTAGGACCTGCTGGAGTGGGAGGAGGAGTTTCTCCCAGGACCAGCTGGCCACGCAGGATTTGATGTGGGGAGGGTTTGTGAACACGGTCACTTGGAAATCATGATGACGACAACAATAATAATAGCAACTAATTTTTGCAAAGCCCTCACTGTGTACTGGACTCTGTGCTAAGCATTTTGTACATGTTTGTTCATCCCCTGTGACAAGTGCACTGTCGGAATCCCATTGTACAGATGAGTCAGTCAAGGTGCAGAGTAATGACGTGCCTTGTGGCTGGTGAAGGGCAGTGTATGATTTCTGATCCACTGTCTGCCATCCACCCCTCCCCAACCCCACGCCATTTTCTGTTGCCTCCATGGCGTTTTGGAAGACGGGAATTCCAGCCAGAGGACTTTGGGATTTGTAGTGGGTCAGAGGAGCAAAGGGAGGATTTGAATACAGGAGTGAAATCATGAAAGGGCTGCTTTAGTCATCCTGACCCCTTTTAGGTGCTTAATACGTATTTGCAGAGTGAATGGGGGTATAGTGATGTGGCTGCCTGGGGGAACGTGGCGGGGAGTTGGGGGAGACCCGTGGAAGGACCAATAGGGAGAGCAGGAGGTTCGAGTGGAGGCGGAGGAAGAGGAGGAAGAGGAAAGTGTCAGGATGACTGAAGGGCCTGGAGAGGCGGGTGTGGGGAAGGGGATGGTCCGGCAGGGGAGAAGGCTAGGTGAGAGAGAGGGTGACATACAGGGTGCGACTTGCTCACCGAAGCGCCAACCATGTGGCTGGTCATCTTGGCTTGAGGTGGAGAGGTGGGGAGTTCTGTTGAGAAGTGACCGTCCCTGAAGTGGGGGTGGTGGTGGCAAGGACTGACGTTCCTGCCTCCCCTACCACGTGGCAGGGACAAGTAGATGCTGAAAGGGTCACTTGTGACGTGTGTCCCAAAGCACAGTGACTCCAGAACTTCCAGGCTGTGGTTGAGTCCCTCTGGGTCATCTTGCTGCTGCCCTTGAACCAGCAGAGCTGTCCCTAGAGGCTTCCTGCCTCGCTTTCAGCCTGGCTTCCCTCTCCTGGCTCCGCACATACAGGTGAAGTGGGCCCAACCCTCTGCAAACACACTTGGGAGCTGGAGGAACAGGTCTGGGGGCATGTGCTGTTGCCGTATCTCATGGGGCTCCCTAAACAGGTCAACCCTGGGTTGTGCTTATTTCTGTCTTGGAGGAATGAGGGTTGGATCTGACCCTCGGGGACTGAGGGAAGGAAGGAGAAACAAGGGTGGGGAGCGGATGGAGGCATAGCCCTGTAGTGTTATGAAGAGGAACCCTGACCTGTAATGGAGCTGGTTGGGGTTGTCGGGCCGGTGTTGTGTGATCCTATGTGAAGTGTAAACCCGGAGCATGATGTGTTGGGTGCTGGGTTCCGGCATTGGGCTCAGTCAACAATGGTTTCATTTTGTTAATCTGGAGGGGACGGTCCCCAGGAGGGGAGAGGAGCAGCTTGGTTGTATAGATAATGACCAGCACCCCCTAATCGTGGCTGAACTGCTGGTGAACAGGTGGAAGGAAGACCTTGGTTGACCGTACGTCATTCCATCTCTCTAGGCTCGTGGTTTTAGCTGAATTACTCAGTGTCACTCATGCTTGGCACCCACGACCAAATAAACCACGGCCGGGAAACAGGCTGCAGACTGAAGGCCCATGGATGTGTTTGTTTGTTTTGTTTTGTTTTGTTTTGATCTGCAATGTTTTTAACAACTGAGATAGCTGAGAACACTTTAAACTGGGAGTCTTCCCATCAAAGTCCAGACGGGACTTGGGAAGCGCAGGGCCTGTGCAATGAGTGGGAGTCACGGGTGGGAGCGGGGTAGCCGCCGTCCCACCTCGTCTGGGTGTGTGAGTGCCACGTCTTCCTGACCCGAAGTCCCAGCTTTGGCTGCTGTTGGTGACCGGGTTTGCTCTTGTGTCCACGTCGCACCAGGCTCGCTTCCCTGGTTTCCCGTGCCTGTGGGCTCTCGGGCATTTGAGTTCTGATGTGGTGCTTCGAGTCACTGCGCTTGCCTGGATGCTGGTCCTGGAGCAGAGGGCCCGGCCCGGTGGGGAGGGGCAGCCCCCGGGGCAGGGGGCAGGTGCCGCAGCCCGTGTCCCTGTTACCGGACATTAGGCTCTTGTCTCGCTGCAGAAAGAATTCACAAGATGAGACACGGAGGTTAAGAAAGTAAAGTGGGGATGTATTAAGGGATGGAGAGTGGACAGGCTCAGGTGAGCAGAGGCACCGAGTTTCTTTGACAAGCTGGTTACATAAAGTGTGAAAATGACTGGGTGGAATATTCATTGGGGAGGAAAGGGTTTGGGGTCATATTTCCTGATTTTCACCCCAACTCCACCTTCCTGAAGGGAGGAGGGATTTTTGTCCTTGTTTAGTCTGGGTCAGAAGTGTCATGGCATCGGCGCATGATGGGTACTTCTAATCTGCAAAGCTAATTTTATTGAAATGAGGGCATAATGAGCAAAAGGTTACATTCGGGCACTGGAGATTCCTGCCTCTTCCCACCTTTCTTTGTTGGCCTCTAGGCTGCTTGTGACCCAAAACGTGTGACCACTTATCAGCCTGGAGGGTCCTGATTTTCTTTCTTGCACAGGGAACCCTGGTGTTTACATGATGTAGGGTTTCCTGCATTTGGCCCCATGCCCCTCCTTTTTGCCCAGCGTCCCCCTTTCTCTTCTCATACCTGGTTATCTGCCTGCTCTGACATACCTGGGTGGGTCTCGAGCACCTGCATCCAGGAGGGCTTGGCCGTAGCCCTGTTCGAGCAGGGCTGCCTGAGATCTTGAAGCTCTTGCTGCGCTGGAGGAAATGCTTTTGTCTCATGTAACTGAGTCTCAAGTTGCTCACGTGGAGCAGAGCGAGATGCGATTCAGATTCCAACGGCACTGGGCTTGTTTAAGTTGCTTTGGAAGGAAGGTGATGGGAGGAGTGCGGGAGCCGTGCCAAGGCAGGAAAGGGAGGAGGCTGGTTCTTGGGAATTGTTCCCTGGTCACCGGCCTTGGGTTTGCCTCTGAGCCTGGGGCCAGTCTCAGGTCATCGCCCCTTCTCGGGGAACACAGTGCTGTTGTCACTGCCTCTTGGGCACCTGCTTCCCTACCTGGTGGGGCTGGAAAGTGGGTTTTGCGGGTCACGTTCTTTCTCCAGGTTTGCTTGGTTTTCTAGGGAAGGCTCGAGTGTGTCATGCTTTGAGGAAGAAGATGCTCGGTAAAGATCAGAGGTTAAAAACAGGGGAGGCCTCTGTCCTCAGAGCGCAGGCTTTGTCTGGGCATAAAGCCACGGCATCTGCCTCCCAGCAGCTGCGTGATTCGGCCTCTACCCCACATTCCATTTTCATCTACTTAATTTTCTAAATGTCAAAGGTAACGTGCCCTGTGGGACGAGTCGTGTGGTTTCAGCAGAAAGCTGGTCCTTGAGCTATGTTAATGCGCTTCAGAGAGAAAACAGCTAGGGTGGAGGGAAGGCCTGAGGTGCTGGGTTTGGCTCCTGAAGTCACCAGGTGAGCAGGAGGCCTCTGGGTGGGACAGAGTCACCCCTGGGCCTCTCCCGGATGAGGGTCTGCTGCCCGAGAGGCAGGCCTGACACACTTGGTCCATTTAGAATGTTCTCTTATGATCTTTGAATTTTATTTATGTATTTACTTGTTTATTACTGTTTTAAAAATAGCTCATATACTCACATGGTTTGAAATTTGAGGAGCCAGAGTGCGAAGTGAACAACCGCCTTCTTACCCCTGTCCCTTGGCCACCCAGCTTCCTTCCCCAGATGCTGTCAATTTCTTGTGACTCTTTCCAGAGAGACTTTATAAGTGGAGAAACAAATGTGATTTAGACAGATACCTATATAAATATATCTATAAATCTTTCCCTGTTTTTAATGACAGCTTTGTAAGATATAATTCACATACCGTGCAATCTGTCCATTTGGAGTGTCCAGCTCATGGTTTTTAGTGCTTTCACGGAATTGTGCGCCATCACCTCACCAAGGATGGAAGTTTCTCGTCACTCCAGAAAGACACCAGAACCCACTGTCAGCCACTGCCTACTTCCTCCCCGCCCCAGGCTCGGGTAAACCCCACGTGGGGTCAGTTTCTCCTTATCACTCCTCCTCCCCAGAATTTTCCCGGCGGTTCTTTCTGCCCTTCTCCTCTCTGAACTTTGGAATCACCTTGTCTAGATTCCCCAGCAAAAAATCTATTGGTGTTTTGTTGGATATTGTTCATTTTGTAGACTGATTTAGGAGGCATGGCCTGACTGGAGGTTGAAACTTGCCCGCCCGGAGCCTGGCAGTGCCCTCTTTCTGTGGGCGCAGTCTTCTCTTGGTTGCTTTTGGTGGTGGCAGGAGATGGCTGGCAACCAGGACGACCTGTAGTTGGACTTCTAGTGGCCTGAGAGGGACCCAGTGAGTGTCCACTCCGAGGGCGTGGGGCGAGCAGGTGTCTGAGGCGGGCGTCCTGCCCTCTCGTTGGGATGCGAAGAGCCCGGGTTCTGGAGTGAGGTGGACCTGGCTGGGAGTCCACTTGGCCCCTCAGCGCCTCCTGGCTTCTGTGTCCTTGACTCACGAAGCGTCACGGGCTGGGGCTGCCGTGAGACTGCAGTGCCTGGCACTGAGGGCTGCCCACGGTGCTGGCTGCTGTCGCCGACACCCCAGTGGAGCCATGATGCAGGAGGGCCACCCGTGTTTCACAGTCACATGAAGCCTGTGAACAGAGATCACGGGATTCTGAAGAAGGGGGAACCTGGCCTGTCTGGGGTGTCCTGGGAGGCCTGGTCGGGGAACGGGAATGCTGTGGCCCCTTGCAGTGGTGGGGCAGGGAGAAACCGTGAGATCTGCCACTGGCACCCCAGCTGCACCTGGCAGGCAGGAGACGTGGATACAAAATTCATGTTCAGGGTGAGTGACCTGCTCTGAGGCTCACAGACAGAGGAATTGCAGGGCTGAGATCAGAATCTCATGTCTGAACGGCGGCCTATGGATCTGACCAGTGCATCCTCACACTGAACTTCTGACATCAGACTGACCCGTCCGGGTTTGTGTTGTTTTGTGTCCCTGTGCGGAAGAGGGCGGGGAGGGCAGGCCTCTCTCCAAGTGGGTCCTCTGGGCTCCGTGTCCCGCTCCCCAGCCTTCGTGTCTCCCTGAGCCGTGCACCGGGGCGCACTGGGAAACCCGTTTCTGACCTGCTGCAGAGGGCCTTTGAGTAAACAAACCCTCTGGCTTTAGGATTACATTTCATAGTGAAAGAATTTTGAGCTGCTGCTCTGTCTTGTTAGCATTGTGTGTCTCGGCTCCAGTGGAAGGCTCCTTTTTCTCTTGTAGACCTTCTCCGGTCTTGCTGGGCCCTGCGAAGCACCATGTGGGCATCTACTTAAAACCATCATTTGCCGTCTCTTCCTGGAAGCTGCCTGGCTTGGCGGGATCTTGTACCAGCAAAGAAAAAGTGCAGCACAGGGGCCGACTGTTGAGGGTGGGCCAGCCACATCTTTTGCCTTCCTGCCCCTGAATCTCCTCATTGGCCGGGGAGCACTGTGACAGTTTTGGCAAGCTGCCCTCCTGCCTGCTGCCTCCATCTACCCCCTGGGTAGGCAAGGGAGCAGGTCTGGAAGTAGAAATACCAGGTAAACAAACCATCTGGCTTTAGGATTGCATTTCAGGGTGAAAGAATTTTGAGCTGCAACCCCAGGCTGACCCTAAACCCGGGCTCTGTCTAAAGCCAGGTGCTACTTCTCAAGCTGTGTCCCCGGGTCTGACCCACTGCCTCCTGGGGAGACTCAGGCGACTTCAGTCTCTGTGGCCGCGTAGCCCTTGGCTTTTCCCTCAGGCCCGGGGGGCTCATGAACAGCCCTGTGGCAAGAGTCACCAGGATGTCTGTCTTCTTGGAAAACCTGTTTACAGGTAGCCCTGAGCAGACACTCTCACAACACTGTCACTGAGGCACTGAGTATATACGGTTCTTTGTTTCTAGAAGCAGAAACAGGGATGAGTCCTCGGGGTTTAAATGGTTTGGCAAAATGGGAAAATTAGACTTACACATGGAAGGTTTGTGATTAAAATTTGGGAAAATCCCAAGATGGTGTTTCTTATTACAGGGATGCCTTCGTTCCTCCAAGACCCTGTGGCAGGATTCTTTCGTGTGTGTGTGTGTGAGACAGAACACCCTGCCCAGACTGGCTTTGGTGACAGTGTTGTTGCAGTCAAGGAGAGCTGGCTTCATAGCAAATTTGGAACTTGGTCTCTCTCCCTCCAGTCTGTCCTCTACCATCTTGGCTCTATTTTCTGTTTCTGGAAGGCGGCAAGGCAACTCTCACCTGCGTGATTTACTGCCCCTCTTTCTGCCCTCCTAGCAAAGGTCACTGGCTCCCATTAGTTACCCCCCCCTCCCCCCGGCCACCCAGCTGTGGCCTGAAGGTTGCAATACACGGATTGACTCAGGCTTAAGTGCCTCCTGGAACTGGGGGTGTGGCCAGTGGTCAGGCCTCCTCACCCACAGGGACCAGGGTGGAGGGGGTTCACTGAGGATACAGGTGCCCTAAAGAGGCAGTAGATGGATGCTGGCCTGCTCCAGAACAACACCTGTCCCGAGGCAGTCACCATGAGAAAGGTGCCTTATGAGAAGTGTGCCCAGATCAGTTTGAATTAGGAACACATGAGCTGTGTTAGGCGACATGTTCCAGAAAACTTATAACGAATGCAAAGAGTTTCTTAATGTTAAAGTCAAATGGGAGCAGAGTCTGGTGGCAGAGCGTGGGGCTTGCAGTGGGAGTGAGTGAGGAGCTGGCACCTTGCCTCTTGGCTGGCAACGAAGTGACCCCTGGGGAGGTTTGTGCGCGGGGCAGCCTGTGGTCCTTGGCCGTGGGGATGTCAGCCTCTTTGAGCCTCAGTTTCCTCTTCGGTAACCCAGAGGTAACAGCACTGCCTTACAGGGTGACTTATACGTTTTACATGCAGTCGTATGTGTGAATTGCTTGATTAGCTTCTAGGAGGAGCTCAGCTCTTGTGGACTATTACTGGTCAGAAAAGATGTGTTAGAACATCCACACGCAGAAGAGACAGCAGGACTCAGTGAGGTTATCTGGGCTTTGAGCAAACCTGTTTTTCCCTTTTCTCACATCTCCATCCCCGAGGCAGGATGGCCCTGTTCTCTGACCCCAGGACGGTGAGGCTCAGGAATCTGAGGGTCTGTGGGAAATGCCAACTGACCCTGGTCATACATTTCCTGCTTCTGACTCGCACACAACTAGTAAAGGAAGAGCTCACCTTTTCCTGTGAGAAATATGTGAGTCCCCCTGCATCCCACCCCACCCGACTCCATTCATACGTTGTGGGTCTCCTCCTGCCCGCCAGCCCACGGGGCGCCAATCAACACGGCCAGTCAGCTTCTGCCACGGACCAGCCTAAGTCTCTTTCAGCTTCGCACAAGTCCTGGTTTTCCCTTATGAACACGCCTGGTAGAGAAACAGCAGAAGTTACTCCTTTTCTGTGAAGGGGGTTGTGTCTCAGAGAGCTGATTGTTTGCACTGTAATCTCTTCAGCTCACTGTGTCAGAACTGGCATTTGGTGCATGCATGAGAGTTCTTGCTAATTGCCTTTTGGATTAGGCAGTGTTGTGCAGAGCAATGGAACCCACAGGGTGTGAGTGTGTGTGTGCGCGTGTGCGTGTGCGTGTGCGTGTGCGTGTGTATTATAATTGGTTCATGTGATTGTGGAGGTTGAAAAGTCCCAAGTTCTGCAGGGTGTGTGGGCAAGCTGGAGACCCAGGAGAACCAGTGGTGTAAGTTCCAGTCCCATGGCCAGCAGGCTAGAGGTCCAAGAGGAGCTAAGATTTCAGTCTGAGTTTGAAGGCAGGAGTTAAAAAAAAAAAAAAAGAATGATGCCCCAACTCAAAAGCAGTCAGGCAGGAAGCATTCTCTCTTACTTGTGGGAGGTCAGTCTTTCTGTTCTATTCTGGCCTTCAACTGATTGGGTGAGGCCCACCTGCACTGGAGATGACACTCTGCTTTACTCAGTCTACATTCCGTTGTTAATCTTATCCAGAAACACTCTCACAGACACATCCAGACATAATGCTTGACCAGATGTCTGGGTACTTCATGGCCCAGTCAAGTCGACACCTAAAATGAACCATCACACCTTTGGTGGAATCTTGGAGTTTAAAATTATTTCCTGAGGTGACATGGTTGGGATGACTGGCATTAAAGCAGGTTGGCTGTGATGTTCTAGAGGCTGGGTTGTGTTCCAGCTTCTCCCACAGGTAAGTGTTCAAGGATCTTATTTTAATTTCAATCGGTTAATTTTCTCACCATGAGACTTCATAAGCAATCAGGAAGAAGGAAGGTGATTTGATGGGTGATGAGCATCCACTCCTCTGAAGGAGGGCTGAAGTCAGTGCCTTCCAGGCCCTTCTCCCAGCGTCAGCAGTCAGTCCTGCTCAAGGGCCAATGACTGAGCGAGGTTTCAAGTTCCAAGTGCAGAATGAGATTTTCCAATCAGATTTTGCATTTTCCAGGCCTCATGGTATTTGAAAAACAGTTGCAAACAACTGTGACTCTTCAGCCAGAAACCATCTGGGCGCCAGTCTCTTTGGACACCTACAAGAGCTTCCTCAAGCCCTCGGGTTCATAGGACGTCTCCTATTATTGCGTTCCAGATGCTCACTCAAATGTGTGTTGGGGATGGGCAGCCCTGGCACTTGGCACGGTTAACAGAAGGGCGAGTCCATCTCCTTTGCAAAGCCAGGTGCTTCATCCCAACAGCTGTGCATCGTCAGGGCAGAGATAGTGGACTTCCTGAGAAGGGTGTGTTGTGTGCGTCTGTAGATCCAGGGCGGGACCCTACTCTTGGGGATGAGTGGCTTTCCTTGTGGCTTTATCTTGGGTTGTTTGTGGCATACGGGCTTAAATTTCCCCCATCCGATATTGGAGATTGAATTGGTCAGGGATTGTAAATCATCGAGGGCAGAACATAAAGATCTATTTTATTCCTTTGGGGGGAGGGGAGAGAAAACAAGAATCTGTTGATGGTGAGAATCTGGGGCCAGTGATGTTTATAAGGTTAGCTTATAACAGTCCTGCACAAAGCCTGTTCCCCAAGTACTGTTGTCCCTCCACTTTGCCCCTCTTACCTCTTAACCACCTGGCTTAATGTTTGCACTGTCCTTCATTGTGTTTGAAATCCATGCAGTTTCACACCCACCCCTGTGTGTGTGTGTGTGTGTGTGTGTGTGTGCCTATGATAAAAGCGGGGAGGATAAATTGATTTGTAATGAGGCTGGGGGATCACCCAGCTTTATAACTGGTTTCTCCATATAACTGGTTTCTGTCCTTTATAGCTGGTCTCCCAAAGTCTCTACCCAAAGAACCACAAGGAGCAGGTACTACAGTGGTATAAGTTCCTTTATGCCAAAGATATGGATAAATACATATATTCTCTATGTAAATGATCTTTTCATAAATCATGTTTTTGGTAAATCGTACTAGATAAGAAAAGAGCAAGTTGCTGTTGCTAAGAAATTCTTAGAAAACTTGAAGGTGAACCTCTGTTTTCATTATTTTGCAAACTTATTGAAGAGTTTCTGTGCTCTGAGGACAGAGAGATCCCGCATGCACCTTTGATGTGGCCTCCATCCTGGTACAGCTTACAGTCTGCAGGGAGCACGTTCAGAGCATATGGTAATTCAGTGCCTCCATTTATGATTCTTTTGGGTTTGGCTGGTTTCTCATGGACAGTTTCAAATATTTTTTTTTTTTTTAAAAGGAGGGACATCAGAGAATACAAGGTAGTTAGGGAAAAGTTCAAGATAGTGGAGAGATAAATGCAAAGAGCATCAATAGTCATAATAGCAGTATTGTTCCTGGTGGCGTCATAAACTTTCAGCCGCGCCCTGGCAAATCCTGCATCCTCTGTGCAGAGGGGTCTGATGCTGGGGACCGAAAGGCTTGCTCAGCACTTTCCTTGTGGCCCCTAGTGAGCAGCTACCGCCCAGAGGTAAAAGTGTAGTGTTGTAACTCCCTATTCTCATAAATCCTCAGGATGGAAACAATACTGGCTCATATTTACAACTCCTTGTCATACAAGAGAGGCTGTATCACGCTTAACTCCTATTTGTTGATTGTTTTCACTAACAGTAATTTTGGCCAACAGTCTGCTGTGTGCAAGCTTGTTAAATGCATCATCTCATTTAATCCTCCCTCGCCTGTGAGGGACAGATACTCTTTGTATCCCATTTTGTTTATGAGGAAATTGAGGCTTAGGGAGAGTACCTGACTTGTGCATGATTGCACAGGTAGAGAGTGGCTAAGCCTGGGTTCTAATCCCGCCTGGTGGGCCTGTGGGGCCGTGCATATGGCCCCGACTGTACTGCCTGTGCTTGGAGCAGTGACCCGCTGACACAGCAGGGCTGGGACGAGGGCCAGGGGGCCGGGGAATAAGGGGACGAGGTGCATCGATCGTGCCTGCACACAGGCAGGGCTGGACCCCCTTCTCACTGAATGTTTTGATCTTGTACTCATGGTAGATTTTCTTTGCACTAATTTTGCCTTTTAAAAATATTGCACTTGGGTGTTACACATCTTGATTACTGGATTCTGCAGTGCTCAGGGCAGGTGTAATCATCTTTGCTTTGTGGGTGAGGACCAGGAGGGTTGGTGAGGTCAGGAACCCGCCCAAGGTCCCATGGCCGGAAGTGGAGGTGCTGGGGTGTTTGCCAGATGTCCTGGGAGCCGGGCTGGGGGCAGCAGCGTGGCTCACCTCAGCGGGCATCGCTAGGTCCTCAGGAATGTGCTTCCCCTTTTCCAGGTCGGGGAAGAGGTTGAAGAAGACCCGCAAGTATGACATCATCACCACTCCGGCCGAGCGAGTGGAAATGGCCCCGCTGAACGAAGAGGATGACGAGGATGAGGACTCCACAGTATTTGACATCAAATACAGGTACGGGGTGAGACAGTGCCTTCCTCCTGGGCTCAGTGGCTTGGGAGGGTGGGGCGGTTCACCTTTGAAAAAACCGAGCAGCCAGGCATGTATTCTTGTTCTTGGGCTGCGTGTCTGACCGTGGGGCCTTCTGCTTATGAGGGGGAACTGCTCTGATCCCTTCCTGGAACGCACGGCGCCCAGAAAGCCAGCAGGGAAATGCTTGCAGAGAAATGCTTGTTCTCAACTCTTTTCCAATGCGAACGCTTGAGAAGTCAGCTTGATGTGAGCGAAAGGAGGGCTGAATTTCACGCAACAAGCTTGTCATGCGCTGGCTGTGGGGAATCTAAGCACACGTGTGTGCCACTAATCGTGCACGTGAATGGAAACTTCTCTTTCAGCCTTGCTTAGCTGGTAGCTGAGGGCATGGGGAGGGGGTAACTCCTTGGATGGAGTTTATTGCTGAATTCCAAAGGCACACGTGTTTCTGTCATGTAGCTTAGAGGAAAGTCAGAATGACTTTGTGACTTCAGGATTGTAGTTTGGCTTTTGGCCCCTTTTGGGATGCACTACTTCGGATATGTGAGATTCTCAGCGTAAGAGGTGGGGGTGAACGTAGCTAAGAGAAGGGGGCTTGGAGGCCCAGAGAGGGGCCATTGCTTGCCCAAGGTCTCAGTTATCCATAGCAAAGGTGAGAGACAAATCCAGGCTGGACCCAATCCAGAGATTCTCCTCAAGGTTCTAAGGAGAAACAGAACCAATAGGAGACATAACTACATACAGAAAGAGATTTATCATAAAGCTCCAAGTCTGAAAGCCTGAGAACCAAGAGAGCCGACGATGTGAGTCCCAGTGCAAGTGCAGAGAAGACTGATGTCCCAGCTTGAGCACAGTCTGGCCGAGAGGGACGCATTCCCCCCTAGTCCACTTTGTGTTCTCTGCAGGCCCCCAGTGCAGCTGGATGAGGCCCACCCATGCTGGGGAGGGCAGTCTGCTTTACTCGGCTGACCCAGACAGTAGTTAATCTCAGCCCAACCACCCTGCCAGACACATCTGGAAGAATGTTTGACCAAATTTCTGGCCACAGTATGATGCAATCAAGTGGACCTGTGAGATGAACATCATGCACAGGCTTTTTGTTCCTGAGAGGGGAGGTCTTCCGTACCTCACCTGACCTGTCCTTTTCCGGCACAGCGTTGGGTATTCTTGGCTATAGATGAGTTGTCAGGATCAGGAAAACAGTGTTTGGGACTTTGATCAGAACTGCATTGATTCTGTAGGTCAATTTAAAGAGAATCAGCCCCTCTATGTTGACTCTTTCCATCCATGAACATGGGATGCCTTTCTGGTTTTTTTAGCTATTTAAAATTTTTTTTCAATTTTATGTTTTTGAGGGGGCACCTAGGTTTGTATGTATGTATGTACATATTTATTTGTTTGTTTATTATTGATGGAGGTACTAGGAATTGAATCCAGGACCTCATGCATGCTAAGCATGCACTCTACCACTGAGCTATACCCTCCCCACCTTTTTAAGCTATTTTTTTAAAATGTCTTTCAAAAATTCCTCCAAAAATGTGCTATATATTTTTGTTATATGTATTCCCAGGTGTTTTACATTTTGACATATATATGCATAGTATAAATACTATTTATACTGCCTAAAAAATGACTGTATTATCATGTTTACATATATGCTGATATTGGAAATAGAGTTTGTTAATGAATTATACCTGAATTTTATGAAGAACGCACAACATTAAAACGTGGATTGGTTGTAGATAGGGTGGGGCAATAAACCATTAGCTATAATTTGCATTTTAGGTAGAGAGCAGCCCCCTTTGAGGAGAATGAAAACATACTTTGGGATTAATAGATACACATTACTGCATATAAGCTAGATAAACAACAAGGACTTACTGTATAGCATAGGGAACTGTAGTCAGTTTCTTGTAATCAGCTGTAATGGAAAAGAATCTGAGAAAATATATAGGTATGTGTATGTATAACTGAATCGCCTTGTTTTACACTTGAAATTAACATTGTAAATCAACTATACTTCAACAAAAAATAAGAAAAAAAAACCCCACTTAGTATTATGCATCCTACTGCAAAATACTATGTGCATAAGAAAGTGATTACGCTGATTTTATTGCTAAGCCATTTTGTCCGTCTCACATTCAAGGCACAGAAATAAAATGTGAAGACAGTGATGTCCTCATTATTAGTCATGATGGAAAGGTTCTCCTGCATCCTGCAGACCTGGAGTTATTGTACAGTAGGGAGCCCTTGATGGCTTAAGTGGATCAATGGACTGTTTCGATTCTGAGCCACAGAATAGAATCTTGTCCATATTTGGTGACTGAGCTAACTCCATGGGGGCTCTGAGAGACGGAGACACTTTTGTGGTGGCCTCAGACTTGACTACATCAGAAAAGACCCTAAGCAAAGAAATATAATGATCAGTCTGTCCAGAAATTCTATCTGCAGGCTCTTCCTTGAGTGTAAGGTGGAAAAGGGATCCCCTCTAGTGTACCTGGATACAAGTATCATTGTGGTCTAAAGACTTCAGGGTGGATGTCATCTCTGGTGTGATGAAGAGAAGGTACTTACGGAAACCACGGGCAGGTTAAGAAACGGCCACAGCATGTCTCAGTTCTTCAGATAATGGAGCAGTTGCCTTTTCTAGGCTGACAGTGCTGTATTAGCATTGCTGCTGGCTATGAAACTCACCCAAAGGCAAACAACTTAAAAATTAATTTTTTTCAATTTTATTGCAATTGAGATGTAACTGACATACAGCACTGTGAAAGTTTAAGGTATACAGTGTAATGACATACATATATTGTGAAATGATCACCATTTACAAAAAAAATACCAATTAGCAGTGTTAGCTGTAGTCATCATGTTGTATAGTACATCCCCAGGACTTATTTATCTCTTAACTGGAAGTTTGTACCTTTTGCCGCCCAATTCCCCCACCCTTTACCCGCTATGTCTGATAACTGCAAATCTGATCTCTTTTTCTATGAGTTTGGTTTTTCAGTTTTCACACGTAAGTGAGATCACACAGTATTTGTCTTTCTCAGTCTGACTTATTTCGCTTAGCATAATGCCCTCGTGGTCCATCCATGTCATTGCAAATGGCAGGATTCCCTTCTATTGTATGCTGAAGAGTATACATTGTGTATACGTGTGTGTGCAGTGTGTGTGTGTGTGTGTGTGAGTGCGCACGTGTGTACCACAATCTCTTTTTTTATTTGTCTGTTGGTGGACACTTAGGTAGTTTCCATGTCTTGGCTATTGTAAATAATGCTACTGTGAACATTGGGGTGCAGATACCTCCTCAACAGAGTCAATTTGCTTCCAAAGGCAAATGATTACTTTGAACCACTTGGTAGGTGTTAAGGTAGCAGATCACACTTTTGCTTTTTCAAAGTCTGAGTTTGCTGGCGGTCTGTTGCAGTGCTCTGGAGCATTTCAGTTGGCCCCTTCACAAGTGGTCATTTTTAATACAGGAATCGCTTAAGGTTCCTCAGGCACCTCTGGGCCTCTCCTCCACCCCCAATCTGGGCAGAAACTCAGGACATGACAAGTCCATTCCTGTTAGTCTTTCCTCCCAGACCATCTGCCGTAATGAACCCCTGTGTCCCACAGGATCAAGCTCCATGCTTGTGTTTCTGCTTTTTCTGCTTCTGGGGCAGCTGCTAACTTCTCTCTGCTGTCACTGTGGGGACAGCTTCAAACACGGGTTCTATGGCAAACTCCTGCCACACAATTCATGACCTTGATCTGGTATCTTTTTGAAAATCGAATTTTCTCACTTTTTGTTTGCAGTCTAGAAATGCAGTTGATTTTTAAAAAAAAATACGGATTTTTAAAAATCCAGCAACCTCATTAAACTCTTATGAATTCTAATAGTATGAATGTGGATTCTGTGGGGTTTTTTGCTGTAGATATATCACTTGAGACTAATCAGAGTGCCTCTCCTCCCCTCAAGTCCTTCAACATTTTATCTCTCTCTTTTTCTTTTCTTTTTTTTTTAGCCTTTTTATACTCACCCTTGGCCTCTTGGCCTCTAAGTCATTGTTAAACAGAAGAGATGAGAATAGGCATTCCATCTTGTTCTTGCTCTTAAAGGTCATGCTTTCAATATTGACATTAAGAGGAGTGTTTAATATGGGGTTTTGTATATCCCCCCCCCCCCCCCAGGAAGCTGCCTTCTATTCCTAGTTTGCTAATGTCAAGGTTTATTAAATGCTTTTTCTAGCCTTATTGAGAATATTATGCCTTTTCCTTCAATCTGTTAAGGGGGTAAAATTATATTATTATATCATTGATTTTTTTTTTCCCTAATATTAAACCAACTTTGCATTACTGGGATAAGACCAGCTTGGTCAGGGTCATGTTACTTTTTACACACATTGCTACATTCAGTGTGCTCTTTGGCTTAGAACTTTCTTGTTTCTCTTCCTAACTGAGACTGCTGGTTTGGCGTTTTCCTATTTTGTAATATCCTTGTCAGGCTTTGGTGAAACTTTTACTAACTTCATAAAAACAAGTTGGAATGTGTTCCTCATTTTCCTTTTCTCTGGAATAGTTAGTATCAGATGAGAATGATTTGTTTCCTAAGTGTTGTAGGGGAATGTGCTAAAACTGGCTGGGCCCTGGTGCTTGCTTTGTTTGAAGACTGGAGAAAGCTACTGATGCACAATTCTTTGAATAGTCATAGGACTATTTGGTCTTTGTCTAGTTCTTCTTGGGTCAGTTTTGATGGGTTATATTCTTCTGGCATTTTGTTCCTTTCATCTAAGTGTTCAAATGTATTGTCCTAAAGTTGTTCACAGCATTCTCTTATTATCATCCTTTTTAATCTTTGTCATGTGTAATCATGGTCCTCTTTTCATTCTCAATATTGATTATGTTTGCCTTTTCTCCTGTTTCTTGATCAGTCTTGCTGCAAGTTTAATTTTATTCTCCTACACCAAGAACCAGCTATTATATTATCATTTTCAGTTTTAGTTGATTTCTGCTTCTCTCCCTCCTGGTTTCTTTCTCTTCTTCTGTTCTTCTGTGCGTTCTGTTCTTGCTCACTAACTTCTTCCATTGGATGTTCAGCTCATTCTTTTTCAGCCATTTTAAAAATTAAAAAAAGTTTTTTCTAGATTCTTTTCCATTACAAGGTATTGAATATAGTTCCCTGTGCTGTACAGTAGGACTTTGTTGTTTATCTATCTTATATAGAGTAATGTGTATCTATTAATCCCAAACTCCTAGTCTATCCGTCTCTGCCCCTTTCCGCCCTGGGTACTGCAGTTTGTTTTCTATGTCCGTGAGTGTCTTTCTTCAGCCTTCTTTTCTGGTATAAGCATTTATTCTGTAAACTTACCTACTTCAGCTGCCTCCTACAGGCTTTCCTTCTCAATACCAGGCTCTGTCCTGCCTCCTTGTTTGTGGTGAAGGACTGACTTCAAGTAGTTCACGTGGGAAGTCTGTGCTGTATGTGAGAATGTGAGCGGACTTGGGGGTGAGGCACTGGGCACAAGACCATGCTGGTCCTCGGGCCCAGAGACAGCTGACCATTTAGAAAGAGCGAAGCGATCACTTTTCTTAGTTCAGATGCCATGTATGGTATAGAAATTACAGATAAGAAAAAGGGGAAATGAAATTACCTTTGATCTCATGACTTAACAATAACCACTAGAGTGTGTGTGAGTCTGTGTGTGCAATTTTCTTTTCTTACAGAACTAGGACCACGTTGCAGAGTCTGCTTTGGAACTTTATCCCACCTAAACAGCGTATCATGAACAGCTTCTCAGGTCAATGCGTCCGAAAGAACAAACATTTTAAGGCCAGTTTTATGTTGGGTTTAGTGTTTTGGGGAACTTCTCTGCCTGCACATGATAATTTGCTCACAGGTACTCGTTGTTTCCTGTTTAGACACAACGCAACTACATTTTGTGGTTCCCCTGGGAAACAGGCTACATTTAAATCGGGTGCAGCTGAATCATGACCTTGGATTGTTTTTTTGAGTGAGTGCAAAGAGGAAAATCACATTTTTGGCACCTGAGCAGTAAGGCAGTAACCGGCCTCGTATCACACGGGCCATTCTCCGATGACATCTCCTGACTTCGAGCCTGTGTGCGTCAGCCAGGCAGGAAGCAGGGTGGAGAGAAGGCAGGCAGGGCAAGGTCTCGGCGGACAGACAGCCCTCCTCCTCGGCTCCCACGCAGCTGCGATGTTATAACGCATGAGGTTATGTTTGGGGCCAGAGGTGGGGAGGGAAAAGAGTCTTCAGGAATGAGTCTCCAGCTCAATACTTAAAAAGCCTAATTAGAAGAGAAATGATGGCTAAGTGGCAAGCAGAGAACCCTGGGGTTTTGAAATGGTTCCATATTTCAAAAGGCGTTTGCATTCCAGCTGCATGTGTTTTGAGCTTGGTTGGCCTAGCGTGCAGCTGTGGCTGATGTTTTGGGCCTCTGTACATCCCCAGTTGATCACCCGAGACTTCTGTGACACCCTCGAGGCGTTCCCCAAAGCAAGTCAGATGCTGGCTCTTCCTCCTGTTTGTCTGGTGAGCGGCACCGGAAAGTGTGACAAGCGTGGCCCAAAGTTTAGCTGCTGGGAGACACGCCCCTCCTGCCAGCCCTGGTCCCCCCCAGGAGGGGAGGGCCCTGTTCCTCTGTGTCTGAAGTTTGAAAAAGATGTGGCCCATGGGGGATGCCGATGTGCGTTGTAGAAATGCCCGCCTCCCACCCTCTTGTGGACAGCGCTTCCGGAGGGAATATAAGCAGAAACGGATGAGGTGTCCGCCGTGCCCTCCCCGGGGCCGTGCCTGGCAGCTTGTCTTTGGAACAAAAGGCTTTCAGTGGCTGTTTGCAGGGAGGGATCCTTGGAGGCTGGGCTGGGAGTGAGAGAAGACACACTTGCTTTATCCTAGACTGAGTCCCCGGGTCAGGGTCCCCATGGACACCTGATGGCAGTGACAAAGCTAAGTCCCTGCACTTAGGGCAATGGCTTCTACAATGGTCAGGGCCCCTGCCCACCCCGTGCTAACCCATCTCCCAGGAGGGGGAGTGAAGCTGTTAGGCGTGTCAGCTGCAGAAGCAATGGGTATCCCGAGCTTCTGGGACCCGGAAGGAATCAGAGGGGACCTGATGACCTGCAGGCTCCCCAGGAGTGCTGGAGCATCCTCTGTGGGTCGGAAGCAGCATCAGAGGCCATCCCCGAACGAGTCTGAATAACTCTGTGCCAGACCTCTTGTTTGAAGAACGCCGAGCTTCTGTGTGATATAGAAATGAGCATCTCATGAGGCATTTTTGTTTCTTTGAAAAGCAATATTGGCATTCTGAGGGCAGTTCTCAGCTAAGGTATCATGCACCTGACAACTATTTGAGTTTTATGTCTATGAGGAGGGAGCCTATGCAAACAGGAATTTATGTGGCAGTGAAAATTCACTGGTAAGTGAATCTGACTTACTCAATTCTCTGCCTACACGCACATGCAGTTCTTGTGCTGTGTAAGTATCAGGCAAAAAATTAAATTAAAAAAAATGAGGGAAAGGAAAACAGCACAGATAATTCTAACTAGTGATGCTTTTGCAAAAGCTAGCCATGTTATTCAGTTTCTTCCTGTGTTCAGTGTCCTGGGGTGAAAGTTGTAGGATGGCTGAGGGCTCCCCTGGCACGTGGTGGGTGGTGTGGTCCTCATGCCTGTCTGTCTCAGGAACACTCACACATGGGGCCCAGCCTCCTCCCTTGCCTTCTTCGTCCTTTATTCCCGGGGCTGCTGTACCGCCTTCTGAGGTGTCCTTGTCTGCTGCCCCGAGAGGTCAGCTGCCAGGGTGCAGGACAGGTGCGGGACAGGTGCTCTCCTGTTGAGGGCTCTTCCTGCTGACAGACAAGCTTCTTACAAAACATGAGACAGGCACAGGGTGGGGCATGTCCCCTTTCCTCTCTGGGATGGCTGTAACCCAACGTTGCTGTCCAGGACAGTTGGAAATCTGAACGTAGACATGCCTTCACTTCTCCTGGAGTTTCCAGGGAGGGTGGGGGCGGGGTCCGCCTTAACCCCCTTTCTGGTTTGTCTTAATGACGTTTGGCTGTTCTGGAGGAGGGAGAGGGCTCAGAGAGTCCTCTTAGAAATCTCTGCTTGGCACCTTCTACGTGTGCCCAGCCCAGGAGCCCCCCTAAGTCCGTTCACTCTGAGTGCAGGACGGGTGAGCCTGGCCCTGCCCTCCAGGAGCTCGTGTCGAGCTGGGGAGACAGCCAGGAACACGCATTCTTACAAAATGACCTGGTAAACGACACAGGGAGGAGAGAACAGGGTGCTGTGGGCAGCCAGGAGGGGCCCCTCTCCCAGGCTGGGCATGCTTCCCAGAGGACATGAGGCTTTGGGTGAGTTTGGAAGGAGCAGAAAGTGAGCCCAGAGCAGATTGAAGGGCAGGGTGGCGTGGGGGCATTTGAGGAAGAAGTTAATCGCATGTTAGCAAGTTGGAGCGAGCGTAGGGCTAACCCAGCGAGATGCAGCTGTGCATCGCTGTGCCCCAGGGCCCTCTGCAGGGGAGAACCCCAAAGCCTCAGGGCCTCAGGGCATCAGCGGGATGAAATGAGATGAGCCGGGACTTTACAGCCAGCCTCCTCAGCCCAGTCCCCATATTGGTTTTCCCCAGACCTTCCTGAGTCAAGTCCCACCAGAGAGTGTGCAGGGCAGCCAACCGCGTCACTCAGACTTGAGATCCGGAGCTGGTGGCCTCTGCGGTGCTGGCCTGGGGGTGCGAGGGGATCTGTTTCCTTTCTCTGGGAGCATTCCCCAAGGTTTACTTCCACCAAGGAGGGAGCCTGAGGAATCCTGATGTGCTTGATGATTCGTGGTGGGCTCCCCTCCTGCTCCATTTCCGCCCGCCTGCTGTGTGTGTGCCTGTGGGCGCTCAATCCTATAAGCACAGGGGATGTCAACGGCCGCACACGTGCACACGGGGATGGGGCGCAGGCAGGGAACCTGGCGGAGCACCCCAGGGCCGTGCCCTCAGGACACCTGGGAGACGCAGTTCCACAGAAGGGCCGCAGTGGGACGCCTGCAGACGTGACTTTTCAGCGCCCTGGTGGTGCAGTTTACATCTCTGCTCCTGGCGGTCTGCTCTTCCCAGGTTCAGCAGGCTCGGCTGTGGCCTGCTTCTGTTCACATGTGCGCCTGCCCTGGGGTCGCTCTTGGAAGTCGGGTCCCTTTACTCTGGTCTGATTCCTGGTTTTTTGGAAGCTTTGCTACTCCGGCCCTTATCCTCAGCGTTGACCGTGCACTGGGATGCAGTGGAAGGCCCGGGGGCGGGGTCAAGGCTACTCACGGTCTTAACAGTTGAGGTCCTCAGGCTGCATCAGTCAGTGGAGCTGAGCCCCCCACTCCCCAGCCCAGAGGAGGGGGCACGTGGGTGCTCTGCAAGAGCCAGCTTTCACGATGTGGCCACGGTCTTGGGGATTTATCTTTTCTTCCTCTAATATGTTAAGTACGTGTCCCTAGTTGTCAATACAAGGATTCCCATATCTATTAGTTTTTCTTTAAAAAGTTTTTTTAAGTTATTTTCACCTGATCCTTTTAGCTTTTTTAAAAAATTTTATTTAATTTTTTTTCTGTAGGGGAGGTAATTAGTTTTTTTTTTTTTTTTAAGTGATGTACTGGAGATTGAACCCAGGACCTCATGCATGTTAAGCACGCCCTCTACCACTGAGCCTTACCCTCCCCACACTTAAAAAAGTTACCTGGAAATAATTTCAAAGTTGCAAAAACTAAAACAGTATAGGGAACACCCATATACCCTTACCCAGATTTTCCTGTTTTAATATTTTACCTCATTGCCTTATGATAGCTCTGTGTGTGCACAGATTTTTTTTTCTGAGCCATTTGAAGATAAGTTACATTTGTCATGTCCCTTTCGAAACTGCAAATATTTGTTTATTTCCTAAAAATAGGACGTCCATATCTTTCAGTAAATGGTGACCTGATACTTATATTTGGGATCACGTAACATCATGGAAAGAAGGTTGTTACTTTGTAAATTCTGTTAAGTCCCCACTGTTTTTCCAGATGTGATTCTACAATGTCCATGTTCAAACATTAAAAGGTGATGGTGAGCTCTCAGGTTTTCCCTCCTTTTCTGAGTCCCTTTGGATGATGCCTTGAATAGATTTAGTTTTTCAGCTTTCTTTCACATTCAAGTTTTGCACAAACACTTCTTGTACCCCTACATTGTCCGACACCGCTCAGTGCTGAGGTGTAAAGGTGAGCAGGCTCAGACAAAGGTCTTGCCTGCAAGGAGCTCCCAGTCTGAGCAAGAGACAAACGGAAGTCAGAGAATTACATAAATCAGGGGTCATAAACCATAAACCAGGGACCAGCAAGAACAATTTTTATGTTTTCGACGGTTGAAAAAGAATCAAAAGAAGAATGACATTTCATGACATGAAAAAATTAAATGCAGTTCAAACGTCAGTGTCCACAAACAAAATTTTATTGGAACACAGCCCTGCCAAGCATTTGTAGCAGCAGGGTTGAGCCATTGTCACAGAAACTTATAGGCCCTGCAAAGTAAAAAATATTCAGTACTCTCTAGACTTCTGCAGGGAATGTTTGCTGAGCCCTGGTGTAACAACACCAGTAGCATCGCTAGGAAGGAGGGGTACAAGGAGGAAGAGGTTGTGTACTAGGGATGTGTGTGGGGTGCTAGGAAAGGATCCTGAGCTGGGAACTGGGAAAAGGGAAGGAGTTACCTGGAGGAGAGGGCATGCCTTTCAGACAGCATGTTCAAAGGTCCTGTGGTTGAGGAGGGTGGAATTTTCAAGGACTGAAAACGGCTTGTGGGGCAGGAATGGAGATGGGGGCGAGAGAGCGGGAGGTGCTGCTGGAGAGGCCGGGAGAGGGATGGCAGCTGCAGTGTTCCCACAGGAGAACGGACACAGTCGGGGAGGGGTCAGAATGGGTGCGCGGCTCTGCCAGAGGCCACTGACTTGCTCTTTTCTTTTAGGTAAAACCTGTTCTCCAGTGTGTTGGCATCCCGTGGAAAGTTGGTCAGCTGAAGCCGGGGGCATAAAGGATCTGGAAGCTGTCCCGCCTGAGGCGTTGAAACCAAAACCAACGTTATTTATAAGACTCTGGCATAGTTGTGCGTGTGGATGTCAGCTCAGAATGCCACCGCCGGGACGCCACTCTCCAGGCGCCCCTTTAAAATGTCACCCTTTCTCCCTCCCCGAGAGGGCTTTTGCCTTGCTAAGGGGCAAGGGGCTGAAACATTGCTGATTTAAAAAATAATAATTTTAAAGTCACTGTTGACAAAAGTAAAAGAGATCAGAAGTTATCAAGAACCTAAAAAAAAAAAAGTCTTAAGAGCTGTTCAGCCGTATCTTTGGGGTTTCTGACATTCAGCCTTCCTGGGTCTATGACTTGTTAGATGTCTGACCCCTCTGCATTCTTTCTGGGCCTGGTGCGGGTGGTGGCTTATTTCAGAACTCAGGTGCCCCCACTTGCTGGCTTCTGGAAGCAGGGCCTTGGCAGACTTCTCAGGATGATAGAGGCCTGCGCTTCCCGGCTCCCCAGGGGTTATTCGCTCCAGTCTCCTAGCAGTGCCTTTGGGGCCGGGGGACTCTGTTCTCTCTGGAAAGGGGTTTTGTCTTTTGTTATCTCCTCTTTTCTTGTCTGGCAGTCTGCAGGGTGTGCATATTTGTCTGTTTATTGTCTGTTCCACCGCCTGGGGATGAAAACGCTGGCCTTTCCCCACTCTCCCCTATTTTCAGATTTTTCAGTTTCCTGAGAAGGGGCTGCCAGTGCTTTGGGGTCCCCGGTTCCCTGGGCCCACTGGCCAGTTAGGCTGGTACGTTGGCCTTTACCAGAGAAGGGGGATGCTTGGGGGCGGCCATCCTGAGCAGAGTGCTCTGCCGCCCCTCTGCTTCTGTGATTTCACTTTCTTTTGTTGACCTTTTCCGCCTTTTCTCCACCCTGTTTGCCGGGGGTGGGGTGTGGTTGGGGTGTGGGTGGGGCTTGCTTTCCCTCTCCCCTCCACAGTGTCCTCATGGACCAGGGTGATGAGCAAACGGGACGGGCCACCGAGCAGCTGTGCGCCCTCTGAACCTTTGACTGGAACTGCTGCTCACGCTTGCCTTCCCGACCGCTGCGGCTGCATCATCTGCAGAAAGCTGGCTTCTTCTGCCTCCCGAGTAGACGCCGGCCTCCATCTGCCAGGTGCTTGCCACCGGGTCTGGCAGAGGCGGCTACTGAGAATGACCTTCCAGATGCCAGAGCTTGCGCACTATGGGCTCTAAAATAAAAGGCCTTTCTGGCGTGAACCGTGGACGCGTTGGCTTTAATGTTTTCTGAGATGGAGGCCAGCGAGGTGCCTTTTCATGATGACGGGTGTGGGCGCGAGGCTTGGAGGAGGACAGAGGTGGGACCCAGGGTGGGGAGGTACCTGGTCCCCTAGAAAAAAACTCAGGAATGAAACGGTACAGGGGGAGAACGGGGCATGCTGTTTCTCCAGCTACATTTGTTCATGCATCTGATTATTTCCTGGGGGCTGCCTCTTCGTGGCAGCCCTCATTGTGTTTGGAGAGTCTGGGGGTGTCCCCCCAAAATAATCACCTGTGTCAGAAACTACTGGCTGACTATTGCTCCCTCCCTGGCTTGGCTTAGGGGCCAAGGAGCAGGGGGAGAAGTCCAAGCTGGGATAACGAATGAGTGAGTAAATGCGGGAAAGGAAAGCCTGTTAATTTCCATTCTAACGCGGTGTCCTCGGAAATGATGGAGAAGCTGTAGGTGGTCTGCCCCGCTCTTCCCAGAGGGGCTGCTCCTGTTCTGGTCTTCTCTAAACCAGAGCAGCAGCTGGAGGTGCCCAGGGTGGCTCTTCCTCCCAGCAGGGCCATGGGACAGCGAGCCCCTGGGTAAAGGGGGGGCCTGTCAGGGAGGTGGGTTCCTTCACACCCCCCCAAAGGGCTGGCTTGCTGGCTTGAGGAGGAGAGGAGGCGAGTTCTGGCGTTGGCGGGGCCCCAGGAGTTGGCTGATCCTGCACCTCGCAGCCCCCACCACGCCCCCTTCTACACACAGAAACCTGCCTTCCCCAGCACGCCCTGTGGGACAGTCAGTACATCGGTAATTGAAGATAATCTGTAATATCAAAGCCCTTTCCTCTACAGCCTGCATTTTCTATCACAAAAGTACTAATTATGTGGCGAGTCTCACACAGCGTGGGGGTTGGGGAGAGACTGGGGTGTCACTGGGAAATGATGTTTTGTAAGAACTTTGGCACGTTATCCCCAAAAGGCCCCCCGGTGAACTCTTGTGTTTGCGTCCATGCCCAGCCCCCTTCAGTGGGGTTCCTTCCTACGTTTGGGTACCTATTCAATGGAATCAGGGAGATGGCCCAGGGGAACAGCATTCAGGGGATGGGGAGTTCCAGTGCCCCACACTTGCCAGCGGGAGGCCAGCAGCCAGAGCCATTTCCAGAGACTGGGATATTTGGGTTGTCATTTCCTGGAGAGAGAAAGGGAAGGGACGGAAGAGGAGGGGAGTAGAGGGAAAGGAAGGGGGGGAGGGTAAGAGAAGGGAGAGGAAGAGAAAGCAGGACAAGGGAGGGAGGAAGAGAAGGGGAGGAGAGAGAAGGGTAGGGGAAGAGAGGGGAAGAGAGGGGAAGGGAGGGGAAGGGAGGAGAGCCTTCCGCAACCACCCACCCTCCCTGCAACCCCCTTTCTAGGGCAGTGTCATGAATCTGCAGGTCCCAATACTGCTGACATTTCTCACCACTGACAGCTTCCTGGGTCTTCTGAAGGTACTGGGGTTAGGTCTTGCCTGATCCGATCAAATGGTTTCATCCTTTGGGGGTGAGGGGTGAGCGAGCTCTAGGGGGCCCGGGTGGTGTCTCCTCCAGCCCGCCTGGGCGGACGCAGGGCCTGCCCGCTGAGACTGGTGGGGGCAATGCCTTCCTTGGGGAAATACTCTTGCGGTTGTTACCAGTCAGAGAATTCAAGAGCGCTCGCTGTGGACTCAGTGTGTACATCACACAGCTTGGGAAAACAGGGTTTATTTTGCATGACTGTTGGGAACCCAGCGGACGTGAATGTGCCAGATGGCTGTCTGGAGTGCCCTTGCATTGCTACCTGAACTCCCCGGGCCTTTGATCCGCGAGGCACCTGGTGTGACCCTTGCCTGTAAAGGACCTTGGAATGGGCTGCGATTGCAGGCGAGGCCTCCACTGGGCTTAGCTGGCTGGTTTCTCATGAGAGCCCCCTCTTCCCGGGGATGGGCTTTTGATGCGTCAGGGTGACGTGGATGGGGAGCCTGGTGAGCTCTGTGTGTCTGTGGGCAAAGCTGGAGCGGCCTCTGGCTGAAACGTTTAAGTGTCCGAGCCGCGCGGGGCGCTGCGAGCAGGGGGAGTACTGCGGGTGAGTTATCGTCGGGGGCTGCAGACAGCCCCGCGTGCCCTTCCTGGCCTCGCTGCTCGTGAGCTGTGTGAGCTTGGCCTCACTTCCCTCATCTGTAATATGGGAGCAGGCCAACTTCTTTACTCACTGTGAGCATTCACAGGCATCATTCAGCGGAGTGCACGCTGCATGCGCACAGGGTCACTAGGGAAGTTGCTGCCTCCACCGCTGGACACTGTCTGAGGCCCTCCTGGGTGCCAGGTGCTTTTGCCTCTGCTTTCTTAGTTGGGTCTTGGGAGAGTCCTTTAGGGTAGACATCATTCCTGCAACTGACCGGGAATTTTCTGCCATCATCTCCACGGCCCCGGGCTATTTCCACGGAGAACCCCATCCCCCTCCCTGGCTCCCCATAAGAAAGTAAATCTCACATTGGCCCAGCACTTCAGTGCCCTCTGAGTCTAGCCAACAGCGTGATGGGGCTACTGACTGTCTTCATTCTGTACTTGGGGGAACGGGGCGAGGAAGGTCCAGTCCCTGTACAGGGTCACCTGGTTCCAAGGGACAGGTCATGGATGATGAATCTCCTCCCCTTTCCAGCACTTTCCTCTGAAGGGAGGAGGCACGGGGCTCCCCTTCTAAGACCATAGCAGCTCACTGATGGGACAGCTTAAGACGTCTGAGCTCCGGGTCATGGACACACGTGTGAAAATCAGCTGGCATCCCCGCCACCCCAGAGGGCTCTGCTCTAGCTGTGGCCTCCTAATGGGGAAAAGAACCTACTGGCTGAGGGGATTTGCCCCCTGGGGTCCCTGCCCTTCCCTATCCAGATGTCATCCTAGAATTTTCTGCCCGAATGTGCTGGCTTCCAGGGCGTCCTGCCTATGGCCACTTGTGTGCCTGCACCTCAGCTAAAGAGTGGCCAGATGTAACTGGGGTGTGTGTGTGTGTGTGTGCGGCCCGCAGTGTCTACAGGCATGTGGGAGGCCGGAAGGGGTGGCAAGAGAAGGGGGAATGGGCTGTGGGCCAGGGCCTCCACGAAAGTCCTGACCCAGGCCCAGCAAACGTCGGGAGTGAGTCGGCTCAGCTGGAACTGACTCTGGCGTGCACTGGGGAAGACGCTGCATATGGGCTCAATTTTCGTCCTGACGTCATCAGCATCCTTGCACAACAGTACAACCGGGGGCGGAGGGATGCGCAGACACACGCCACCAAGCGCCTGCTCCTGATGTCTGCGAGGTTAGGAAGGACTGTTTGCCAAACTGGGGTCTGGTTCCTGGGGAGATTTTCCCATGTTTTCTTTTCTTGTCAAAGAGATAGTAGGGACATGCCCTGAGATCGCCACTGCTCCGAGCTCGCACTGGTTGACTTTGTAATGATTCTGTCTCTCATGCTGATAAGGTTTTGAGACCACGATTGGGTCCACTGGGCCTGACCTCAACTCCATTCGTCTATGCTCTGGCCCTCCTTCCCAGCTCCCACGAGGTTTGGTGGGCATCAGCGTGCTTTCCCCTCCTGCCTTTTCTTGGAATCATTGTCCCTGGAAAATAATTACTGGCAATGTCCTGGAATGGAAAGTGAAGAACAAGTGTGGTAGGAGCACCGCATAAAGTAACACGTGAAATGGAATCATCTCCTCTTCATTGGCCAGCCTCCCCCAGGGGCCCGCGCATTGCCTGGAGCATCAGTCCCTCTTTGTCCGCTGCTCCCTCCTCCCTGGTGGAGAGGCAGAGAGGTGAGGCAGGCTGGCCTGGAGACGCCTGGAAGGGCCACCTACTGGCTGAGTCCCTTTGGCCGAGACACGGAGACTCACAGATGCCCACAAGGTGGGCTGTGTGCATGTGGTGATGATGGATAAATGGCATGTCACCGTATGGTACATTCACCAGGGTTCTAGGGAGCCTCCAGGCACGATGTGGGGCCCCTTGGGTTACAGAGGTGGTGACTGGTGCTGGGGAGGCTGGGATCCTGGGCAGAGGGGAGAGGGGAGAAGGGAGGATGGGGTGGGGAGAGGAGCCTGCAGGGGGCCTTCGTTTACCTGGACAATCAAGCTCCTTCTCTGAGAAGACAAGATCCACTTCTTGGAAGCAGAGTGAGTTCGGCCTTGGGGAAGCAGAGCTGGGCTGGAAGGAATGTCGGATCTGGGCAGGACGTCTTCTCCTCTGATGCCTCCCTCTTTCTGTTCTCATCATGGGCACTTCAGAGTGGCCAACTTTGGGGCAAAACAGGCCCACTGTCCAGAGGGATCCCACACCCCCAGCATCACTGCATTCTTCCCTGAGCAGAAGGTTAGATTGTTCCTTAGCTTCTTTGACAAGCCTTTGGGGACTTGTCAGATCACATGTCCAAGAGCCCCCGTGGTCCTCACAGGCAGAGAGGGTTCAGGAGCGCTGGGACCCCTGAGCCCTGTCCCTGAAGCGGCTGTCATGTGAGGTTTGGCTTCAGTTTTTTTGTTCTCAGATGTCTATCCAGTTGTCCCAGCGCCACTGACTTGGGAGGCTGCCTCTGTCAGACACGAAGTTCTCTGATCTCGGAGGTTTATGTTGAAAGCTTTTGCATCTCCTCTCTGTGGTGTTAACTGTTAACACTCCTCCCCGGGCCTGGGCCCTCAGCCCTGGAAAGATCCAACCCAAAGTTGGCCCCTTGAAGGCTGGGTGCTGCCGAGTAGGGGGACACCAGAATTTGGAAAGGTGGGCGTGTTCCAGCTGGAGGGGCACTTGGGGGCCATCGAGTCCAGCATCTTCATTCTACACTTGAGGAAGCTTGGACTCCTGCAGTTTGTGGGAACTCCAATTGTTTCCTCCCCGGAGGCTAAGTTCCATCTGAGCCTGAGAGTCTGTACCCAGAGCTTTAAGCAAGACCCAGCTGGAGGCAGCTGCCTTCCTCTCCCTCCAGTGCTTCCCTTTAGACCTGTGCCCCACTCAGCGGGCAGGTGAGGCTGAGGGGTGTGTCAGGGGCACCCCTCACCCACATCCAAACTGGAGATGGTGTGCCAACTGTGCATGAGGCGGAGAGTGGATTTGGACCCATCTATAAAAAATCTCCCAGATTCACAACATGGTGCCACTGAGGGAGACTGCCGTAAGGTGTTTCCCCAAAGCGGTAAGCTCTGGGAATCCAAAAGCCTTGAATGTCACCAAGAGGGGTGGGGAACAAAATGGACTGTGGAGAGTGGTAAGCTGGGCATGGCCCTGGCTGCTGGAAGCCCCAGCAGAGCACGCCCAGCTGGGGGCAGGAGGCAGTGCAAGGGTCCAGTGGGAGGCGGCGGTGGCCGGCCCGGCAAGCCCCAAGGTGAGGTCCTCTGAGACCAAGGCCACACATCCCAGGAGCCCAGAAGGATTCAGCAAGCCTGTGGTCTGAGACTCTGCATTTCCAACAAACTCCCAGGAGAGCCCACACCTTGAAGAGCAAGAGTCCGAGGCTTTTTTTCCCCCCCTACATCCTGCCTTCTGAATTCTAGCCATGGAGGTTTAGGCCACAGGCCTGCAGTGGCCCTGGACTTGCCCCCTCTTTTGTGATGGCCCTCAGTGACCATGACGCCTCCTGGATGCTGGAGGCCAGAAGGCCGGGATAAGGCTCTCACTCGTGCCCCGGAGGAGAGCGGGGACTTGGCAGGGTGACGATGTCCTCCCCGTGCCCAGGAGAATGACCCTGCTTGGAGGAGCAGGGTTTCCAGGAAGGGGGTGAGTACCAGGAAGATGGTCGTGATGTCTGAGAAAGGACTGACTAGTCTAAGAGGAGGGGTGGTTATCAACTCACATGAATACTCACATGGGGAGCAGAAAAACTTCAAAAAGTACTACAGAGTTTCCTTTTCTTCTCAGCAACCTACAGGTAAAAAAAATTCCAATTCGGGAAGAGGGTCCAGCCCTTGAGGAAACCAGACGCCCCCTGCAGGGACCATCTGGTACTGCAGGTGGGATTGTGGAAGAGAAACTCTTGGCGGTGGCATCCATCCCAGCTGAGTCCCAGTGCCCTCCAAGTGTGACAGGGGCAGGTCCCAGGCAAAACAAGCCACGGGTGGGATCACCAGTAATTGGTGAGGCATGGACAAGCCAGAGCTTGGGGCGAGGGTGGTGGGGAGAGTTAAAATAAAAGAAAATGCTGCGAGATTCTAGGATTCCTGTTGCGAGAGTTTGGTTTTGGGCAAGGGAAAGATGGGATATGGGGTAATTTTAGGGTTTTAGGCCAAATCTAATCACTGTCCATCCAGGGGAATGATGACCATAGAGAGGATGAATACAGCAAAGTGTCTGGAAACTAGCCAAACAGGGAGGCAAATTTTCTGAAGAAATAGGCACAGAGAAGAGAAGGTGCTTCAGAACCTTCAGTGACATCTAAAATGTGACAAGTTCAAACTTCGCAAGTAGAGAGGATCATGAACCAAGTATAAGAGGCTGGGAAACACATGGGTGGGGTACTTTAAATGCCTCGGAGAATTTCAGACGTTTGCCCATGGGATGTATGTGGGGGTCTAAAATGGTGTAAGAAAACACAAAAAGGAAAAAAGAAGAAGACATGGGTCGATGGCTGGCTGTGTAGATTCTAAGTTGCGTCAGAAGGGAGGACAGCAGGGTGGTGGCCCCCCGCCTGACTCCCCAGAGAAGCTGGCAAGGAGGGTCTGAGGCAGATGAGAGCTACCTGGCTCAGCCTCCCTGTGAGTGCAGGGAACCAACCAGTGGGGCGTGAATGGTGCCGAGTAGACATTTTTGGGGGTGGTATGTGTCTCCATCCAATGAGACATAGCTACCTCTCTCAGTGAAGGGCAAGATGGTGCACTGCCTCTGTGCACTTGAGAAGACAGAGGAGTGGGACAGCATGTTCACACACAAGAAAAGCAGTGTGAGGGTCTAGAACGTTTCCCACCTGTCTCCCCGCAAATGAGCTCCTCTGGTGCATTTCCCAGCAGGTGTGCCCCTAGCCACACCTGCCTCTCTCCAGGGTCCTCTGGGCTTCCCCACCTTCCTCCTGGGCACTGACACCATCCGAGTCATCTTTGACTCGATGCCTGTCTTCCCCCCCGCCTCCCCAACCATCTGCTCGCCGGTCCTGGTCACCTCTCAAGACATTGTAAGTTTCCGTCCTTCCTCCCCACCCACAGCCCCTGATCCTGTCCTGTTCCTCCTGTCAGAAGCCTGAAGTCCTGCAAAGCTTCCTAACTGGTCTCTCTCAGCCCCTAGGCACTCCCTGCTCTGCCCGCCTTCAGGGGGTGGGTGGGGGTTGTCTCAAACACACTGTGGCCCGGATGATCCTTTGGTCAATAAACCTTCAGTGCCTCCCCATTGCCAACAGATTAAAAGTCCAAACTCTTTAACTTAGCTTAGGAGACTCTCGGCAGCCTGCTCCCGGCTCCTCCCGCCTCCTCACCCTCCAGTTGCCTCCACAGTCCTCTTGTTTGTGTCCAGCCAGTCTCCTCAATTGCTCCTGGACATGCCACAGGCCCTCCCTCTCCCATCGGATCCAGTTCAAGCGCCACTTTTACATGGTGTGGTCGCCCCACCAGGGCAGGGGCGATATTTACTCTCCGAGGTCGCCGGGCCCCTGTTGAGAGTAAGAGCAAGGGAGCTCAGAGGCCGTCTCCCTTTGCCTGCTTTTTTTGGAGGCCTGAGGGCTCGTGACCACGGGGTCACCTTGGCCTCCTGGTTTCTGCCTTCTGTATATCTGCTCTCTCTGTTTACTGGGTCACTCTGGGTGTGAGATGCCATCAAAACTCAATCACATAAAATACTCAGGGGCAGTGTTTTGACTTTCTGGAGGAAGTGGGGATGTCTGGGGAGAGCTAATCATGTGTACCGCAGACGCATGTGCACACACTTTCACAAGGGGGTCCGGCTCCTAAGCGTTCTTTCCGCCTCCTTCCCTTGGCCCAGGTCAGCGTCCAGCCTCATACTCTCTCTGCCCGCCCTCTCTTGCCTCTGTGTACTTCTCCCATCCCTCCCTGCCAACCAGGATAAAAAAAAAAACCCCAACCCCCCTGCGTGTTGCTTGCAGATGGTTCACTCTCTTCTCCGAGCCTCGGAATGCTCCACCTCAGGCTCTCGGGACCTGTCTCCTGCTGTGAGCACTGATCACACTCTCCCGCCCTGCCCTGCCCTGCCCCAAGCAAATAGGAACTCTTTGTCTCAGAAGGTGCCGGTTATTCAACCTCCCCCAGGTACTTGTTTACGTAACTTCAAGGTCATCAGAGCACTCACTCACCGGTCCAGCCTTCCCCAGGAAGCTCCAGCTTCTAGGCAGGCAAGGACTGTTAATTCTTCTTGTGCTAAGTGTGGGGTTTGCACTTGGGCGGAGGGGCAGTGATAACTTTTGATAGTGACAATGATGGTAGTATGAAGACTTGCCGGTAAGGGATGACCAGAGTGTTTTTAGGGTGAAAAATAGAGTTGATGAGCACTTCACTATCAAAGTACTCTAAGAGCACCCGATGATCCAGGCACCTGGAAAATCTTGTACAAAAGGAGGAGACAAAAGAAGAGGAAAATGAAGCGAGCTATGGGGGAGGGCTTCCCAGTATTCGTAAAGGAAGGGAGAGTCCCTCACGGCGGCAAAGGTGGGGGTGAAGCCCCACAGCTGACTGTCCCGAGTCTCCGGGCTTCGTAGGAAATGCTGCGATTTCATTCATTCACTCAGCCATGCCCTACTCTGTGCCAGACACTGTTCTAGGAACTGGGAACACCCCAGTGGACCAAACAGACTTAAGTCTGAGCTTCCTTGGAATTTATACGAAGCAACAGACAGACGTCAAGCAAATAAAAATCCCACCATCCTGCTGAGAGTTCTAAGGGATGACAGAGCACAGGCGGGGGTCAGCCCTGAATCGAGCTGGAAGGGACAAAAGGACAAGAGGAGACCTGGGCTGGATGAGGGAGGACCAGGAGTGTGGCTCAGGAGGAATGGCTGCGAAGTGGGAGGTGTCCTGAGATCATCATAGGGGCTATTTTCCTAGTAAAGTGCCTGAAGCTGATGTCCCAGCGTCAGATACGCTGTCTGGGGCAGGGCTCCTCGAATCCTAAGAGAGCCTCATGGCCCCTTGCAAAGAAAAATGTGGGAGGAGAGGGTGATGGGTTTTGATGGTTCTAATCTGGATTTTTAAGTTTCACTTAGCAAGAAGAGGCCTCCAGCAATAATACAGTTGATTTTTGCAGAGAAGCTACATCTGGGTCCAGTTTCATCCCAGAAAAGGGCACAGTGAGGGCTTGCTGCAGCGTGGGGCGGGGTCAGGTGTGGGTCTGCACCACGGCTCAGACATTTCAGCTTCCTTGCGAGGTGACTCCCATGAGTCTTTTTGGGAAGGGGGAGCTGCCAGGAGTTCCCGGCGAGGAAGGACTTACAGGAATGACTTTTTTCTTTGTAGGAATAGTTTGAGGTCTAGGGTGGTGTTATCTTCTTCCAGAGACGGCTTTCCCTCTGCTTCTGACACATGCCTGCAGGCAGTACCGGACGGGGACCACATAATCCAAGTTCACAGCTGGAGGTCCCCTGAATCAACCTCATGACATGGGACTGAGATGTAGGTCTGGGGGGGGGGGCTGGCTCAATTCTGGGTCACCTTTACTCCCAGACCGTAGCCCTCCAGGGTCAGCATAAATGAGGTAGGGGAGAGCTCGCTAGGGTCCCCAACTTTGATGGGTACTGGGTGGTGACTTTTGTCTACAAGCCCACTGGATGCACAGCTGAGTTTCTAAGCAGATTTATCTGGGTCTCAAGGCAAAAGCAGCTTTGAGAGCTGGGTTTACTGTTCTGGATTCTTCATGACTGCCCAGTAATTCCCCACTATCTTGTTATCTCTTTGATGCTATTAAGAAGATTGTTCATTTTTATAATATTCTACCTTTTTTTTTTTTTTAACTGTCTTCAGGGGATAGTTTCAATGGCCCAGTGGGCTGTTTCCAGCAGCGGATGTCTTGGTTACTTCCCTTGATAGCTTCTTACAATGGGGCTTCTTAGGTTCAGAGATGCCCACCCTGGGAAAACAGAGCTGGAGGTGGGGAAAGGGGAGGCGGAGGCAGGCTGGGCCTTGGGGCAGTGCACCTGGGCCTTTGGGGAAAGGAAGAACTCAGAGGGCCAGCCTCAAGTCAGAGACCCGCCCACCTTCCCAGGGGAGCGTCCAGAACTGGCATCTTCATTCACTGGCTGTTGGGTTCACACTTGTCTCAGGGGCTCTGGGGACAGGAAGAGCCCAGAAGGAGAGAAGAGAAGTCATGAGCACTGGAGGGGCCTGCAGACCTCAGAGGGTCGGAGAGGAGGGATCAAATTGCCTGAAGAAATAAGGAGCCCACATATTCCTAGGGGACCCCCACCTAAGTGTTTAAGTGGGGTATTCTGTTTTTTTATTTCTGAACTTAGGTGATGTTATAAAAAGAGAGGCCTAAGTGGAAATCATTTTTTTTTTATTTTTGAGGGGGGTAGTTAATTATGTTTATTTATTTTATTGGAGGGACTGGGGGTCGAACCCAGGACCTCGGGCATGCTGAACAGAGCTACCCTCCCCCTCAAGTGGAAATCAAATTGCATTTCCATTTTTTCAAATTCAGTCCAATTATTTCCCATATTTCTCTATATAATGTATTTTATTTATCTATTTATCTATCTATATACCTATTTATTTAGTTATCTATCTCTTGATGTTGCTGTGGTCAGCTGGGGCCTCCTGACCCGTGGCCTGCTTCTGCTGTGTTTCATGGGCACCTGTGCCCATGACCTTATTTGGAACAGGATACACTGTATTTGGTCTCTCTTGTTACCCGTATCTCTTAAGGAGGAAGAGTGAGGCAATGGGGATGCTGAGTCCAGAGTATCTAGATGATGGCTGGGCACCCAGGGGGCGGGAGGTGAGCGCGGGGAGACCCGCAGGGACAAAAGCCAAGTACAGGAATTTTTTCTGTTTTGAGTCAAATGCTGCACACTCTGCAATGTAAATCAGCCCCACCAACCCTTACACTTCCTGCAGATTTACCGAGCCCGCTGCAGGCTCGGTTTGGTTGAAGCTGAGGTTCCTGCCATCCCTTAGTCCTGCAGCGTTGCTGAGGGTGTGGATGGTTTTCCCGACGAATGTGCTGTCCAATTTATCTGATGATCCTCCTGTCCTGGGGACCTTTACTTGGCTTTCACGTTTTCGCCGTTACAACTAACACTTTGAAAAACATCCTTTTATGAGCATCTTATGATTGCCTTCTCTTGTTATTTCTAAGGAAAGATTCCTGAAAGTAGGATCTCAGGGCAAAAGGTTTTGGTGTATAAATCCATTGCTTTTGTTTCTCCACCGAGTTTCTACCAGCTTACACTCCAAGAAGCCGCAGATGGTAGCGTGAGTCTCAGGCCCCTGCTCCTGCTAATGTGCCTCGTCCAGATTCCATACTTCCTAACCCTGTGGACAACTCCAGGTGTGTCCTGGAGACAGCCCAGGAGAAGAGAGGAGTCAGGATTGGTGGAGGGGCCTGTAGACCCCAGAGGATCAGAGAGGAGGGTGCAGGGACCAGGGAGGTATGCCTGCAGCCCATGCCGATGCTCCCTGGGACAGTCTTTCTCTCTTTTTTTCTTAATGATTACCTTGGCCTTTGAGTTTATCATTTTTGGGTACAAAGGAAAACCAGGCTTCTGAGCTTGCAAAGCCAGGGTGGAGGCCTTTCTGGTAACTACCTATGGCAGCTCGGCTGGCATGGACCCTCCCCTTAACTTCATAATCGCACAGGTCTCCATCCGTCTATCCATTCATTCATTCATTCATTTCACAAATATTTACTGAGCACCTACTGTATGTCAAGCCCTATTTTGAGCAGTGGGGACACACCAGCCTGCAAAACAGACCTCAGAAAGCCCTGCCTGTCTAGATGTCACATCCTCAGAAATGCTTTCCTGGGGGAGGATGTGTTGGGGATCTTTTCATCTCTTCAGCCCTCGGACCAGGATTTCCCTTGCCCTGTGCCACAGAATCCCCCTCTCTCCGCAGGATTACTTGTTCCTGAACTAGGATGGTTCCCCTCAAGACTTGCATTTGCTGGCAGCTCAGGGTGCATGGAGTTTCTTTAGCTTCTATCACTAGCCTTGGGGAGCTGAGCAGGCCTCCTGTCAAGTTTACACCTGCAGCGTGCGGCAAACTGCAGGGAAACGAGAGCTCAGTGTTGGCACCAGCCGGCTTGCTCGGGGGTGGGACGGGGGAGGTAGGAATTCGGGGCTGGAGGCTGGCCAGATGCAGGCGGCCTACTGCCCGGGGCGGGGGCCCGGATGTCAGCTCTGAGAACTACAGCAGAAGTTCCTTCGGCTGGACGTGGGGACCTGAGGTCGTGCCGTCGCTGGGGTTTAGAAGTCTATCCTCAGAATCTGCGACGATTGAGAAAAGACTTAATCCAGTTGTACTGTCTTCTGGATACATTCGTGTACATTTTCGTTCTGTTACGTGGATTAAGAAATGCGATGTACAACGTATTTGTGTGATTGTGATTTAGCACTTCTCAAAATCTGTTAAGTGACTGAGCTCCGCCAAGACGTGCCTGTCACCAGCAGGGCTGCCGTGGGGGATGGCGGAGGGGGCCCGCCCTCCTGCCCGTCCTGGGAGGGGGTCTCCACGTCCTCTGCAGCCCGAGGGACCCATGATCACCACTGCTCCAGGCCTCAGGTCAACAGAAGGCCAAAGCACCCCTGTGTGTCTCCTGCCGCTTTCAGGAAGGGGCTGCTCACTGTGCCCCCGCCTCAGACTTCTGCTTGCATGAGCAAATGTGAAACACAGCCCCTTCACCCTTTCTGCTGGACAAGCCAATCCCACCAGACATTTCTTAGTCTCTTCTAGGTTCTGTGCAGACGTGGCTCGTTGAGCCATAGACAGTCCTTACAAACGTCACCAGTGGCCTCCCCCTCCTCCCGCCCCATTACTCCTCCTTCTCTCTCAGGCCTGTCCTGTGAGGAGGGGAAGTTCTCCTGTCAGTCTAAGCTTTGACTTTCAAACCCCCAGTGGCACTCAGTGAGGGGAGGGGCTGTCCATTCACTGAGCCACCCCTTCCCTCAGGAGGTAACGGAGGTGATGATGAGAACTGTGGGGGATGGAGAAGGGGAAGACAGCCAGGATGTTCACACGACAATGTCTTTCCCAGGATGCAATACACCTGTGCCTAGTCACCTGCTAAGTCTGGCCGGGAGCCTGTCGCCAGGCAGTCTCTCTGAATTGACAAGGAGTCACAGCTCTGCAGGGGGCTGGGCTGGGGCTCCGTCCCCATCCCCTCAGAAAACAGTTTCCTAGGAGTACGGAGTAGCCTCAGGTCTGGTGACCCTCCTGTGTCCCAGAGTTAGGGGCAGATAAGTAAGGTGAAGGTGGTTTCGTGTCTGCCTTGAGGCAAGATGTCCTCTTCTAGACAAGGGGGCAGTTGGTGTGTTGTCACTATTAATGAATAAAGCAGTTGGGGAGGCTTCCCCTCTCCCTGCCCCAGGTGTGGGCATATTTTGGGATATTTTAATGAGGCCTGGGGAGAGGATGTCTAGCAGGTTTCCGTGGTGTACAACGTGCTAAGACATGCTTCACGTGTGTTTTAAACTGTAAGCGCCAGAAGCCTCCAAGATGTGCCTGTCACCAGCAGGGCTGCCGTGGGGGATGGCAGAGGGGGCCCACCCTCCTGCCCGTCCTGGGAGGGGGCCGCCATGTCCTCTGCAGCCCAAGGGACATCTCAGCAGGGACATCTCAGCGGCTGACTGAGGGAAAGCATCTGTCCCCAGCCCCGGGGACCCCCTTGCATTCCCACTGGTCACGAACGGGGCTCAGGCGACCACATCTTCATCTTAAGACACACTCTTTCTCCTCCAAAAGAGAATTCTAAGGGTGGAGGGAAAGCACCATTCCTCCTTCCAGAACTTCTTGGTTTTTCTCTTTTATACTCCATGTTGGCACCTCATCAGTCCTCTCTGGGGTCCAGAGAAGGAGCTTGGCAGACAGGAATGGGTTGGGTTGCTGTATTTGATTGCTTTTTTCTGAGCTTGATAAAGGGTATCATTGTTTCTAGGTCACTTTGCAATAGAGGAGAACAAATCTGACTCTATGTTAGATATGTTCCTTTTGGCTTTGATCGCCATCTCTGCCCTCACGTAAAGATAACAAGTTGCAGAATAGAGAACATTTGTTGGAGATTTTGCAGGAGCACCATGACCTGGCTCACGTGGAGAACTTCAGGAACAAAGAATTCCTACTCCAAGAAGTTTGCAACAACCAACCACACCCCCTCCTCTGTTTTTTTTTTTTTTTTTTTTGTATAAAAGGAGCCTGTGTTCTGTCTGGAGGAGGATGGTTCTCCAAGACATTAGTCTGCCCTCCTCTCGGTCTGCCAGCTTTCTGAATAAAGTCGCTATTCCTTGCCCCAACACCTCGTCTCCCGACTTATTAGCCTGTTGTGCGGCGAGCAGAACAAGTTTGGACTCAGTAACAACTTGAAACATACATAAGGCTCTCTGGTAACCACAATGTCAAGGCCAGCGTGAGGCTGGGCACTGTGAACACCTGCTCTGATCCCTGCACCTCCCTCCCCAACCCCCAGGCTCAGCCGACTCCTGTTAACAGCTTCAGTCAGAATCAAACAAGGTGTGCCCCAAGCCGGGAAGCAGCTAGGTCGGGCGGGAAGCAAAGGGCAGAGTCCTACGATAAAGTCTCGATACTTATCTATCATATGGCAGCCACACTGGGGCAGGGGCTGGCTGCTGCCTCCGTTCTGTGTCCAGTTCCCTTTCCAGGAGCTGGTCTACCTGACTCTCAGGTGATGTTCACGGAACTGGAAAACAATCCTCAGTATTTCCAAATCTGCCTTCAAATTCAAATGGAGATACAGCAAGCCAAGGCTGACTCCTCCAAAAGGTGTCAGAGAATGTTTATGAATGTGTAACCCTTCATTTAAATCACCACCGAGTTGCCTCTTTACCTAGGTTGTCAACACCCATGTATGTTTGTAAGTAATCGGGTCTCCAGTCACTTAGTGGACGGGATAAAGGAAAGCTCAGGTCTTTGAGCTTGTGTTAGGGTAGGCCAAACTGCTATAACAAATAGACCCAAAATATAACAGCTCAAACACAATAGACGTTTACTTCTTTCTCACATAACAGTCCAGAGCAGGTGCTCCGCGTTGTTGGAGCCTGGGGGAGGAGGTTCTGCTGTATGGATTTCCCTGAGGGACCCAGGCTGATCGGTGGCTTCCAAGGTTGCCATCATTGTCAGCATCATTCCAGGCATGTGACGTGGGAAAACATGGAGGAGGACACCTGGGGAGTTTCACGGGCTACCTGGAAGTGGTACACACCCCTCCTGATCACTTTGGGAAGAACATAGGCGCGTGGCCACACCTAACGTCGTGCCTGGAACACGGGGTGGCAGCTGGGCAGCCCTACATGTAGCAACCTTGGAAACGGGGGATGCATTTGGGTGGGAGAAGAGAGATTTACAGATTTTGGATTTGGAAAAGATCTCAGTTGTCTCCTTGTCCAGTGGCCAGCCCAGTACAAGCAGTAATCTTGCTGCTGGGAGTGCTCTATGCCCCCATGACTTATCTGAGCTGACTTTCTCATCTGGGGCCCTGAGGACCCCTGAGCACCGGTCTATGGGAAGAAAACAGGAAGGGTCTCTTCCTTCACATTCTTTGTGGTCCTGGGAGACAGAGGTTGTGCCCTCCCTGTGCCTTAGTTATCCCAGGGCTCCTGGAAACGTGCTATGTCACTGATGCTGTCACAGGGTCCCTGGAAACCGTGGTCACTTGAACTGTAACTGCTGCTTCTGGATGGCTGTGGTTGCTGCTTCTAGAAGGGTGATTTGTGTGTGTGTGTGTGTGTGTGTGTTTGTGTGTGTGTGTGTGTGTGTGTGTGTGTGTGTGTGTGATTCTGGAGAAAAGGCAACATCAACCCCCAGATGACTAGAAGGCTTCCTTGCCTTGCATCCTGATGCCTACCCTGTGGGAAGTCTTTTTCCTTAGCTTGGCTGACCTTACTTCCTCACGTTCCCTCTCCCCATACCCCCCTCCCTGCCAGCCCATTAACTTTCTTACACAAACCCTCCAGTTCTGGCCTTGTGTGGCTTCAGCTGTGCTTGGACTGGCATATTCCTCCCACTGCCCTTGAGATCGTGCTCCACTCCCTGTGCAGAGCACCCTAGTCATCCTGCCCAACTCTCCCTCCCCAGACTCCTCTCTTGGCCTCTTGCGGGCACTTATACGTTGCTTGGATGGCTGTGTATGTTTTTCCAATGTTAACTGTGTCTTCCGAGCTTCCGTTGTAAGCTCCTTGAGTGTTTGGAATTTGTCCTTTGTTGCCTCCTCAGGCTTGAGTGTGGTGGAGTGAGCATTCTGTAAATGCTTGTGGATGACAGTGGTCTATAAGAACGTGGGAGAGTCTGCAGTGACTCCAGCTGGGGATGTAAGTATATTCAACTCTTGGATGGCAGGGATTGATAAAATCCCTTTACTGGGCCCATTCCAGGGGAGACCCGACAAGAAGAGAGAACAAAAACAAGGGCTCTCATCTTTACTCAGTAAGCTCAGACCCTAGTGTGCAGCACCCTGGGGCTTGGGCTGCCCTGGCCATGCCGGGGTGCTGGCCATCTGAGGATGCTACTGGAAACACTCAGCTCCATGGATAGGGCGACAGCTTCCCAGAGAAGGGGAGGCGAGGCAAAGCAAGGATGGAGACAGTGGGCCGCAGCCAGAGAGCAGGGCTGGTGGCCGCTTCGGCCCCCTTCTCTGCTTCCTTCCCCCAGGACCTTTCTGACGGTGCTTCTTGCCCTGAGAGAGCAGAGGGTGGAGCGGGGGGGGGGGCAGTCATTTATAACTTGTGTACGAAGTAAGAGGGTGTCAGGTCAACTTGGTCTCACCTTCTTCAAGCTGGAATTTAAAGGCATCCCAGGTGACCCTCAATTCCAGTTGTGGAGGAAGTGTGGCAAGCTCAGCTCTGTTGGAGACTCAGGATCTGGGAGCCTAGGGTTCCCTGAGTGATTCATGGGGGAAATGGTGTTTCTCCAGCAGTGGGGAGTGGGGAGGTTCTGCTGTGCCAACTGGCCTGCGACATGGATGTGGGTCATACCTCCAAGCAGGGTCCCTTGGAAATTTCCTCTTCTCCCAGGGTCCTTCCCACAGGCACTGGCCCTCCACCCCCTACCCGGGGGCCCTGAGACTTTGCCTCCTCAACCTAAAAAGTGACAGAAAGTATGCAGGGGTGGATGCTGGAGAAACATGAGGTTCTGGAAGGACATCCATAGAATAGGCTCTCTGCTGAGACCACTCATCTTGCACCTTTCTTGTGGTCCATTTACCAGAAGCGAAGTTTCAAGTATCTGATTCCCCTTCCCGGGGTGCTCTTCCAGGGCCACAGGTGTTTACTGCGACCTGCCGCGGAGAAACAGGGAAAGAGGGGAGTCCCATCACCAAGCCCGTCTAACTCAGGTCGTTTCTAACACCTAAGACGAGGCCGCCAGAATGAGGCAAGGGGTAACACCCATCTCCTAGGGCAGCCCTTCTTAAAGTGTCAGCTGCCACCCAGTAGTGAGTTGTGAAATAATTTAGTAGGTCGTGGACAATGCTAGAATAACAACAGAAAACATCAGAGTGCTCTGCACCTAGTAGGGTAAGTATTATTGTGTGAAACTTATGTTTCATCTTTAAGTGCATCAATGTATGTGATGGGATGGATGCGTCTACGTAAGATATATTTCTTACTGTTGTCCTGATTAAAAAAAAATCTGAAAAACTCTCCCAGAGTGTCTTGGTCAATCCCGATTAATCCTGGAGTTATGCAGTCCGAGAGTGAATGCAGAATGGTGGTGGAGGTGGGGAGGGGTGAGAGGTCCCAAGGAAAGGGGTGAGCCCTTTTATTTGCTGTCTGGAATAAATGTGGAACATTTGCTCTGCTCCTGGAGGGTCTAAGGTCCTTTCTGGGCCTGGGGGTCACCTTGAGCCTTGCGCCCCCATCACTGCTTGGAGCAGGCCCTGCCAAGGGTACCTGGGTAGGAGGGGCTGCCCTTTGGGAATTTAATTAAAAGGGATTCAGCAGTTGGCTGTGAAAGTGTAAACGGCACGTCCAAAGCTTTTCTTCTGAGATGCACAGACTGGAAGAAGAGAGCCCTGCTATGGCTTGGAAGGAAGGAAAGAGATGAGGTTAGGCTGCCAGGCTCCTGCCTCCCCACTCCCACCACTCCCTCCCTGTTGAGCACCACCCCCCTCCCCCACAGAGGGAGGGAGATTGAAAAAGACAGCCTTTGGGAGTATCTGGGAACCCCCTTCCTGGTAGGTCAGACCCACGGTGGCCCAGGAAGACCCTACGAAGGGGTTGGGGGCTGGAGATCTCTTCCAGAACAGGAGCTCATGGTTTCTGTCTAAGAGAGACAGGTGTGGCTTTCTACAAGATACAGGAGTAAAAAAAAAAAAAAAAAAGGCAGAAAAGAGAGGGCAGAGGTGGGTCCTCAGGGGTCCTAAGAGTCAAAAAGGAAAATGAGAGCAGATTAACCAGTAAGGGAGATTTTCTTGGCACAGGCATTCCAGCAGGGACCAGGGCTTTGCTATTAGTTTCCCAAACTGAGGCAACCTTTGAAGATCGTTTGTCGTAATTCGCCCAAGCCACAGGCTAAAACATGGCTGAGAAACATGGCCTGAGGTCATTTCCAGAAATACATTCTTCCTTCCAGTCTTCAGCATCAGGGCCAGGAACTTCTTTTCTGTTCCCGTTTTCCTTCTTTTTCGTTTGCTCATCTTTGAGCTAGAAGAAGCCTCTGTTTACAAGAAGATGGGGAGAGCGGAAAAGTCCTCAGCCCCCTTCCTCTCAGAAGCCTCCTGGGTCTCAGCGAGGAGACCTCACTGGACGGGGGTGGGGGGGAGGGGCTCGGGGATGGGTCTCTGCTCCTTGTCCATCTGAGGGACAGCGAGGGGTGCTTGTATCAGAAAGAGCTCTCCGAGAGATGAACACTCCAGAGGGGCACCTATGCCGGCTCTGTTTACCATGACCTTCCTCCCACCTTCTGAATATTTCTTAGGGTCACCGCACATCCCAGAATGTAACGACCTGCCTGCATCCCTAAACGTGCGGGCGTTCAGAGTCACGTTCTTGGAATGTGTGACCACCACGTAATCTCACTAACAAAAATCTTCCCCAAGCGTCCCCTCTTGGGACTGAAACACAGAGCAAGCAAAAGAGAAGAAAAACAAATCCCAAGAAATAGCTTCTTCAAGGCGAGCTCAGACTCGCAGGATTGGAAGGAGGGACTGGTGCTGCGACCCTGTTCCCATTCGCCCCCGGGGGCCCAGGCTGCCCAAGCCCTCTTCCAGGTGGGTGTCATCGGGTCAGGATGGAGCCCCACGACCAGTAAGACTTAAACTACTTCTGGCTGCTGAGACATGTCGGTGCTTCCTGTGGGTGAAAAGTTTAGTCTGGGGATTCCGAGGAAAGGTAGGGAGGAAGCAGCGTTTGGCGACAGGCAATGCCGACAAATGCCCAGGACTTTCCCTTGGCTCCTTCGTGGAGCACTTGAATACTCTTTGCTGGTCTGACCTGGACCTCTCACTTAGCAGCTCCTATCACTTTTTCACAAGCCCTCGTTCCCATGGGCGGTTCCCATGTGCATGTCGTTTCCCTCCCTGTGGCCATGGCCACACCGTTGTCTCAATGTCACCCTCTCCATCCAGCCTGGACAGGAGCCCTCATGCCTTCCTCCGTCCAACACAGCAGTTTCCAGACATTCCACCAGGCTCCAGATCTCCTGAACCTTCTTGTCGGGCTTACGTTGGATCTGTTTTTGTTTTTTTTTTAATGCAACATCTTCTTATTATGAAATAATTTCTACTTTTGGTAGAAAACATGAAAAGGGCAGAAAAGCATAAAGGGAAAACGTTATTTGCAAAATTCCATCCTCGGAGATAGTCCTGCACATCTGGGTGGATTTGCTGTGTTTTTCCACGTAGGTATCTATTTGTACGTGATGGTTTGTAAGATCGATGTCCTGCTGTCAGTGGAGTTTCTCACTCAACTCGGCTAAGATGATAACACAAGTATCTTCCCGGTGGGGACTCTTCCCAAACCCAGTATTTACTGACCACACAATATTCTTCAATGAGGGAGTGTCATAATTCAGTTGTCCATTTGTTTCCAAAAAGTGCTCATTTCCACTCCCAGTAGCAGTGTATGAAAGTGCCTGCGTCACTTCATGAGGAAGTTTGGTGTCTGAGATGCACACACCTGGATGGATCTGGGGAGGAGGATGCCCGTGAGGGGGAAGGGGTGGAGGGAAAAGATGAGGCAGGAGCGCCTTCAGGCTGCAGGTCTTTGAAAGTAAGAGAAGAAAGCATTGGGTAGCAGAATCTTGACTGCTGCCTGATTTTAAGAACGTTCTGAGCAGGGATGAGAAGTCACCAACTCAAGTTTCTAGAAGGTGGACTTCTGAGAGACAGGCAGGAAGGGGCTGGTAAGAGGAGCCTCCCCACTCTCCAGCCTTGGTTAAGGGGCCTCTGTGGTCACCAGGGGACGGGCAGCCGGAGCTTTATGATGCTGACCCCAGAGTGGAAATGAGGTGGTTCTTCTTATTTTTTCAGACTTACACCATCTACCACTCTGGACACTATCAGCACTGTTCATGAGTAAGTGGGTCAAGGGATTTTCTGTTTAGATTAACAATATTTTTCTAGAAGAACAGCCCATGGGAAAGTATTCTCTTTTCCAGCTCTAAACAGAGAAAGCCCATTGCTTGCTTAAAAAAAAAAAATCTTACAATTTAGGTTTTGAGAGTTAACTCATTAGAGGAAAAAACAGAATAAATAAAAGATCACCAAAGGGTGACCACATTTGCCGAATAGACAGAATGGACCACACATAGAGAAGGAATGTAAGTGTAGCAGGCTTTTTTTTTTTTTAATTGGGAGAAGCCGATCTTTCCCTTCAAAACCCACTTGAGCATCCCTCTTAATTATGCAGAAACAGTGAGAGCAAACACTCCTTTTTCAAGGGTTTTGGCTGTTACAGAACTTCTGTGGCTCGCTGTGCCTGAATGCAGAGCTAATTAGGTGACGAGATGGCTTATTTGCATAGTAGGAGCTAGGGTCTTCTGGGAAAGACTCCAATCCTGAACTCCTGATGTGCAAAGCCCTGAGCTTGTGCGGGAGGGGTGGGAGGGGGTGGAGAACCCTAGAGTGAACTTAACATCGAGGAAGTGGGGCCATCTTCCCTTTAAGAAGTCTGCTGCCTGCCCTGGGACCAAACAGCAAGGGCGTCCACACTGCGGGACTAGCCTAAGTCCCGGGAGCTGCACAGGGTCGGCATTCAGCAGCGACACCATGTGGCAGTGAGGCTCAACAGCACGAGAGAACTGGGCAGGCTCCACTCCTCTTGCCGGTGACGTTTGTAAAAGCCAACACAGTCAAGTCCTCTGGTAGGCTCCCCATCAGCCAGAGAAGGGCAGACCAGAGCGGCACTTGTTGAATCAAATCCTGGAAGCCAAACTTTCTGGCCTGCTCCTCTCCGGCCAAACAAGGTGCTTTTCAAGGAGTCTCCCTAGAGAAAGGGTGTTGAGCCCCAGGAACCATTCAGACCCTAAAGCCTGCTTCTTGTGGGAGCCAACAGAGTGAGCAACCCGCAAGGAGAGCCCTTTTAGCTCGTGTTTTGGAAGGAAGTTAGGAAGAGGCCATCATCAGATGACTAGTCAAGAGGCAACGTTGTCAAATTCAGCAGGGAACGAGGGAACTGTAGCTTCCTGGAGCCCCTTCTCCACTTTAACCCTCACTTTTCTCAGCTCTCCCCCAGCATCTCCCTCCCAGCCCTGAGAGCTGTAAACACAAACTTGGGTGATTATTTGATTAATGTCTTGTCTCTGTCTCCCTCTAAGATTCCCGGTTTCCTGAAAGCAGGGATCCTGCCTGTCCGCTCATCACTTTATCCTCAGGAAGGCTGAAGTGTCCACATTAAGATCTGGACGTCAGTCTCCGGCCCAGGGAGGGGAGGGGGGGTCCGGGGGCTGTCAGAGGCCACTTCATTTCCAGTCGGGGATGCTGCTTATTCGGGGGGCATGTGCTCAAGGGAAGTATCAAAGCTCTCTGCAGAAAAAGCCTCCCTACCCCCCTCATCCTGGCCAGCACACATCAATGCTGGTTTCAGCCTGCACTACTTCTAGGCTTTCCTTGTCAAGACTGACCTGGGCAGGTGGATGGAGAGGAAGGAAGGCGGGGGTCTCCAGGCCCCGGGAGAGTGAGGGCAGGTGGGGGGATCAGCCGTCATGGCTTCAAAATGTCATGGGTTTGGCATCAGGTTGGGAGAAAAGCTGGCTGAAGAAGAGGAGGGCAAAGAAAAAAGCAGAAACTGGCACCTTCTTGGGAGGTCCTGGGGTGAGGGCTGGCACCAATGGGTGGACAGAATCTGCCACCAGCTGTCAGGACCCCCTCCCCCAGTTTTCCCAGGGCTGAGAACATCTGGGGAATTGCCGCTCAGACCAGGCTGCCCCCTCATCTGGATCTGGGGCTCCTGAGTGCCCTTGCCCATCATGGGATGAGACCAGGGTACCAATCCCCTGAGCTCAGTTCTGGAAAAGGAAGAAGCAGTGTACATTGGCCAAATTTACAAAAGTGTCTTAGTATCAAAAAAGATCCCAACCACCTGTAAACCAAAAAACAAAGAAAGTGCAAAAGCATACAGTGAGAGCAAAATTGGTCTCGGTGGTATTTGGTCCAGGGGGAGGAGCATCACTGCCTTCTCCCCACCGCTGGATTCAAGTACCCATCATCCCATGCTAACGTGGGAGGCAGGGCTCTGATCCACCAGTACAGGCGGCGTAATTTAGATTGTTGCTTGTTTGTCTGTTTCTGTCGCCAAGCAGGTGTGAGTGCGAGGAGGCTGGGTCTGCCATTGGATCATTCTGCGTCCCCTGGGCAGGGACCCTGTACCCACAGGAAGCACTGAATCAATGCTTCAGGAATGAAAGTACTTTCAAAATGGGAGCCCTTCTGGCGCCTTCTATTCAGGCAGATGTTGGGCAGCTGATCACTGTCTGGTCACCGGCATGTCGTGTTGACTCCTACTTGCGTCCTTGACATGTAGGAGGCGGGAAGAATTGAGCTGGGGTGGAGAAGAAAGAGCCCACGGGGTTTTGGATAATGATAGATCACTAGTGCTGGAGGGTCACGTCCAGTCCCCCGAGTCCAAAGACCTCATTTTATGGCTGAGGCTGCTGTGGTCTGGGGGGCCCCGTCCAAGTCCTTTGCTTGGGGCCAGCCTTTCCGAGCACATCTACATCTGACAGAGCTCGGATGGGTGGTCCCTGTGATTGGCCGGTCACAGCCTGTGACGGCTTCCGTGGCTCAGGCTGCTACCTCGCATGCAGTGGGGCCAAAGAGGGTTTGAGCTGCGGGCCCCAAGGAGAAGGGACTGGAGACCCAGTGTCAGCAGGGTCAGCTGTATTTGGTAGCACAGAGGAAGAGAGACAGGAGTACTCACTCCACGACACAGTTCCCTCCAAAGAATGAGCCCTGGACTGGAGCAAAAGCCCCCAGAGGTCGGGCCGGACTTCTCTCCTACCCACTCCCACTCCTGCTGACTGTCGCACAGTCTACTCCCCGTCTAGCAGGTACCAGGGACCAGGAGGCTGGAAGAGGCCTTCTAACCACAGACCGCAGATGCTCTTCCAGAAGCCAAGGCCTAGGGCCCTGGGATGCTCTGGCAGTCCCCAAAAGGAGAGGGGGGGGCCTCCCATAGCCATTGAGTGTGAATGTGGGGAGGAAGCGGCCAAATGTGGGCATCAAGAGAAGTGGCGCTGACGCCTGGTCTAAGGTAGACTTGGCTCAGTGCCGTGAGGGGACCAAGAGTTGATAGACGACCGGACCGTGGGGAGAGAGGATTGGCCTCGTTCCTGGGCGTTAACGGTTTACTGCAGCGGCCCGCATCTCTCCGGGCAAAATGCTTAAGAAGAAAGGCCTGACTGATAAGACGTGGGACTGGTGGGGCTTCTGCCCGCTCCACTAGGCCAACAGAAACAGAAGTGTCACAGCTTTTCCCCAAGAACAGCTGAGGGGGCCAGGGGCGCTCCAGGCAGCCCACCAGCAGCCCTCTGTCAACTGCCAGGCCCTGCCATGCTCACGGCGTGGCCCCGCCTCTGCCTGCGCTGCCTGCTGGGTGGCCAGTTGGCTGCAAAATCCATCAAGTGAGAAAGGCCGGTATTGCTCGAGAGAGAGTGATGCCCAGGTCCAAGGAAAATGTTCTTTAAGGCCCGAAGAGATGGGGGTGGTGAGGGAAAACGAGAGTGGAAATTTTGGAAAAAGGTATCTCCCTCGCGCCGCTGGTGGGTTTTCTATGATAGTGCATCAAGGCTGTAGTGTTTCCACAGAACCCCAGTGCCCAGTCCCCCCCACAGATAAACTCTTTGGACTGCGCTCTCAAATGGCGGCCCATCCCCCATTGCGTAATGGCGCCCAGTTCTCCCAAACCGGACAGCTGGATGTCCCTTTCGACGCCCAACACAGTCAGTTAACAGATGACGTCCATGCCCACTCCCCAACCTTTCCTTCCACCACGACGCCCACCCACTCAGGCGTACCCCCGTCTCCAGACGACGCCGGAGCCCAGCTGCCTGACATGGGGCTTCTGTGCAGGCTGCCTGCTGGTGTCCCCACCTCCGGGCTCAACCCTTCCAGTCCTTTCCATGTACCACTGACAAGCGATTCTTCCCCCGGCACCGCTGACCACCCGTTTCTTCCTGGCTCACAACCCCTTCAACAGCTTCCTGCCACCCACAGATTGGCGTCCCGACTCTCCCTCGGGGTGAGAGACCAGACCCTGCGAGGCTCACCACCACGCTTGTCACTCACTCTTCTTCTGCAGGCACCTTCCATCCTTGCCCAGACGTGTCCTCAGTTGTTCCTGAGCACTCCGCATCCCAGTCTCCTCTCCCCATCAACAGCCTTGAATTTCAATTAGATCCTAACTTGAAACCCCACCCCGCCCCTCCGTAGCTGCCCAGCACTCTTTAGGAATCTTACAGACTGGTTAGTTTTCTCCCTCTGCCTTGTCTGGTGGCCCATGTGTGTCTGTCTTTCTCTCCAAAGACACTGTAAATTCCTTGAGGGCATGGATCGTATTTTGTGTTTCTCTGAAGCCTCAGCCTTGAATAAAGGGCCCAAAGACTGCTGACCTGCCCTGCCGGCTGGTGGGTAAGGGGGACAGGTGTTTAAGATGCTCCCATGACCCCCCCCGGGCCGGGTCTAGGGAACTTGCGACTTCTCATGGGAGAGACGCAGCCGTCAACTCAACAGGACTGTCAAGTATGGCCTGGAAGCAAACTGGGCTGGGGTGAAATGAGCCGAGAGAAATGGAGAGAGGAAAGAAGAGTCTAGGGGTGGCTCCTTGTGCTCTTGAGGGAAAAGAGGAAGCTCTCTGTGCCCATCAACGGGAAATACTAACACTGCCCCAGCCCCAGAGTGGCCGGAGTCGGAGTTGCTCTCATCAGGCCAGGTGCCTGCCGCATGCATCCTGGCCCTGGCATGCTGAGGGGCACGCCTGAAAATCATTCTGGCTTCTAATCAGCGGAGAAGCTGCTGGGGCTGCAAGTCGGGTCATGAACATGACAAGGACCGTATCAGGGGAGCGAACATCTCAAACAGTGACCTCTGTCACCCAGCAAGGGATGGAGAAAAGAACGTGCGTGCAGCTGTGGGCCAGCAGCAGAAGAGTTTTTGACTGGGATGGCCCAGGCCCCTCACCTGCCCCCACTCTGCCCACCTGGGGTGGGGGTGGGGGTGGGGACGCCCTGGCCATGGTGGAGGGGCCGGAAGACTGCAGATTTCTTCCATCAAAGACAAGACACTGTCATGCGATTCCCAGGGTCTCACCCTCTAAGCTGGAACCGAACATCATTTCAGGTGTCCCTGAACCCCAGTCATTCAGGATGTGACAGACTAACTTCAGCTGGATTCTCATGGTCAGGGACAGTCTCTGTTATGGAAAGGGTGTTCTGGATGGAGAAAGAAAGATGGGGTTCTTCATCGGCCAAGGGGAAGGTGGGCAGGGCCTGGTGCTTGTGCCTGCGTGGGCTGCGGTGCCAACCGGCTGTTGTCCTGGGGACGGGCCAGCTCCCGTCCCCCAGCACCCCCAAACACCCAGCCAGAAGCAGGATCATTTGACTGTCCCCTCCTCCACTGGAGCCCACTCCTCCCTGCTCGTTCCCCTCCCACCAGAGCCGCTGGCACCCCGGGCTCAGACGCCGCTCACCCCACAGTCTTGTAAACAATGAGAACAGAGGAGAGGAGGGTGGGGAGGCTCAGAGAAGGCAGCCACGGAGAGGGGTGCAGCCCTGACCATGCCCTGCCCGGCCTCTGCGGGACTTTGCTGGGAGCGCAGCCGCCCCAGGGGGACGTGGCTGGTGTGGAGAGGGATCTGTTCCGGTTTGGAGATTTCCTCAGTGGCCCCTTGGGAATAAAAGGCTGCTTGCCAGGGCGCAAGGCTGAGTTAGACGCACCTCCTCTCACACAGCAGTGTTTTTCATTCTGCTGGTCGCAAACCATTAATGGGCTGTGAAATCAACTTAGTGGTCTACAGCCAGCACTTTAAACCAACAGGTTAAAACCAAAAGCCTCAGTGTATCGCCTACAGAACGGGTGAGTGTTTTTTTATTTTTTATTATTCTCAATGTATATATATATATATATATCTCCATCATACATTTACCTCTATTGTATCTAAATATCTGTACTGGGTGGTGGTGAAAAACTGATTTCTTAGTGTGGTTTTGGTGGGGGTGGGGTCAAAACAAATTGAAAACCATTGGTCTAGACTGGAACGTCACCTCTGGGACCAGCTGGCCCTGGAGCAGCGCAGAGAGAGACCGAGCCCGAAGCTTGGGGCCACTTTCGGCCTCATGGACCCGGAAGCCTGGGTTTGGGTGATCACCTCAAGGACCCCCATCTTTCCTTGGTGGGATGACAGGCCGGGAGGCCCTGAATGAGAAGGACTGTGATGAGAGGCCTCCTTTGGAGGACTCTTAATTGCATCTCTGCTTGTTTAAATGCTGCCCCTCTTCATTGCTTTGGGCTCACGTTAGCTTCTGAGATGTACCGACTGGGAAGAGAGCCCAGGGGAACTTGGAAGCCCGGGAGGTTGGGGAGGCAGAATAGGAAACTGGGCATTTGACAGGAGGTGTCACCGGCCTTCTGGGACATGCTATTTGAACTTAGGGGCCAGGCAGGGACAAGTGCTCTCACGTTGTTCGAGTACTTTGCTAAAAGCATGAAATCCAAGATCCGCTGGAGCAGTTGGTGGAGGTGCCAGGGATGGGGGCCTTCCTCCTGGCCGATCAGATTCAGAGGGCCCCCGTGGAGGTGATTTGAGAAAGCACAAGGGTCTGGGGAGGAGGGGGGCAGGCCCTGGCGGATTCCTCACTCAAAGCCACCATTTCGCTAGCTGCAAGGTGCAGTAAAGAAAGAGAAAAGAGTGAAGGACTTTGATAATTCATGACGGGGATGTGTCACAAATTACTGAGGGTTACAGCGTAGCGTCGAGAATGACGGGAGGGAGGGGGGGAGAACATAAATGTGTGTGTGTGTGCACACGATACTTCTGCCTGGTTCCTAGTGGCGGGTGTATTCGGCTGGGAGGACGCAAGGTGTGAAGTGTCCCTGAATCCCGGTGGTGGGGACGTTACACGAAGGGACAGCACGTTCCACCAAGGAGAATCACGATGCAATATCTAGCACGCTGCCTTAAATATATACTACGTGTTTAATTTAGTTAGAACAATTCCACCAAAGATTTCAGCATTTGTGCGTGTTAGTCACGGTGGAAGCCAAGAAAGGCGTTGGTGCTCGGGATGTGGGCGGCACGCAGAAATAGCTGAAGGTGGGATTCCAGCATTCGATGAAAGCACCAGCTTTCGAAGCTTGGATAACTTGTACATTGTTCTTTGCTTCTTTCGAAACCCCTTCACTTCCCCGTATGTCCCTGCCCCCGTCCCTTGTTCCCTCACCCACACCAACCCCCTTTCCAGGGCTACCTGTGTCTCCCTGGCTCTCAGTTCACCATGAAGAGGGCAGAAAAATTAGCTGGACAAAGAGAAGGGATGGATTCATGTATCAAGTCTGGTCTAGACTACTTCCCAGGCCTGCTTCTCAACTGACTGGAAGTTCCCTTTACTTGCATTTGGGAACAACCAGAAAGGCCCCAAAGTGACTGGGATTCCTCGCTGAGCAGAGGCCACGTGGGAGGCGTTGACCCCGTTTCTGGTATGTCTGTTACCTCCGCGTTGGCTCTCACTGTGCCCAGGTTGAGGGGTGGATAGAGGAGGAAGGAGGCCAGGAGCTCTGCCCTCCGCAAGGCTCTAATCTTGTCGGGAAAAGCATGGAAACAGAAACATGGAAGAGAAGACAGGGACAGCTGGGGTGAGACCAGGGGTCTGAACGTCCGGAGGGGAGGCTCACTGCTGTCGTTGCTTTAACGTGGGGCATGTGTTTTGCGGATTAAACGTCTTTCCTTTGAGACATTTGGGAGCATCCTTCTGGGTGCTTCAGCTTTGGCTGTGCGGATGGGAGTTAACGAAACTATTTTTTAACAGGTAAAGATTCCTGAGAGTACTGGTATTAGGTGGCTGGAGAAATAAAACAACTCACTCAGAAACCACCTTGGCAACTGACACGTTTTATAAAAATTAAAAAATTTTGTGAGACTGGCATGCCTGCCACCCCTCACTCTGACAGCAGGTGGGAAGCCCTGGAGGACTCAACCAGGATTCCTGATCAATGGTTTGCCTCTGTGGTTCCCAGATTCTCCACCGAGGTGCCCCAGGGCAATGCCAGCAAACTCCCAAGGGCGCCACTGAATATTCAGCAATTTTCAAAGTGAACACAGTGACATCTGCCAGGCTCCACACTACTAAGTTGTTTGGAACTAACTGCCTATTAATGGAACGGTCAGGTATTTCTTCTAGCCTAGGGGCGCTGCAAAGCATTACTGGGGTTAGTAAGGGCGCCTTGAACCCAGAACATTCGGCCACCTATTGTGAGTTTGGTGTGGCGGCAGCTGCGGGCTGTCCGCCAGGCAAGCGGCCGTGTGTCTGCTCCCAGACGTCTCTTCTCTGTATTCCCCACCAGCCTTGGCCCTGGCCACGCCTTTGAACTTGCCCTTGCTGCTTGCTTTCTGTAAGGTAGTTGCAGCTTTGGCATGAGCTTGATCTTGATCTTGATTCACAGCCCCGCCTTCTTGAGTTCAGCCCCCGAGGCAGCCAGGACTCCCCGCCTTCGGGGCTAAGAAAGAAACAGTGAGCTCAGTGGCTGTGGTCCGTGCCATGAGTTTGCGTCCTTAGGGCCGACCACTCACCCAACATGGACACACGCGATTGCAGAATCTGCCTGTATACCATTTGATACTGATACCCAAGCCGCCTCCTTCCAGACCTAGTCAGGCTCCTCCCTGCAGGCCCCCCAACCCACTGCAGGACCTCCAATCACCCCCTCTCTCCTCCCATCTGCTTTCCCCTGCAGGCCCAGAAGTGTTCTGCCCCACTGGGTGCCCCTCCCCAGACTGCTTCCCCGCCAGGACTTCCCCGGACCATTGGCTTCAACTGCCATTGGAATTTTCTCTCGCTAAAATTCTTAGCAGTTGGTGGCCTGGTTCTACAGTTGGGTGGATTATCAGACCTCAGAGACGAGGCCCAGACCTTTGTGTGGGGGAGCCAGCAGCTAGCACAGTGGAAATGCCCTGGGAACGTGTGATGAATCCATTCAGTAACTTAATTCCCAGCACATTTCTAGGCTGGTCACTGTTTCAGGCAGGCCCTCCCTGCCTTAGCTGAAGAAAAACTTGATGTGGGAGCCTTGGTGGCTGGGGCACTCTGGCCCCCTCGTGTGGCCTCTCTCCTGCCCCCTGGGCCATGCCCGTGTTTGGCCATGGTCTAGTGTCTTTCCAGGAGGGCGATGGATGCATGTGGCCCACGGAGACTGGGCAGGGCTGCATGGAGAAGTGTGCTGGATTTTGTCATCTTTTCCCTTTCTCACAGATACTGGGAGAGGGGACTGGATGTCCCCACGCCTCGCCACCCCCCTTCTGGGGACCCTGCCTCCCCAGGCTGCTGTGCTGTTGTCACCAAGTGTGTGCGAGGGCTGGGGGACAGGGGCAGGAAGTGCCTGACACTCCTGGACTCCAGTGTTGCCCCCCACATTGTGTCTGCACCAAGAGGGCATTTTGGAGGTGGAGAGAGGCCTCGGTCTTTCCGTATTTTGAGTACCTTGTACATTTAAAAAGAAAAAGAAAAAGGCCAAAAATTGATGCCAAAAACTGTAGCGGGTATATTGGATTTCAATGCTTAATACATGCCTTTGAACACTCTTACAAATACAACGGCTGGGTAGACCCGCCTTTGAAGAGAAGGTTCACTGCCCGTGGTTTGAGGCCATTTTTGAATGAGGTTCAGCACACATGGCCCTCCTGGCGCTCAGCTCCCCTTAGCTCACTGTGGGAGGTTCGGGCGCCTTGGTGGGGCTGGGGGGGGCTCTCCTGCTAGCGGGCTCAGGGCCTGCTCTCCCAGTGGACCAAGGCCTTCAGATCACCTCTGTGCCCCTGGGCAAGATAGTGGGGTCCTCAAGCTGGTGTGGTCTGGCCCGGGGTCGGGGGAGAGTCTCCTCACTGGGTTGGGATGAACAGCAAAGGGACATGCCCGAAGTGGTACCTGGGACTCGGCACCCCTCCATCACTGGGATACCTGGGCCGTCGGTTACAACATGGGCAAAGGAACCTCCACAGGTGGCTTCCACTCAGGTCTGAGATGCTCTCAGACCAAAACCTAGCTCCACAGCCGGGGCCAGCTTCCTGCCCATTTCATCCTCCAATGACCAGTAGCAGCCGTTGGTTCTCCTGACAGTGTGCCTGCGTCGGCCGGGCGTCATGCTGAGAGCCAGAGACGCAGTGATGCTTCACAGTGGCTGTCCTGAGGCTCTGCCAGTTGACTTGGGTGGAAAGCACTGGCATGTGAGTCATGTTTCCATGACGAGGTGACAGAGCAGGGCCACCTACCGAGGGCCTGAGTTCCTGAGCAGTTTCTAGAGCAGAGGGAGCCTGAGCTGAATCCTGATGAAGAAAGGACTCAGCCAGGCCAGGGAGAAAATCCAAGGGAGGGGGGGCCCTGGCTTGGGCAAAGGCACAGAGGTGTGGAGCAAAGGCCAGAGCCAGGGTGGAGACATTAAGAGAACTAGTATCCAGGAATCCAGTGGAAGGTGGGTAAGGAGAGGGCTAAGCAGAGGAGTGATGTTGTCCCAAAGAGACTAGTGAGCAGTGGGGCCTCGAAGGGTCAGATGGGCCTTTTGGGTGGAACTCTTGGGCTCTGGTCTGCAGAGAACAGACCTACATGGGGCAAAGAGGCCACTGTAGAGGAGATGAAGACCTTAAGTGGGGGGGACAGGGAACGAGGATGAGGGCTTGAGGGCAGGGGATGGGTGATGCCATTGGAAGGGATAGACACAGGTGGATGCCACCAACTAAGAAAGGAACAGAGTTGGGAGGTGGGGGTGATGATGACAAGGGCTCTTGTGGCCTCAGGGGAAATGGAAGTGGAGTTGCTCCTTTCTGGCCGGGCTGTTGGACATCAACTTCCATAATAAGTGTTGAATAAAGATGCAGCCCGGGAAGGGTGAGGGGGAGATGTGGGGGAGCAGAGATCCAAGGGGATAGAGGTGTTAAGGACAGGTTTGGGGGGGGTGGATAGAAGAGCTTGGTGGAGAATCCAGAGAGCCGGGTGGGTGGGCTGTTCCCTTGTGCCCACTCCTTATCCTCTCCCGCCAGCCTGTGAAGGGATTCCTCAAGGGCAGGGACCTGCGCTTTCAGGCTTGCTCTCTCCTTACACAATAGCTGCTAAATTCATGTTTGTTAAACCCACTGAACACAAATAGAGCACAGAGTGGGGCTGGAAACAGCCAGTGGGTTTGGCAATGGAGGGGGCGGGGCATTTGCCAGACCCTTTCAGGGAAGATGTGGGCGTGGAAGCTGGGCACCGTGGTGATAGAGGGATGGAGGGACGGCAGGTGGCTCCTCATGGCTGGAGCATTTTTTAAAAATTAAAAGTAAAAATGACCTTTATTGCTTCCTTGCCACCCCTCCGCCCATCAAAAACAAAACAAAACAAAACAAAAACAAAAACAAAAAACTACCATTGCATGCTCCTTGTAGGAGAGCTAGGAAATAACTATAAGTAAGAAGGAAATAAAAATCACCTGTAATCCCATCCAATTAGGAAGATATATTGCAACTGTTGGCACGCTTCACTTCTTGACTTTTTGTTTTTTGCTTTCATTTTTTAGCAGAAACGGTATCCTGCAGAACATTCTTAGGTTGCAACTTTTTCTCCATCTGAGCTACTATTATTCAAAACAGTCTTTAAGATTTTGTCTACCGATCTCACATGTACTACCGGTTCAAAATGCCACAGGTACAAAAGAGCATTCAGTGAAAAGTCGCCTTTAATGGCCTGCCTCGAGGCCACTCAGTTCTCCTCTCTGGAGGCAAAGGACATTACCTTACAACGCCCAGCTTGGTGGCGAAGTAGTGCCCCCAAGCAGACGTGTTCCCAAATGTACTGAAATGGCTTCCTGTCTAGGATATTTAAGGTGCTATTTAATTTTGTTTTGTTATTATACATGGGGCTATGGTGGAAATCCTGCTAGCAAAGTCTTTAAGTGCATTCTTTATGTTTTAGAATAAGTTTCTAGAAGTGGGAATTCTGGCTTAGAAGATAAAACCAATTTTTGAAAAAAGCCTTTCAAAACCAGATTTTTACCTCCAAGGAAACAGGTATCTATCAATACGGTCACAGCAAAGCATGTTCCTATCCGCCCCCTGCCCCCCTCCCCGGCCCCCACTTCCAATCACACCAGCTTAGTTGGGGAAAGATGCTCGTGGGTGCCTCCAACCCACACTGTGGGTCACATTTTGGGAGAGAGAAATGGCACCCTGGGGACAGTGGAGGGCCCCGATGTTGAGAGGGCAGATCTGAGGGCCCGGGAAGGGACGACCTGGCAGAGGGGCAGAGATGAAGCCTTGGGGGCGGGGGGTCCAGGTGTCTGCCTTGTTGAGCAAAGCTGAGCCCAGAGAGGGCCCTTCTTCATTTTCAGAACCCCCCCCCGGGAAGAAGGGAGGGCTCCAGGCGGAGAGAAGCACGAGGGCCTCAAAGAAGGGGAACCCGGAGGCCAGGTCCAGGGACAACCACCAGTACACGCACTGGGTTTTTGTTTGCTTTTCCCCTTTTAAGAGGCAACCCTGTGGGTTCTTCATCGACAGCTTCCGGATGTGTGGTGGGGGGGTTCCAGGAGCTGCACAGAGCAGGGGATGGATGCTCTTAGGTGAACGAAACCCACCTCTCCCTTGGGGTGAGAGCGCACATCCAGGTGCTTCAGAGACACGGCTGCAGGGTTTCTGACTGGGGAAGGGAGGCTAAGGACTGCTTACAATACCTGCTTAGCTGAGAGGGGAGGCTGAGGAACCCCAAGGAAGTCTGCTGTTCCTTCCTTTGTAAGCCCTAGGCCTTGCAAAGTTGGAACTGGAGGGTAAACTTGGATGCTGGGGTAGGCAGAATTCCCTCAGCATTCACCTGCCCTTTGGGGCTCCGTCAAAATTCCTCCTTCCACCACGCTGCGTCCAAGGTGACCTGCTTCTCTTTGGCTTTTTTGCATACTGTAGATATTAGACTATTCTATAGGCTGTTTTATAGAATTTTTTCCCTAAAAAAAAAAAAACGAATCCCCAAACAAACAAACAAACAAAAAACAAATCAAAAACAAAAAAAGAGAAACAAGATAATTTGGTTCACAGTATGCAGTAGTTACTTGCCTTTGGATTAGTGTTGCCAGAGGTCACCCTGCCGTGCTTCCAATCTGACTCTGAGTTTGGGAGGCCAAATCTACCCCCTGTCCCCGGGAGCACCTTCAAGGAGTATAAACTTCCCTGAAATTCACATCCCGGAGAGCTGGCCTGAGAGAGCACCGGGCGTCCCCACCCCTGGGAATTCGGAGTCACATCTCGCTGCTGCAGGTGGCTTGTTCTCTGGTTATTCATCCTTATTGATTATTCTTTTCAAATATTGTTTTTGTTTTTGTTTTTTTCCCCTGAGGCCGCACTTTGCTCTCTGGCATCATTTCCAGAGCCAGCCAGACTCTTTATTGGTCTTTGCATTTAGTTTCCTAGGGCTGCTGTAACAAATTAACACAAACTGAGCAGCTTAAAACAACGGAAATGGATTGTCTCACGGTTCTGGAGGGTCAGAAGTCAGGCATCAAGGTGCCAGCAGGCTTGATTCTCACCAGAGGCTTGGGGAGAATCCATCTCCTGTCTCTCTCCCGGCTTCTGGTGGTGGCCGACCATCCTTGGCATGTAGATGTATCTCTCCAATCTCTGCCTCCGTCTTCGCAAGGCGTCTCCTCTCTGTGTGCATCTTTGTCTATCCTCTCCCCTTCTTATAAGGACACCAGTCACTGGATTTAGGGCCCACCCTAATCTGGTATGACCTAACTACATTTGCAAAGATCCTATTTCCAAATAAGGCCACATTTTGAGGTTCTGAGTGGACATGAGTTTTGGGGGAACACTGTTTAACCCACTGCATTCTCTCTGACTTCAGACACTTCCATCCACCAATCCATCCCGTATCCCTTGTCAGAGCCATCTTTTCTCGAACCATGCTTTGCAGAAGCACCCTTGCTCTAGAACCCTTTGAGGATTTCCCCCTGCCAACAGAATAAAGTCCTATCTCTTTAGCTCAGCTTTAGAAAACTCACCCAGGGACCTTTTCAGATTCCATTGCTCCAGTTATCCTGCTGTCGCCTTGCAATTACGTTCAAAAGGTTCTCTCTCTGTTGTCGAACATGCTGCAAGTGTTCTCGTCTCCTGCCGGGTCCTCTGCCCCTTGCCTAGACGCGCTCCTTCTCAGACACCTATGTCACAGCATAACTTTCCTCTCTCACAAGGACAATTCCAGCCAGCCAAGGGCGCAGGGCTCACCTCTGCTCAGACTGACTTCCCACTCTTCGCCTCTTCCCAGTCCACAGGAATGCTGTCCACTGCTGGGGTCTATTTTTGACCCAGGGATGAGCCTGGGTCTTACACTTCTTTGGGTCTATACTTCTAGACTGAGAATGGTGGATTGAATCATGTGGCTTCACGGTACATGACGGCGGATCCTGTTGCTGGTGTGAGCACGCACGCGGGATTGGTTTAGACCTGAAGTGATCAGGGCTGTCGTGTGTCAGCGCATCAACTGGATCACGCCACGCCTTCTGCCCTGAGACGTCTAATGCAGGCAAAGAGCCTCCTGCTGAGATGAAATGAGGGGAAAGGGGAGAATGGTTGCTACCTTGAGAGTCAAGAGCAGTCGTCTATCAGAGAAAGAGTGAGCTGGCAGAACAGCTGCAGGGGAAGCGAATATTCAAAGCTGGATGCTGAGGGGCAGTGGGCTGCGGGAAAGTTGTAATGATCCCCAGGGGGATGCTCTGCCCCCCCCCCCCCGACGGACAATGGGTGAGAGAGATGCTAGCAGGGGTGGGGACCGGGAGGAAGGGAGGTAAAAGAGGAGACCTTCAGTGCAATGAACGGTATAGACACCAACATTTTTCATTCTCAGCTTTAACAGATGCTCTGACAAGTTGGAAGTAACGAAGTTTTAATCCCAAAGATTGTCATTAGTGTATTTTGCTAGCCCCTTCTAAGTGGCAGTGATTGGCAACTGGCTCTTGAAACCTCCCCCAAAGTTTTCCGTCTCCATGGGGACACATGAGGAACTAGGTTCATCTGGAACCAGGTTTCCTCTAAGCTTTCTTGCCTCTTGCACTCTGTCCTTTCCATCCGATTATGCCTCAGTGACATCAAAGTCCCATAGGCATTGCCCTTGTGGATCAAGAAGTAGTCCACGCAAGAGAGACGAGTAGAGGCAGAAAGAATTGGGATGAGACTGCTGGGCGGATGCTTGAGGTGTGTGCTCCGGGCTGAGCCCACTGACATGTGGCATTTCGGATAAACCAGGACAAGTTTCCAACATCAAAATCTTTGAAACCACTGGGGCCCTTTCCTGCCGCGTCTTGGTAATATTCCTTCATGGTGTGGGTTTAGAAACTCAAGCTCCGGAAGCAGCCGACGAAGAATGCCTGCCTCTCAAACTGTTTATGGATAGCTTGTAACGGTAACTCTGATTCTTGTCGAATTAACTCATAACTCTGCCTGCATGGTCTCACCTGGCTGGGTTCAGAGAAGATCTATTTGATTGTAAAAACAGGCAACCCTTGATGCCATTAAAAAAAATTGTGGTTTCTTGGACATTCCGTCTCAAAAGTTTGCCAGTTTTGCTCCTGATAAATTGCCAGCTTGGATGTTTTAGCAGTTAGTATTCGACACAAGAAGGGGGCTTTGGTTAAATTCCCTTTGTAAATCTCCAACACCACACACTTGTTTGCAGGTCCTGACAGCAGTTCTACTCAGGTACAAACAAACCAAAAACCAACCACACAAAAGGGAACAACTGAAGTTTGAGTGAGTTCTATCCATCTACCTAAAGAATATACATAAGTTTGAAAGGTTTTGAGAATCAGGAAGGGGAGAGGAGACAGAAGGAAAAGGATCGATCGTCCATAATTCTGTGTTTTAATCAGTGATTTTTTTTCTCTACTGCTCCCTATTACTAGAACTTTCCATCCACCTCTGAGAAAAGAGAAGTACAAAGAACATTTGACACAAACTAAAACATGAAAAGATCTTTCAGTGGTGCAGTGTCTCGGTTGTGACTCAGAATTATTCATTAGATTAAAAAAAAATGCACATGCATGGGTCAGAGGTGTCCGATTAATACCATTCTCCTTGCCATTGGCTGTTTCCATTGAAGGAGGCTGGGTTAGTCCAACTCCAGTCTGTCTTCCGAAGCATCAAGGATTCTAGGTAGCTGCTTCTGTGTTTCTTCTTTCAACTAGACAGTGAATTACTTGGGGGAAAGGATGATGTCCATCTGGCTTTGCACCTGCAGGAACCAGCTCAGTAATCAGCACATAAGGACAGGCTGATACTTTTTGTTTGTTTGTTTTGTTTTTGAGTGACAGCCGTTTAAAAACAGCAAGACCCTCTGTAAATGTAGGACATTAGACTCCTTTCCTGCAGAGAGTATCAATATTTGATACGAGGTTGCACCAGATTGGGATTCCGACTCCCAGTGGCGCTGGTACCTGGGGCTCTGTGACTTAGAGACAGAGGGGTCAGAGCTCTGGGGAGAAGGCGGAGCCTGTGGGAAACTGTGGGGTGGATGCCAGGTATGGAGGGTGAATTAATTTTTTATTGCTGCTGTAACAAACTACAAGAAGCTGAGTGGGTTAAAACCACACAAATTTATTATCTTACTGTTCTGGGAGTCAGAATGTTCAAAATGGATCCCACTGGGCTAAAATCAAGGTGTTGGGAAGAATGTGTTCCTTCAGGAGGCTCTAGAAGAGTGTTCTTGCCTCTTCCCCTTTCTTGGGACCACCCTGATCCTTTGGCTCATGGGCCCTTCAAAGCCAGCGTCTTCAAATCCCTCCCTGACTCTGGCACTGACCCTTCAGCCTCCGTATTTCACTTACAAGGGCCCCTGAGATGACACTGGGGTCACCTGGATCATTCGGGATAACCTCTCCATCTCAAGGTCACCTAACTAGCAGCCTGGATTCATCCGCAACTGCAATCCCCCCTTTGCCATGTGACATAATGTATTCACAGGTTTGGGGGAAAAGGATGTGGACTCCTTTGTGGGTGAGCCATTATTCTGTCGACCACAGAGGAGAGCCTGCTGTCCTCATTCTACACTTGAGGAAATCTGGGCTCAGAGTTTCTGTGAATTCAACTCTTTTCTCCACGGGAGGGTAAATCCCCTTTGAGGCCAGACCGTCTGCACCCAGAGCCCTAAGCAAGACTCAGTAGGAGGCCGCTGCCTTCTTCTTGCTCTGGTTCTTCCTTCTACATTTGTGCCCCCTGGCTTTCCCCCGCCACCGGGGGATGGAATTGCTGATGACAGGCTGATATGGCGCGTGAGTTTGGTGGCGGGGTCGGTTACTGTGGCCTTGGTTGTGATGGTGGGGGAGGATGGAGCGTGTGGGGCAGAGTGCGCTTCCGAGGAGACCCAGCATCAAGGAAGAATGGGAGGGTGGTGCTTGTCAGCCTTCCGTTGTGGAAATGAGCCCTGGATGGGGAGTGGATGACCAAGGGTGCTCACTGGGCAGTGAGGGGGTTGGTGTTGGGCTGCCACAGCGGTGCTAAAAAAGCCTGCCGACCCCGGGGAGGAGAGAGGCCTGACATACTCTGTCGACACTCGCAGCCGCAGACAAGAGGGCCGAGCGCCTGCAAGTTTGGAAGCACAGCAGCCGCGGCCCGTGGGGAGACTTCCTCTTGCCAGGTTCCCCGCGGGCTGCAACCCAGGCTCCCAGAGGTGATCCCCTCCAGGGCGCGGGCTGGAGGCGCAGGTCTTAAGGGAAGGGTAGACTGAGTGGATAGAGGCCACTGCATGGGGTCAGAGAATGGATTTGATTCCCAAGAACCTTATTGTTTTGCCAGAAGCATGAGCTCTCAGAAGCGCATTTGCCAGGTGCCCAGTTGGGGACACTGAGCTCACTGACTGGGGCCCCCCGGAGATGGAATCCTGGAACTTCTCCCCTAGAAGTTTCTCGAAGTGGAGCCAGAGGGTGGGCCCCATCTGGCTGGTTCACAGATGACAGTGATGTTGCCGCCCCGGCGGCCGTGTGGGTTTCTCAGTCTGGAAACCCTGCTGGACCAGGGCCGGCTGCTGGCAGAAGAGGGCTTCAGCTTCTGGGGGCATCCTCTGAGGAGATCTGCTGGTTCTGGCATCAGAGCCCACGTTGGAGGGGGCAGGTGGGCTAAGAGGCACAGCGGCTGGTCTCCCTGTCAAGGTCAAGGCCAGAGGAGAAGCCAGGAGGACTTACTCACATGAGACTTCTCCCTGGAAGAGCGAACTGTGATCTGAGGGGGGCCAGCAGAGGAGGCTGGGCTTCATTCCTAAAGGCCCCTCCTTCCACACCCCTGGGTTCAGAGCTGTGGCCAGCCCCCTACCCGCATCTCTGTACCCACAGCCCGAGACCAACGGGAGCCTGGCCTCTGGCCCAGGACACAAGGGCCCAGGACCTTGCTGGGAAAGTGCATTCCTTGGAACTCTGAGATGAGGTTCGTCTCTAGACAAATATGGGAAATGCCGAGGAATCGGCTGGGATGACTTGAGGAAGGCGGCCTCGGTCCCTGGGGAGCTGATGAGACCCCGTGGGGTGGCTGGGGCCACAGCACCTGCCTGGGTCCGACCTGGGGAGTCGCCTCCTTGTAGTACTACAGAGTTCCCTCCATCTCCAGCAACAGGCAGGAGCCTCTCCCCGCCGCCCCCGGCTAGGGGAGGATGGTGCAGGGCAGAGCAAGGCCTCTCCCACCCAGAGGGAGCCCGGGCCCTGTGGCGGGGCCCCTGGGAGGACTGGGATCACCATGAGTGAGCGTCCTTTCTGTTGAAAGTTCCAGTGGTCCCCAAGAGACAGCTTGAGGCCTGGCAAGGACGTTTGCAGGAAAGTGAGTGTGGATGAAATTGCTGATGACAGGCCGACATGGCGCAGGAGTTTGGGGGCGGGGTCGGTTACTGTGGCCTTGGTTGTGATGGTGGGGGAGGACGGAGGGTGTGGGGCAGACTGCGCTTCCGAGGAGACCCAGCGTCAAGGAAGAATGGGAGGGTGGTGCTTGTCAGCCTTCTGTTGTGGAAATGAGCCCTGGATGGGGAGTGATGACCAAGGGTGCTCACTGGGCAGTGAGGGGGTTGGTGTTGGGCTGCCACAGTGGTGCTAAAAAAGCCTGCCGACCCCGGGGAGGAGAGAGGCCTGTCTCCTCCCTGCTCTGTCTATACTTGCAGCCGCAGACAAGAGGGCTGAGCGCCTGCAAGTTTGGAAGCACAGCAGCCGCGGCCCGTGGGGAGACTTCCTCTTGCCAGGTTCCCCGCGGGCTGCGACCCAGGCTTCCAGAGTTGATCCCCTCCAGGGCGCGGGCTGGAGGCGCAGGTCTTAAGACATCAGCTGGACTCGATGTTGCTGTGGTCCCTTGGGGTTCTGGTGCCCTCTGAGTGTCTCCCTCCAAGGCTGGGTTGCTCCCTGGTGCTGCATTGGGCCCTCAGCTCTCCTGCCAGGGGTCCCAGGGTTGGGAAGCCTGAGAATTAAGATTTCCTTTTAGGAACCCAGTGCTCAGCTGGAAAATGTAAACTGACCTGCAGTGGCCCTTTCTCCTTCTCCTGGGGCTCCCGGCATCTTGTGGGATGTACAGACTGGAATAAGAGAACCTAGCCGACTCAGAGCTAGAGGCGAGATCTGTGGGCCAGAAACCAGGCTGCTGAGAAGCCTTGAAGACCTGCTTCCTGGTGGTGAGCGCTGCAGCCCATCAGAGGGGGCTCGCGGCTTCTGGGCCAGGGACGCCTCCTTGGGGACCCATGAGCTTGTCTGTATCTGGGCAGGTTTGTGTTGCTCAGAGGGACCCAGATGGCCTCCACTGGGTAGCTGCCTGCGAGTGGAGCCTGGATCTTGAGTGGAGGAATTCTTGCAGGTTCTGCGGCAGGGAGAGCCCCCTAGGGTGTCCACTGGGCTGGAGGCCATGTGCATGGGCCTGGCTGAGAAATTCTGGTGGTCGGAGTGACATCATCTGGTGACTTCTGGTTTACCAGAAACCAAGAACTTAGGAGAAATTGAGTTTTTTTTTTTTCTTCCCTAGAATTTCAACCCTGAAACTACCAGTTAGGTCTCTGTTTTAAACCTAGTTAGCACAGGCATTTGATGACAAGGGCCATTGGGTAATGTGTTTGAAAATCTGATATGAGGAAACCATCATCGTTACTTTAAAGTTACGTGATGTATCTAAGTGGCTCTGGTTCTAGGTGAGTTTTGACAGGATTTGTGAGGGGTCTACAACGTAGCAACCAGCAGCACCTGTAACCTGGTGAAAATTGGATCCACTGAGGCAGCAAAGTCGCAGGTGTTTTCTGTTAAGAGCAGCAGTGCGCTTCGGCAGTAGAGGATGCTGGTTAAGAACACAGACTCTGGGCCCGCTGCCTGGGTTTGGGTCTCCACTTTGCCTCTAAGCACGACCTCGGGCAAGCTCCTTAATCCTTCTGTCCCTCAGTTTCCTCATCTGTAAAATGGGGGTAAAAGGAGTAACTTACTCCTAGGGTTGTTGTGAAGATTGAATGAGTTAATAGATGTAAAGGAGATAGAACAGTGAGTGGCACGTACGGACTCAAACGTTATCTCTTGTTTTGCTTCGATTCTTAAAAGATGTATTTCCTTCGTGTGGATTCTGCAATGTGTTTCTGGAGGAAAACTTTGTTCTTCCTTCTTCTGTCCTGACTGGGCGCCCAGGAAACGAGATGGTTTATGTTTTGGGACAGGTGATTTGATGTTAGGAATGGTGCATGGGGGTGGAATCTTCCAGTGTCACTAATCTATACCCAGCATCAAGCCTTGTGCCCTTTACAACAGCGTGGGCTTGGTAAATGGTTGATGAATAATTGCCGTACACTTGCCAAATTATTTTTGGTTGTCTCTAGGTCTAGAGCCCAGGAAAATGCATTGAAAAGTTGCCAGTGTGAGGATTCCCACAGTGCCCCTCCTTCTGACATTCTCGTGTTTTCTGGAGCTCAGAAGCTGGCGTTTAAAAAAAAAAAAAAAGATTTTGAAGTTGAAAAAAAAAGATTTTGAAATTGCCACAAATTGTTTTCTGTTTCTTTCAAGATTCCCTTCACATCCTCTCTGGTGGAGGCTCACCTGTTTTCCTATCAATGCTAGAGAACCCAGCAGCCTCCACGGGGGCCCGAGGTCTGCGCCTCCTTCGCCAGCCGTGAGGCTTCAGCGGGCAAACTGGGCATCTCCCAAAGGGAGGAGACTAAAAAATGTCAGTGCCATCTCACTGGCCATTTCTTCCAACTGATGGGAGAGTGTGTGTACGATGTTTTGAAAATATGAAAAGTGGCAAATTGGCCTCCATGATACATAGAACTTGATGTCACATATTCTAAAAGCCAAAATCGCCATGAACAAAGCAGTCCTGAGTGCTTTATTCCTGTGTTGCATTTATACGTCCTAAGTGTTTTGCAGTGATCCCTGGGGCTGGGGCTGGTGGGGAGGATGGTTGTAGCTTACCCTCTGCGGGAGGTCGGGTGCCTGAGGTGAAGCAGATAGAAGGTCCTTGAGTCCCAACCCACAGATACCCACCTTTTCGGCTCCCTCCTCTACCCCCTTTCGCTCCTGCTCCAGGGTTTGATTGATCTCAGGCAATCTTTAGAAGGCATTTCTGTGGTCAGAGAGATGGGTTCAGGGTGAACATGCGATCTGAAGGATGCCCAGGAATTGTCTTTAATGGTTCGGGAAACGTGACCTCCCTGCGGGACTGAGTGGGGAAGCCCATGGTCCTGTTTGTGATTGGCAGCCATCCTGCAAGCCTGAGGCCAGTCAGCTTTAAGTTGAATCTATACAGTGGTTGATAGAAACCAGGTTCTTGGGACATCTCTGAGCCACAGGGCCACCGTTGCTGAAGTCTGCACCACTGCTGGAGTAATGTGAGCCAATAAATTTTCTAGAATATTTGAGCCAGGTTGTGTTGGGGCTTCTGTTTACTGCGGCTGAACTAATCCACTCCTTCAAATACTGTTATAAGGACGTTTGAGATCTTCCTGGTTCCTGGCATGATCAGTGATTTTGGACTGAACCCCGGGCATTTTGGGTATTATGTTGTAAGACTCTAGATCTGGAGTCTTGAGTTTCAGCATCTGTCTCTGCCTCTGGTGGGTGAGGGGAGGGGGCCCTCTTGCTACTGCCAGGCCTCTGCTGACACCTCCCTGGTGGGGAGGAGTGGGGGGTGTGCCCATGTGGCCTCCACTGACACCCTGGGGGGGTGACCGTGTCACCACTGAGCTCTTGTAAGTCCAGGCTCTCCACTAGGTCTCCTCTGACACCACCTCTGTTGGCTTGCTGGGCTGCTACAACAAAGTATCATAAACTGGGTGGCTTAAGCATCAGAAATTTATTTTCTTTAAGTCCTGGAATCTAGATGTCTGAGGTCAAGATGTCAGCAGGGTTGGCTTCTCCTGAGACCTCACTCCTTGGCTTGTAGGCGGCCGTCTTCTCCTCCCTGTGTCTTCTCACTGTCTTCCCTCTGTGCATCTGTGTCCTAATCTCCTCTTCTTAAAAGGACACCAGTCCAGTTGGATCAGAGCCCACCTCAGTGACCTCATTTTACCTTAATTGCCCCTTTAAAAGCACTCTCTCCAAATACAGCGACATTCTGAGGTCCTGGGGGTTAGGGCTTTGATATATGAACTTTGTAGGGTGGCAGGGATGGGTACAGTTCAGCCCACAACAGCCACCCCAGCAGGGAGGAGAGATTCCAGGCTCCCCCGTGTCTCCCTCCAACACGCAGGGAGACCGGAGTCTCTTCAGTCTTCCTGGGGAGGACGAAAGTCCTGGCTCCCACACAGCCTTTCCTGACACCATGCTGGTTGAGGCAGATGGTCGTCGGAGAATCTCATCACAAACTTTTGCGGACGGCTGACTAAGCCCCTCACGCAATTTTTGTGGGCATGGGAGGGGTGGGACCCCAGTGTTTTTGTGTGGCACTTGGTTGGAATGGATGGGTTATTGTTTAAAAGTTCTCTGTCTTGCTCAGCTGCCCCTTCCCTGCCCTTCTGGCTAGAGGGTAGGCTTCTGTTGGCTTTTATGGTCTGTGCGGCTGGCATATGTACAGGTTGGGGACGATGAGACAGAGGGTGACTTTCTTCTACCAGAGGTCACAGCTCAGCTGGGATACCCCTCTCCTGCAGCTGTAACTCCGGCTTTCTCTGGGTTCCGATGACCGTCCCTCCCACGCCCCTCAATGTCCCTTGTGTGTTTCCCTTAAAGGGACCCAACACCTTTGAATGGGACCCCGTTACTAAAAGCTCTTCAGTTACCCGGTCCAAGTGCTCCATTAGCATCTTGCCAACAAACTGACCAGTCGTCATGTGGCTATATTCTGGCCAGGGAGAGGTTGGCAGAGCGTCACACGGCATCTCTTGTGACCTTAAGTGCTTGCCTCTCTTCTTTGGCCCTCCTTCCTTCTCCGGCCTCGGGTGTGATGCTGCCGTCCATCTTGGATGCTGAGGACAAGGACCCACCCCTAGGAAGGCAACGTTGTGGGCTAGAAGGACCCTGAATCCCGAGGACCTTATGGAGAAGAAGTGTGAGATTGGGTGAATTGCTTCGTTTTTGTAAATTGTTGTTTCCTTCTCTGTGAAGTGGGTTTTAATACTAGTTGCTCCACAGACTTACCGTGAAGATAAAAATGAGATGATTTATATACAGCGGTCTGTCTAGAAAATGCATGCAAACAAAAGGGGTCCAATAAATTTTGTGAATTTGCCTTAAATGAAAACTCCAAACCTTTTTACTCCTGCAGGGAAGATGTATGGCCTACGTTTACTTTCACCAAGGGAATAATAACACCTTAGATTTGCAGTTTGCAAAGCACTTTTGGCATTCGTTATCATATTTAATCCAGGCAACACCCCTGTGAGGGAGGAAGCAGCGTGGCATGACTGTTCCTTTTTTTTAATATGGGAGAAGGAAGAGCCACAGAAGCAGAAATGACCTGCGGGAAGACACTTACCTAACTAGGTAACTCGTGAATGACAGAATCAGGCCTGGGGTGCTGACACTCTACCTCCACATGAGAGAAGTGGGCAACCCAGCATCCTTGTTGGAACAAAACCTCATTATGTTTTCTGTTCACATTGTTGACAAACGCTCTATGATTTGCATTTCTCTGATAATTAGCGATATTAAGCATTTTTTTCATGTGCCTGTGGGCCATCTGTATGTCTTCACATTGCAGAAATGTTTGTGTAGGTCTTCTGCCCATTTCTGGATCGGGTTGTTTGTTTTTTGGCTATTGAGTTGTGTGAGCTGTTTGTATATTCTGGAAATTAACCCCTTGGGAGTCTGGGATTTGCAGATACTAACTACTATATATAAAATAGGTAAACAACAAGGACCTACTGTACAGCACAGGGGGCTATCTTCAATACCCTGTAAAGGCCTATAATGAGAAAGAATATGAAAAGGAATATATATGGATATACATGCAGATAACTGAATCACTATGCTGTACACCAGAAATTAACACAACATTGTAAATTGACTATACTTCAAATTAAAAAAATGAGAAAAATATCCTATGGTGAAATGTCAGGCCTCAGATAAAAGATTATGTCAGCAGCCAGTCTGCAAACTGTTCCCGGAGGGGACTGGTTGCACAATCAGTAAGGGGGCAGCCGGAGGACATCTTGGGACATGGAAACAGTGGCTCAAGCCCACAAACAGTTGTGAGGAAATTAGGAAGAACCCTCAGAGTCGATCATGCTCAGTATGAAGACATCCATGTGGTTGTACTCATTTTTCTTTCTTGTTGGGAACTCAAGAGAAAGGAGGGAGAGAAAGCAGAGCAGTGTAATTTGCAGCCAGAAAGGAAAGTTCAAGTCTCTCACTGACGGCATGAGCCCGGCGGTTGCCTGATTTCCAGACCACAGGGAGAAGCGGGCCCCTGAGCTAGGCAGGCAGGCAGGCCGAGCGGCAGATCAAAGGGTTACCCTGGAGCTGCGCGCTGTTAGAGCGATGCTTACCAGTCAGTTTTGGGTGGAAGAGTATGATTAAACCGTGATAATCAGCCGTTAAGATGTACAAGGACAGGGTTTTAGGTGGCGCTTGGCTAACTGTCCCCAGAGTAGCCTTTTCTTACTAAAATATCCAGAAAGCTGCAGGAAGAGATGGAAATCTGCTGCGATGGAGGAGGCCGGGCCTGTGGGCAACCCAATGACTGAGTTAGGGAGAGCCTGCAGCCAGTTAGAAGGCTGGTGGGACTGGCTGGAGAACCAAGCCCTAGTCGCCTGCAGGTGGGTGTTGCCAGAGGCACTCACATCACTGGGCAGGTGGAACCCCAGTTCAGGGCATTGATCCCGTTGGGGCCACAGCCAGGCCCGGTCACCAGTTGGGCTTCTCTGTCCCCCCTTCCCTCCCGCCCTCCTTCAGTGACCGATACACACCATCTCCACATCCCCTGGGTTTCTGACTCCGTTTCCTCTTCATTTGCCCACGACACATTTACCCCTCCTGCTAGCATGAACTTGCTTTCTAAGTCACGAAGAAAGACATAAATTCTTCAAATTCGTGTATCAAATCTACAGACCCATCTTTCTTCTCTTCCTGTCTGTGATAAGTTTGCTCCACCTCCTATGAAAGCTGAAAAGTTTCCGATGTTGATATAGACACATTAATCTTTTATTTTATAGAGCGCTTTCTGCCTTTAAAAACATTCTTCTCTATCAATAAATATTTTTCTAAATTTTCTTCTGTTAGTCCTAAAATTTATTTTTTTTAATATTTAAATCCTCAATCCATCTTGATTTGATTTTTATATCTGTTGTGAGGTAAGATTCCAATTTCATATTTTGCTCTAGGAAGCCTAGTTTTCTATCCAGTTCTTTTAACTGAGTGGTCTCTGTTGTCACTGGTCTGCTGTGCCCTGTCTGTCACACACCAAAGTTACCCAGAAGAATGGTCAGATTCTCAAAGGAGACAAGAATATACAATAGAGAAAAGACTGTATCTTCAATAAACGGTGCTGGGGCAACTGGACAGGTACACGTGAAAAATGAAATTAGAACGTTCTCCAACACCATATACCAAAGACCAGATACTCTAAAACTCCTAGAGGAAAACATAGGCAGAACACTCTTTGACATAAACCACAGCAATATAATTTTTGGATCCCTCTCCTAAAGTAAAGGAAATAAAAGCAAAAGTAAACAAATGGGACCTAATTAAACTTAAAAGCTTTTGCACAGCAAAGGAAACCATGGACAAAACAAAAAGCCAACCTATTGAATGGAAGAAAATATTTGCAAATGATGTGACCGCCGAGGGATTAATATTCAACATATATAAACAGCTCATACAGCTCAACATAAAAAACAAACAAACAAACAAACAATTAAAAAATGGGCAGAAGAACTGAACAGACATTTTTCCAAAGAGGAAATGGAGATGGTCAACAGGCACACGAAAAGATACTCAATCAGCAGGGAAAGGCAAATCAAAACCACAATGAGATATCACCTCACACCAGTCAGAATGGCCATCATTTAAAATACATGTTGGCAAGGACGCTGAGAAAGTGGAACCCTCCTGCACTGCTGCTGGGAATGTAATTTGGTGCAGCCACTGTGGAGAACAGCATGGAGGTTTGTCAAAAACCTAAAACTAGAACTCTGACATGATCCAGCAATTCTACTCCTGGTATATATCTGAAAAAACAAAAACAAAACCAAAAACACCAATTTGAAAAGATACATGCACTCCAATGTTCCTAGCGGCATTATTTACAATTGCCAAGATATGGAAGCAGCCCGTGTTCCAAGAATATGGTCTGAGAAACTATTCTCCGAAATTTGCTGGCTTCTTGATGGCCTGGCATATGAGTTATTTGTATAAATATTCCATGTGTGCATGATAATTGTGGGTAATGTCCTTGTTGTCACAGAATTCGGTGTATGTCTATTAGGCGAAGTTCATGCATTGTGTTGCTGAGATCTTCTAAATCTGCTGATTTTGTTCCTGACCAGTCAGTAATTGAGGAATACATGGTGAAATGGTGGTGGATTTTTCCATGTCTTCATGAAGTTCTGTGAAGTGTTGTGTCATATTTTTTCAGGCCCTTTTATTGGATGTTAACACATTTAGAATGACTAGATGTTCTTGGTAAATTGAAACTTTTTATCCTTCTGTAGTGACCCTTTCTGTCGCGGTGTATTCTTTTGGTCTTAAAGTCTATTTTGTCTGATGTCATGATTTCCTAAAGAACAAGAACTCAGGACTGTAAGACATGGAAGTAATTAGCTAGTTTCATTTCAACATTTCATTTTTTCTTTCTACTGTGTTTGAGGATAGGAGGTGATAAGGACAACAGGGTTTCTGAGAAAAGAGCAAAACTTAGCATAATTTACAAATAGTGATTCCAGTAAAATGTATTCTCTGTCCCTGGATGGAAAAGTTGGAAGGTCCCAAGTTGGTTCCACGAAACTAATAGTATTTAAGCTATAGTGAATGCTAGGTTTGTATAAGAGAAATGCTTCAGCCCACCCACAAAATAAACATACTATTACCATCGCACATGCACAACCCTTAGAGGAAGGCAGCTGTGTAAAATCCATTTGAAGAGTGTCAAAGTATCTCTTGCTACACGATCCCAATCCATACCCTGCCTTTACAGTTTCCCCCCCAAATTCTGTTGGTTACAGATGAGGAAGCAACTGGCCATGTCTTGTGATATTGGAGAAAAGTTTCTCTACCAGTGGTGGTTTAACACTGTGGTCCACTTATTCACGACAATGATGAGCTGTTTCACGGTACATTTTAGCAAGGATACATTTGAGGTTATCTGGTGTTGCTGTTTAGCTATCCTGGTTTAATCAGATCTTATCCTCACGGATCTTACAATTCAATCATTCACAGTGTTTATTTTCAGAATTGGTAGCCAAATTTTGTGCATCTATTATGAAATTCTTGAACTTCTCCAGGGACACACACACACACATATATATATACTTTTCTATAGGATGTTCTTGCATAAGGATGATTATTAGAGCAGCTTGTTTAGCATGATGATCTGCTAAAGCATTCTTTCTCATTTTGATAATATCTCATTTACTTTTACAGGAACGATTCCCTTGGTTGGCATTAAGACGTCAAGTAATTTATGTATTTGCTGTCCATTTTTTAAATAGGGGTACTTGAGGAGATTAAGAAATATCTTTGCTTCTATATTAGTTCAAAATTATTAACTACTCAAAAAACATGTCGGCTATCATTGAATAACTTTGCCCTTTTATTTTTAATCATAAAAGTGAATTTAGCTTTGTCCTTGAGAAAGCTGTAACTTTGACCACCTAACTCTGACTTGACGTTTAGTAAGGGATTGGATTTTTCAAGAAAATTTGTGATTGTTGTATAACCAGTTTGGTGTTGTCCCTCTCATTTTTTATTGTCGTAGAAAACATAAAACACAAAATGTACCATTTTAACCATTTTTAAGTGTGCAGTTCTGTGGCATTAGTTGCATTCAAGTTGTACAACCATCATCACCATCCATCTCCAGAACTCTTTTCATGTTACAAAACTGAAACTCTATACCCAGTAATCAACAGCTTTCCTTTCCCCCTCCCTTCATTCTACCCCCCGTCTCTGAATCTGACTACTCTGGGAACATCACAGAAGTGGGATCACACAGTGTCTGTCCTTTTGTGACTGGCTTATTTCACTTGGCACTAGACAGAAACACACATTCCAAGACTCCAGTCTTGACCAGCTGGATCAGAAATCAGACACTATGAGGGTGGGGTCCAGCAATCTGTGGGTTTTAAAAATTTAATTTTGTAATTGCAGTGAAATATACCTAATGTTTATCATTTTAACCATTGGTAACTGTGCGATTCAGTGGACCCGAAAACATTCACAATGTTGTGTTACCATCACCAATATCTATGCCCCAAACTTTTTCCTCATCCTCAATAAAGACTCTGTACTCATTAAATAATAACTCCCTCCTCTTTCCTGATCTCTTTTCCCGGCCCCTGGGAGTCTCTGTTCTACTTTCAGTCACTGTGGATTGGTCCCTTCTAGGGACCTCAGACAAATGGAATCGCTCAGTCGTTGTCCTTCTGTGTTCAGCTTATTGTCAAGCACAGCGTTCTCATGACCCATCCATTCTGTATTGTGGCATGTATCAGAATCTCATTCCTTTATTTTTATTTAAGGATAGTTGATTTATTTAGAAGGTTGTGCTAGTTTCTGGTGTGCAGCATCGTGGTTCAGTTATACATCTATATATTCTTTTGCATTATAGTTTATTACAAGCTATTGAATGTAATTCCCTGTGCTGTACAGTAGATCCTTGTTGTTTATCTACTCTGTGTATAATAGTTTGTATTTGCTAATCCCAAACTCCTAATTTATCCCTCCCCCTATGTTTCCCCCCAGGTTTCCCCCTCTGGTAACCATGAGTTTTTTTTCTATGCCTGTGAATCTCTTTCTGGTTTGTAAGTAAGTTCATTTGCATCATTTTTCTAGATTCCACATACAAGTGATGTCATATGATATTTGTCCTTCTCTGTCTGATTTACTTTAGTCAGTACGATAATCTCCATTCTTTCTTACAGATGAATAATAAGCAGCCTGTGTTTTAACAAGCCCCCCAAGTGATTCTGGTGCTCACTCAAATTTGAGAACCACTGACCTAGATCAGTTCTTCTCAAATATTACTGTACATCTGAACCACTTGCGGAGCTTGTTAAAATGCAGGCTCTGATCCAATGAACTGACTTACTAACCAGTTCATTAGCAGGGGGCCTAAGAATCTGCATTTCTAACAAGCTCCGAGTGCACAGGGTTGAGATCCATGGTCTTAAGTCATCACAGCCGTGCCCAGCTCACCCTGAGATGACAAGAGTGAGGATCAGTCTGGTTATCGGCGGGGAGTGAGATGGAGGCTGGGGTCTATTTTGGCCTCCTGAACCAGGAGACACGGGCCTTAAGAGCCTCGTGTTCTCTGACTTGGTCTTTTTGAGCAGGAAGTCCGTCATGAGCCTCACTGGGCACCTGGACTGGGGAGGGCTGGAACCGGGGTACTTTTTAGGGAGCTCAGTGTTAATGACTATATTATGAATGACAACCTGATCGATCTTTAGTCACTGCCTGCCAACCTCTGTGATGTGAGTTTGGGAAAGAGACTGGTGGTGCTGGAGGAAGAGGGTGAGGTGAGGCTGGCTGAGTCCTGGGGAGTGAGACATCTGTCAGGATGTCAGAGCAGGGGGTGGGCCCCTGCAGGCCTCGGAGACAGGCGGGGGCAGGTCAGTAGCATCACGCCCGCCCCCCGCCCCCCCCCCCCCCGCTGAGCCCAGCAGGAGGGCCAGCACCCCTGTCTTCCTTCCTGATTGATTAAATCTGACGTGGCACAGGGGAGCAGGGAGGGAGGGGGAAAGACAGGGCTCCGGAACCACTGTTTTCACTGAAGCCGTGCCAGATTTGTATTTTCAAAACAACGACAATTGTTTCTGAGTGAATCCAACCACAGAAGAGCCTCGACCCAGGACTGTTCAACTCAAGGATATTCCCACAGAAGCAATCACCACGTGCCGCCACAAGCTGTTCCTGTCCGACCCTCAGATGACGCACGCTGTCACCGGAGTGCGGTCTCAGAGCAGGAAACAAAGCTAGTTGGGAACATTCTTATCTGTTTTGTAAGCAGAGCTGCTGCCGCCTGGGAGAGAAGAGGTGTGAAGGGCACAGTAAGGAAACTATGGTTCATTCATGTCATGAGCCACTTTGGAGCCGTTGAAAATATCGTTTCAAAGAATTTTTAAATAACGTTGCAAATACAGTCATGATGCGAAAGGGGAAAAGGCTTGAGTAACATACGTGTGCATATATGTGTGTGTGTGTATTCTACGTAAAGATTTAAATTGTATAGGTAAAGAAAAAAGACAGGAAATACACTAAAATAACAATGGTTATCATTCAGAGGTTGAAGAGCTGTGGTTTTTAATTTTCTTATTTATCATGTTGGTACTTCCTGCATCATTTATAATGAGCATATTACATTTACTAACAAAAAGAATTTTAAAACTATGTGGTTGGGAAATGATCAAGAAGCAAAAGTTACAGATTTTAATCTATTTTTAATCTTAGAAAACAGCAGCTAGTGTTTTAGTGCTTGGTAATATTTTAAATATTCAAATGTCACCCAAACCCTCCAAAGATCCCCCCTCAAATGGAGAGAAAGCCATGTTCCTTGACAAAGCCTCGAAGGCCCACCCTGATTTTGCTGCCTGGCTCTAACAGCTTCTCCACTCCTGTCTTTCTCTCGCTCCAGTCACCCTGGCCTCCTTGATGAGTGTTAAGCCCAGACACTCTCTGGCCCCAGGGCCTTAGCACTGGCTGTGCCCTCTGCCTCCTCCCAGACGTTTACTGAACGTGATGCCTTTATTTCCTCTGGCCTTTCCTCCAAACCACCTTCTCAATGAAGCCTTTCCTGGAGACACTACTTAAGGTCCCAACTCCCATAACATTTTATATCTCCCTTCCACCCTGCTTTCATTCTTCTCCTTAGCATATGTTGCTTATTAACATTCTATATATTTTATTTCTCCATTTCTTTATGGACTCTCCCAGCCATTATAATGGAAGCCCCACTGGGCCAGAGATTTTTCTCTAGTTTTTCACTCTTATAGCTTCAGCCTCTAGAAGAATACCTGGCTCTTGAAAAATCAGTTGTTGAGTGAATAAAGGACAAAACCAAAAAAATGTTCTTGACTTATAAAATCATCCAGGATGGACAGCTTGTGTCTCTCAACTCTACTGACAAATTAAATCGAAGCTATTCACAACCAAGACATTTACTGCCACTTAGTCACAGCATCCCACAGTAGCTTCTGCTATTACAGGGGTTTATGGATGTAGTTTTCAGGAAATCTGAACAGTGGTGCCAGGAATATGTTATTCAGTGAGTGTGTGCAAAAGAAAAGGCAGCTTAGTTTTGAAATGGCGTTAGGGCTTAGGAGTCGGGGATGGATAATGACTTGCTGGAAACCAGTCTAGAGAAAGCCACAAATGTCAGTAAAGCATCGATTCACTCGACGTGTATTCATTAAGCCTTGATTATGTGACGAGACCTGTGTACACACAGTGAACAAGATATCACTCCTTCCTGGATGCAGCTTATAGTCCAACAGGGTATTCAGATAAGGAAATGATAATAATGCAATGAGATATTATGGAAGCACAAAGGAAGGACAGCTAACCTAGACTTAGGATGGGAGGTCTGGGGTAGGTTTCCTGGTGGAAGTAACATTTGAGCAGGATATACAGGAATGCGTCAGGGAACAGGGCTTGGGTTGTAGTGGAGGTGGAGAAGGGGGCTGGGAAGGAGTGTTCCAAGGAGGGCCTGCAGGCACCAGTGGTTGGTGTGCCTCCGAGGGGCTGGAAAGTCCATATGGTTTGAGCGTGGGCCATGACCATGCACGTATCCTGAAATCGGTCACTTCTCATCAGCTCCATGGCCGTCACCCCAACACAAGCCACAGTCATCTCTCACTTGGACCGCTGCTCCATCCCTCTAACCTGACACCCTGCTTCTGTTCTGCATCCTACTGAGAAGGATGAGAAGCAGCTCTTGGCAGATGAGAGCTGGCCTGGCCTTCACAGCTGGGCCATGTGTCCTTCTGTCCAAAGCAAACATGCCATAGAACCCCCAGTGTCAGCAAGGCTACCCTGTGACCCTGATAGATGAAGACAAAAAGAAGGCCACTCTGTAATCATGTCTGAACAGAGACAACCACACACACCCTGTCCAAACCACAGAAGTGACCAGCGAGCCTTATGTCCTGGCTCACACGACTACTTATAGTAGCTCATGTTGCTTCTTTACCAGTCAGTTTTAGCTTCATTTCATTCTTCCCACCTTCAAGTAGGAGTTATAGAGAAATCCAGCTACAGAATCCCCCTGCTTCCTGACAACATTGAATTCAGAGCAAACCCTACTTCCTTGAACCTTCTGTGGAATCACTAACGCAAGTCCAAAGCCATCATTTCTAACACCCTTTGGCTGAGAGTCCCCCAGAGTTGCCCTCGGTGTGTGTTCTCACTGACTGCAAGAAGTCAGTTAACCCTATGTGTTTAACCACAGGTGTGCTGGTGGTCTTGGGCGGGAGGACACTGACAATACCCAAATCAGGTTAAGATGCTTTCCTACACGCTTTCAGGGTCAAAATCAACTCTCTCCAACAGCTACATTACTCCACCCTGCCCACATCTTTGAGCTCATCCGTTCACGTCATGAGAACTGTTGAGTGTCTTCAATGAGCCAGTGACCTTTCATGGCCCAGGGACATTTCACACTGCTGTGTGAAGAGCGGTTTGGAGCAGGAAGCTAGAGCAGGGGGTAGGGGGACCGGTTACAAGGCTCTTTTATTCCAGAAAAACAAATGGAGCAGAATCGGGAAGGGAGATTGTAATGCCCAGCGCTGTGCTAAGGGAGGTAAGTCAGACAGAGAAGATCAAATACCGCTCAGTCTCACTTATACGGGAATCTAAAAAAGCTGAACGCCAAGAGTAGAGTGGTGGTTGCCAGGGGCTGGGGGGTGGGGGAAATGGGGACAGACTTCCAGTTGTAAGATCGACAAGTTCTAGGAACCTAGTGTACGGGAGAGTGGTTATAGCTAATACTGTATCATATCCTTGAAAGTTGCTAAGACAGTACACATTTTCATTGCAAAAAAGAAACAGTAATTATGTGATGTGATGGAGGTGGTAATCATTTTGCAATATATAAAGGTATCAAACCAACACTTGGTACACATGAAACTTACGTGATTTTATATGTCAATTATATCTCAGTGAAGCTAGGAAAAACCTCATAATGCCCAGATTTCTGGTTTGTGAAACAGGGACCAACACTGTCAATTTCCCGGAGAAGAAGTGCAGCAGATATGCTAACAAGGACTCTAGAAAAGGCAGTCACGCTGCTGAGCTAGACAGTGTCTTTATTTGCTGACGGGGACTCCTTTCTGATTACCTTGATAAGGGGACCCCCCGGGTTCCAGGAAGTCCTGCAGGGTTTCATGGTCGCCTTTATCCTGTGAGCTGGTGCCTGTCGCTGCGAGATATTGTTTGAATAATGTACGTACTTCAGGTTCTAGTTTATGTTTAAGGGAGACATATTTCAGTGGAGTCAGTAACTTATTTCTTACGGCCTTCTGGGCTTAAATAAAACGATGATTAGAGTAATTCAAGGTCCATGAAGTCGTGCAAAAACAGCTGCCATCTGCCACTGCTCTCATTGGTAACTCATTTACTTCTTATAATGGATTTCCACATCTATGAATTAAGTTAGAATGTGCGGCTCCTGCTCAGAGGAACCAATAAATGACTTGCTTTTGTGTCACAACTCTCAGAAGTTAAGTGATTCAGTATTCATTGCTTGCAAGGTTTAAAGAGAAACCAAATTTATTTTGATTCCCCCGCCCTTCACTTGAGGACACGTTTTTAATGTTCCCATCACGGAGACTTTGAGGAATTGACTAATTGTGTGTTTTGCATATTTATAAACACTTTGTTATTTATTAATGGGCCATTTCAGAGATAAAATTAGCACTTTATTCACATTGCCATCATTTCTCAAAGGCACGCCAACTCCTGGCAGAGGGGCTGAGATTTGAGAGCACACAATGAAAGCGCCAACGACTGTCTTCTCTGTAAATCCCACAGAGAGCCCAGAGCTGCCGGGACGCAATTCATCAGGCTGGTTCTCCAGAGCGGCGCTGTCCAATACGGTTTTGTAAAATGTTCATTCGTTAAATAAAATAAAAAAGCCGGCTCCTCAGTCACGCTGGCCGCATGTCCTGGTGCTCAAGAGCCACATGTGGTCAGGAGCCACCATACTGGAGCGTGTGGGTATTTCCATCATTGCAGAAAATTCCACTGGACAGCGCTGCTCTGGGCTGTGTTGGTGCTGGAGGCCCTTTGTGTCTCTCTGGATTGAAAGCATTTTGTCCTTATAAACTGATTGGCTGGAAAGGCTGAGGGGTTAAGGCACGCCTGGTCATATTTCAAATCCTGAATATAGCCAGAATTCTGTTACTTCCTACCACCTGCATCCTGATCCCTTTACTGTCAACTCTCACCTGGATTTACTGCAACGGCTGTCTAGCTCCCCTCCCAGCTTCCATCCTAGACCCTTCTAATCTCTTCTCCACATAACAACCAGAGTAATCCCGCTCAGAACCTTCCAGTGGGTTTGTGTCTCACTCAGAGTAAAAGCCAGCGTCCTTACAATGACCCTCAAGCCCCTGGATGTCTGGCTCGTCACCATCCTCTGGAAGTATCTCCTGTTACACCCCATCTTGACCCTGCCCGGTTTTCTCTGCTCAGCCACACTGGCCTCCCGGTATGCTTTGTAGCGTTGGCTCCTTCCTGAAACGCTTTTCTCCCAACAGCTGTGTGTCTTGTTTCTCTGCTTCCTTCAGATCTTTGCTTAAAAGCTTTCCCTGCTGACCCTTTCTAAAATTTCAATCTCCCTTCCCCACCTCCCTGACACTTGTCGCTGTCCACACACCGTATGTTTTATTTATCACTGTTGTTTATTTTCTGATTCCTCTTCTAGAACGTAAGCTCTACTGGGCAGGTTTTTGTCTATTTTGTTCACTTCTGCATCTCAGTGCTTAGAACAGTGCTTGGCACATAGAAGGTGCTCTGTAAATATTTATTAAACGAATGAATGAATGAATGCATTTTGCAACTCAAGCTCCCCTGGACGCGTGGCGTGAATGAAGAGGCCTGGGTTTAGAATGCGTGAGACTCTGCCTTATTCTAGATGTGAGACTTTAGGCAAGTGGCTTAATTTCTCTGAGCTTGTTTCTTCATCTGTAAAATGAAAATGATAATGCCTGCCTGGAAGGATTGTCATTACGATGAATTAGGGCGTTCCCCCGCACACAGTCTGTGCGCAGTCGCGTTCGTTACTGCAGGAGCTGTGACATTCGGCCCAGGGCTCTTCATCTCCTAGTATCTCTGTGAAACCCACGCTCTTCTTTCACTGTTCACTTAAAAATGTCGTGCTTTCATTTTAATAATAGAAACATATAGATACACATTTTTGGAAAATCTGGATGATGGTAACTGGTGAGTACTGAGTTTGGCTGTGAGGTTTCAGAGATCATCTTCACGATGGTTTTTAGAGGGGAAAGCCAGCAATCGACGCTGATATTCTATGCATGAAAGTTTCACAGAAATTCTAACAGAGAAAAGCAGGGGGAGCATCTGGTCCTGTTGTGTAGCACGTGGTAGCAAAAGCCGACGGGACCCAGGAGGAAACTGTACCTCGGGGGACAGGCTTATAGTCACATTTCAAGACGGAATTTTGTTCAGGAAAATGATGTTGTCTCTAGGTCTATCATGCTGAGTTAAGGTTCTTTGGAATTTTATTGTTTTCGTGGTTGTGTCAGAGCCCTGTGCTTGGAGGATTTATACCTGGTTTTACGCTTGAACCTGTTTAAGAGGGTAGCAGAGTTCCGCCAGGGAAACGGAAACCACTCTAAACATTTGAAACAGAGGCAGCTTAACTCTGGGAAGCAGTTACGCAGAGGGTGACACTGCTGAGACCCAAGTGGGATGCGCTTTAGAAACTGGTAGGAAGGCACCCGTGCCTCTAGGCTTGAGACAGCAAAGCGGGGAGTTTCAGAGCCCAGGGTGGGGCCGCCAGGCGGATGCCGGGGCAGCAAAGGGCGGACGTGGGGGCTGGAGCCTTGCAGGAGGTGCAGCTGTCTCCTGAGGGGCTGCCCAAGGTAGGCTCAGAGGGGAGGAGGTACTCTGGCTTCTCCCTCCCCTTGGCCTCCACTTCTTCAATCAAATGATTCCCCTTGGATGAATCTAGCAGAAGCCCCAACAACAGCGGGATGGGAAATGCACCCCGCAGGGATCAGCCCCTCTCCACTGCACACACACACATGCACGCACACACACGCAATACAGAGTAGAGCAGGGAAGGGTGAAGAAATGATCCAAGTGCAAACTCATCAAAGAAACACATTGTAATTATATGGACGTGTGGTTGGTTCCCCACCAACCGTACTCTTCCCTTCCACCTGGAGTGACTGGGTGGGTCTGGCACACCTCCAGCTCCAGCGGTGGGTTTTGATGGGTTTTCATAAAAACAGGGCGACCCCACTCCCCTTGCTGTCGTGATCGGTTCCATAAGTGATGGCCTGAATGAACAGCTCAACACACTCCTCAGAGCTCAGTTTAGGGCTAGGTGATGGGGTTCTGTTTCCTGGATATGAACCCCAAAAGCATATCCCCCACCCCATGCTCCTAGCAGCCATCTGGGGCTGGGTCAGGACAAGCCTGAAGGGAGAGGCGCACTGCTGAGTCCCACACAAACACACGCACACACACACACACACACACACACACACACAGAGCCAGACTTACCACACCATCCCGGGAGTCATTATATTCCCGGGTCTTCATTTGTTTGAACCAAATCAGTCCCCTTTCTTGTTCAAGCCAATTTGAATTCGGGTTTTCTGTTACAACTAACACAATAATAAAAATAATTAGGTCAACATTGGGAGTCCCAGAAATAAAAAATATTGTGTCAACAGAGGTACAGACATTGTTCAAGCTTGGGAAGCACTAGCTACTCCCCACAGCCCCACACCTTCCTTTCCCCACTAAAGATGAAGAAGGAAGAACCACCCAAAGCAGGGACCATGCCGGGTCACGGAGGCCTTTGGGGGCCAAGCTGAGAGGCCGTGATGCTCTGAGACACATCCCTCGTTCTGAACCAGGAGAAGGAGAGACACAGAGGTGGTGAAATGAGGACCTTCGAGGAGCTGTGGGCAGAGTAAGCAGAAAGCTTGGAATGTCGGGCTCCACAACATGGGCGAGATGGGGTCAAACAAGTAGAAAAGGGGGGGATGCTGCCATGCCATTGTTCTGTCTTTAGGTGGAAAAGTGAATGGCTTAGAACTTCAATAGGTTAAAAATTTGTCTCATTGAATAAAGGGCAATGCTTAGATGTTAAACCTATTGACAAGAATGTCTGGCCCAAGTTTCCTAAAAGAAGAAGGTCTGTTGGAATGACTTTCTTTTACCAAGAGAGGCAACGGGCCCTGTTAACCCCTGCTGAGACCACCAGGCTCCCGGCAAAGTCAGGAAAGGCGAGTGGGTTTAAGCATTCTGGAAGCATCGTCCCTCTGCTGGACTTTGGCAGCAAAGGCTTCTGAATGCCTGTGAAGATTCTGGATAGGGTCCTTCGGCTTTCTGCAGATTGGCTTTTGAAATAGGAGGATTGATCAGCCTGAGTCCTTTGTCTCTTCCTGAATTAACTTATGGCTGGAGGTCAACCCGGGCAAGGGAATCCAGAGAACACCTTTCTCCTCCCACCCTGGGTCCCCGCGGGCTTCTCCACTAGTGAGAATGGCAGAGGAGGTGGATTCGGACTCATCACTTCACACTGGACCCTGCCAAGGGTTACTCTTTCTGTTACCATCTATGGCGGTTTGCCACAGGCTGTTGGACAGGAATTTGGGTCCCCTCCAAAGCATAGACATAACTGTTTCCTTCTCCTCCCAGATCTGGGATGCTGTGGGTTTCCTCTGGGGCAGACCAGGGTCTGGTGGGCGGAGGAAAGAGAGGAGGTGCTGACACCTGTTTGGGGAACAGAAGGTATTGCTGGGGAGCGTTTCATGGAATAAATAAACCAGCTCAGTTTAATCTTTAGCCTTAGTCTTGAGGATGTGGGGTCTCCTGGGCTTTAGAAGAGCTAATGCATACACTGAATGCACTATAAAGTCAGTTTTCTCTCCCTTCTGGTGGTGGTGGTGGGGACATTTGTTTCACCGGGGATGTGCTTTGGGCAAATTTAACAGAACATTGAAGCAGCAAGTTATTCCATCTCTTCTTTGGCTCCACATCTGAGTCCCTGACACATTGCCCTGGTGATTCTGCTTGGATTCTCAAACCCTTCCTCGGTTCCTCTTTGAGCGTGAAGTTCTGCTCATTCCTGAGGCTCAGGAAAAATTCAACAACAATGCGAAGGATTCTCCAGAAGATCTCCGAGGACAGGAGGCTGCTTCAGTTGGCTGTGTTCACACAGACTTGCCAAGATGCTTAATGTCACTCTGAGTCAGGTTTTGGACGGACCCTGAGGTCCAGCTGCTGGTCACGAAGTTGGGATGGCCAATGCTTGATGTCACTGCTGGTGCAGGAAAAAAGAGCCTTCAGGCTGTTCTGTTACCTCATCGGGAGATGCAGCCTTTCCTTTTGTGCTGTGTGGTTAGCTTAGGAAAACCATGCAATAATATTTCAAAACTCCCAACTTGGGGCTTTCCCCGCTCCTCCTTATGTCTCCTCTTTATGCTCTTCCCCACTGGGGTGACCAGGCCTTTCTGGCTTCATTGGCCCAGGGTTTAAAGCTGAACAAAGAGGAGTTTCTTGGACGTTAGCCTCCAAAAGCTCAAGCCCCTAGGGAAATGGTGGGCAAAATGTTTCATCTGCACAGAGTCCATGGAGATAGTCAGCTCCACGGAGATGTCCATGCTCTCGTGGGGCAGGGAGCATCAGAGTGGCTCCAGAGGGCCCCCAGACTAAGCCTGGAAGGGCAGATGAGGTTTCAGGGACTGAGTGGGCTAGGCAAGAGGGCTGCATGGACAGATGCCTAAGAGACAGACAGAATGAGGTGTAGGTCAGGGATGTCTGCAGGGACGAATGACTCGGGTCCACAGAGTGGCCTTTCCTTCCCTTCTTCCTGTCCCATCACCCACCCACCAGGAGCCTTGCCCAGGAGCCCCGTGGAGTGTCGACTCTACGCTGGGCTAAGCTTAAATGACATGAAATTTGTACTTCTCAGCTGCCAGCACATCCTGGGTAGTTGTACAAAGTACATAAAAATGCCTCTTCTGGGTGGTCAAGTGCCAAAATGGCGCACCGCCCCAGGCTGACTCAGCCTATGCTGGGGTGCGTGGCTTAGCATGTGGGGCGCAGGCTGAATCTCGGCAGCCACCGACGGGCTCGGCCGTGCCGCACTTCAAACGTGCTGCCGAATGTGGGGGCCCAGTGTGGACAGGGGTTCATCCCCTCCGTGCGTGACGTTAGGTCACCTAGAGCTGTGTAGGAACGAGCACTTCTGACCCCCGAGAAAAGGGGCGAGTGATTCAGTGATATTGTGGCGATACCTTGAAGTGGAAATCGGAAGATTCAGTAACGCTGTTTGTTCTCAGTGTGGTTGGAGGCAAGCGGTAAGCATTGGAACCTCGGTTTCCTCATCTGTAAAGTGGGGGTAGGAGCACCAACTCTTCCTTGCACTGTTGCAGTTTGGGTCGCCCGCAGGGATGTCTGTGAGCCTGCCCTGGGAATGGTGAACTAGGGCTGAGGTCGCAGAGCCACTGTAAGAGGTGAGATTACAGTGCAATCCTTTGTGAGCAAGACTCGAAGGTCAGGAGCCAGGGGCTCTGTTCTAGCGGCAGACCTGGTGAGACCAGAGCTGAGGAGGAAGAGCGGGAGGAGGGTCACCGGGTGCCGGAGCGTGACCGCAGGGCATCCTTTGGGGCCCTGTGCGGGGAAGGTGAGGCCTGGAGCCTGACTGGGGCCCATCAGGAGATGGCAACCACACAGGAGGTTAATAGGGAAGGTTGATTATGAAAAATGAGTAACTAAGATGAGAGAATATCTCCAAGGCAAAAGGAGGCTGCATCGTTCCCTAAGGCTGAGGACGTCTACGCAAAGAAGGACACACTTGGAAGGGGTTTGAACCTCACTGGAGGGGTGGGTTGGCCACTGGGAAGCAGAGAGGTTTACTGGTTCAGCCAGGCTGGACTGGGTCTGGAGGAGCAGGACAGGCCACCCTCGGGAGTGCAGCTGTCCTGAGCTAACGTCTGTGTGTGCAAGGGGCGGCTCGGAGGCACGTGACCCACCTGTGCGTGGGCTCTGGTTACTGTGTCGAGAGGGCCCCAGAAAGGCTATCACCAGGTCAAGCCTGCAGGGCCACAGAGGGACTGTTCTGAGCTGTGGGGAGGCAGGGGTGGGGGCTGGCTGGGCTGGGGGGTCAGGTTCTTCGATGTTCTCACACCACCTCCAATGGGCACCGGAAACCGCAGTTAACCCCATCCTGCAACATCCTCCCAGCACCCTCTGCTAAGAATGCTGTCGACCACCCTCCCAGGCTAAGGTCCACAGCCCTTTAATTTGCACCAGCTGCCTGCCTGGCCTAACCTCCCCGCGGCGACAGCTAGGATGCTCTTCAGGTTATGTGCTCAGTGCCCAGTACAGGGCATAAAAATCAATGAAATCTCCATTCCTTCCTCTTTCTCCCAGGAAAGAAACACAGTTCGTGTAAGACTTCTCAAACTAGACTCCATCTGCAACCTTTATGATTTTTTGCCCTATTCACAGTCCGCCTGTACTATGATTTATTTGTTTTTTTAAAGAGTTGAGCCACTTTTTAACCCTTAACCAAATGATTTGAAAACAGAAGTCTGTAAGGCTTTAATTCCTGGAAAATCAATCAAACTTGCTTCAGAGAAGGGAAGTGCAAATCCATTAAAAACAATCTTTTAAAAAATCAGGCTAGATGCTGTGGCTGGCCAAAGACACGAGCAGGAAGCCTGTTGCTTCTTTGTTAAAAGGAAGGAGTAGCAAAAAGGACTGACCAAGAGTCTCATTAATCGCATCGGAAGGACTGAAAGAGAATTGGAAACGGAAAAACATTTCCTTACCCAGTATTCCGTGGTTTAACAACCTGCCACAGGGCACCTAGAGCACCCCGGATACACTGGGACAGCCTGGGTTCACAGAGAGACCTGCACTTGGAGTCAGATGCATCTGGGATGAATTCCTCCCTTGTGACATGGGGGCAAAATATCTAGCTGTTGCTGGTGTCCATGTCAAATTGTTGGGAACTTAAAAAAAAATATGGGAAATGTATCTCAGGCCTTAAAAATACTCCTAAATGCAGAAATTTATGTGTGAGTATGGAGTACAAAAACAAAAGGAAGATGAGGGAAGTGAAAAGACACGTGCACAGAGGTGTTTGTTCTAACGTTGCACAAAATAAAAATCCCAATCTCCAAGTCCCAAAAGAGAGAGTTGGTAAGATAAATTATGGTACCATCCCAAAGAGAAGCAATGTGGCTCTTATAAATGATGTACATTTTTCTATCTTACTAGCAAAATTAAAATTTTCATATGTTGATGAGGTGTGAAGAAATGAGGTGATACCTCATTATAGTTTTGATTTGCATTTCTCTGATAATTGGCCATGTTGAGCATCTTTTCATGTGCCTGTTGGCCATCTGGATGTCTTCTTTAGAGAAATGTCTATGAAGGTCTTCTGCTCATTTTTCCATTGTACTGTTTGTTGTTTTGTTATTGAGTTGTATGAGCTGTTTGTGTATCTTAGAAGTTAAGCCCTTGTCAGTCACATTGTTTGCAAATATTTTCTCCCAGTCTGTAGGCTGTCTTTTCATTTTGTTTATGGTTTCCTTTGCAGTACAAAAGCTTATAAATTTGACTAGGTCTCATTTGTTAATTTTTTGTTTCTATTTCTACTGCCTTGGGAGACTGACTAAGGAAACCATTGGTACGATTTATGTCAGAGAATGTTTTGCCTGTGTTTTCTTCTAAGAGGTTTATAGTGTCTTGTCTTATATTTAAGTCTTTAAGCCATTGTGAGTTTATTTTTGTGTATGGTGTGAGGGAGAGAATTTATTTTTATGAAATTCTGTGAGGAATTTTAGCAGGAACCTTCCAAGGTCATATATGTAAACACATACACACAGACACACACGTGAATTGACCAGAAAGAGTGTTTCCATCTACAACATAGGTTAAGGAGGGAAACCACATGACACAATATTATGATCCCAGTCTTGTTAAAGGGGGTCTATATCAGTGTCCATGCTGAGAAAAAATAACCGGACAGATACACAGAGAAACACCAGCAGGGTTTTTCTCTGTAGTTTTAATGCTAATTTTTATTTTTCTTTTCACTGATCTGTGTTTTCCAGTTTTCTACAATGAACAGGAGAAAGAAAGAAAGAAAGAAAGAAAGAAAGAAAGAAAGAAAGAAAGAAAGAAAGAAAGAAAGAAGAAAGAAACAAAGAAAGAAAGAAACAAGAAAGAAAGAAAGAAAGAAAGAAAAGGAAAGAAGGAAAAAGAAAGAAAGAAGGAAAAAGAAAGAAAGGAGAAAGAAAGGAGAAAGATTGGAAAGGAAAGGAAAGGAAAGAGGGAGGGAGGGAGGAAGGAAGAAAAGAGGGAAGAGGAAGGAAGAAAGAGAAAGAGAGAAAGCAAGAGAAGACCCCGAGCCGACGTGGACAGGGATGGCTGTGAAGAACGTAGGTGTCCAGCACAGGTAGGCATCTGACACATCTTGGTTGCTCTGTCCTCGCTTTCCCTGGTCGAGGAGAAGTGGCCAGGTTCTCCTGGTTAGACTCTTATCACCCGCGTCCTCAGAGGCACCTTCTGGCCCTCGTGTCACCTACAGAGCAAGCCGTGGCCTCGGACACTCCGGAGGCTGCAAGCCCTACAGCTGGTCCTTCCAATCTCCTGGGTGTGCAGCTGCGGGGAGAGGAGGAGGCCGGAGCGCAGCCATTTTGGCCTGGCTAAGCAAGTCCCGCTTTTATTAGAGACAAATCTAGAAAAAAAAAAAAAAAAAAAAAAAACCCCTCAACCTGGGGAAAGATTTCTATTTAGAGCTGGGAAACTAGGCCACTTGGAAGATCAGTGACCTACATTTCCTGCTATAGAAATTTAAGATGAAATAGCGATTATGAGTCCTGCTGCGTGCGGGCCTTGAAGCTCCATCAAAGGGTAGGCAGAAGGAGAAAGGAGGAAAGGGAGAAGGGAGGGGATTTTAAAGAGCCTCCGTATTTGAAATCTTTTTTAGCCGAGCTAATGATATTTAATCTCGGAGGGAAAAAGGGTCTCCCAGCTGCGTATTTGTTTTCCTGGAAGAGCAGTGTTTGCTAACCGGCGGCTCCTTCAGCAGGTAAAAAATCCGTTCCCATTCTGAGCCTGTAGGAAAAATGGCAACGTCCCCGGGCTCCTGCCAGCCGCCCACAAAGACCAGTCCTGGTGCCTCACGCCGGCCGCCAGCCGCCCGCCCTTTGCTGTGGACTTCTGAGAAACCGTTTGCTTGATCTCACTGATCTGAGCTCTTTGCATCGGCCCTGTGGAGCATCCAAGGTTAATGGGCTCTTGGGGCTTGAGTTCCGTGATTCTTGGTGGTGGGGGTGTGTGGTTGTCCAGAGGAAATAAAAAAATCAAATGACAGCCACGTGCAGGACTTCTTAGGACCCAGAGCTGCCTTGTCCTGGAGGCTGGGGTGTCAGGGCCAACACCGAGACGGCGATAACTGGATGGAAAACACAGAGGTCCGTGATCGTTCCATCCATTGTCAGTTCACACCGGGGTTCTCTGTGATTGTTCAAACGTATCCGTGGTTGCCATTTATAATATTCCCCAATACCTAGCTCTCTCCAGATTCTGGTTTGCTGAGCATCGCCATCTCCCACGCTGGGGGTTTGCGTCACTGTAACGCCGTGGAAGTAATTGACAGGCGTAAGCTTTGAAGTGTGGGTGCTGGGTCCCCAGGCCTCCTTCCCCGCCACCGCAGCCAACCCAGCCGCCCTGAGTGGAGACCAGCATCTTAAGAACAAACAGCCCTTGTCAGCCTGGGTCCCAGAGTGAGGACACCACGGAGCAGAACCTCGCCAAGCCCAGCCCAGGCTGGGCAGGTCGTGCGAGCGAGAAATCACTTTTTTGGTTGTGTTCGGTCGCCGGGCTGGGGGCGGTCTGTGGGTCTGCGCCCAGTCCTAGTCCTGCTCAGGCCTTCCTGGGCAGTTTATATTCTGTCTACACTTATTTTAATTCTCTCAGTAAATCGCTGTGCTGTTTTCAAGATGAGGGAAACTTGAGGTTTGAGGAGGTCAAATAACGTTGCTAGTCTCCTCCATGACAAGAACTCAGGTCATCTCAGGTCTGAAGTCCGAGTGAGCCGTGAAGGGGCCCCCACAGGCGGCCTCCCGCCAGCCCTCTGATCCCTGTTTTCCCCTCCTGCTCCTGCAACGTCTGCCCTCAGCAGCCTGTACTTTCCTCCCCATTATCTTTTGCTCTCATTCATTCTCTGTTCTGTTATTTTCCTGGGCGGCAGTGCTGCCTCTTTAAAATACAAACCGATCACATTCCCCCTTAGAATAAAATGATTCCTGGGCCCCCATTGCTTTCGGGACAGAATCCAGGTAGGCACGGCCTCCCAGGCCTGCTAGGCCTCGACTCTCCGCCACTATGTCCTCTAGTCCTCCCCGCCCCCACCAGGCACACTCACCCCATTTGTTGTGTACAGACTGGTTGCTGGCACCCAGAATCCCCCCGACTCTCTCTTAACCGTCATTCTTTGCCTGAGATATTCTCTCCTGCCTCAAATGAGCAGATTTTATCCTGCCCTTAAGGAGTCATCTGAGGAGTCACTCCTCTGGGAGGCCAGCTGAGCCGGGCCATTCTGGGTGGGACCCCTTCCTGCAGGACAGTGGGCCCTGCCCTGGGCTCAGTGGGCTGGAGGCCCCTCTTCCAGCCGGCCCCTTTCCACCCCAGTCCTGCCCCCACTGTCCCGACCACACCCTGGATGTCAGGACCTGGAATATTCCTCCCAGAGCTCCCCAGCCTGCTTCCAGGGCCTGAGAGATGGCCAAGGGGAGGCCATTTTTTGGCAGAGGAATGTGATGTGAACTTACACTTATGGACTGATATGCTTGGGACGCCTTTGGTGATGTCACATGAAGCCAGGGTGGGAAGAGAAAGGAGGTGAGCTGGGGCTGGGAGCGCCCCTCTCCTGGGTGCTACAGATACTGCTCATGGCCTGCACCTACTTCTGAGTTTCATTCCCTCCCTCCCTCCTTCCTTCCCTTCCTTCCTCCCTCCCTCTCTCCCTCTTTCCCTCTCTCCCTTCCCTCCCTCCCTTCCCTCTTTCCTTAATTGTGGTAAAAAAAAAAAGCACATAACACACAATTTACCATTTAGCCCTTTTCTTTTTATAAAGAAGGAGATGCTAACGCTCTGGGTGGAGATCTTTAACACGAGCTACACCGGAGGAATCTTGGAGGTCAGATCACACCTGAGCAGCCAAAACCAGAGAGTTTGATTTTGGTTGAGAAAGAGTTACGTCTGGATTGGTCAGAAAGCAAGGTCAAAAACAGTGCCTTTGAATTACTGCCAGCACCTTGAAATGAGACTTGCAGGTTGAGGTCCACAAAGGGCTGTGACACAGGTTAATCCTAGCCAGGTCCCTGTGGCTGAATGTTATGCCAGGGAAATCACCTTTTTAAATGCCTCTGCTCCTTTCCAGGCCTGGACTGGGCGTATCCCTGGTCAATATACTTTACGAGAGACAGTGACAAGCTGGAATTTTCCAGAGTAAGGTAAGCAGGGGTCTGGACGGGTGCCACAGAAGAGCAGGAGATGTTTGCTCTGAAAAAAGACCCAGGGGGCCTAGGTAACTGTCTTCACATCCGTATTATATATAATTCACAGAGTGAAATACTGCGTAAATCACTGCGGGAAGAGTCCCTGATGCACCATGAGTTGGAAGAAGCCGGTTACGCAACAGTATACTTGGCGCGCTCTCGTGTTCTGTTTAAAAATGCTAACAAAGATACACTTACGATGCATACGTATGCACGTATGCGTATCCATATCAAGAAATGAGTGGGATATGCTGTTTCAGAGGTCGGGCAGTTTGTAAAACTTATACTTTCAGTTTACAAAACTGAATTTTCTTTCATCTCTCCATCCAAATTCACCTTAGAACAGGAGCGCCCTGTTTCTCTGAGGGTGGAAAAACAGAAAACTTGCCACCTCAGGGCACTTCATCATTTTTGGCCTGAGCTTTGATCTTTAGGGGGAAAGGACAGTTGACCAAAGGTTGTCACCATGACACTCTCTCCACGAGGTGGCCGGGGTGGGTTGCGTATCTGGTCAAAGAGTGTCTGCTGGCTCCGTCCGTCACGGACCTCCCGCGGCTGGGTGGGGAAGGGAGCTGCCCCACTCTTGGTCCAGGTGGACCTAGCACGATGTGTGTGCCCGCACAGGGGTCTCTGCCGGGCAGGGATGTAGATTTCCTGGGGCCATGATTGTTTCACACTGCTTTCCTGTTGCAGAAGCATCTCAGAGGAGTGGCCTCATCTTCTCTCTTTCTCTGACAGTCCTGTATGAGGCACTACTGTCTGCTTTCACCCCCAAGCTGACCATTGACCCTTTGCTGGCGACAGAGAGAGCCTGGGTCCTTTTCCTTGGCCCTGGGCCCTCAGGGAGTTGATAATTATTGATGGTGATGGGGTAGTCTACCCTCTCATTCTTAACTGGTGAGGGAGACACTTTGGCCAGAGCTCTGCCTTCGGGAATCTGAAATCAAGGGGAAAGCACCAGCCCCTATATTCAGAGTCACCTTTAATCTCCAGGGAGGGTCTATCCATCCCTGTAGAGGGGGAGGGGCACATGGTTCTTACCCTTCCTCTTTCTAACCAAGGACTCCCTGCTCCCCCAGCCCTCCTCTGTCATCACTGTATGTACAGTGCTACACTGTATGAATTGATCACAAGACATTCAAGGACATGAGGGTTGTTCCCCATTTTTTTTTAATACAAACCGTGCTTCTTGAACATTCTTGTGCGTGTCTTTGAGACATAGATGCAGGAGTTTCTCTAGGATTGTGGGATGATAAAGAATTTGTATACATCTAGTCTTTTCCATGATAGGTTATTACAAGGTATTGAATCTAGTTCCCTGTGCTATGCAGTAGGTCCTTTTATTTATTTTATATATGGTAGTGTGCATTTGTTAATCCCAAACTCCTAATTTATTCACCCCATCTTTCCCCTTTGGTAACCATACGTTTTTCTATGTCTGTGAGTCTATTTCTGTTTTGTAAATAAGTTCATTTGTATCATTTTTTTAGATTCCACATATACACGATATCATATGATGTTTGTCTTTCTCTGACATACTTCACTTAGTATGATCATCTCTAGGTCCATCCATGTTGCTGCAAATGGCATTATTCCATTCTTTTTTTAATGGCTGATTAGTATTCCATTGTATATATACCACATCTTCTTTATCCATTCATCTGCCAATGAACATTTAGGTTGCTTTTGTGTTTTGGCTACTATAAATAGTGCTGCTGTGAACATTGGGGTGCATGTATCTTTTTGAATTACAGTTTCCTCGGGATATATGCCCAAGGAGTGGGATTGCTGGATCATATGATAGCAGTATTTTTAGTTTTTTAAGGGACTTCCCCACTGTTTTCCATAACTGGCTGCACCAATTTACATTCCCGTCAACGGTGTAGGAGGGGTCCTTTAACACCGTACTCTTTTCAGCACTTATTATTTGTAGACTTTTCAATAATGGCCATTCTGACCAGTGTGAGGTGATACTTCATTGTAATTTTGATTTGTGTTTCTCTGATAATTAGTGATGTTGAGCATCTTTTCATGTGCCTGTTGGCCATCTGGATGTCTTCTTTGAAGAAATGTCTATTTAGGTCTTCTGCCCATTTTTTCATTAGGTTGTTTGTTTTTTTTTTTGATATTGAGCTGTTTGTATAGTTGGGAAATTAAACCCTTGTTGGTCTCATCATTTGTGAATATTTTCTTCCACTCTGTAGGTTGTCTTCACTTTGCTGTGCACCTGGAACTAATACAACATCATAAATCAACTCTACTTTAATTAAAAAAATTAAAAAATTAAAAAAATAAAGAATTTGTCTGATATTTGGCAACAGTTCCTGGCACAGAGCTTCAAGAACACTTGGAAATTCCTAAGTGACTAGAGTGTCCTTGTAATGCTAATGAGGATGCTAATGAGGTGACTCCAGGTGTGTCCCTAGACAGACAGGGTGGAGGCTGGTCATCAGAAAAAGCAAGTGTTAGAGAGTTGGGATTTTCAGTCCTTTGACCTCTGTGAGAGGTGGGAGACTGGACATTGAACTCAATCACATGGATAATGATTAATCAATCAAGGCCACGTAATGTAACCCCAGTAAAAACCCAGGACACTGAGGCTCTGTGAAGCTTCCTGGTTGGGGGGCACACTGATGTGTGGGGAGGAAGATACGCCCTGCACCAGGAGGAGTGGCGTAGAAGCTCTGAGTCCCGGGATCCTCCCAGACCTTGCTCAAAGCAAGGCCAACACTAACTCCAGGTGGTTAGTGCCAGAATTGGACTACAGTGCACCCAGCTGGGGGTGAAAACAGCACGAGGGTGTACACCTAGGAGTGAAACTGCTGCTGGGGTATTTTCCAAAGTGACCATTTCACACTACCATCCGTACTGCATAAGTGTTCCAGTTAGTTACACAGTACACTGGTTCCTCCTTGCCCTCGACAAATGGCAGGCTTTTTAAATGATGCCAATCTGGTGGTGTCATTGCCTTCTTACTGAAGCTTTAATTGGAATTTCTCTTTTTCCCAAGGAGATTGAACATCTTTTCATATAGTCATTGGCCATTCAGGTTTTCCTCTTTTATAAAGTGCCTATTTATCTCTTTCGTTGATTTTTTTTCTGTTGAAATCAGTGGGATAAAATTTGTCATCTTTTTCTTATTGATTATGTATATATGGTATTGATTTCTTTCTTGACTTTTCCACTTTCATTCTGATGCCTTTTGAACAATTTTAATATAGTAGTGTTTACTAATCTTTTTCTTCATGGTTTGTAGCTTTCTAGGTCTTGTACAAGGAATAAATCTTTACCTTCCAAGTCTTAAAGATCTTTTTCTGTACCGTGTTCTTAATTAAGCATTTTGATTTTCACATCTAAATGTTTAATCTACCTGGAATTTGTTTGTGTACATGCTGCGAGGTAAGGGCCCAGTTTCATTTGATTCCATGTAAATAACCAAATATCCTGGCACCAGTTACTGATTAGTTCTCCTCCGCTGCTAAGATGCCAGCTTTACTGTAAATCAGGTTTTCACATATGAGAAGGTTTGCTTCTGGTCTTCTGTTCTTTTTGTTTTAATTGAGGTATAATTGACATATAACATTATATTAGTTTCAGGTGTACAATATGATTCGCTATTTGTGCATATTATGAAATGATCACCGTAAGAAGTCTAGTTAACATTCATCACCATCTATAGTCACAGAATTTCTTTCTTGTGATGAGAACTTTCAAGATGTACTCTCTTAGCAACTTTAAAATATGCAGTGCAGCATTGTCAACTACAGTCACCAAGCTGCACATTACATCCTTCTGAGTGACTTATTTTATAGCCGGAAGTTGGTACTTTTTGTCTCTCTCCATCCATTTCGCTCATCCTCCGCCCCCCCAGCCTCTGGCAACCAGTCTGTTCTCTGTAACTGTGAGCTTTGTGTTTTTGTTTGTTTCTTTGCTTTTGTTTCTTAATTTCACATATGAGTGGGATCATATGGTCTCTCAGCATCCAACCATGTTGTCACAAATGGCAAGATTTCATTCTTTTTTTTTTTTTTAATTGAAGTACCATCAGTTGCAATGTGTCAGTTTTGGGTGTGCAACACAATGTCCCCGTCATGCATATACATACATCTATTTGTTTTCATATTCTTTAAGATTTCATTCTTATTGCCGAATAATAGCCCATTGTGTACATATACCACATTTTCTTCATCCATTCATCTGTTAATAGACACTTAGTTTGTTTCCAATCTTGGCTATTATAAGTAATGTTGCAATAAATATGAGATTTTTTGAATTAGTGTTTTTGTTTTCTTTGGCTAAATATGTTGGTCTATATGTTGACATATTTCTTATTCTAACAATCTCCCCTTCCACTCCCCTCCCCTCCCCCTTCTCCAGAGGCAACCATTCCAATATGTTTAACGTATAGGTTTTCTTTTATATGCATTCTTGGAAGATAGATATTATTTTTTGGTGGGAATACTTTTTTTTTAACTTACTTATGATGTGCTATGTGGATCATTCTGTTTCTTTTTATATTTAATTATACGAATGCTTAATCCATAGGTTTGAGGCAGATTATTTTTCTTGCAGTCCTTAGAGGGGTGAATTTATTCCTAGATCACTCTTATACCAAGGGATAGCATTTGGGGTCCCATCTTTTTGTTGGGAGTCTCCAATTACACACTCTATTTTGAAGGGCACTTGGGCTTTGCTCTATCAGGAGGAAAGATAGGGAGGAAAAGGAATTGGGCAGGCAATCAACCCTATTTACTACAAACACTAATATTAAATAAAAATCACATTCATGTAATGAATGGGAACATAGTCCAAAGTGAGGAAAGGCAAGGGCAAAGGAGTAGGAACAGATCCTTATAGGTTTACCTGAAGACACGGTGGGAACTGACTTACACACCTCTTTCTGCATTAAGATTCACGCATCATTTTCTCATTCTAGAAATCTTCCTTGAGTTCTTTGCAGTGTGCTGGTAAAAGGTCAAATAGCAATAGCAAAGCATTTAATTCCTGTCCTTTAAAAATATTACTAGTGTATGGTAGAAGTAATATGGTAGAAATGAACACACTCCAACTCAGGTGTGAAAAAACATCTGGGAATCAGTTATTGCCAGTATTGGCAGAGATTGAGGATTCTGCAAAAGCATTCTTGCGATTCCTTCCTTCTCGTTGTTGATGAACTTGTTAGGGTAAATACTAGAAGCAGAATCGCAGGGTCAGATATATGCCGGTTTTAAATTTGGAGACTTATTACCTAATTTTTCTTCACTTACTCTCTCATCAGCACAGTGTGTGTGTTCCTTTTCCTCCATACCCTAGCCAACACTATCTGTAATTAATTAAAAAAAAATCTTTGTTCATCTTCTAGCTGAAATATTGTTTTAATTTCCATTTGTTTTGTTACTAGTGAGCTTGAACATCCTTTTCAATTTGCTTTTCTTTAATTTGTTTGTGCATGTTCTTTGAGAATTTTTCCATCAGGGTGGTTTTCCCCTCTTCTTTGATTTGTAAGTTATTTTTGTGTTAAGAATCTCAATCCCTTGTTGATGGCAGATGAGTGGAACGATTGACAGCTTGGGTTTTCCAGATGTGAGTTTGTACTAAGTTTCTCAAATTCTGCTGTCGCTTCTTCGTCTCTACGTTAGTTCATATTTGACAGGTGTAAATATTACTGCTTTCCTCTCACACCCTCCACCTTGACTTCAATCCTTCACGGATCATTGGGAAAGATGGTACTGGTAGTAGCCAAGAGGATTGGATGACTTTACATGATAGTGACTTATCCAGACAGGGCAGGAATCATGAAGAGAAGAAACAAGCAACATTTTGGTGGGGGAGGCAGATGTAGAGAGAGAAGACTCGGGGTGGCTGCCACACTCTATGGGATATGGGGAAGATAGATGAGCTAAACATTTTTTAAAGAAGTTTTTCTGAGTGTTATGACCTCTTTGTAGGCTCTTACTCCACAAGAGCTACTTAGTATATAAGATTTGTTTTCTTTTTTTATGGTTTAAAACATTTTTTTTAAATTGTGGTAAAATGTACACAACATAAAATTTACTGTCTTAACCGTTTTTTTTTTTTTTTTCCTCACATCTTTGATTTCATTTCAGCAGTTTCCAGAAAATACAGTCATGGAGAAACATATTTCTATTCAATGGCTAGAAGTTTCAACTCAGTATATAGCTCAAATTAATTCTCAGTGTTCTATTTTAAGTCTCTTCATTAAAAGACTTGCACAAGTCTTTCTATTCCTTAATATAAATTGTTGTGGTCTCTGTGAAAACTGCTGCTTGATTTACAGAGTAGATTTTATTACTGAACTTCAAGCCATTTTTTAAAACCTGAAGTATGGTCAGTTACAATGTGTCAATTTCTGGTGAACAGCACAATGTCCTAGTCATGCATCTACATACACATATTTGTGTCTTAACCATTTTTAAGTATACAGTTCAGTAGTGTTAAGTACACTCACACTGTTGTGCAAACAGTCTACGGAACTTCTTTCATATTCCCAAACCGAAACTCCATACACATTAAACAGTAACCCCCATCACTCCCTCCCTCCCTCAAGCCCCTGGCAACCACCATTCTACCTTCAGTCTCTATGAATTTGCCCACTCAATGTACCTCATGTAAGTGAAATCATACAATATTGGTCCTTTGTGATTGGCTTATTTCATTTAGCATAAAGTCTTCAAGTTTCACCCATGTTGTAGCGTGTATTCGAATGTCCTTCCTTTTTAAGGATGAATAGTATTCAGTTGTATGGATATATCACATTTTATTTTTAAGATTTATTTTCTGAGCTTTGATTCAGAGCCGTATTTCTTCATTATCTACCTTTGTGTGACACTGGATTTAGAGAGAGCAAGAAGGCTCACTTGACCGGGGAATTAACTGAGATGGAACACGTAAGGTGTGTGTTGCAAATATTTCCCCCAGTCTGTTATTAGTCTGTGCTAAGTTTATGGCAATTTGCCATGAGGGAAAAATGGTTTTAACTCAAGTATTTTAAAATAATATCTTCTAGGCTTGTGTCATTTGGGAAGTATTTGTCTGTAGGTAACAGAAGACACAATGTAGAAGGGCTTAAATTATAACTGAAAAATTGTGCTCTACACGGGAATTTGACACAACACTGTAAAATGACTATAACTCAATAAAAAAAGTTTAAAAAGACAAGGAAAAAAAACATGTTGGCTCATATAGAAGGAAGTCTGGTGGTGGTCCTCAGATCCGGGACTTGGATCTTTTCATCTTTCTGCTCCACTTTCGCAGTATCAGGGACATCTTAAGGTTGATTTCTCTTGTGGTTATAAGATACCTGCCAGTAACAGTCAGGATTTTGTCCCTGTCCTCTTCATGTTCAGGGGGACAGCGAGGAGAGAAAGTCTGGCTTGCCCTGAGCATCTCTTTTAAGAGAAGGAATTTTCTTCCAAAAAACATCCCATCAAACTGACAGCACAGATCTCAGACGGTGTAGGTGTCCTAGATCTGGAGCCATCACTGGCAAAAAGGAGGGGTTTTCTGCACTTGACTTAAATCAAAGTTTCTCAAGGTGTGGTCCCCGGAGGGGCAGCATTGGTGCTTCTTTGACATAAACATTCTCAGGGCCCCACTCTAGAGCTACCGTGCCAGGCATTCTATGACTTGACAGGCTGGCCAGCTGGTTCCGATGCCCCCTCAAGTCTAAGATCCACTGGCTCAGGGCCCACCACGGGAGCTGGGTAAGTTTATGTCCCCTGAATCACATGGGCTGCTTAAGGGAGGGACGGACTCCTGAACAAAGCTGAGGTTCTGTGAGGGAGGAAGGGAGAAAAGGATGCTGGCGAGGTATTGACAATGTCCACTATGTGGGACAAATGTCTATAATTCAAATCCCAGATAACCTTTTAAATCTAACACTTTAAATGGAAGAATTAATACCTGCACAGAGTGGAATTCTCTAATTGTGGAAAGGCATGATGTGATGGTATCTCATGGGCAAACGATGCTCACAACTCTGTACTTGCTTTTTTCAGGTAATTTATCAGGGAGATTATGTCAACACCCATAAATCTCTTTCATTCTTTCTAAAAGCTGTATATTTTCCCATTTTATGAATGTTTCATAATTTCTTCCATTGGTCTCCTGTTGACGGACCTTTACGTTATTTCTAATCTTTTGCTAATGTAAACAGTGCTGCAGTGAATGAACATCTGTGTCCACATATCTCTGCAAGAGCGCAGATATGTAGGAATTTCCAGCTCAAAGGGAGGACCATTTTAAATTTTGATAGATATTTGCAAACTGCCTTCCACCCAGTGCACCAATTTCCATTCCTACCAAGAGTGTAGAAGAATGCCTGTTTTGAAACAGACTCACAGACATAGAAAACAAACTTGTGGTTACCAGGGGGAAAGGGGTAGGGTGGAGGGATAAACTGGGAGCTCAGGATTTGCAGCTACTAGCTACTACATATAAAACAGATAAACAACAAGGTCCTACTGTATAGCACAGGGAACTAAATTCAATGGCTTGTAATAGCCTATAATGAAAAATAATATTAAAAGGAATATATATGTACGTATAAGCATATCACTGTGCTGTACCCTAAAAACTAACACATTGTAAACCAGCTATACTTCAATTAAAAAGAAAAATGCATGCCTGTATCTTCATCCCCCATCAGCTGCAAGTATGAACACACTTCTAGATCTCTGACTATCTGATAAGCAAAAATATTTTCATGTACTTCTGTCTATTTGTTATCATTTAAATTGGCATTTGCTCATTTATGAGGAAGGCTGGGTTCCTTTGTCATATTTTCTTATGATGCTTAAAATTCACTTTGACACATTTTCCTCAGGGCCAGACACATGGACATTCATATTTACGTGGTTTTCTCAAAGATTTCTGGCTTCAGCGTCATGCGAAGAAAAAAAGGCTTCTCAACTCCAAGATTTTAAAGGAATGTTCTAGTAGAAAAGAGATTAAATAAAGCGCCCCTGGTGTGGTAACGAAGATCAGTGCTGTTCTATTTGCAAAAACTTGGCTTGTTCAGAACTTTTCAGGAATGCTTGTCTTGGGCACCGAGAGGCACAGGCAGACTTCCTTACCATCCGGAGGCCTGGGCAAAATGGCTGTTAGCCCTTCCATTGAGCAATTACCCAGCGCATCAGGTCTGAGCTTTAGGTGGATACCCGAGTTCTCTGTAAGACGAGGTGTTTTACAGCGCCAGCCTGGGGCTCTGATGGAATCCCCCACAGGATGCCCCCTCTCACCTGCTGTTGTTTGCCTCCCATTTCTAGGGCCTAGTTGAACCTCTGTAGGTAGCTTTCAAATACCAGATCCTCTGGGGCTTGTTAAAGTACTTTATCAATGCCCATCTTTCTCGGCAGGCGTGACCTTTAACTCAGCTTTGCTGTCACTACCTGACTTGGGGTAACCTCCAAAGGAAGGTTGCCATGGCGATCCTGCATTCAGCTCAACCAAATCTGGCTTCTGTATCTTATTAAATGTTCCCTGAAAAGGAAAGCACACAGAGACACGGAAGAGGAGGGTCATTCACACGGAACCGCGATGTTCCCTCCCCCTCTCCCCCTCCCCAATTACCAGCCTCTCTTCCTCCTTCTCCGCCATGACTCAGTTCACTCGAGGCCCCTCTTCTCCTCTTCCTAATCCCAGCTACCACGGTAAGTGCTTAAGTTTTAGGACGCGAGGGGGTGGGGGGTGGTGATGGCAAATGTCAGTTTGCCTTTCAAAAGGCATTTTTGCAGCTCAGATCTAACAGCACCGGCAAATGTCAAAAGCAGATGTATAATGAGGCCGTGTTAGAGACACTAATTGGATGGAAATTCTTCTCTTTTTTTCTTTTTCTTTTCTTTCTTTCTTTTCTTTTTTTTTTTTTATTGTGATGTTTTCCGCCTTTTCCTGGGGAGTCTGTTTTCACAGTGGATCTCATTAAATCTGAGGAGACAATCTCCTTTCAACTACAAGCTCGTGCCCCTTGTTCTGGGAGAGGAGCTGCAAAGTACAATTGCTCCTGGGGACTGTCAAGAGATTGTTTTGTATTCACCCCTTGGCTAAAGGAAGAGGGATGGAGGCAAGAAAGATGCGAAGCTCACAGAGTCTGCAGGAGGATAGATCAGGCTCTCAGTTTTCCGCTAACAGTCAGTCTGGCAAAAGGGATGACTGGGCGTCAGGGAAGATGAAGGCTGCTGTCAGAAAGAGGAGGTGCTGCCCTCGGTCCCCGAGTGGCCCCCACCTTCTGAGAGGAGGGGAGGGGTGGGATGCTGGGCAGGCAGAGGAGGGGGCTCTGCTGGCCGGCGTCGGGGTCCTCGCCTCCTTCCAGAAGCTCTTCTTCACTCTGTAAGTTTGCTAGGGCTGTCGTGACAAAATGCCGCAGACTGGGGGGCTTAAACAACCAAAGTGTGTTTCCTGCCCATTGTGGAGGCTGGAAGCCTGAGATTAAGATGCTGGCCGAGCTGGGCTCTCCTGAGGCCTCTCTCCTTGGCTTGCAGACAGCCGCCTTGTCCCCGCGTCCTCACATGGTCTTCCCTCTGTGCGGGTCTCTGTCCTACTGTCTTCTTCTAAGGACGCCAGTCATATCGGACTAGGGCCCAGCCCAGCGAATTCACGTTAGCTAAATTACCTCTCTAAGGTCCTGTCTCCAAACACAGTCACATTCTGAGGTTCTGGGGCTCAGGACTTCAACGTATGAATTTTGGTGCAGCATAGTTCAGCCCCTAACACCCACCTGTTCCTGACCAGTTCTCTTTTCTGGGCCACTCTTGCCCCTGTGCTGTATTTGTAGGGGGAAACAGCCAGAATTCTGTTCTGGAAGCTTGTCTCAGAAGCGGGCAAACCAGAACCATGTCTGGAACCTCATTTTTACCCGATGTCCATTGCTGTTATGACAGGATGCCAATAAAATTTGATGTTTAAATAATATAATAACCTGCTGTTGAAAATATGATAAAATATAATGTTCCAATAAAGTCATCAAAGTCGTAGATTCATGGTTCTCTGTTCTTCTCTTCGGTTGCGCCCAACAGAGCCCTAATTAATACATTGCCTGCAGAATTATTTTGTTGTTCATCCATTCCTGGTGATGGGTGGTCCTTCCAGGCAAGAACCCCCACTGTTCTCCTCACCCTGTATCTTGAGCACCCTGCACAGGGCCTGGCACACGGTGCGTGCTGCAAATAAACGGTGAGTCAATGCATTCTTATGCCTCCCTCTGTTAGAAAACAAGTGACCATGGCCTCAGGTGCTTCCAGGGCAGGTCAGCATCCCTTCCCGCAGACATCCAGGAAATCCACCCACAAGTGCTGAATGGGGAGCCCTTCCCTAGAGAGGGGCCCCGCTCCCCCAGCAGTCTGCTTCGGCCCCAGAATTAAACACTGGTTCTTCTTTTTATTTTCTTAAGGACTAACACAAACATTGATCTGTTTAAAAAACTTCACCAAGGCTTGAAGGAATTACGTGAAAGAAAATAAAACCTTGAAACTGGCTCCGGGGCTTCACTTCCTGCAAAGTGCTTCATCGGCACGTCTCGCAGGGCTCCTATCTCCGCCCCCCAGCCCGCTCCCCACGACAACCTTTTTGCGGAGCCCTGGGCCTGCCTAAGTTACGGCGCCTCCCCTTCCACAGCTGTCAGTCTGCTGTTCAAGTCCCCTCGCCCCCCACTCCCACCCCAGTTCCAGAGCCCCTCAACCCCCGTATCTGACTAGGTTGGTGATATCAAAAATCAGCTAGCAGTCGGAATCATCTCTGAAGAGATATTTCTTAACTCCTGCAAAGATCTTCTTTGATGTTATCAAAACTGGAGATCCACATCCCAGGAGGAGAGTTTGCTTCTGGTTTTGTTAATCCAGATACTTACATGAGACTTGCATCTGCACCCCGTGAAAGAGGCAGCAGAATGGTCTTTCCCAGAATCGGGGAACCCTGCCCCAAAGGAAAACCACATTTGCTGCCCCAAAGCCACTAGAAGTGAACGCTTCAGGCTCTGATTTCTGGGCATCCGAGCCTCAGAAATATTGGGGTTCAGGGTCAGAGAACTGTCTTGTAGATCTCTTTACCCATCAGTGAAAGCCAATGTGACACTCTAAGACAGTAAGGCACAGTGAGCTGACCTGGAAAGGCTCAGCTTATAGCAAAGCGCCGTGAGACTGCCCAGTGAGGAGAGGCTGGCACAGAAACGGCATGGTCTCGGGCCCCCAGTGCTCACCTGGGTGACTCAGAGCCTGTGCCCCATGCAGAGGCAGGCCTGCGAAGGCTGAGTGGAGTGGGGAGGGAGAGAGGGTACCAGAGTTGGCCCCAGTGGTCCCGACTCTTCCACCCATGTCCTTCACTCCACAAACACAGGACAAAATCAGGGCCCACTGGGTCAGGTCATAAAGACAGGGCTTCCCTGGGGACGGGGACAACAGAGGCCTATGTCCTGCTCTTCAGAGGAGGGGATGGAGTTTGGAGAACCCCTCCCCTAAGGCTGCCTGCCCAGGAGGAGGGGCGAGGAGATGGGCTGGGTGAAGCTGGTGGTCGTGAGGATGGAATTAACTAAGTTTTCTGTGATGTCAGCTCTCACCGTGTGCCGGACACTGTGCTAAGGATTTCACACAAATGTTCCTGTTCAGTTCTTAGGGGCACCCGTGAGTTTACAAATAGATACATGGGAGCTTCTGGGAGGCCCGGATCACACAGCTAGGTTGAGTCACGGCAAGAATTTGAGCCTAGATCGCCTGACTCCCAACTTCCCGTCTCAAGGATTCTGACCACGAAATCACAACTCTCTCCCCTGGCTGGCAGGATGAGGGCTCTCCTGTGCGGGTCTGGGAAACTCACACCTGAGAGATGAAAGCTGAAAACCTAGCAAAGGCTTCACTGGGACAGTAGCCACAACCTCCTCACTCCCCAAGGGACCCAGGAGTCTCGGGATGCCTGTCCTCAGCACATGGTGTGGGCTGTGTCAGATGAAGGAAGGTGTCAGTTGCAAGGATTCTGAGTTCCTTAGGAGCTCGCTGTCCAAACGGCCAGGATCTCTGGGGAAGGTGAGCCATGTTCGGGGCGTAGAGGTCGGGGCGATGTTCACTCCCCACATCCCCTGCTGCCTATTCCAGCTCACACCCTGCCTTCCAGGGAGGGGGGTCCTGGCTTGTCCCCACCGTGATCATAGGCTGCCTCATTTCCAACCTTCTCAAGCTTGGATCTCCTAAAGAGGCTGGAAAACAAACCACACCTGGGCTGCTGCTGGGTGGTCGCCTGGAGGGTGGGGGCATGTTTTTAAAAGACATTGGCTGTTTTCAATCCCTTGATAATTCCTATTTTTGCCTCCCTTACTCCACTGCGATTATCTTGCAGCCCCCCAGCAGCAACAAGTATGTCAGACTCAACAAATCCAACAGAGTCCCGTGGATGACTGTGCTTCAGGGGAAGTGAGAACCCCAGGCAGAGAGTGTGTTTATGGAGACATTAAGGGTAGAACCTGGAAGCTGGGTGACCATCCTCAGCTCCATAAGCTCCACCCAGAAGAGCAGAATAACTCCTGGACCTTCCAACAGGCATAGAAGCAGCAGAGAGCTGGACGGAAGGGGACCTTGGAGAGGAAGGAAGAGGGTGCTGGTAGATGCCTGAGTTGACACTTACATCAAGGACCAGAGGGCACCCCCATCCCCAAGCCATGGCACCACATAAGTCCCCAGGATTTAAGCAGCCTTACGGGGAGGTGAGGAAATTCTGAACTGATAGAGGAGTTTCCCCTAGCCCTGAGGAGTGATGGCTCAAAGTAGAGATAAACTTGAGTTATAGAAAGATGAGGCAAGTTTTATTAGTTGCACACCAAATTGGGGACTGCGGTTCGCGTCTGCAACACACGTTTTAAGATTTAAAAGCTCTTTGTTCAGGTGGCAGAACTCCGGGCTTGTTTACAGATTAGATGTTGCAGAAGGAGTGAGAGGCGGTCCTGAGTTAGGGAGCAGGGGACGTGGACTTTCATGCGCAGGTGCAGAGTGGGGATGGGGAGAAGACACGTGGCAGGGGGTGCTGCTTCTTGGTCCCAGGGAAGAGGGTGAGGAGGCAGGGGCCAATGAGTCAGCTTAACACACATTTTCTTGGACCTGGGCTCAGTAGCGAATTTTCATTTTAGAAGCAGGAGATGGTTCTGAGCCTGGGCAGCCAGGCCTCTTCCTGGGACCACGCTCCAGCTCAGCTCAGCATCTCCCACCTCACACCACTTTTCCACTTTTATAACCGTGTGCACGAAACTCGCTTACATTGGCACCTGCTGAATCAGCCGCTGATAAATAGCTTCTCGATGAAGAACTCTGATGGGTGTGCTCTGTGATAGGAGAACCTGAAATGAGTTGAGCTAAGCCTCATGGTGGGTGTCGAAGAAAGAGAAGAAACAAAAAAACAAAAGAAAGAAAGAAAGAAAGAGAGGAAGGAAGGAAGGAAGGAAGGAAGGAAGGAAGGAAGGAAGAAAGAAAGAAAGAAAGAAAGAAAGAAAGAAAGAAAGAAAGAAAGAAAGAGAGAAAGGAAGAAAGAAAGAAAAGAAAGAAAGAAAAGAAAGAAAGGAAGAAAAGAACCAAAGAACTTCCATGATTTTTTCAGCAAAGAAAGTCCCTGATCCACCTTTTCAAGAAATCCACAACTTTATTTTTAGGATAAATTCATTTAAAATGTATACTAAAGAGCTAAAGTCGTCTTCTTTTAATTTTCTTATACCTTTCACCCCCATCTTGAAAGCATCAGCAGGCATACACCAAACCGACGCAATGCCTTCCGCGACCCCCTTCAAATCAAGCAATAAACAAGGCATGACCGCCTCGCACCCGCCGTGTGCCTCCTGCAAAAGAAAGGCTGCTTCTGGCTGAAGGGTTCTAATAACTCTCTCTTCCGGAAATGATTCAGATATGGGCCCCCTTGAAAGTCCACCTTCTGTGATCACCTAGGGGGTATAGTCGGCCTAATGCATGCAATTATGAGAATGGTTCTTATTAACAATAAGCCCAGTAGCTTTCCATAGTAAACCTGATTCCTAGCAAGAAACTGGGAAACGTGTTCATGACTCTGGGTCTGCCAGGACCCTTACAGTTAGAAGGTGAAAAATGGATCTAAATCCTTGGATTTCCAGTGGTGATGCTTAGAACCTTTAAATTCTTCAGAATCTTCAGAGTTTGTCCTTCAGAGGAAAAGGAAGCCGCAAGTCTTCTTAAGATGATTTCATTTGGGAGAAAAACAGCCTATGTTGCTGAAATAGGTTTGAAAAGCATGTGACCAGGGCGGCCAAGGACGGACTGTAAAGCCCAAAGTCTTCCCTCGAAAGCAAAGATGTCAGTGTGGGGTTTTTGATGAACTTTGGCCTTGACTGGGGGCGGGGGGAGGGGGTCTTTATCTGAGTCATACGATACAGTGTTGAGGAAGCCAGTCCCATCCAGGTGGCCATGATGCCATCGAGGTTTCGTTCTTTGACTGCTTTGACTGCGGGTCATGGCTAGAGAGGGGTGGCTTTTCTTGTCAGCCCTAATTTGAGTTAACTAGTACGAGTGCTAGGCTGGGCTGTCCCAGTTGAAAGATGTAGCAGCTGTGGGGGGATGTTCATAGGAGCAGCCGCATCGCCTTTTCCTGTTCAGTCTCAGCGCAGCCTTTGGGGCAGGAACATTGGTGTTCTTGCTCTGCCATTTGCTATCTCTTTGACCTTGGCAACTTACTCTTTAAGCTTCAGCCTCTTCATCTGAAAAGTGCAGAGAATGGAGCCTACCTTATGAAGTTATTGTGAGAATGGAATCAGATACTTCACATCTAATGTGCAGCGTGATGCCTGGCCCAGAGCAGGATCTCACTGCATTATCTCCATTATCATGGTTATCCCAAGAGTGGATGGCTTATAGTGCAGGGACAGAGAAATGCTGGGGCTGCACGGAAGCCCTGTGAGACATTCCAGTGGGATGTGTGGCATGGAAGCACGGTGCAATCATTCAGGGATGAACTCCAAGTTCTCTCCTGCTGCGTTCAGGAAGGGCTGGGTCTCCTGCTTACTATGCCCAGTGGTCCTTGGAGCTTTACTGAAAGGGCATGAACAACATGGCTCCGTTAGGCAGCTTTTACATCTTCTGGGATTCTTCCTCCCACACTGGTCTTGGGAAGCTGAAGTTGGTTCAACTGTGTCCAATGCTATGAACTCCATGAAATTCAGCCCATTACAGAAGCCAAGATGCTTAGTGGATTTCCTGGGGGGGTGGGAATGGTACAAAATAACTTAACAGAGAATGGCTTGGAAGAAGGAAAAAAGGCATTTTGTTCCTTCTAGGAGAATGTTGAACACTCAGTCCAAACACCCCCGTAACTAATTTGTTTCTTTACACCAAGCAGACATCTTTTAAATTAAGTGGAATACAAATGAGTCTTGTTTTGTGCCATTAATTTCAATGGTTTTACACAATATTTGAGTCACTGGCTTTTCTTCTCCTTTGGAGGCAGACCAAATTAGGCTGAATCTACTTGCATTAAAAGCCATCCATGGGACCCAGCCAGCCCCATCTTACAGATGGAGCACCATATGTTTTGGCTCACCCCCCACCCCACCCCCATATGGAGCAATAACACGCAATCCAAGAATAGGATGCACCATTGCTCTACATCTGCATTTCTGGTTCACCTCTAACCTACATGCACTTTCCATTCGGGACAGAGGTAGGCAAGTGCATCTGGAAAAGATTCAGAAAGATGTGGAGAGTCTGAAGGGATGATTTTTGATTTCTTCGGTCCCTTCTAGACTCAAGACCTCAAATGCAATCAGCTCCGAGAGCTTACTGCATCCATAATACGGCACTTGGAAGTATTCCATTTTCACTTTTCCAGGAATATGTTAGGCCTTTTAACTTGAAAGCATAACATTGGCTTTTTGTTAAGGCCAGGAGGCTCTAGAAATAATAGATTTAGTGTTTTGGCCCAATCAAAAGCATTTGATCTTAATTTGCTGCTTCTTGAGGGGAATCTCAGACTGGAAAAACAAAGAACTGTGGCTCAGAAGAGACTGATAAGCAAGGCATCTGAATCATATCTACAACTAGAATAAGCTGACTGTTTGAAGAGACTTGATGGGAGGAATAGACCAAAGGGAGATAAGAGGAGAAACACCCATCTTCCCGTTTATTCAAGGTGGAGTGCTTGAAAGAATATGGAACAGGGACGTCTGCTCTTTTCCCTGCTGTTGACCTTGAGCGAGTGCTAGGACAATGTTCCTCACCTGTGCAGTAAGGGGTCAGGTAGAACCGGTAAATGGATTTCATCTTTCGTGCCATCGTGCGCTGACGGGTGCCGGCTGAGGCTGGGATTTGTGGGAGGCGTGGTGAGATGAATTCTGTGTTTGCCATGAGCCCAGGATCCGAGAGGGAGCATGCTGATCGCTTACCTGGTTCTGCTCCAGATGTCTCCAAGGTCCCTTCCAGCAATAACATTTTGTAACTATGATTCAGTTTGTTCAACAGTTGACCTTTAAAGCCTGGGCACCATTTGGAAACCGCTTAGTGACTGAAGAAGGGCACTTCAGCATCCAAATCATTCTCTAACACCAGGAGTGCCTCTGTGCAAACTCCTGTTTCCATCCGCCTGTTGCCGTGCCGTTTTACTTCCTAGCTAGGGAACCGTTCTAGCCACAGACCATTTGATGTCATGGAAACACAGATGCAGCTAATCTGGAATTCTGATGTTAATAAGATTGTGAGCCAGAAGCAAGAGGCAGATAGTGGAATTTCATCTTGTTTCAGATTGCTAAAGTATGGCCTGCATCTTCTTACAGTTCTTTAAGTTTCAATCAGCCATAATCATGGCTCTTGAGATACCAGATGTCTGTTTTCTGGGTCCTTAGGGACAGAGTTCTACAAATCTAGGTCTCTGACATTGCCTGAACCTATAGGATGGGCTTTCAAGCAACCTGCCTGAACCGTTACCTGTAACAGCATATTGAAACAGCGTATCTCTCTTCTAGCTGAGATGCCAAAGGCCAAGAGCAAAACAAAAGCAGTCAAGCACACACCCTCAATTCCAAAGCCAGGAGCTAGACATCTATGCATGGCTTACAAAGGGGGTGACCTCGAACCAGTGTCCTGACCCCTCAGTCCATCATCCATCTCAAGGGTATAAAATAATTGAAACTAGAAATTGGAAAGTGAGGATATTTTGGGGGAGAATTGTTGGTATGCAGTGTAATCCACCCATACCCCAATCCACATCCTGTAGGGGCGAGGAGCCATCTGGAGGACCACCTAGAAAGCTGTTCTTCCCTGGAATTGGAGGACTCAGTGCTCTGTGTCCTGACATATGTCTGAGTTAGAAATTAAGGCACCAGGGCCAGCAGAACCAGGGCTGCTGAGTGGCAGTGTTGTGAACTTCCCATGAGTTAAATGGATGTGAGATATGACCTAGAGATTCCTGGAAAGAGACTTTGACCAAGAGATGCAATTGGAAGGGTGATGGACCAGATGCCTGATAATCCTTGAGTGCTCACATTTCACTACTGTATACCAAAATGGTGTTTGAAAACTCTGTGTGTGTGTGGTGGGGGGGCATTGTGTTAGTCAGGAGAGACTAGATTTGTGTTTTGAAACAATCTCCAGTTCTCAGTGGCTGAGCACAATAAAGGTTAATTTTGCACACAACTTACTCAGGGAAGGTTGCTATGGAATTCTAGTCCTCATTCAGGGACCCAGATTGATGGAGGTTCCATCATTCTGGAGTTGTTTCATCTGGATCCTGCAGTCTCTTTGTGCACCTCGTAGGGAAATAGACAGCCAGATGGTCATGTACTGGTTCCTCTGTTTTATTCCAGAAGTTCTATGCCACTTCTGCCTACAGTCAACTGGCCAGATCTACTTACAGTCAGGTCCCGTCTAACTGAGAATGGGTGGGGAAGTGTGGTGAGCAGATGGAATGCTTGTTGGCCATTTCTGCCTTTGCCACAGTCTTTTTGAGGTGAGCTTCAGTGCACAGTGATCTGGCTGTCCTCTTGTATCCTTTTCTTTCTCGGGCAGAAGAAAAAGTGCAGCCCAGTTCAGTGACTTACGGGGCTGCCATTGACTTCCTCCTCAACTCCTCTTCTCTGTCCAGTTTGACTCCCAATAGAGGGTGTCAGGAGACGTCCATCGTCCTGGAAAAAGATCAGGAGAAAGCTGAGCTCCACCTGAACAGTCTATGCCGTTGACAGCAATCCTGAGAGACTCTGTAGTATTTCCCGAAAGACTGGACTGGAGACTAGCAGACTTTCAGAGGCCATCACAGACCTTCTGAAGAGGCACCTTGGAAATTGCAGTGGACTTCAACTTACTTGCTGGGATACCTCCGTGTATCAGCTTGAAAGTTAATAACGTCAAGTTGAAAGCGGGCAAACCCCAGAAAACTAGGGATCAGTTGAAGCTGGTAGGGGAGACACGGACAGCCAGCATCAGGACCATCTGGGGGCAGAACACCACTGCAGAGGGGGAGACAAACCTGTATGGAAATGTTATGAAACAAGGACACCTCACCTGGCTGCCCCTGGAGTGGGAGAAATTTGTTCCTGGCAAGTTTCTGGAGATGCATGGCAGGAAGAGAGGATGGGAAGTAATAGAATCTGGGTGAGAAGTGAGATTTTAAAATTATTTATCTTTCCCTGCCACTGGACAAGGAATTCTTGACAGCAGAATGATCTCAAGCAGAATAAAACGAACAGAGAAAAATGTAACCTGAATGGAGAAAAAAAAATCTTTCTAATACTGACGCACACGAGCCTGTTCAGTGGAGAAGAGGTAATTGAAATAAAGAAATTTACTCCATAATAGACAGAGGTGCACCCACATAACCTGTGGTGGGACGAAGAAACCCATAATTGTGATGAAATGATATCTCTTTAATGTTTTACTGGACAAACCTCCTGACCCTTTTAAAATAAATGTCATCGGCACCCCATTCAAATAGCCCTTTTAGAGTTGGCTAAATTATAAGATTTGTCTTCCTCTTATTTGAGGAGAAGCATGACCCCCCTCCTCCCATACAGACCGCAAGGCACTTCTCAGAGACGATCTCAGGCTGTCCCTTGTCACAGCAGAAAGCCTGAGATTTCAATGCACTCAGCGGTGGAGATGTGGTTGTCAATCTGCTTCTACTTGTGAGAATTCACTTCACCCTCTTCTTCCATGCAGCTTTTCAGTAAAGACAAAGCCTTGTTTTAAACTCTGAGTCTCTTTTCTTATTTCCACAGCAAAAATCAGTCCATATAAGGGAGCAAATATGAAAAGAGACTTCATCAAGTAGCAGGGATGTGTCTCTCCCAGGATCTGTTCATGGCTCCCCATACCAGATTGGGGTTGGGAGAAGCATTTTCAATATTCTGTATTATTCAGATGGCTCCTCTGATCTGAGCTTCCATTTTCCTCTAAGGCTTGAGTACATTTCCCTCCAATGGTGGCTGGAGGTGGATTGTCTAAGGGGTGAGGTCGAGGAAACTCCAATTGCTGTGCAGAGAGGGAGGCAGAGATTCAAGGAAGGAATTCTCCACCCAGGTTAAAGCACAGCTCTGCCACTTACTAGCCCTCTGACAAGCTCTGAGCCTTGGTTCCCTTCTCCGTAAAAACAGGGATGGATAATCCTGACCTTAGCGAGCTGATGGAGGAGGGGGACAGTCTAGGCAAAGGACCCAGCGCTGTCCAGTGTGGGGGCTGACACGTGCCAGACACTCAGTAAATGGACCACTCTAAGACTACTTGACGCAGGGACACCAAGTCATCTGGGAAAACGTGCCTCTTCTGGAATGCAATGGGGAGGCAATTGAGGGGTGCTGACACTAAATTAGGGGTGCTGACTGGTATGCAACACCCACATCTGTCTGCTCCATGACTGTGACCGTTCCTGCAGCTCTCCCATAGAGGGAGGCAGAGAAACCTGCCTACTTTGTTCCGGTATGGAAACCGAGGCCAGGGGAACCCATCTGGTGAGTAGCCAGAGAGAAGCGCTTTTGGGAAACTGGGATCACTCATTCATTCATTCATTCATTCATTCATTCAACAGGCATTCTTTCATTATTGGGCACCTACTCTTTGCCGGGGCTCCCAATCACTGCAAAGACAGGCAAGGAGGTGGGCTGAGCTGGGATGGGGGAGCTGAGAACTCACTGTGCACTAGTCCTTGCCCGCTTGGCCTGGGAGAGCGCCTGGAGAAGAAGGCAGTGAGTCGCCTGCATCCATCACCTGCCCTCTGGGGCTGAAAGACTCAAGGTGTCTCATCAGGTTCAATCCCAAGGGCGTCTGAGCCGGGAGGTCTCCTCTTCTCAGTTTACTGTTGAGGAAACAGACGGGGGATGAATTGGCTGGACCCACCCCGCGCTGCGGGCAGTTGCTGTGGAAGAGGGGTTAGGGCTGGGTGGTCTGAAGTCCCCCAGTCTCACCAAAGCAGCAAAGGAGCATGGCTGGAGGCCACCTCTCTGCTGTAACCCAGCCTGGTATGAATTCCTAATTTCGAGGCAGGCTGTTGGAGCGAGAGTCCCGGCCAGGACAGCTGGTGACATCCGGCAGAGTCCACGGAAGAGCCCCAGGGCCATTCCCCCCCGTGTCTGTGGCCTTCTTGCTCGTCGCCTGTGCCTCTCTGTCCTCTGCTTCATTGCTCTACTTCGCAATGATATGCCCAGAAACCAATAAGGGACATCAGTTTTCTTTTCTTAAACTCATTTTAGGGCACAGCCAAGAATTTGGCTTCGCATTTCCAGCCTGGGCTCTGCCAGAAGGCGATTCCACGTTTTCTAGTGGTTTCATGCTTTGGCTGCCTACCCCATCTCTTCCCCAGACACCAGGCCAGGTGGCCCAGCATGTGCAGGGGAAATGTTGAGTCCCAGCTTCGCCGCCAAGTTCAAAAGGCAGCGGCTATGTCTACAGGGCCCGAGGCTGGGCAGCCAGCGCCTGTCACTGTCACTGCTCTAATGAGCATTTCCACCCGGTGGACCTGGGAGTGACAGCTGGGGTGGGGAGGGGCTGGCGGCCGGGACTGGTGCAGGAACAGCACTCACCATCAAGGCTAACGCAGCCCCCGAGGCACTGAAGGATGCTGGTCAAGGTGAAGCTTAGGGGCTTCCTGAACCCCTTGGGAACCTGAGGACTTGGGTTTGAATCCCAATTCCACCACTTCCTAGCTTTCTGACCTTGGGCAAGTTAACCAACCTCTTTGTCTCAGTTTCCTGATCTGTGAAGTGGGAATAATAATAGCCTTCACGGGAAAGGGGTGGCTGTGAGAGTCAGATGACCTGGTCCATGTAAAGCATTTAGCCATCCCTGTTGCTCTTCAGGAGGCCTTGGTGTTCTTTCCATTATTTGGGACTCCTCCCAACTTTTTCCAAGTCCCTGGGGGACGGGGTTCGGGTGCCAGTGGGTTTAAAAGCCTCCCAGTGATTCCAATATGTAGCTGAGCTGGACGAGGTCTTTGGGGTGGAGCCGGGGATGGGCTTGCCATGTGAGGCAAAAGTCATGAAGTTCTCTGAGGAGGTGGAAGGGGACTGGAAACACTCATCCAGCTGCTCAGCTAAAATGCTATCCATCTACCAGGGGCTGCAGGGGACAAAGTGTCACCATGCATGTCGATGCCTCCTGAGAGAGCCAGGAAAGCAGTCACATTGCAGCCTGTGGCCAGCACCCCAAGAAGAGACATTAACCATTACCCTGGAGGTGGCCGCTTCCACCCCTCAGGGCACAGGACACTGTAGTGGAACAGAGTCCCCAGTGAACATTCTAGAAGGGCGAGCAGAGAATAAACAAGGGAGTGAATAGGTCAGTGTTTCCTAATCTTGGCTGTGCCCTAGAATGAGTTTAAGAAAAAAAACCTGATGTCCCTTATTGGTTTCTGGGCATATCGATTAAACTTGTCCCAGGGTGGTCTGAGCACTGGGATCTTTCATGAATTTTCTCAGGGCTGAGAATTACAAAATAAGTGAGCTAACTCAGATCACATACAAAGAGCACCTAGCTGGACAATGTGATGTGTAGAGTGACTGGCGGAGGGAGACCATGGACCGAATCACCAGGAGGTGACATTCAATTTAAGACTTGAAAGTTGAGGAGGAAGCAGCTTGCAGGGAGCCAGAGAAGAAGCTTTCCAGGCAGAGGGGTCAGCCTGTGCAAAGGTCCTGAGGCTGGAATGAATCTAGAAAGTTCTAGGACAAGCAAAAAGGCCTGTGTGGCTGGAACGTAGTGAAGCCAGAGGGGAGGAGGGTTCAAAACCTTGGAAGCCATGGTAAGATGCTTCCAACATTCTTCCAGGGGTGAAGGAAAGCTGCTGACAGGTTTAAGCAGGACAATTCGATGAGCAGAATTCTGACACTCACAGCTGCATTTCATTTGCTCCCACTTCCGCCTGCAGGGCTTCTCTTTCCCCCATCCTTTATTTGCATTTTCACAGGAAGTCCAGGACGGAGGTAGGGAGGTGTTTTCCCCATCTTATAGCTGAGAAAGCACTGGTGACAAGTGTCTTGTCCGTGCCCCCCGGCTCTCGAGCGGCCGGCTTCTGCATCATCGGGTCCCCATCCCAGAGCTCTGGCCGAGAGGTACCCATGGGCAGGAGAGTCGGCCACCGCTGTTACTGCACTGTGTTGCACGCGCTCCAACCCTGGCCGTTGGAAAAGCACAATCTTGGCTTTCCTTGAGCAAAACAGCTCCTCCCAGAGTGCTCTTCTTCACAAAAGCCAACTTCCATTAGGTGCTGAGCCGGCCATCCCTTCCCAGACTCCGTACAGAAGCTTCGCCGTGACAACCTCCTTCTAGAAAATGAAGGCGCTTTGGACTAAATCGAAGGGGTGTTTTGCGGAGCCAGCCCCACCCTGACTCACCTCAGTGCTCGGCCCTGGGGTCTGCACTCCTTGTGGGGCTGGGCCTGCCCTGCTGGCGTCCATGTGGGCCAGTCTCCCCACCGCCTGGCTGTCAGCTCCTCATAGTCTGTTACTTCTCCAAGGACCGGCTGCTGACCACTGGGGCCAGGCCCGTTTTAGAGAAGCCTCCTTACTATGTGAACATGTTGTCACGGCTGGAGCATTTGCGGTTTCTTGATATAGTTCTTGGAACCCCTTGGGAACCCCACTTCCCACCCCAGGTTCTAAGGGGAGGTGGGATGGCTGAGGAAGTGGTGGGGCCTTCAGTGTCTTGCTGGGCGGTTCTGTTGGGCTTTGGCTACAGACAGCTGGGGTGATTCTAGACACGCTGAGTGACCTGGAGAGCTCCATGCACTGTATGTGGAAACTGGCCCCACCCTCTGGACCACTAAGGATGGAAATAAAACTCCTAGCCTCATCTTGAAACCCGAAGTTGACAAAAACATTGCTTCTGGACAGTAACCATGGAAACCTCCCAATGCTGTGAATGGTCCACCACCAAAACAGCCCCCTGTTCTACGGCATAGAGTCCCCCACTTCCTCCTTCCCTCTTGTCACCTCACTACATTGCCCCAGGGCAGGGCTCAGGTCCCCAAGAAGAGCTGCAACTTGACTCTTCAGGCTCACCCTGCTCCTGGCAGGTGCCAAAGGAAAGAACCCTGGAGAGGGGAAACAAAAGGACAAGGATGAAGACGGGACATGATGATGACAGCCAGCAGTGCTGCTGAGAGACAGGCGGGCTAGGGCAGGCTGTCAGTGTCATTGGGATGCCATTAAGGGCGTTCAGGAGACAGCACGCGTGTCTGGAGTCCCATCTGACTGGCATCATTCATTCCCGTTCCTGTTCTGTTCAGTCTGGAAGGGAAGCCTTAATTAGGCATGAAGAGATTTATCAAACAGCAGCCCCTTGGAGCCGGTAGTCTCTTTGCCATCTGGACGGATGGTTTCCACCCGTGACAACAGCAGCAGGAATGATTTATAAGGTCCCACAGCTCCACCCCCTGGGCCCCGTAAAACCTGAATGGCTTTTGTCCTCTCCAAAAAGGAGTGAGATTTTGCCTGTGTTGATGGGCACACAAGTGGGGGTTCGCACTGGGGTTCCTCTGACTCTGTGAAGATGATGCCCAGACCTGTGGCAGCCAGGGCAGTGCTTAGGGTCAGCTTTCAGTTTACAGTGACCCAGCCACAAGGATAAGCAAAAAAGCCCTGGAGTGGGGACAAGAAAACCTGGATGCAAATTCTGGCTTCATGTTGGGTTTCTTTTCTTTTCTTTTTTTCCTTTTTGCCTCAATTTTATGACCTATATATTGCAGATAATGATTCTCTGTCTTCCCAACTCACCTGAGTTTTTGAAAGCTCTTGTGACATTACAGATGCAAAATGACTTCCTTCATTATACAACCCTCAACAGGCATTAAGGATTTAATCCCAACAAACATTTATTGAGCAACTGCTGTGTGCTATGCACCACCCCTGGTGCTGTGATGGACACAGATGAATAAAACACGGTCCCTGCCCTTGGCGAGCTTACAATCTAAGGACGGTCATAGGACAAGTGCACAATTACTATAATACAAGGCAGAATATGGTAAGTGCCGTGAGAAAGGTACAAATAAAGTGCTACGGTGGTTCCGCGGAGGGAGAGAGCCCAGTGGTTGGTCAGTCAGGGAGGGCTTCATGAAAGATGTGGTTTCTGTGTGGGCCTCAAAGGAAACAGAAGAGAGCATCCCAGGAGACGAGAACAGCAAGACCAAAGGCACGGAGACAGGAAAACCAGGCACCCCTTCCAGCAATGACGATGACTCGATGGACCAGTGCAGGGTGTAAAGGAAGAATGGGGCCTTAATGGACAGTCTGTAGTAACAGATGAAGACCTGCACAGTATTTTAAACGTTTGTGAATAGCTGGAGATAAAAAAAATCTCTATGAATGTGCAGGATGGACTGGAGACTATGCAAGCTTGCCCAGAGGCAATCCGGGAGAGAAGACTGCTCCTGAAATTGCCCGAGTGACCGGAAGGCAAGGGTAGTTAGTGCTCATGGGATGGAGTAGCAAGGAAATTCGTGCAGGAGGGACGAAGGTGACTTTAGGGTCTCAGAATGGGGAGGTTGAGAGGATCGCGGGTCTTCTAGCAGGAAAAGGAGGGATTGTGGAGGAAGGGGAGGCAGAGATAATACGCTTGGCTTCACAGGTGTTGAGTGCTGCCGGGGAGCAGACAGGGTGAATGACCAAGGAGCAGCGCGCCATCCCAGCCTGGGATGCGGGGGAGGGGCTGGGCTGCAGGAAGAAGAGGGTGGAGCCAAAGGAAGGTGGGCGGTGGCTGACGGAGCACGTAGGGATGAAAGAGGGCCAGGAGAGGGGGCCAAGGTGGGGAGGGTCTAAAAGTGGGGCTAGGAGGAGAGAGGGAACTCATGGTGGGATCTACCTCGGCTAGTTTTTAGATTAATGTAAGGGTGTCAATAAATAAATCATAAATATATAAATAAATAAATATATAAATAAACAATGAAAAGGTATTGAGAAGGGATGAGAAAAACCTTGCGAGTGTGGCCTCCTGGGCACCGAGGGGACAGGGAGTGTCCGGGAGGAGTCTGTGTAGAGCCAAGTGGTGCAGAGAGCTTGGTGATGACAAGGGGGCTTTCGATGTGACGGCTGAGTCGCTGGTCCCAGGAGCTTGGAGGTTGAGCAGAGGGGCAGGGCCAGCACTAGGGAGCCCCTCCCAGGCCTGACGGGGAAAGGACGAGGCCGCAGGAGCCAGGACGGGTGGAGGGAGTGCCTGTTGGTGGAAAGAGAGGACAGAGGCGGCAGAGGGGTGGTTGAGGACTGGTGAGAGGCTGGATGCTCTTTCCGCAGAAATGGGAGGAAGTGAAGGGAGCAGGGCACGATCAGGAGATTTCAGATGGCTCCAGCTCTTCAGTGAAGGAGGAGGCTGACAGCGGGGGTCATTTGCAGGCTTGAAGCCAATGGAGAGAGTCTGAGGGGCTTCAGGATGGGCCACTGATGGTCAACAGGAGGCTGACTGTCATTACAAGGCAGTGAGTGGGTCAGGGTCCTGGGGACCAGGTACAGGCTGGGACCCCTCGGGGCCGCCCCAGGCTAGCTGGGCTGCACCAGCGCTGGCAGTGGAACCTTGGTCCAATTGAGCTCGACTAGGAGGAAAGGTCAGGCTGCCTCCTGCCTGTGCATGCCCAGAGGGAGAAAGGCGAAGAGTGAGGGGAAACTGAGGCCCTGGGGCTCCCGCCATCACTCGGTCAAAGTGTTTTGGCAGCACAGGGCCTGCAGGCTGGGGATGGTGACGTGTGGATGGTCCTGGGTCTCCAGCCATTCCCTGGAGAGAACCCAGGGGCAGGCAGTCAGAGCTCTTTCCCCTTCAGCTCCATCAGTTTCAGGGTAAGGAAGCAAGATCAAGAAGACACAGAGAGAAAACCGTGTTTTCCAAAGACCTCTGGCTCGTTGACTCTCCTGCAGGAGGGGCACTGGTGGGTATGGGGAGGGCAGGGCCAACTCCAGGACCCAACACCGGGCTCTTCTCTGCACTCGCTGGAACCTTCTGGAACCCAAGGCCTTGGCTAATCCACGGAGGCCCCGCTGGCAGTTCTGCCTGTTCCTCAGGGCACTGCAAGCTTCAGAAATTAAATGTCTTCCAGGGCCTTGGAGAGCCTCACAGTGAAAGGCCCTGGAGAAGTGTAAAATATGATACTAATTATTTCCACTTCTCGTGAGAAGTCTGAACTCTTCTGTTCCCACAGAGGCTGTTAGGGCTGGGTTTTTTTTTTTTTTAATATTCATTTTATAATGCAAATCTCAAATCTCAGTCTTCAAGCTTCAACAAGAAGAACAACAAGGGAAGAAACACAGAGACGTGTAGTTGTGATAGGGTTTGGATCTGGAGCGGCCGCATGTGGGGTTAATGGTTCTGAGCATCCTTCCACCGCTGCCACTGGGCTTCCCATCCGGCATCAATTTAGAGCAAATATCCTACTCTGAATTTGCCACCAATTATGTCCGGTTTCATATGCTTGGGAGCAGTTCTTGATTACTTTTCTTAACTCCCTTCACCTTCAAGATAATGGTTTTTTACTTATCTTTCAAATATACTTTAAAACACTGTTATTTTATCAGGCGAGGGAATAAATCCAACACGTCAGGCTGGCTAATGCTTGTCTATATGTGACCCGTGATTCCAGCCCCTAAATTACTGGCATCGAGCCCAGGTTTCCCTGGGGAGATTATGTCCAGTATTTGGATACTGCATTTGGCTTTGGGTTAAAAAAAAAAAAAGTCTTAACTCTGAATCTTAATGTTGGTGGGGGGAGGATTTTGCCAAATTCTAAAATCCTTGCCTCTGTAGTGGGGATGGACATTGGAACCTCTCCCTGCATAGCTGAAAACCTCAGTGTTGGAGCTCAGTGCCAGCTGGTGTGACCATCCGGACAGGAAAGTGACAAGAAAGTGACAATGATGCAGCAGTCTGGGCACAGAGGCCCCACGGAGTGCACGATGCAGAGAAACGGAGCTACACGCTTACAATTCTTCCAGGCCTTACACTCGGGGCTCTGGAGGCACCCCGAAAGGCAATCATATATATTTTAAAAAGGATGACATTTATCTTGGAAGTGCCCTTTCAAGCTTTTGTGGTGGCTTCCCTGGTGGCAGCAGGGAAGAGTACAGTCCCTCATGTGACATCCTTACAGGGCAGGAAGGAGGCTCACCCTGAGCATGAGAGCCCAGGGTCCCTTCCTCCCTGACGGGCTCAAGTCATTTGAAAGGACCACCACCACATTGTGGACACTCTGTTGCCTTATTCTGGGCTGGAGCGCCAACCCTTAGGAGGAAGCTGTGATTTTTCAAAGACACGATTTGGAACACCGCAGCCCTTTTGTGTCATCTGCCCGCTCCATCCCAGGTTCTTGGGGGTTCCTGCAAAGCCAGAATGTGACCTGTCCATCGTGTCTTCTCCAGCCTTCTCTCCAGAGCTGCAGAGGCTTGTCTGGGACAGGTGGGTCAACCATGGTTCATCCCAACGGCAGTTAAACTCTAAGTTCATGGAACAAGGTCCTCAGCTCCGACGTGGCCTCGGCTCCTTGCTGACCTCGTGCTCCTTTGCTGGGCCGAACACTCCAACCTCCCTCTTCCCTGGGAACAGCACCATTTTACACTTGGGTCAAGTGGTCCCCTCTGGGTCTCAGCTCACCCAAAATCCACATTTCTCAGAGGCTCGGGGCAGCGGCCAACAGGTGGCTCTCTGATCATCCATGAGCCCAAAGATGCCTCCAACCCGGGAGGCAGCGTGTCATCCAATGTCATGGGACTGGCTTCTTTTCATGTCGAGTCCTTCTGCCCCCAAAGATGGACTGAGTCTCAGTCTGATTCAGGTGGGTTCTCCACACCTTCTTCCTGTGGCTGATCTGCCTAATGCTAGATGAACACCACACAGTTATAAATACTCTGGTCAATATATATATGCAGGTATAGATATATATATTCTGGTCACTGTTTTACACTTGAACAAAGAAAACCACTAGCCTGCTTGTTCTAGAGTTTGTGCCACCCCAACTCCCATCTGCCTGTGGTGTAGCCGGCAGGGAATGTGAGCCACTGAGTCCCACGGGGCACCCATCTTACGTGGCCCCGTCGCACTGGCCGACAGTCAGTTTCAAAGCCCCCTGCTCGTGCAGGCTCTTCAGGGCCTTGAACTCCAAGGGCATGGTGTGGGGGCTGGCCTGGGAGGTGTAGCCGTACTTGAGGCTGTCATAATAGTGGTACTTGACAGGGTTCTGGTTCTGATCTAGCGGAAAGGGCCAGAAGCCGTAGAGGTAGATCTGGTTGCAGAAGCGCGTGGCCAGGGTATACATCAAGAGGCCAGTGGTGGGTCTTTTGATGTGAACTTTGTTGGTCAGCCAGTATCTGGGAAAGAAAAAAGTGAAAAAATGTAAGAAAGAAACAAAAAACACATGAGTTTGTGAAATCGAAAAAAAACCCCAAATCCACGATTTTGTGGATCATCCTTTCCAGGAAGAGGAACGTTTTTATCCTGTCCCACAGCCTGCCTCCTGCCACTCCAGGAATTGTAGAGACCAACCAAGGGACTGGTTCCCTGTTCACAGAGGACCGACAGCCACTGTTTGTTAAGTAACAGAACGGCTCCTATGCTGTGTGATTTCACGTACGTGACTTTTTGGAAACGAGGCAGGCCTGTGAGCAGGTACAGATGCAGAAATGAGGTTCAGATGAAGATGCCTGCCCAAGGTCACCTGGGTAGAAAGGACAGGGCCTTGACTTGAGTTCAGACCTGTTGACATCCAAAGCAGGGGTGGGCAAACTCTCTCCATAAAGGGCCAGGTGTCAACAATTGTTGGCTTGTTGGCCACACTCCTGGCCTCAGCCGTTGTAACACGAAAGAGCCACAGACGACACAGACGTGGGTGTGGCCCGGCTTGGTGCTTTGGCTCTGGTTTGCCGATCCTGATAAAGGGGCACCTCTTGCAGCGGGCCCACTGCCCATCGCCATGCCTGACTTTGGGAGGGGCTGACATCCTTGCCTCTTGGGCATCATCAGGTTTCCTTCCCATCTCTGCCCATAGGATGCCCCACCCTCTGTGGTAGGATGCCCATCTCTGACCGCATGTGGCTTCCCTGGAGAGCTGAGGGGGTCAGCGGATAGTCTGCCCTGTGAGGCTGAGTTCTGTGAAGGAATCTTTCAGGACTATGAAAGGAGGCACGGGGAGTGGAAAGGGCAGAGCCTTAGGCTGAGGGCTTCCTGTGTTGAGTGAGGTGCTGAGCTGCCTCACAGACGATCTCCGTTTACCTTAACCAAGAAAGCAGCGAGGAAAAAACCATGTCCATTTCACAGACTAAGCAACAGAGGTTTAGAGGGGGTTTCAGCAACAGTTCTGTCAACTGTGTGACTTTGACCAAGCCACTTCTCCCTGCTGGACCAAGTTTTTTACTTTGATGCAATGATGGGGCACAGACCAAGGGATTGCCAAGACATCCTCCAAGTTCCATCACCATGTAGAACTGTCCCCGGAAGCGGGAAAGCATCCATTCTGTTCACCATCACTTTTGTTTTCCATCATGGTTTTCCTCCTGCTTGGATTTAGAACTTACCAGGATGTGTGGTCCAATCTCTTGATTTCTAGTAAAACCTTCCACTTACCCTATGCCGAACCCCTTTAAATGCAATGCATACACCTTGGTGGAAAGGTGTAAGTCCTTACCCCAAACTCCTTTCTACTGTGTCTACACCAGACATTGCATTTTTCTGTACTCAAACACACCCGTGGGTCCCCATCCCACATGTTCCCATTTGCCATGGTGAGAACCATCCACTCCCCTTCTGAAGCATGGGCGGGAGCAGTTCCCCATGGCACCCCAGCACAACGATGTACGTGACTATGAAGTCACACATGTCAATCAGATTCATGCCAGAAAGTAAAAGGATGCCTAGCGGAACACTTACAAGCTGCTGAAAGTTAAAACTGTTTTACATTATTCACAGGGCTTTTAGCTCAAAGTCTGGGGGAGCAGATTTTCTAGAAGCCCAAGTATGCCCTTCCTTTTGCCAGAGGGTCCTTCTGCAGCTCCAAAAAAGGAACCCCCAAACGTTTCAGAGAGTCAACCTTAAATCCTTTATTTTTTGGAAGGTGGCGTTAGCCTTTGCATCAGACAAAGTTATAGATCCCTAATAACTCACATAATTTCAGTAAATCATACATTCGATATAATAAAACTTGTTGCCAGGATCCCTCCCACCCCAACCTGTCTATCAGGCCAGGGTGATCTCCTTGCTGACGGAGGCTGTCGTCCCGGATGGCCAGAATCAAGGTGAACGTGATTCTTCCAGGAACTGCGGGTGGCCCCCTTTCACAACTACTGCCGTTTCACAGGCCTGTCAGTTGAAGACCCCTTTCTTTGCACCTCCTCCTATTTCATCCTGTCTTGAGCTGAGAAACTTCCCTGCAGCTGAATTTTCCAACCCAGAATCAGATGGAGGGGACAAAGGCAGAGAACAGAACAATGGCTCCAGTAACCGCAAGCCCAATAAAAAAATAAGAGGAAAAAGAGTTGGTGGACATCCTGCAGACCATCATTATTTCTTCCTGCCATGGTCGAGAATTTTAATACTGGCTAATATGTAGGAGGCAAGGTGCTGGCTTGAGGGGGTGCTTGAGGCTGAGGCTGGGGCTAATTAGATAAGGAGCTAGCCCTTCCTTAGACCACCTCAGTACTCTACATGCTCAGTGGGGCTGAGCTGAGCTTCGGAGGGCTCGGGGTGGGGGGTGAGGTCAGGGAGAGTGCACGGAGAAGTATCCAGAAGAGTAGCAGCTAATCCTTGCCAAGTGCTTATCCACCTTGTCTTAACCACCTCTCATCACGGGGAGCTCACCCCTGCCTGAGCTAGTCCATTACACTCTCAGCTTTAACTCCGTGGTTCTTTACCTTAGGCTGCACACTGGAATCACCTGGAGCTTTAAGAGGACTGATCCTGGGTCTCACCTCCAGGTGTAGCCTGGACCCTGGGATTTTTAACCACTGCCTCCCCCCACCCCACCAGCAATAATTCAAATGGGTAGCCAAGGTTAAGAACTCTGCTCTAACTGATAGGTGGTTCTGCCAAAAAGAACCTGAGAATGCGACTTATTTAGAGAAAAGAAGGGGGGCGGGGGGAAGGAAGCATAAAGAATAGTCATAGAGTTTTAAGTAAGATTTAACTCATCTGTCCCAGTGGCCTGGCAGCGGATATAACTGAGTGAGCTGGGAGTTGGGACATGTGTGTAAGGAAAACTGACACCTGGCCTCAGTGTTGCCAAGGCAATAGGGAGTGGTGGGGACTGTGACATCTATAGGGGTAGCCAGTTTATTGTTGTCCTGTATGGTGGTGGGTGTCAAATTTTCTGATTTTTTTCAAAGGCATCAGAAATCTGGATTTTAATGCAAATTCTCCAGATTTTAAAATATTGACAACTAATTAAAAATTTTTTAAAAAATCATGTGCATCTCTATTGGGTGAGTCAACAGACTACATCTGTGGGTGATCCTGGATTGAACTTGTCCTCTTCTCTTAATTTACAGAGGAAGAAGCAGGAGTCCAGGGTGACTTGCCTGAGAAGAGGCAAACTTCTCATGCAGCTGGGTAGTTAGAGCTCGGATAAAATGCAGCCTTCCTGCTTCTATTCTTGGGCTTTTTTCACCCCATGGTGATTCTGGGGGCCTCGGGGCTGGGAATGAATTGGCCGCCATTGCTGTTGACATTATCCAGGGACACACGAGCCACCGGCAGAGTCTCCGCATGAGAGCATCTCACAGACTGTTCACTCCCTGAGCAAATTCAAGCCCTAACCCCGGCCACATGCCATATGAGGGATTTGCGGTTTGTTTATTTTCTGATAGCAAGGCTTTAGCTGGGTAAGGCTTTCAGAAATGAATTTCTTTTCAGGCTGTTGATGCTCTGCCCAGAGAGAGACAGGGAGGAATTGAATCAGCAGGGGACATCCAAGTAGCTCATAGGTGGGTCTGAAGTTACACAGACACGTGTGGTGCCCTCCCGGTGGTTATGCCTTTCCCCCACCTGTCCCCTTGGTGAACTCTCTTTCTTCCCCCCAGAACTAAGCACATGAATCACATCTTCCTGGAAATGTTCGCTTTGTTCCACCCTCTTCTTCTCAGCTCAAATTGAGTTAGTCATTCCCCCTATTATCATGAGCTTTGTGTTCACTGCTCCTATTATGCAAATCAACCCAGGCTGATAGTTCATTGCTATCTGGGCTGGGCTCCCACTGGAAAAGGTACTGTGATGTCCCCCAGAACGGGGTCCATGCCTTACAGTCCCCTTATACTGTAGGGGGTTCAAAGGCACCTCGCTCTGTGTGGTGCATCTCCCAGCACCCCTTGGAATTGAACCAGGCTCATGTGACCAGTTCCGGCCAATAGGCTGTGACAGGAAGGGTGTCCCTTCTGGGCCAACTGTTCCCCCAAGAGCTTTCTCTTCTCCTGCCTTGGGAACCCCAACGCCTCCTCTGAAGATGGTGTCAGCTTAAGATGGAAGAATCCTACATCCTTGAGTCACAGCTTGCAAGAGGGCCCCTGCCAACCTACATCCCACTTGGTGAGAATGAGAAATAAACTTCCGTGATGCCAAACCACAAGGGTTTTGGGGATTGTTATTGTAGCATAAACTAGAATTGATTATCCTGGCTTCCACGGCGCTCAGCAAATGTTTGGCTCGAATGGAATTGAGAAGTGGGAAGGAGTAGAAAAGGAGAGAGGAGGAGAAGCTGGCAGTGCAGTGCTTTGTGACTCTGGCCGGTTGGGACAGGAATAGAAACGCCCAGCCTCTTAGATCTACCGCCCAGACAGGCTCACTGGAAAGGTGTTAACAGCAAACAAGGTTCCGAGATGAATTGAGAGCTCAGTGGCAGGGAGGGACCCTCTCATTTCCGATTCTGCCTCTCTGGGTAAACAAGAACTCCTGAGCGGATGTCTGACGGGGACACGGGGGTGGCGTTTAATGAGCAGCTTGCAACAGAAGCTGACTGAGTTATGCAGGAACAAATCACTCTCCTGTTCCTTTATATCTCCTCAGTCGCCCTGGCCAATTTACAGACTGTGTGCGTGGCCGACTTGTAGACGATTTCTTTCCTTAGGAGAACAGCTGGGTGTTAAAACACAAACTAATTAATTTTGCCTTCCCAAATGAGGTTAGCTGGGTGCATCCGGGATGCTGTATTGACAATGCACCTTTAATATCCCCGTCTGGAGGTTTTAATTAGAAGGCAAAGTCATCTTAAAGAAAGCAGTAATTATTTTTCAAATTGGTTACCCCAATTGCCGAGACGATTAAGCGCCATATTTTACAAGCATGGATGGCAATAAATGAGGATTGCCAAAATTATCTCCAAAGCACGTTTGTCCCTCTCCCTGGACTCCTGTGCTCCATATGTGGCAAGCATAGTGGCTGCCACTGTTGGAGAAAGGGACCAGAAGGGCTTTCTCTGTGACACTAAAGGCACTTTGTGGGATAAAGTTCACATCGCCCATAAGGAACAGGAATGCCTCACAGGCGGCCAGTTGGTGATGCTCAGTGCAAAATGAACAGCAGAGCCAGGAGCAGGGCTCTCAGACTCCTGGTCTCTCATCATCTACATCACCAGCTGGAGCCCTAATCTGGGGGTCCCACAGCCCATTGCTGTCCTCTCCCTGGGAGCACTTAAGAGCTCTGGTGCCCTGGCGAGCACCTCAGGATGCAGCTTCCCAGTTTTGTGGTAGTGGAGAGCTGAGAGGAGCGGGGGATTGTTTCAGAATTTAGGGCTGGAGTGCAGATCTGGTCAAGCCCTGGGCATGCTCAAGGCCGATTCCTGGTCTCCAGGCCTCCAGGCTTACCCTAGCCAGTGCTCTTGCTCAAGTAAGCCAGGCTACCCTCAAGTATGACCATGCCACCAAAAACTCCCCAGTGACTCCTTGGGTCCACGACTAACATCCGGCAGCCTCAGTCCAATTGTGAAGTCCTTGAGATTTGGACTTGAAATCCCTCCCACCCCTGGCGTGCACAGCCACACTGCCACGAGGAACTTGTGCTATCTTCCAGGACACCACCACCTCCTACTTCTGGCTGGCGACTCCTTCTTATAGTCTCAGCTTCAATGCCACCCCCTGCAGGAAGCCCTCCCAGATCTCCCCGGATGTTGTTCTTTTCCTATCATAGCCCTGATCAGGCTACGCTAGAATGACTTGCTTACTTGTCTTTCTCCTCCCCTACAATTTAAACTTCTCTGAGCAAGTGGATTGACTTTCTGCTTCCACATAACCCCAGATGCGAGCATAGCTCACCCACAAAGTGGGTGCTTCGCGAATCCTTATTTAATGAAGCAGTGAGTGAAGATGAGCAAGTAGAGGCTAGTGGCTCCCTCTGGGGGCCCTGGCAGGAGAGGTAAAGGAGCCCAGACTTACGCTAAACCCTTCTAAGTGACCACCAGGTCTGCACGAGTGAAAGGCAGGCTGACAGCATCTTAGATAGTATGTTGCCAAAAGAAAGGAGGAAAAAAAAAACCATGATGCTGGTTACTTGAGGGGTTCCTCCTGCTACAAGGTGGGCCCTTCAGGGAGCCGAGAGACTGCCATTCACACACAGGTATCCGCTGTGTCCCTAGAGGCCCTGCAGGGACCCAGCAAGACCATTTCTCGGGGGTTTAAACCTGCTGGCTGGATTCTGGAATCTAATGCCAAACAGAAAAAAAAAAGTTATATTTAACCTCATTCATAATTAAAGGAATCCAATTTCGCACAACAATCAGATGCCGTTTCCCCGCAGATTGGCAGGGAGAACAGATACAGATAATACATCACACTGGCGAGGCTGTGGGAGAACAGGCATTTTCAATGATCATAGGTGGGAGTGTAAATTGGTACCTGCCTCTACAGCGGGCAATTTGGCAACCTCTACGGAAACTGACAACGCACATAGCACAGATCCGTCTCTCTTTTTAGCAAAGGCACATCTCAAAAGCAAGCCTACAGATACACGCACGTGTGCAGATGTCAGTCCAGGACGATCACGGCCACACTGACTGTACCAGCGGGAGACCGGAAAAGCCTGTGATGCCCACTGATGGCTTCTGCTCACATAAATTACGGCCCAGATACGGCAGAACGCTGGGCAGCTGTGAAGGAGAGTGAGGCGGTACGTGTCGATACGGAATAATTTTCAGAACTGAGCAAGGCGCAGTACTTCCAGCTTGCTCCCTTAGGTGTGAGAGTGGGCATTTCCGGAAGGACACGCACAGAAAACCAGTTTAACAGGCTGCCTCTGTGCAGGAGGGCTCACTTTTCGCTTTGAATCCTTTTATACTATTTGATTTTTCTTTTGACTATATGCATTGCTATTTTAAAAAAATATGGAGAGACAGTCCATGAAAAAGGACCAAACACCATCTGTGCCTTCACTCCCCAGGACCCCCCCTCCCTTTCTTGCTGTGACATAGTCATGGAACACACTTCCGCACCCTGTGTCCACTGGAGGAGGCTGGGGCTTGGCTCCTGTGTCCCTGGGGATACGCTCCGAGGACTGTGAGGGGCGGGTCTGGGAGGTGGCACCTCTCACCTGTGGTGGACTCCCCCCCTCCCTACGAGCTGCACCATGTTTCCTCTGACAGCCTCGACCTGCCCTCCGGCCTCAGGGTCTGTTCCCCGCTGCCCGGCAGCCCAGCCTCCTTTGCGGATCTGCTGCTCTGGCCCTGGCAGGGGACCCGCTGGATCAGTGCCGTCCAAGGACCTACGCCCAGCACTCCTGATGCCTAATTAAGCACCGATTCACCAGCTTCCTCTGCACCAGGCCTGTGGGCGGAGCGGCTTTCCTGCCCTCTCAGTGGGCCTTCTCCATCGCTGTAATTGAATTGGAGCCATTCACTACCAGCTGCTCACCAGATCTTCCTGCTTCCTGCAGCCACCTTCAACTGCCTGGATGTCATTTCCCTCCATTGCTCACGTCCCTTGCCAATAGCCCACCAGGCACTGTGCCACTCTGCAGGCCGGCAGAGCCAGAAGCCCCTGGAAACCCAAGCTGGGACAGGAGTGGTGACAGTGGAAGGGCAGGCCTTCTGCTCAGGGTCTCAGCACCACGCTGCCCACTTCCCTGCGCTGTCCAGGTCCTGTAACTGCCTCAGATGGACAAGAACCTTGAGAGTACACAGGGGGGAGAGACTCTCCCAGCACAGGTGTGTGGACTCAAAGGCTCTCTGCGTGGGAAGGGTGGCTCTCTAGGACAGTAACTGTTGTAGGCTGAACTGTGTCCCCTTAAAAGTCACATGTTTAAGTCATAACTTCCGGTACTTAGAATGTGACCTTTGAAGATTAGGGTCTTTACAGAGGTCGTTAAGTTAAAATGGGATCATGAGAGTGGGTCCTAATCCAACATAACTGACGTCCTTATAAACAGGGAAATTTGGAGACAGACAGGAACACAGGGAGAATGATGAATACGGCCATCTACAAGCTAAAGAGAGAAGCTGGGACCAATTCTCCCCTCGGAGCCCCCGGAAGGACGTCTGGCCTCCAGAACTGGAGGGGGACGCACGTCTGCCGTTTGGGCTGCCCAGCCTGTGTACTTCATCATGGCAGCCCTGGCAAACAGCACACGGACTGTCTGTGTAACACAGAGTCCCTCTCACTGCCCAGGAAGGGGCGTTCACTGCTGCCTGAGCATCTCCAAGAATGTGAATTTCGTCAGTTCCTAAGAGGCAACCACGCTCATCTCAGAGGACTTTTATCTGCTGGAATGTTCTTCCCAGTGTCCAGATGGAACCTGACTTGCTGGAGATCTTCTCCAACCCTAGTTCTATACCTGGAGCCTCGGAGGCCAAACCTGTGAGCCCTTCAGGGGCAGGAGCCTTGCTGTATTGACCATTGTGCCCCCCAGCAAAGGCCTGGAACCCTCTAGGTGCCTGTAAGGATTTGTTGAATGAAGAAAGACTGGTCTCATGCTCCTTGGAGACCTCTCCCAAATCCTTTCAACTTTTGAATTTCTCTGTCCCTGTGGCCCCTCTCCAGCCTGGTACTCCCAGGTGAATATGGTTCTCCAAGTGGGATTTGACCAACCATCACTGACCAACCTGACTCTTAAAGATGTTATCCATCCACTGCGGTGGTCTAAGATCACATGATCTTGGTGAGCAACCACATAGACACTGATGGCTTGTGCTGCTCACCCCTCTGTACCTGTAGAACCCAACTAGGATATAGAACAGAGAGTCTTGCATTTGTCTGTATTAAATTTCTTTCTCTGTGATTGGCTCATTGCTTCAGCCTGTCAAGAGAGATCTGGATTCAACTCTGAGGCCCCCAAATATTGGGAAGTCCCCCAACGTCACATCACCTGTGAATTTTCTAAGTAGACAAATAACGCCTTCACTTAAGTCATTGATAAAAATGGGGACAATTGGCAAGATAGGAGGCTGGTGGCATGTTTTTAAAGTGCTCCATGAAGGCAACATTAATCTATTTAATTAGTGACTTTTGGGCATCAGTGCTCAACAGATGGTGGTCAGTCTGTATGTTAAGGATATGGGAAGTGGGGTGGCAGTGGGAAGAGGAGAGACCTTTGAAGTCTCTACATGTGGATTCTAATCCCCTTCCTCCTCATCTGAGTGATCTTGGGCAATTTTCTTAACATGTCTGAGCCTGTCTCCTTATGAATAAATTGGGGATGAAAATAGTATCTGTCTTATAAAGTTGTTCTGAGATGTGCTGACCCTTCAGCTTCTGCCTGGTGGGGAGGCTGCCCTGTGTTTGGGACAAATGCATTGTGCACGTGGAGCCTTGACCCGCTGCTACCCACCGAGTCTCCTAACGCCACTTCTGCAGTGCGGCAGCGCCTGGCCCACTGAGCTCATCGGGTCCCCAAATCCAGAACCGGGTGGGTGTGAATTTCTGCTGGATCTGGCGCATTGCATTAAAGTGAGAGATGATGCGGTTCATAGTTGTCACACTTACTGGCTCAGTGACCTCATACAAATCACCCAGCTTGTCTGAGCATCAAGTTCCTCATTTGTAAAATGAAGACACCGAGGTGCCTCAAATTTGATTTCCACTTGACATTCCCATCAGCAACACAAGTATTCCAATTTCCCCACACTTGTTATTTTCCACTTTTTTGGTAACAGCCCTTCTAGTGGGTGTGAAGTGGTAACTCACTGTGGTTTTGATTTACATTTCCCTAGTGATTAGTGATGTTGAACAACTTTTCATGTGCTTATTGGCCACTTGTATATCTTCTTTGAAGATATCGCCTTTGCCCATTTTTGAATTGGGTTGTTTGATTTTTTTGTTGTTGGGTTTTAGGAGTTCTCTACATATTCTGGATATTAATCCCTTATCAGACAGACGATTTCAAATATTTTCTCCTATTCTATGGGTGTTTTTTTAAAACCCTCTTGATATATTGTCTTTTTGGTACCCAAAGAGTTTTAATTTAATGAAGCCCATCTTACCTATTTTGTTTTTGTTGTTGTTGCTTAAGAAACCATTGCCAAATCCAAGGTCATAAAGATATCCCCCTATGTTTTCCTCTAAGAGTGAATTTCTTCTAAGCGAACTGCACATTTTAAAATGGTTAAAATGGGGTACTATCAGAAACACAAAATAACAAATGTTGACTAGGATGTGGAGAAACTGAATAACAAGCGTTGGTATGAATGTGGAGAAACTGGAACACTTGTGTACTGTTGGTGGATTGTAAAACGGTGCTGCCACTATGGAAAACAGTATGGAGGTTCTTTAAAAACTAAATCGAACCACCATGTGATCCAACAATTCCATTTCTGAGTGTCTATCCAAAAGAATTAGAAGCAGGATCTCAAAGAGATATTTGCCCACCCATGTTCATAGCAGCACTATTCACAACTGTCAAGAGGTGAAAGCAACCCAAATGTCCACTGACGGATGAACAGACAAATGCAACATGGCATATACATACAATAGAATATTACTCAGCCTTCAAAAGGGAGGAAATTCTGACACAGGCTGCATCTTGGGTAAACCTTGAAGACTTTACATTAAGTGAAATAAGCCAGTCACAAAAGGGCAAATATTCTATTACTTCACTAATATGAGGTATCTAAAGCAGCCAAATCCATAGAAACAGAAGTAGAAAGGTGGCTACCAGGGGCTGGATATATGGGGAAAGGGAACTTGTTGTGTTTAATGGGTACAGAGTTTTGAATTTATAAGATGGAAAAGTTCTGGAGATCTGCTTCACAACAACGTGAATATACTTAACTCTACTAAACTGCACCATTAAACATGGTTAAAACAGTAAATGTTACATTGTGTATATTTAACCACAATAAAAAGCATTTATCCTGTCCCACCGCACAAATAGGCGGTTTACTGGACAATAGATTTTTAATAAGGAAACAAGATTATTCTGCCAACTACAGCTCATATTGGAACTCTGAGGTGAAGATCATCTGACAGGTGAAACTGACTTAGTGCATTGCTCTGTAGAATCCTTTATTAAACTGAGCCTAAATGTACTTTCCTCCCTGTGGTTTCATCCTCTGGTTCTAATTCTACCTCTTGAGTCTATAGGAAAGTCTAAACCCTTGGTTGGTGGCAGCTGCTATGATCGCAGTAGCCATGACTGACTGATTGTATGACAGACATGCAACCAGTGAGTCACAGCTGTGTGGGCACAGGATGCACATTCTGTTGTAGGTAGTGTTCCCCAGTGTATGTATGGCTCAGGAGACAAGCCACCTGTTCAAGGTTGTTACATCTCCAAGGGAGTAACGGAGCTGGGATGTGAACCCAGGTGTCCCTATGTCCAAAGCCCATGTTTTGGATGCGAGGCCAGACTGCCTCTTAGCCAGGTCCCTTCTCAGCCTTCTCCTCTACGACCCCTTGGTCTTTTCTCAGGGGCCTCTGTTCTACATCCCTTACCAGCCCACTCTTGCAGTAAATACCAAGTAAGTTCCTACCAGGAAAAAGGCGAGCCCTTCCTCCCGCTACAGACAGCACCCACCTTGTTGGTGATGCCCTACTGCACCCATACGCTCCGAGGCCCAGCGCCCCCACAGAGGGAGAAGGCCATTTGCAGAAACCCATCCCAAGGCCCCCGAAGCCCCCGTCCCCCCACCTCCTCCACTTGCTAAAAGAAGAAGCCCTCCTCATCTGTCTCTGCTGCAGTATTTCCTCCTGGGAGTCCCTGCAAAGGAAGATGCTGCAATTTCAGGATTAACAGCCTGTTTGTTTAAAGGGCTTATTACTGGCGCTTAATGCTATTTTGACAGGTGGAAGTGAGTCCATTATAGCTGGAAATAGCTCTGGCTGCATAGTTTCTTCCAGGTGGTTGCCCATTCCTCAGCCAGGGGACTTTTTCTCTCTTTATCAAAGGGCAGTTCTTCTTCTCCTGACCCCTCTGACCTCCAACCCATGTAAGGACTTTCCTCCTTCCAGGAGGAAACAATGTTAAAGGCTTGGAACATAAACCCATGAGATGGGGGTGGCTGCAGCAGAGCCGCTGTGTGAGAGGGTGAGGTGGATGCTGAAGGGAGATCTGACAGGTCAGCCTCAAGGATACAGGATGCAGCTCCTGTGAGCCCTGGTCCATCCAGGTGTCACTCTGCTCCATCAGCCATGAATGTGGCTGCCTCTCATTGAATGTCTCTCTGGATCTTTCTTGGGGGCAATGGATTTCTATATTGATACCCACCCTAATGAGACCAGTGCTGGTCACAGGCTTGGGTGCCTTGGTGGGGGTCACCTTTATGAGGACAGCAAGAGTCCTTTATGGGTGGCTCAGAGGGCTTCCCAGGTCACACTGAGTTAGGCTAAAGCCCCAGCGAAGAGCATCCTAATGTTGTCCCGCCAATGCAGGAATATACAGAGTTCTCTTATGTCACCAGAGCAGGACGATGAACTGCCATGAGGTGGACGCAGGGCCTGACCCCACACTAGGAGGTCGGGGGTGTGCTGGGGTATATTCATAACAGGCATCTCACACTTAACGTGCCCAAGAAAGAGCTCCCTCTCTCAACACGCCCAGACACGCATGGGCTTCTCCTGGACTCTCCCGTCACAGAAAACGGCACCACTGTCCACGCATCGGCTCCAGCTCTAATCCTGACAGTCACCTTGAGTTTCTCTCTTTCTCTCACCCCTGCAGGTCCTTAAGTAGAATCCATCAGCAAAGCCTGCTGCCTCTACTCCAAATTTTAAAGCAAATCTGACCACACTGTTGCATACCCACTCCCACCATCCTAGTCTAAGCCACAATTATTCCCAACCTGGACCTACTGCGCTAGCTTCCCAACAAAGATTCCCGCTTCCATTCCTGTCCCCTGATGGTTTACTATTTACACAGCAGCCGTTGGAGGATCCTTTTCCATACAGCTCTGTGGGCAGCCACTACCAACTGGTCAAACCTGGCGTGCCTACACCGTACACAAAAATCAACTGAAAATGGACTGAAGACTTCAGTGCAAGACCTGAAATTTTGTAGCTCCTAGAAGAAGACGAAAGGGAAAAGCTTCACGACATCGGTCTTGCCAATGATTCCATTGCTGTGAAACCAAGAGCACAGACAACAGAAATAAACAAATTGTACTATATCAAAGTAAAAAGCTCTCACAGCAAAGCAAACAATCAGCAGAGTGGAAAGGAAATCCATGGAATGGGAGAAAATATTTGTAAACCATATATCTGGTAAGGGCTTAATCTCCAAAATATATAAGGAACTCCTACAACTCAATAGTTTAAAAAACAAAAACAAAAACAAAAATCTAGTAACCCAACCTAAAAATGGGCTAAGAAGTTGAATAGACAATTCTCCAAAAAAGACATACAGATGGCCAACAGGTATACGAAAAGATACTCAACATCACTAATTTTCAGGAAAACGAAAATCAAAACCACAATGAGGTGATCACCTCACACCTCTCTGGAAGGCTGCTGTCAAAAAAAAAAAAACGAGAGACAGCAAATGTCGACACGGATGCAGAGTAATTGGAACCCTTTCGCACTGTATGTGGGATTGCAAAATGGTGCCTCTGATATTGAAAACAGTATGGAGGTTCCTCAAAACTTAAAAATAGAACTATTATATGATCCAACAATTGCACTTCTCAGTATTTATGCAAAATAATTGAGATCAGGATCTCAAGAGATTTGAGCACTCCTATGTTCACTGCAGCTCTGTTCACAATAGCCAAGATGTGGAATCAACCTAAATGTCCATCAAGAGCTGAGTGGATAAAGAAAATGTGTATACAGACACACTAGAACGCTACCCAGCCTTGGACAAAAAAGGAAATTCTGCAACATGTGACAACATGAATGAACCTTGAGGACATTATGCTAAGTGAAATAAGCCAGTCACAGAAAGACACATACTGCGTGAGTCCACGTAGATTAAGTATCTTAAGTTAATCAAATCCCCAGAGTAAAGAGTGGAATGTTGGTTGCCAGGGGGTTGAAGGAGGGAGAAATGGGGAATTGCTAATGAACAGACATCAAATTTTAGTCAAGCAAGGTGAATATGCTCTGGAAATCTACTATACAACGTTGTACCTGTAGTCAACAATAATGTATTGCACACTTAAAAATTTCCTAAGAGATCTCATGTCAATACAATGAAACAAACAAAAATCCTGGCGTGCCACGTGCAACCCATCTGCTGGTCCCGTCATTTCTCCAGGAAGGAAGGCTCAAAAGGTGAGGGGACTTGCAGAGGTCGGACAACCCGTGAGTGGGAGAGCTGGGGTGCAAACGCATCCGGGAAAGGAGCGCTGCCTCCCGAGCACCGCCCACCCAGCACCGCCCACCCCCAGTACCACCCCCCCCCCCCCCCCCCCCGGCACCGCCCGCACCCAGGGGCCGCTCACCCGCGGACGGCGTGCAGCAGGCGCAGAGACGGGTACGCGGTGCGCACGTTGACGCGGTGCTTCAGGATAAGCTCGTTCACCCACTCCACCCGCTCCTTGCCGCCCCGGGCCATGAAGGCGGGGATCCACAGGATGCTGCCGTTGAGGCTGTGCAGTCGCTGCAGCAGCTTCTCCCGCCACGTGGCGTTGACCAAGTCCTCGAAGGCCCGCTGGATGACGGAGGGGTTCATGGTCACCAGGTCTGTCTTGAGCCCCACATCGCGGGCGTACTCCTGCACCGGGGCCAGGTTGCACCTGCCGGAGAAAAAGGCGGCGTGACCTTTTGGGGAAAGCTGAGACATTGCTGCTTGTATTTAACTTTCTCCATCCTTGGTCTCTCCTGACTTCCTCCTCATCCCCAAAGACCCAGGGAATCTCCCTGCCCTCGCCGGCCCATGCCATCACATTCCATCTACTCCTCGTAGGATCCCAGCCAGGTGGAAAGAACCCAGAGGAGGGGTCCTGGTGGGGCAGACCCGCCAGTGCTGCTACCTGGCATCAAATGAGGGTCTGGACACAGTGGAACCATATGACTTTGTCCTAAAAGACCACACAAGTCTACCCCACAGACAGATCTGTGAGAGCCATAGAGTAAAGCTCAAAGGACAGTGGCACATTATCCTGAGTGGCTCTCTCTGTGGGGGTTCAGGTCCCTCTTGTCTAAGTACGTGTGGCTCGCTTTGGCCGTGCCTCTCAAAGTGCGATCCATTCATCGGCAGCAAGGGTATTAGAAATGCAGGGTCCTGGTCTCTGCCACAGATCTGATGACTCTGCAATTTAATAAGCACAGGAGATTCACACACTGGTTAAAGTTCAGAGGCACTGGGCTAAAGCCTAATGAAAAGACTCGGAGATGGCCAGTCCAACTGCCCATTTTACAGATGATGACACTGAGGCCCAGGAAAGAGAGGGACACACTCCAAGTCATATGACAAACGGGCAGCCAAGCCAAGACTGGACTCTGGACATCACACTGCTCATTGTGCTGTGTGCTGGAATCTGCCTCTGGAAATCCCGGGGCAGGGCCAGGTGGAGCACGGAAAGCTGACCATAGAAACCAGGTCAGAAAGGCCCTCCTCAACGCTGTCTGGCACCCCTAGAGGTGATCTGACCCTGCCAGGGGCAGTTTTTGCCCTCTGACCGAACTTTAACTCCCTCCCCACCCAACCCTCACCCCTTCTCTGGCTTCTAAACAGACAAAACCAGTCACTTCCTTCCTCCTGCCCCCACCTCCCCCACCGCAGTCTTCAGACTGGAGGACTTTGAGAAATGGAACTAAGCCGCTGGCTACACCAGGCACAGACAGAACCTGGCAAAGGATAACAAACTAAAACAAGTTTGGCTGTGATGTTGCGGTGGCTCTCCCATCACAGTGGATGAGGACTCAGCATGCAATCCAGTCCCACGTCCTGAGGTCTGGGGAGGTCCTGTGTGATAAGGCTGCTTCCCAAAGCCCAGGACCAGGCTCTCTCTGCGTGGAGACAGTCCCAGGAGAAACCTAAGACGCGTATCAGTTTTACCAGGGGTGGGGCGCTGTTTGGGGTGAAACTCGAGGCTCTGCCTGCCCTACTTTTGCTCAGGGGAAAACAGCAAACCCTTGTTCCCGAGTCTGTCTGGGTTTGGGGTCAGGTGTTGGGGCCGTGGGTAACTGTCCAAATGTGTCCCAGGAGACTGGAAAATGATTGCTGATATTTCGGAGAGAATGACTGTCAAGTACAAATCCAAGTTTCTCTGCCACCCCCTCACTTCCCAGATTTTGACTAGGGGATAATAAAAATGCCAGCAGAGTACCACCTTCCAGAACACTTCAAAGTGTTCTATGAACTTGGACCAACAACTGGCCAGCCCAAGGGACTTTTTTTTGTAATATCAACCTTTTGTACTGGGCTCTATCCAGGGGTCAGCAAACTTTTTCTATAAAGGGCCAGATAATAAATATTTTAGGCTTGGGGGCTATATGCTCTTTCTGCGGCAACTCTTCAACTCTGACCAATAATTCAACTCTACATCGCGGTGAGAAAGTAGCCATCGAGGCTATGAGGATGAATGGGTGTGGCTGTGTTCCAATAAAGCTTTATTGATAAAAATAAACAGGCTGCAGGCCATGGTCTGCCTGCCTGTGTTCTAGACCAGGGATCCTCAGCCTTGGCTGTGCACCAGGAAGCACTCAGGCCCCCGGGGCTACATGCTTCCACACCTCTGATGGATTTAATTGGTCTGGGGTGCAGTCTGGACACTGGGATTTTTAAAGGGTACCCGAGCGATTCTAATGCACAATCAAGGTTGAGAATGGGGATTCACCCAGACAGCCTTGTTTCAACCTCTTGGGCCAAATGGCAATGCTGAACTTAAACATGGCTCTCGCTCAGGCCAGAGCCCCTCCTGCACTTACCTTATGACAAAGCTGTGCGTGTCGATCTCCTGGCCGCAGCCGCTGTTCAGCAGGACCCCGGAGTTGCCCACGATGGCGCAGGTCCGGAAGTGCTTGTTCTTCAGCGGAGAGGTTCTGGGGAGCAGCTCGTAGAGGTTCTGGGACACGTTCATCGTGCTGTCGCGGTCAAAGATGTAATGAATAATGTCTCCAGGTTTCAGGGTCCCCTTGAGGACAGAAATGTCCTTTTCAGCATCCAAGAACTTTAGGATTTGCTTCCTACAAAAAGCAAACAGACATGAGGACAAAGTCTCCTGTTGCTGGCTGCCCTGTGCCACCTTGGCTTTTCCCCTCCTCTGTCACCCTGCAGGGCTGCTGCCGCCCAGCACACAGGTGCACCTGAGTTCCAGGCTCCAGGCAGGGATTGTCCTAATGGCCCAGGGGCTGATCTGGTGACTGTGGTCCTGCCCTCTTTCTAGGAGACGTTTTAGGGAAGTGACTTCATTAGGACACAATGTGTGAGCTCAAAACAAAGGGCCCTGCAAGGAAGGTGACCCCTTGTCCTGGTGAGCCTGGGAAAGCATGGTTTTAGCACTGAAAGCCCTGTGCCCCTGACAAACTGTCCCTGTGTCTTGGGCAAACCCAGACCGCGATCTGCCTATGCCCCTTCTCTTAGCGGGATTCAGGGCCACCATCTGACAGGCAGTCCTGAATTATGAATAGGAAACCAGGATGACACGTGTTCCTCAGTGGCCTGCTTTCTTCCTTGGAAGCCCTCTCTGGGCACAGACGCTCCCAGGAGGTGAGTGGGCATGGGTACTGTGATGCGTGTCAACCACTCCCCCTTTGCGAGACCAAGAGTGCGGCCTGCAGTCCCTGCGCTGGTCCATTTGGCTGCATGTGCCGCCCGCCCTCCTCACAGTCTAGTTTTGGGTTTGTAAATATTCATACCTCTCTGGTCCCACAGAGCAGCCTTCCTTTGCGTTGTTGCAGAACAGAGGAAGTGAAAAAATAGCTCTCTAGGCTCTAGGGTGACTTTGATTTAGGGGGAAAGTTCTGGAATCATCTTGTAAAGCACACAGATGGGATGGAATGTGTTCAGAAAAGATGGGAATCCTCTCAGAATCACCAGGGGGAGTTTTATTCCTGTCCCAGGTATGTGAGGGTCCTAACTGGAGGTTTTACTTAAAGAACTGTGCAAACTGCCCAGATCTTTAGAACTAAGTGATTCAAGTCATTGTGAGAAGGAAATCTGGCACCTGAATCAGTTGAAATTAATTTCATTGCCTGCAGCGAGTGAGCCTCTATCTAGAACAGACAGGATGATGTCTTTCTTCTTTCCCACCGAGCCCAGGAGGGACAGGACCTCCACACACTTTGCAAACCTGAGGATTTGCAAGGTGGCTGCCCCACCTGCACAGACAGGTAACGCTGATCCCTGAGAGCTTGTGGGAATTTCAGATGGTAACCACCTGTGATGTATCCCAGCAGGAAGCACATTCAATCATCTAGGGAACTACAAAAAATTCAGAAGCTGATGCCTGAGAAATCCTGATTCTGAGAGTGGCCCGGGGTTCTCAGCATGTTTTCAAAAGCTCTACAGGGGACCCTAAGTTGTGTCCAGGTTTGGGAGCCTCGAGTGTCGCCAAGGGGCAGCCAGAATGCTTGGCAGGGCACCACGCTCCTCTTCCACTGCTCTTTCCTTATTAATCACCTGGGTCTTCTGTTATCACGCAGGGGAAACTACCCTCAGTGAATAATTTGTATCTCTTGATGGAAAACAGAGTCACTGTCAAAGATTATGCAACTTGACAAGCTAATACAGTTTAGAAACTGCCGAAACTTTTGCAATTACTTACCCCAGAGTATTTAAAAGCAAATAGAGCCCTCAGAAAGCCCACAGATAAACTCCTCTGTGAGTGAATTAATTTCTAACTAATTATGAGAAATTACTACCAATTATTAAGCATCATTCCGAATCACTCACAGAATATTTTATTATGAATAATTTTGGTGACTAACTGAAAGAAGACGAAGGAAATCCTTTCTTCCCCTGGGTGAAAGCACATTGTTCCTGCCGTGGTGGCTGTGTGTTTGCAGGCTCCCCACAAAATCCACAGTCTGGTCTTCTCCGAAAGGGGGGCGGTTATCCCTTTCTCTACCCAATGTCAGGGGAAAGGGTGGGTGGAGATTGTAGGTGGGCTTGTGCTGGCAGGAGGATTTGGGGTGACTAGTGGTCCCCCACATATATGTCCACCTCCTAACCCGGGGAGGCTTTGCAGATGTAATTAAATTAAGGATCTCGAGACGAGCTCATCCTGGATTACGCTGATGTGTTCTAAATCCAATGACAAGTGTCCTTATAAGAGACAGGAGAGGGGATACACAGACACAGAGGACCACGTGAAGACAAGGCAGAGACTGGAGTGACATGGCCACATGGCGAGGAACACCTGGAGCCAGCAGAAGCTGGACCGGGAGAGGAAGGATTCTCCCCTAGGGCCTGGAGAGGGAGTGCTCAGTATCTTGGTGCCCAGAACAAGAGAACACATGTCTTTTGTTTGAAGCCACCAAGTTGGCGGGGATTTGTCATGGCTGCCCCAGGACTAGCGCAGGTGTCCTCACCGATTCCACGGGGCTGCTGACCCCCAGGGGCCTGAAGCTGTTAGGGCAGCAGGATGAAGACCAAGGGCCCACCCAGGGGCGTCAGAGGGGGCATGGAAAGAGGGGTGGCAGAACGGTGGTGACAGGATTCAGCTCCTCCAGATGGTTTCTCAGCCGTCACGGTTCCAGTCTCATGCCTCTCTCTCTCCACTCCCTCACGTCCCAAACCTGACCCTCAGGAACCAGTGGGTGGGGGCGTTTTGACAGTGAGCCCAACTGAAGGGGGCAGTGTCTTACTCTGTGCGGTGACACTTTTGGTGGCAATGGTCAAGGCTGACCACTGTGCCCCGGCCCCCTGTTCTTGGCTTCCTCCCCGTGATGATGGGTTGTGATAATCAAGGCGTTCCCATCTAGTCCTAGTTACCGCTCCAACCTCATCACCTCCACTCCCTCCTCCTGATTGGTGCTCCAGCAACACAGCACAAACGCCAGACATCAGACAGCAGCTTGGCATGCCTGGAAAACTCCAAATCACCCTTCAAAACCCATTGCTCCTGGCAAGCCTTTCCTGGCCAGCCCTCTTCGTCCCCTTACAAAATGAAGTACCCTCCCTCAGGATGATCTCTCTCCATGTATTTAGATGAGGCAATGCTGCGCATGTGTACATCACACTGCACTGCTCTACTTTTCTTGTATTTGTATTTCCTGCTAGCACTTCTGATTCATGTCGGTGCCCTCAGCTCCCCGGGAAGTGAACGGCTGGGCTATCCTGACCAGTCCGTGCTGGCTCGGCCATGGCTCTATCAAAGTCAAGTGGCAAAGTGCCGACATTGGAATCCCCTCTCTACGGCTCCCCATTCTCACTCAACAATGACCACGGTGCTCTGGAAACACCACTCTGCAAAGATCAGGACAAGAGCTGCTCTCGGCTAAACAGACCTCTCCCTTTGTGGTCAGGGGTCCCATTACCTCCTGGGTAACCTGATGGCCAGCTGCGGCTTTTCATTTTCATGTCATCAGGGAGGGGCTACATACTCAAGCCACAAGGACTGCGGGAGGGGACAGCTCTCCAAAGACAAATGGGAGGACCATTGCTGCTGAAAGAGGGGATGGATGCCAGTCAACGCTGTTGCTTGGGGGTCCTCTGGGAGAAGCCGTCTGTGGTCTCCACCCTCCAGGTTCTCACTGATGCTGACCCGAGAGCCTCACTCCTTCCAGACCCAGGACCTCAGCCAGGTGCTCCTGCCACCTCCCCATCCTGAGTCCCCATACACATCTGCTAGGCTGCTGGGCTGGCTTCGGGTTTTTATTTCCAATTGATTGCTTACAGATGAAAACTGCCTCGGCAGGAGGTAAACATTTTATTTCTATCCTGACTTCTTTAGATGATGGAGAGCGGCAATTTGCCGGCTTGTGCCGAAGAAGGCCAAGTCTGTCTCTTGTCCTAGAGGTAATTACCACTACCTGATCCTCAGAGAGAGAGTCTGGTTGTGCCTCCATTTGGCCGAGGCTGGCTGGATGTTGTGCTTAATGCTTTCATTACTTCTGTCAACAACAGCTGGTGACGAGGAGCCATTTATTACAACTTCAGCTCTGGAAGAGAAAAAAAAAAAAAAAGGGAGATGAGAGACGCGATCTGTTAGCAAGCCAACGACAAGTCTAATAGTTTTGTTTTTGCACGAGCTTGAATGTAAACTTCTTCGGAGGAGCAAAATTGCAGTTATTACCTGAGAAGGGAAGGAAGTCTATTTATCTTCTAGAATGCACAAACGCTCTCCCTCTGGTATAACCTACATATTTCCCGGGAAACGGGAAGAGGGTGATCAACTCTCTGCCTCCCCACCCCCAACCCCTAATGTTTCCTCCTAGTGAAACCTAGCAGTCACTGACAGAAGGGTGATACTTCCTCAAGCCACTTTTGCAAAACTCCAAAGAGCGGTTGCATTAACAACCAAGTATCCTCAAATGGTTTACAAACTTAATAAAGAGAAATCAAAAACCTGTATCAGGGCAATGGGATGGATGGAGCCTGTAGCTTCTCCCTCTTCTCCCGCATCCTATTACCCCCTCGTTTGTGACTCTGAGATGTCACTTCAAATACCCACCTTCTTCCAGAGTTATCCCTGCTCTTTTTCTCTCTCTCACTAGACTGTAAGCAGGCGAGTCCCCTCACTCATTTTGTATATTCCCCAATGGTCCAACATAGCAGGTACTCAATAAATAAATGTTTGTTGAATTTGAATTTGAATTCAACCCTGGGGGAGCCTGGATGGATGAAGTTGCTGGCTGGCTCTGAATGCCTGGGGCCAATCACAATTCTGGGTGCATACCATCTTTCCACCTGCCTTGGAAACACCAGGCATTACAGGACGCTTGAGTTCAGATGCTTGAAATCTATGCTAGTAGGTTTCTAAGAAACTAGGTTACAGTTACATCTCTCAAGGCAGTGGAGGAGCCAGCCTGCCTCTGCCTGATGCACACAGATGCATGTGGGTCACATCACAAGTTCCTTTTGTCTGTGCTGACAGCACATTCTCACAGTTAGAATGATAAGTGGATTTGTGATGCCAAATTCTGGAGCTTTAAAGAATTCAATCCAGACATCTATGTCCTCTGCATTTCTCTTGGAACAGCTAAGTCGAAAAAGATGAAATCTCTTTAACGAGGTCTAAGCCCAATGCTCTATTTTGCTTTTTGGAGGTAGGGAAGAAATTCATTTAGGTGTGCACACTCTCCCCGCACACTCCCATCCCCTAATTTTCCTGAATCCTCTAGCTGGTATCACTTGTCTTGAATTCAAATATATGTAACTTTTGCAGAAGACAGAAAATTCAAGGGTTTGAGTCAGGTAGATGCATTACTTTAGCTCGTAGTCTTAAAGGGAGCCTACGGAAGGAAACAGAACTGACCCTTTGCAATTTTTGCTGTTCTCATGAAAGGCAGCAGAGGGTGTAGTGTAAAGATTTCATAAGCTGTGTGATTGTGGGCAAATCACTTTAATCTCTTTGAGCCTCAGTTTCCCCATTTATAGCAAGAGAGTATAAAAGAGAAAGGTACCCGGCTCTAAGGTTCTGGAATTCTGTAAGGACCACTGGTATCTCTTGCCCCCACCGTCTTTACCTCCCAGACAAGCTATCTACTATAATGAAATTGGGTGGAAGTCCTGATTCCCTTCATAGTCTCCATTATTCAGCAAAAATGCAAGTTATGAATAAGTGCAGTGGTGGCCCAACTGCTTTCAAGTGGGTGGGCTCTTTTTCAGAAAGCAACTCTTATCCATCTGAGTTTTCCACCTCTGTGGCATCTAGACCTTGGGCCATTTCATGGTGTTTCTATTGACAGCTCCTCCCCCAAAAGTGATTAGGGAAATGCAAAGCCAAAGTGAAACAAAACAGATCTATTTGCTAAGTAAGAAGGGCACCATCCAGCAAAGAAGAGAAGCAGATTAATAGCTGCCTTACAGCAAAAACAAATGAACACAAAATCTAATTTACAAACCTATTAGATTTGCTGTGTAAGCTGTTCACAGCTGATCTGATTGTACCTCTGCCTCCAGAATTCCTGCAAGACAAAGGAAATGCATTATTTATAAACCCAGCTCTTCTTTGCAAAGCCCTCTTCAATAGCCAGGAGATCCCGCAGCCTGCCTGGAGAACTACAGAGGGAGGGTGAGATCTCACCCTGGCCCCTCCAGAATGGACAGCATCCTGGCCCAGCCACAAACTCAGACATTTACAGGGAAGTAGACCTCCCAGATCCTCCTCTGCCTCCCACTTGAGCATTGTTTTAATTTGCATCAAGGTTTCCACTTGAGAATTTCTTCCATCTGAGAATTCCATTTGAGCTTTGAGACAAACTCCTTTGGGATTCATTTCCTCTGGTTAATCCCACAGGCTAGCTTGCCTTAGTATGACTCAGCACCTGCTTCCATCATGACTCAGCATTTACTCATGCCTGACTTAGCATCTGCTGCCTTGTTTTCTCTTGTTTTCACTCACCTGTGGTAAGATGTTGGCCATTGTGCTCTCTCCAAACTTGAGACAACAGAAGTTCAACAGAGGCAGCAAGACAGACTCAACAAGTGCCTCCAACCACATGTGAGAATCATTTGGTTTTTGGTGGCAGGAAAAATAATATTAAGTGGTGTCACTTTGTGGGAGAGGGGGAGATGGATGTGTAACAGGGTCTTTTGCTCCTTCCTCTGGAGGAAAAGGTCTTGGAGCAAAAGCATTCTAAGGTCCTTTCCAGACCCACCATCTATCCAGTTCAGTCTGATTCCATTCTGGATGGGGGCTACTGGGCCGTGAAGTTTCACCCTGCTTTGCTAATCACCCTGGGCCAGGAGGTAAATGAATCTATCTGTCCCTGGTACCGAGCCCACTTTGTGCTCTGGTATTTTTTCAAGGTTGTATGTGAGACTAATTATTTTTATTAAATTATTTTCCCCCCACTGATTTATAGGATCTGTGGTTTGAAGAAATATTTCTTCATACTTTTCTCATCTTTTAAAAGTGCCATCTAGACTTTCAGTCACAGCGTTGGTACACTCTAAAGAAACAATTAAAGTCACTGTGAAAGCTGTGTATTTAAAGAATTGAGTGATTTAATAGGAATTCTTTGGGGGACATTTAATGCCTACCTCCTCATCGGTTTTAAGTCTCGATTTTTCTATCTGCTTTCTTTAGGATTCGCATACTTGTAGATATAACACTGTGTATGTTTGTGTGTGTGTAAACGTGTATATATATATATATGTCTTTTCCTGATAGACTGAAATGTCTTTTCAACATTATTTAGTAACAGAAAATATCCTGCCTCCTAGCCGATGACCAGACAATAGACAGCACCATGACTTACCCAGTGCCTCCCCAGATCTCCCTTTAGGTCTCAAATTTCATCACGCCCAGTCTAGTTCTTAATTACACAGACTATCATTGGTTCTTCACATTTCAATCAACACGTAATATCTCTTTTTCATCTCTCTTCATTTCCCTTTGGGATGGTGAGCTCTCCTTTCTAATTCAAGGGTCTGGAACTATCTGGCTGCTCTGACCTGTAACCATAATCCCACTCAGGTCAGGCCCCAAGAGCTTTCCTGGGCACCCTGCTGTCCACATGTCACTGACCTTTCACATGCCCGGACCCTGACCCCAGTCCTCAAAATCAGCATTCCTTGGGGGGAGGGAAGACTTGTTGGGCCAGATATAAGTCAAGTACAATAATTAAAAGTGTGGTCATAGCTCAAGACTAATAAAAGGTTAATGGAACAAAAAAGAATGCCCAGAAATGCTGCACATGAGAATTGATGTAGGAGTTTAAAAAGCCGTGATCAGTGAGAAAGTCAAGAAATGGTTTGAAGTAGTTGGCTAATAATCTGGAGGTAAGTTGGACGGAAGTCAGGTGGGCATTCCCCTACTCTAGACAGCAAGATAAATTTCAAGTGGATGTAACGAGCGTTTCTCAGACTTTAGTAATTCTCCTATTCCTATTAGCAGTCTGCCATATTTTATCACCCACACTACTATCTACGTAAGGCTTTAAATTGACTCATCTTTTAAAAACATCTTAACCTAAGCAATGCCATCTGTGGAAATATGGGTTTGACATCATGATGATATCCTCATTGGAAAAGAACACAAAGCCATTACCACAAAAATATTTATCAGTGGAATGCCTAAAACCGTCTTCCGTTGTCACCAAGAATACTTACAGCACCTCTGGGAAAAACTGAATTAAAGAGTTAACTATTTAAAGAAGGCAACCCATAAGAAATTGGTAAGAAAATGAAAGAGAATATTTATCAAATCTCGATGAGCTTCGAGGGGTGTGTGTGAAGGACTTTTTACATTCAGAAGTGTAAGAACATAACCTAGGAGAAAAACGCAGACAGATTTGACTTCATAAAGATTTAAAATCCTGCTTCTACAACCAGAAAACCTCAACAAACTCTGTTCAGCAACTTTCATGAAATCTAACAGGGCTCCAGGTGAGGACGGCACTGCACCTGTGCATCTACCTGGTTGAATGTAACCAGGGATTTGGAGAGGACTTGATGTTGGCCAACAACTCCCTCCTACTATCTGTCTCTTCTCCTGCCTCCAGGCCAGGTCCTGGGGAGCATCCGGTCCTGCTGACTTGGGTACCACAACCCATGCACTTTTTCATGCCAGTCCTTTCTCTGACTCAGGGGTTCCCACCCTCAGCACTACTGACATTCTGAGAGGGATGATTTCACTGTTGGTGGCCTTGGGGGTGGGCTGGCTATCTGTGCTCTGTAGGGTGTTTAGCTACACCCCTGGACTCTACCCACTTTATGCCAGGAGCAGCCCTCCTCACACTCCCCAAGTCATGACAGCCAAATATGTCTCCAGACTTTGCCAAATGTCCCCTGGGGCAGAGAGGCAAAATTGCCTTCATTTGAGAATCTCTGCTCTGACTCTTGTTTTCTTCCTGGTGCCTCTGAGAAGATGAATCCCCTCGCCACCACCACACCACCTTATTCTCTCTCACCAGCCAATCCATCCCGCCGCCTTTCAATGCTAAACCCCAAACCCAACCCCTGTGTCTCCCCTCAAAATCATCCCAATTTTCAATTCTCAGCCACATTTTCCTTCTCCCAAAGCACTCAATTCTGTTACAGCATGCATCAACTGCTTTTCGTATTTCATTATTTCATGGAACCCCAGGTGGGAGGCTTTAAAAAGATTTTGCCAATTACATAGTCTAAACTTTTATAGTTGAAGAAACCAAGGTCTAGAGATTTGGTTTTGCTTTCAGCTTCCTCAGCTGCTTGCCACACTAGAAGGGAAGCCCCTGGACATTGTGCATTAACCATATCTTTTATTTTCTATATCTTGTGCTGGGGCATCTGGGACCGTGCTGACTCTGGAGGGACTGCTTCTCCCAGGGTTGGTCAGTTCCTAGAGATCATAAACCACTGGCCTGGGAAATGCACCTTTCAAATGCAAACCAACCAATCTAGAGCCCACACCCCCACCACCTCCCTTACTGGGGTCTCACACTCTGGACCACTGTCCACCTGCCCTGATCACCTGGGGCCCAGGTACCAGACATCTACGCATCTATCTTGTTTAATGGAACCAGAGATTACAGTCATCCCAGACGAACAGGGACAACTCCTATGCCCCATAGTCTGCTGAACTTATTCAGATGACCCAGTCCTAAGCCTGCCCACCCTTCCGTCCCATGGAAGCTACAATGAAGGCTCTTGTTCACTGTTCCCCCCTCCTCCTCTGCCTCCTGAGAGACCTGGTGCCTCTCCATGTGGCCCCGTGTGGTATGGTGCGCCACTCCTCTTGCCATCTGAGAATGTAACAAGTTACATTTTCAATGGCAGTCATCTCCTGATCTGTTGGCCTGACCATACCTAAGTAATAATAAAACCTATAAATAGCGGCACTGTTTACAACAGCCAAGACATGGAAACAATACGTCCATACACAGATTATTGAATAAATAAGATGTGATATATATATACACATGCACACACACACACACTAGACTACAACTCAGCCATAAAAAAGAATGAAATAATGCCATTTGCAGCAACATGGATGGACCTAGATATTATCATGTTAAGTAAAGTAAGTCAGAGAAAGACAAATATTATATGATATCACTTATATGTGGAATCTAAAAAAAGATACAAATTTTATTTTCAAACCAAAAATAGACTTATGGACATAGAAAACCAACTGTGGTTACCAAAGGGTAAGGGTGGAGAGGGAGTATTGGAGTCTGGGATTAACAGATACACATCACTATATACAAAACAGATAAACAAGGACCCACTATACACACAGGGAACGATATTCAATTCCTTGTAATAACATAAAATGGAAAAGAATCTGAAAAAGATATGTATGCACATGTAAAATTGAATTGCTTTGCTGTACACCTGAAACTAACATTGTAAATCAACTATACTTCAATAAAAAATAAAATAAAAAAAAAATAAAACCTATATTAAAACAAGGGGACCTTGTCGTGTTCACCTCTGCCTTGCATAGTACCTCACCCAGCTGGGGCTCAGTGAATCAAATCTAACTTTAGTGTTAAGTGGGACTTTTCTTCCGAAGTCTTCCCCGCAGTTTGCATGCCAGGTTCCCACGTACTATTTCTACCTGCACAAGACACAGCTCCACCTCTCACATACCCATAGAATGGGGCAGCCTGTGATTCAAAGCAACTCAGACTGCAGATGTTTGGGCTCAAAATAAATCACATGAATTGGCAAGGGTTTTTTTTTTTTTTTTTCCTAATTAGGTTTTGCCTCCATTGTTATTAAAATGAGATTACGTCCCTTGTGATGGGGGACTACTGCTTGGCTGAGTGACAGAAGATGATCAGGTGAGAAAAATTTGCTAAAGATAATTCACAAACTTCTGAAATCGTAGAAACAAAGATGCTTAGATCGTCCAAATAAGAAAATATATGGGAACAATATCACTAATTATCAGAGAAATGCAAATCAAAACTACAGTGAGGTAACACCTCACACCGGTCAGAATGGCCATCATTCAAAAGTCCACAAATGACAAAAAAGATCTCTATAAAACAAGGTATTATGTTAGTGATAACCGCTGTCCGTTTGGTAAATAGTCTCAGCCGTAGTGAGGACAGAAGTTGACTGCTTTAAAGTTCTGCATTTTAAGATGTCAATCTTCTCTCCACCACCGACATAATACTCTTTCCAAGTGGAGCGTACACAGTAAACTGAGACAGTAAATAGAAATAGTATGTTAAAAAAAAAATGCCACCCACAGTTGGATCTGTTTTTAGTGAAAAGCAATTAGCAAACCTGAAAAGTGCATTTCTGTTTATACTCTTCATCCAAACCTGGTTGTTTACAGGGCAGGTCACGTTCCAGTGCGCTGGGGTCTCATAGCTGTGTCAGAATCCCCCCCATCCTTGGTTCCTCACTGGAGAGTCAGGCTCAGTGAATGAACTTTCAAGAGCTGACAGCTTTAATTAAGAATCCGGACCCAACTTAAACAGCTGATTAGTCCTGAGAATAGAAGATTAAACTAAAGCACAGTTCATGAATCTGCAGACGACTCTGCCTTCATAGTTTTGGGAGGATACCGAATGCTTGTTTTCAATTTGTGCGTAAAAACCACCGGGGGTCCTGCCTGCGGGTCCTCCAAGGACACACATACATGTGTGGCCCCATGGGCACACTGGGTAAGGAGAAAAGCAGGAAAAAGGAGGATTTGGGTTAAGTCCCATGAGCAGAGCTAGGCTTCCAACTGGGTTCAAGGGTTTTGTTTTCGTTTTTTTTGAAAGAGTTTTTCTCTTTTTGCAGTAAAATACTCATAACAGAAAATTTCCATTTCATCCCTTTATAGTGTGACATTGTGTATATTCACAATATTGTGGTGACATCGCCACTATTTATCTCCAGAACTTTTTTTCTCACCCCTGCCAACAGAAACTCTATACCTACTAAACAGTAACTCCCTCATCCCTCCTACTTCCAGCTCCTGAGAACTTCTATTCTTCTTTCTAGCTCTACAAATGTGCCTACTCTAGGCATTTTTTTATAAGTGGAACCAAACAATATTTGCCCTTTTATGTCTGGCTTCTTTGACTTAATATAATGCTTTCAATGTATCTCATCCATGTAATAGCACGTATTACATGCTAATAGCTAATAGCCTAGCTTTGGATGTGGCAGTTCTAAGGAGGTAGAACATCACAGAGACAAGGGAAGGAAAGCCCCCTCCAAAGTATTTGTGCCTGAATCATTGAGCGCCTGTGATTAGAACCGGAGCAGAGACCCCCCCAGCTGACCCGTGCTCGAGGGCCTCAGGGGCTCTCTCGCCCAGAGCTTACTTGGCTAGAAGCTTCCTAAATGTGTGGCCGGCAAGTTGAGCTTTGATGCCCGTTTCCTCCTCCATCCGAGGAGCTGGTTGTATTTGGCCGAGTGCTCAGATGTGCAAAGGGGCACCTGACTTGGCTGGTCCAGTGCAGATCCTCGCAACAAGGCTGGTGATAAAAAGTGTCCTCAGTCACCCCGGCAGAGCGGGGAATATGGCGCTCCAGCTTTTGGGCTGGACCAGTTTGCACACCTAAAGAGACTCCATCACAGGGTCTCCTTCATTCACTCTGAGCGGAGGCAGTTCCATGAGTGCTTGTCCACTAGGCTTGGTAGTTCTTTTCCGGTTGCTTACTGTGCGACCGTCCCCTACCACCTGGATACCACCTCCACTAGTGGAGAACCTCCAAGCTTCCCAGTCATACTGGCCTAAGGCATCTTCAGTAGACGCCACTGGGTAGTCCCTGATGAAGGACTGGTACCCATTCACCAGCTGATCAGGAGTGATGTAAAGGCTAGGGTCAGCTGGAGACCCAAAGTTCAAGGTCATACTTTCCAAGCTCCAAGACTTAGAGACTGTTGCATCCATGCCATTCACCAGCCTTTCCAATCATATCCCACAGCAATCCTAAGATTCTGTATTCTTTAGGGCACAAGCCGGCAAACTTTTCTTTCACAGGGCCAGACAGCAACTATTTTAGGCTTTGTGGGCCAAGAGGAAAAACTGAAGTTCTGATGCTGATGAAGGGAATTCAACAACCAAAAGAGAACACACATTCCCACCAATTTCTTTTTGATAAATTAAAAATATAATAAAAATGAGTTCCTTTTTATGGTAACAGGTCTAATGAGAAGAATGTACTTCTTTTGTGGGGGATAAGATTTTACTTAATTGAGGTTCAAAGTCAGCGTTCCTATTGTTGGAGTAGAAAGGTGGCCCCATCCTTCTGCAAAGCCCTGCCTTGTGTCTCTGAAACACTGTTATCTTCCCTCTGGGGAACTCACCAGATTGCGTTACCTGAATCTCTCTTTTGGATTTACACAGTATATACCCTTACAGTGTTGGAGAATTTGTCATACAGGGAAACAAATTAAAGGCACAGGCTCTGAGATAAGACTCCCAGGGTTTGCGTTCTAGACGAATTAATCTTCAGCTGTGTGATCTTTGACTGTTACTAACCTTTCTAGAAACTTCTGTTTCTTCATCTAAAAAATGAGTAATAGCATTTATTTACTTCATAGGGTTGTCGTGAAGATTAAATGAGCTGATGAATGCAACAATTCAGAATAGCACATGACATATTGTAAAGAGCCCAATCTTAAAGTTATACTTATTTTGATTTTTTCCAGTTCTTTAAAAATACAAAATAATCTTGACTCCTGACTTGAGGGCCACGCAATAGCAGGTAGCTACCTGGATGTGTCCTGTGAGCCATGCTTTGCTGACTCCTGCTCCAGGATGTTAGGAGCAAAATGCAACCTTGTCCTCCACATAGTAGGCATCTTTGCCGTATTTCCCCTGATGGCATCCTTCTGGTTGAGGTAGGCTTCTGCTGCATCAGCACAGCTTTTCTGAAGTCACAACAATAGCGAGGACCACAATCCCCTGGAGCTACCCTGGATCACAGTGAGAGCTGGAACTGGCCGGTCACTTCTGGATTGCCAGCCGGGACTCAGTGTGATGGTGCAGGGGCCCCCTGTCAGCAGCTTCACCTTTGCAGGCAGTGAACGACACTTCTGGTATAATGTTGGCACGAAAGTTAGGTTTATTCCCAGTGCCACCCATGTCTGGTACTGGTTTGCTGCTCTCCTCAAGGTCCACCCACTCATCTTCCTGCTTATCAGGTCACTGATGTGCTCAATAGTCTTTGAGATGCCTTTTCCTATACAGCAAGTTTTATCATTGCACTGGAGCTCTTGAACTTCCACTGAAGCACTGCTAGGCACAGAGCTCTGAAGACACCAGTGTAGGTTTCAGCCTTGACAGTGGTGTTTCCATGACAATTGAGATCTCAGGCACTGGGCTTCCGCAGGTGCCGTAGGTACCAATGGGAGGGGGTTATGCCAGCCAACTCATAGGCATCTCTCTTCTTATGCCTTCCTCCATGAATGCTCAGCTCCCTTATCTGCCATCCCCTCTTGCTTCTTGTTAAATATTAGCTTGGTCTGATGTATCTGTTGGCTGTGATTTCAGCCAACTTCTGCTTGTTAATCAGTTTCTGTCGGTGTATAAAAAGGAACCACCAGCTCACTCTTGGCTCTTCCCTCTGCTCAACTTCAGAAAACATCCGTGAGAACTCAGAGCTTTGATTCCAGCTAATTTCCCCAGTCTCTCTATAAAAGTGCTTATAGTCAATTGCATGTCAGAAAAGTAAACAAGTCACTTGGATGCCAAGCATTTTCCACCACACTTCTTCCCGATCGCTTCTCTTTCTCATCATGAAACTGTCACCAATAACCAGCAGAGGGGCCATATAATTTTCATGCAGACCAGGACACTTCTGGAGCAAACCGAGGCACCAACCAGAGAAGATACATTAAACTGGGATTACCAGTTCACACAGGACTTGTCATCCTCCCAATCTACACCCATCTTATAAAGGAGATGAACTATAATAAAAGACTTCTAAGAGACTGCTGCATTACGAATCCAGACCACCAAAAACCCCAGAAACTAAAGCTGTTAAAACTCAGAGGAGACACATGTATCTGCAGTTGGTTGAGCAGGAGCTGGTAAAAGCCATGGGCAGAGAAGTCTTCACCAGTAAGTTGTTCATGGCTGTAGGGCCCGTCTGAGGCCCTCCTACCCTCATTCTGAAGGCCTGGCTTTACAGTAAACCAGCGCCTCTCATCCTGCCTCGGTGTCCTGGTCACCCCAGCAGCAAGGTACATCCTACACTCAGCCATCACTGTGGCTTCACCTAGCACGTGGCTTCACCACCGGCCTCCCAGTGCAGGGCCAAGCCATGGAGCGGCGTTATCTCCTGCACTTCCAGCATGCTCCAGGGAGGACTGTGGAATGAGGAGATGAGTCAACAAAGCTGAAGCCATCCCTCTGCTGCAGAAAGAGGAGTCAGCCTCCTGGACGCACGGCTCAGGGAGGAAGAAGAGAAACCCTGGCCTCACTCCCACCACCACTGCCCACCCCCCACATCCACCCAGTGTGTTTCAGGGCCTTTGCACTGGCTGTTCTCTCTCCCTGGAACATTTTTCCAACTGATACCCCATGGCTTCCTCCCCTCTCTTTCAAATCTTGGCTAAAAGCTGACCTACTCAAATTGGCCTTCCCTGGCCATTCCATTTAAAATGGCATGTGCTGACTCGCTCCCCTCACTGTGGGCCTCCCAGCTCTCATCTCCTTTTATCTTCTCATGACCATACCGTGTGTTAAGTGTTCCATCCACCTCTACCACTGGACTGCAAGCTCCCCACTGGAAGCGCTGTGTCTGTCTGGTTAATCACTGCACCCACAAGGCCCGGACGTCGTAAGGGGTCAGTGAGTATTTGTGAATAGAGGGAAATCTGCCTCCTCTCGTCCTTTGTCACAGCAGAGGGGCCAGCTGTCCTCTTATCCAAACCCAGAACCTCCACCTGTGCTCTGAATGCCATCTCTTCCTGCCTTTTGAGACTCTTGTTCTATCAACTATTTCTTTCCTCTTTCTCATGTATTTACAGCTTCCTTTTGGATGTGTAATCATTCTGGTATTTCTCTTGGACCTAGGATATGTTGGACTCCGTTATACAAATATTATATTAGTTCATTTAAGTCTCACAGTAGGCTTAGGATGCAGAAATGATGGCCCATTTCTACATGGGAAGAAACAGAGGCACAGAGAAGGGGAAAAACCTGCCTAGGGCCGCACAACTACTCAGTGGGGACGCCAGGATTTGAACCCAGCAGACTGGCTCAGTCCAGCTCCTCATCAATCTGCCAGTCCGCTGGCTCCCATCTACTCATGTTTATATACTGGCTTGCTCTTCCCATCTTAAATAAACCATCTAACCTTCCTTCCACGTACCCCCCGGCTGCTTCTCCATCTCTCACCAGCACTTAGCAAACTGCTTCTACACCAACGGTCTGCGATTCCTCACTCCACCCTCTCCTCGTACCACTCAGTTCTGGTTTATGTTCCCATCACTAGAGCAAAAGAGCTCTTGTTTGAACACCTTAAGCATTTCTCTGTCCACATCTGATTTGAACTCTGTCAATGTTGGATGACGGCTGCACTTCCTCACTCCCGGGTAGTAAAGTTGGGGCTTCCTGGGTCTGACCAGAGGGAGGCTCCTGGAGAGACCTTCTCCCTTTGGAAGAAATAAACTCCTAGGAAGAGACATGATAAATGACCCCAACTGAAGATAAGGGTTGGAGTCCTCAGAGCAAATTTAAGATTCCTTCTGGCTCCAGAAATCCATTATTTAAAATCATCTCCTCTCAACACTATAAGGTTCCATGAACAAGGACAGAAAATCCTTCCTTGATTCTTTCTGTTCCCCTGACAGAGGCTGCCTTCAATTAAAAATTTCAATTTTTCTCTGTATCCACACCCAACCAGATTTTGTCCAGCATTACTTTCTATAGTTTTTCTTACAAAATATTCACTTTATAAAAATTTCAAAACAAAATATGATTGAATTTTTCCCCAGTAAAATAGTTTCCTGCACCCACCAAAATTTACTCCCTAAGAGTGATGCCCTCACCATCCCAGGTGGCAATCCCAGTCCGAGACGGACATATTAACGAAACACGTCCCTAGGAAGGAGAAGTGGATTCCAAGAAACCAGTGAAAATTATTAATAATTTTATTTGTTTGAGCTCCACCACATGCCTGGCACTGTCCCAGCGGCATGTTAATTTTTGCATTTTGGTCTTAGAAATGGGACACGCAGGCTCAAAATGTTAAATGATTTGCCCGGGGGTCACCCCCAGCGGATAAACTGGGAGAGCGGGGATTCAGGTCACGTGTAACCAAACCACATGTGCCTGCAGAAAGGTGGCCCCTGCACCCTGCTCTTTACCTGCTGCATGTAAGGATCTAATACCCTGCCGCCGGGGAGGTGCTGGAGACAGGCGGAAGCAAAGGTTACTCAACAAGCCGTTGTGAGACAGTTGGTGAGCTAATTGGGAAAAGATTCAAGTCAGATTCTCCAACCACACCAATAAGGATAAAATGTGATCCAGCCATTGAAAGCTACGTGTAGGGACAGTTTCATATGAAAATTCATTCAATCTTATTTCAGTCCATTTGGGCAGCCAGAACATAATACTGTTGTCTGGGAGGCTTATAAACAGTAGTAATTGTTAGCTCACAGTTCTGAAGGCGGGAAGTGCAAAATCAGGGTGCCAGCATGGCTGGGAGAGGGCCCTCTTCTGGGTCCCGGATGTCCTGTATCCTCACCTTGAAGAAGGGGCGGGGGAGCTCTCTGAAGCCTCTTCTATAAGGGCACTAATCCTATTCATGAGGGCTCCACCCTCATGACCTCATGACCCCAAGGCCCTTCCCTCCAAATTCCATCACATTGGGTATTAGGATTCGAATATGTGAATTTTCAGGGATGGGGGAGACACAAACATTCAAACCACAGCACCTCCACTGGCCAGTCACTTAGTGTCCACTGTTGACAGTCACTGGGCTTCCAGCTGCAGACACAGTGTTAGCCTTGACTGTCATTTCCTGCTTTTTAAATTGTATTAGAAATATACTACCATAAAACCTTAATGGAGAGCTTGGCGGCCCTGAAAACTTCTCATTTCATTCATGTCACACGGCATGGATAAATCCGTGCTCTTTAGAGAGAAGCAGATCGCCCCTCCGACGTGCTGCGTGGGGGTCTTGAGCCCGCCTTGCTGGGACTTGAAAGGCCTCTACCTTAAGCCGGCCTTTCTTCCCTCTCTTTTGTTCAGTTCTTGACAGACCTGCACTCAGACCCCGTGTCCCTGTTAACACAGCTGCAGCCTTTTCCTGAGAAAACCCCTGGAGGGCACCCAGGTTGGGGAGGACTTCAAAGTCACTTTTCTTCTGGGTGTTTCATGTGTCCCCTTCCCCACTCTGCTGATTCTGGATAAACGCTGCCCTCCCCTCCCCCCAACCCCCGACAAGCAGTCAGCACTCAGGGAACGTCACTGTCATCTGGAATGAGGACAACAGCACCACGAGTGACGGCGCTAGGGTTCTGGCTCCCAGTGGGCTCTAGCTTTGCAGCCCTTGGCCTCTCAAGGTCTCAATGTCCTTCTCTGCAAAGCAGGGTCTTGTGGTGGGACCGCAGTGAGAAGCACCGGACAGACATGACTGTCAGCTGCAGTATCGTTACTTAAGGTGACGGCTACTGCCTTCGGGGTCAGAAGAAACCATTGCTGCATGTGAACTCTGCTGAGCCCCCTCGGAACTGCTGTCCTCAGGGAAGCTGCCTTCCTCCAGTGCCGTCCGTTAGGGAGAAACAGGGAGCAGTGGACAGAAGAACATGGAGCGTGTTAACCATGGCAGAGCCATGATTCCCGCCACTGCCGCTGCTCTGTCTGATGGTGTGTGTGTGTGTGTGGGGGGGGAGCATCCAGAGGGGAGGCCTGCCTGAGATTTAATTAGTGTGTTTGCCAGAAACACAATCACAGACATAGAAGACAAACTTATTACTGATGGGGAAGGGAGTGGGGAGGGATAAATTGGGAGTTCGGGATTTGCAGATCCTAACTACTATATATAAAATAGATAAACAACAAGGTCCTACTGTACAGCACAGGGAACTATATTCAATACCCTGTAATAGCCTATAATGAAAAAGACTATGAAAAGGAATATATATATATATATATATAACTGAATCACTATGCTGTACACTAGAAATTAACACAACATCATAAATCAACTATACTTCAATAAAAAAGAAATCAGTGCGTTTTCTTCAGCAAAGAAGTACTCAGCTAAATAGCACAAGAGGCACATCTGACAGTCATGTTGCCAAGAGCTGGGTGTGGCCCATGCACTGGAGCCCCAATGGGATGTTTGTAGTGTGACCTGATCCCTGAGTGGATGGATGACACATCAGTCCTCCTTGCTCTGCAGACACTGAGTGAGACCCTGAAATATCCCTTAGGTCCCAGTATCCCCCTCCTTCATCAAGTGCCAATACCTCTCCAGGTTTTCTTTGAAACTCTTCCCTGCCTCCCCCTCGCATGTCCCCCCCATCCCCCACCGTCCCTTAGATGTTGGGGTCGCTCAGAACTCACCCTTAGCCCTTGTGAAACCCCAGCTGCCGTTGTTCATCTTTATGCCCACATATCTCCAGGTACCTTCAGGCTCACTCCTGGCTCCAGAATCAGAGAATAGCCTGGACACTCCCCCCCACCCCCACAGACCTCAGACTAGCTCTCACACCCTGACCCTGTTCTCTCTCAGGGTTGTCTCAGGGAATGGCCCCCACCCAGTCATTCAGAATCAGGATGCTGTGGGCACTCCCCACCCTCCCATCACCCAGCCTTCAGACTTGACCACCTGAGGACAGCAGGAGCCGCACCCTCGTGCCTTCCCTCTGGACCACCGCTGTGGCCTCTCTATTAGCTCCCTCTCTGCAGAGAGTCATTCTTTGCCAACAGCTCCCACGTGGGACCCGGCTTTCCAAAAGGCAAAGTGCAGCATGGTGCTCCCTCCCGGACACTCTCCCAGGTTCCTGCACAGAGACCCACCATCTTCAAAGTAAAGTTCAGGCTCCTTAGCATAGCGCAGAAGACCCTTTCTGAGCTGGTGCTCCTTGTCCTCATCTTCACCTTTCCCACACATCCCCTTGCCAACTCCACCAAGCAATGGGCTGTTTCTGGCACGTGTGAGTCAGATCACAAGACTGTGCCTTTGAACATCATGCTCTCCTTCCAGGATCCTTTATTCTATTTTCCACTGACTTCATTCAGAGTTTATGACTTGACAACCTCAGGTCATATCTGCCCTGAATGTGTATTTGGGGGGCTTGCATAATGTTGAATCTTTGAAAAATAAGAGGCCAATAGTTAAAAGTTAAGGGACTAGTCATTATAAAGTATCCTAAATTTTGGCTTCTTTTGAACAATCAAAGCATTGGCAACCCTGAATCACAGTCATTGGTGGAGCTGAGAAGCAGCTGTGCTTCATGCTGGGGGGTGGGGTGGTACATAGTATATTTTCACCCAGTCCACACCACTCCTTATTGCCTTACACTGAGCTGTTTCATTTATTGTTGTGATCTGCCTGGAGCCTGAAGGAGGCATTTGAGTTTGAGATCCCTAGATCCACCCCCACTCAGGCAGCAAAGCTCAGCTCATGTCACTTTTTCCATGACTTTCTCTGACTCAGACGGCCCTCTTATGCCAAGTACAGCAAGCCCACAGGACCTGAGGGTGTGCAGGAAGTGGCACGGGGTACTAGTCTCTTGTTCCCTTTCAATGATGACTGACAAGATGCTTATTGATGAAATCAACCATAGCAGAAGAGGAACACTGAGGGGCACTGACCTCCCCAACGCAACCCTCTCCACAGCAACATGCCCAATATTCAGAAGACAAAAGTTCCGGGAAAGGAAGTCTGGGAGCTCTGTTCTCCCTGTAACATGGTGTGAGGCGGCTTTCTGGGGCTTGCTGATTGAATCATCGACTGATAGACTAGTAAGAGGAAGCCAGTCCTGGCTCTGGGAGGAAACTCAGCCCTAATGTCTCCCGGTGTCAGCTGGGGCCTCGATCCCCATTCCCCATCTCGTGTTCTGTAGGAGCCCAAGGCTCTGGGGAGGAACTGGGGTGGGGGGGTCTGCCCTTTAGGTCCTCCCTGTGAGCTGCTTTCTGATTGCCTTGGAGAAAAGCCCAGAGACAGTGCTCAGGGTGGAAAAAATGAACTCCAGCCTGTGGGTTTAGGGTGTGGAAAATGACTTCACCCCACAAACACCACTGTGGCTGGTGGAGGAGGGAGCAGGAACGGGCGTAGGGAGGACGGTGGCACCCAGGGCTGCGTCCAGGGTGATGCCAGAATCGGGTGTCTGAGTCGGCACTTGAGGAGGACTCTGCTCAGATGGACAGAGCCCAGAGGAGTGATCGTCAGCAGACTCAATCCTGCCAGAGCACGGACCACGGGACAGACACGGACCAAGTTCTCACCGTGGATTTTCTCCTTTTGTACCCATCACAACCCTATGAGGTGGGTCTTTTTATTATTCCCATTTTGCTTAGATATGTGACGCATCATAGCCAAGGATTTACAGCAGGGAGGGGGCTAGAGGCAGGATTTAAACCCGGCTCCATCCGAAGGATGGTCTCCAAATCAGGAACTTGGTGCAAGGAGTGGGGGTGGGGTAAGGGTCAAAGCCTGAGCTGAGTCAAAACTGGAACTCAGTGTAACAGGAGCAAATGCCGAAGAGAAGCCAGAGGGCAGGGCCAGGTGGTCATCGAACCTGGGACACGACACCTGACTCCAGGCATGCCCAAAACGTCACACGCCAGAGCTAAGACGGGGAGGTGTGGAGCCACGTCAGGACGGGGGGGGGCGTGTGCAGGGGCCTGGGGTTGTCCCTCTGACTTGATGCCTACCTCCTCATTCTAGACTTCGGCCCTGACACTTTGAATAATGCCAGCAGCTTCTGCCAGGAAGTTCAGGCTTTGCAGAAGGCTGGGAGCCTGGTTTCCATTCTAAACAAGCACAAAGAAGAGGAACAAAGATGGGTGAACAGGCAGCCCTCCTTTTTTGCTCTTCCTCTTGCCCTGAGCATCAGTCCAGACCCTCAGGGTGGGCTGGGGCCTGAGGGGCATCACAGTCACAGGCCTGCCTGGACAGAGTCCAGGGGACAGCGGCTCAAGTCGTCACTGAGGGCTCTGCATTTGGGGGCTCCCGCAAAGCCTCACCCTCTCCCCACTTCTCCTGCCATCACATTCCTGTAGAAAACACCCCGGGGAGAAGGCTAGGGAGGAGGGGGCACAGCCAGCCCCCTCCTGAGTGTTTAGGATAATCAAAAGGCAAAGAGAATTCTTTCCCTGCTGACTTCCCATGTGACCGCAGTAGACTGACAGGTGGATGGGAGATTTAACCCTTCTTTCTAGACAGATCATATCCTCTTGTAAAACTTGCCTGCCCGGGCAGGTGTGGCAGGGCACATTCAGAACTGGGTGATGCTGCGGGCAGGCGTGGGGAGAGGACACACAGATGGGATGGGAGAAAGGGATTTAGCCTCTTGTCTTCCTACTGGAAATATTTCTTTGAGCCAACACTGTCGAAAAATGAGGCAGCAAAAAAGAACACAGGTTTTGGAGGGATCCCTAACTCCATCTTCATTAGCGGAGTATTTAAAACGGAGCTTCCTCATGCCTTAAAATGAGTAAACTGAAGAGTGAGAGAGAGGATGAATACATATCAACAGCTTGGCAGGTGTTATTTTAATTTTATTTTTATTATTGTTCTTATTCAAGTTTTCCAAGAAGAGAAAGTCGATCATGGCTGAAATCCTTTCTTTTCCTTTCTCCATGTCCCAACCAGCAGGGGTTAATTGAGTACCTACTATGTGACAGGCCCTGGGCTGGACTCTGGGGTCACAGTAGGGGATGGAGACCCACTATCTCCAGTTATAAATTTGGAGATAGGAACACACATACAGGAAACACTCCAGCAAAGGACACAGTCATAACCACCTACCCAAAGACTGGGTGGTGCTAAGAAGAAAACTGGAGACACAGTGATGGAGGGTTATAGACGGAGGGTACATTTGGGAGTGGGCAGGGAAGAGCTGTTTTGGGGGCTGGTGTTTTGTCAGAACCCTAAAATATGAGGGGGCAGCCTTCAAAGGGCTGTGGGAAGCGCATCAGGCAGAGCGGTCTGCGCAGATCACGGCCCCAAAGGCGAGAGGAGCTGATGCGTTAGTGGCTCCCAACCTTCCCTCTTTTAAAATTCATGTCGTCTCTGGACACTTCTCACTCCGTTGATGGTCTCTGAATCCTCATCCGTCCTCTTCCTCTCCCCGCCTCTGTTTATTAGTCCCATTTTTGCCTCAAGATTGTGGCTTTCTGATACAACCTTTTCCTCTTTCCTTCTTTCCCCTCATCGTTTCTTTACCTTATTTTTACAAATACACACCTTTATTTGTAAAATAGTCTCCTCCTGCCTGGTCTCCGCCCTTGACCTGCTTCTCTTTGCTTCTCAAAGCTCTAGCAAGGCCAGACTGTAATCAGGGGTCCCCTTTCATTAGGGACCTCTCTGAAATCTCGCATCATCCTCACCAGTCCAAGGAAAGAGTCCGCTCTCCTGTCACCAGGAGCCCACGGATGCCCCGGCCAATGGCCCTCCTGCAGGGGGCGCTCAGCCCTCTTGGTCACTGCTTTGGTCTCGATTCTCCCCCTAGTTCTTTGTCCTTCTCCATGGCCTTTGCTCCCTTGGCCCCTCCTTCCACCATCCTCCCCAAATGAGGGCAAAGACCGAAGCTTAATACTGGGGTCTCCATCTCAGCTCTGATCTCTCTCCTAAATATTCTTTCACACACTGGTCATGGTTGCCACCATCTAGGTGACCACAGACAAGCCCCTTCCCATCCTGGGGCCTTCGCTGTTTTGCTTGGAAGACAAAGGGGAATGGGCTTCTTTGTCCTTTCACTCCAATAATTGGTGATTGGTGATTTTTAAATGTCTTCATTCCCACATAGATGAACTCCATCCTCTTAAAGTCATTATGTTTAAAGCCAAACTCTCCATCGGACATTAAGGAATAGTTTTCCCCCTGGATTCTGACAAGAGGAATCCAGTGGGCTCAGCCATTGTCCAGCCATCACCTGTGACAGTCCCAGAGGTTGCCATTTCTTCTGTAACCAAGACTCCCTAACTCTCTTTTCCTGGCCATTGATACCCTCTCCTCCCAGCCCAGACACTCCATGCAGCTCCTATAGGGGACCCGGGTGGTCTCCCCACTTCTGCCTCTTCCAGCAACGTACCTATTGTCTGCACATTCCTGTTCCAAACACTCCAGGGGTCCCAACTGTCCATAGCAGCTCCTCTCCAGCTTTGTGGATCCCTTTGAGAATCCTTTGCCCAGAAAAATGCCTAAAACATCAAGAGGTTCATGGATCTCCTGAAACCCATCACAGACTCTTCAGAGGTCTTTGGACCCCCAGGTAGACCTAAGCAACCCCCAAGGAATCAAGTGTGAGTCCCTCAGCCCCTGACCTCCTGGCTCTGCACCCTCTGTTCTGTCTTATTTTCCTCCACCCCCATGTCCTCCACTCCAGCCAAGCCCCAAAGCTAGGAACAGCTCCTTGATGGGCACTTGTACTGTCTGGCTTGGGCCATCCTTCCCATCTGGATTACCAACTTCAGTCTTCTTGCTGCTAAGTCTTGGACCCCTCCTTCTAGTACCCACCCTAATCTCACCTCCTCCAGAAAAATATCTCATTTGCTCCCCCGCCCATTGGTGGGGACTCCCTCTTGGGACCTTCTATAGTCTGAATCATGAGCACCATCAACAAAGTATTGCCATTTCTGTTTCTATTACACAGCAGGGCTCACTGAGGACGGGGACTCTCACTAGACTGAGATGCTTGTTGGTGACAATGAATCTTCCTGACAACCAAAGGAAGGAGGCTTCCAAAACTCCCCAACTGAGCTATGACTGATGATAGCTTTCCTGTATTTTATTACACACACTCACGTGCTTTTCTAAAACATGGTAAATTGAGCATAATTTATCTGGAACACCAATCCCGCTGTAACAGAATGATTCTGCTGGCGGTACTGAGAGTTGGGAGGATGGCGACGCTACCGAGCCTGTCTTGTAAGTTCATCAAGAGGCTTTGCTGAGGGGGAGGGTATAGCTCAAGTGGTAGCCTGCATGCTTAGCATGCAGGAGGTCCTGGGTTCAATCCCCAGTACCTCCTCTAAAAATAAATAAATAAATAACCCCACTCCCCTCCCCCCAAAAGAGGCCTCGTTGAGATGTGCAAAGCGTCTACAGCAATGCCTGGCATGTGGCATGCTCAGTATGTTAGTTTGCCTTCCTCCTTTCCTTAGAGTGGCCTTCCCCCTCCACCCTTTTTAATGTAGAGCAGGTGGTAGGTGAAAATAGATCAGCACCTATTTATTGCCCTGCTCTAAGATTTCAGGGCAAGGAATTTCCAGGCATAGCAAAAGGACGAGCTATTTCCAGTAAGTCTGGACTCACCCAACATGGAAGGCACCCAGTGGTGATGTTTGGGAGCTAGAGGAGATCTGTGGGTTTGTCGAATCCTCATTTACAGCTGGGGAAACTGAGGCCCCGAGAGCTTAGGGCCTGCCCTTGACGTGGCAGGTCCACAACCAAAGCCCAGATCTCCGAACTCTCACTCACTCCAGACACATCTCTCATCATCACGCGAGAACTCTCTCGGCCATCAGACCGTAAACTCCTCGTGCACTTTTTCTGGGCTGGGTTTATCTTTACATGTCACCAGCACCCAGCACAGGGCTTGTGAGCACCTGTGTATACTGAATCCGATGCATTCTACTCACATAACTTGGTGATGACCACACAGAGCTCATAGTAACTGTCACAGAAACCAGGTACCAGGGCGCCTTCCTGAGGCTTTCCTCCAGGGGCCCGGTGAGTGGCTTGTAAAGCTGCTGTTCCTACACCTAATCGGAAACAGACTGACTTTTCTCGCAGCCTGGTCCACGGCAGAGTGTGTGTGCTGGTTATGCTGAAATGCTGCACTTGAGATACAATCCCTGAGCCTTTACCAGGTGACGTGCCCTGGGTATAAGGGAGATGAACAGGACAGAAATGGATCTTTCCCTCATGGGCAATCATCTTGTGGAAGATGAAAAAAAATAAGAACAAAAGCTAATATATCATCACTGAGTCCTGGCAGAACGACTTTCTCCAGTGGCTAATCTCTGCCTATTTCCAAGACAGAAAATAAAAACAGCACAACACAATGGGACTCCGATGAAGACCAAAAATCCAAAAGTCAACACATTTTACTTTATTTTATCTCAGTTGATCTCAACTCTCAAATGTTCCAGCTTCAAAAGGTAAGATTAGGTACCATTAAGCCGGCCAGACCAGCACTGATTTAAAAACCCTCCTCCCTGCTACAGGACAGAGTAGGTTGCAGACCCTTATTAATCTCCTTGTTATCAGCATGATCTCAGTCTGCCTGGAACCAGCCTCCCCGATTCCCAATTCTGGCCACATCCACATCCCTTCAATCCTCTGGCTTCTATGGACCCAGGCCACAGAGCTTGTCCAGCACCACGAATTATCCCTGCTAAGAATACCTTAACAGTGGGCTGGTCTTTCCTCCACGGAATCGGGGAAAAGGAAAAACGGGTTTCATCTATAAACAAGATGGAATTCAGTGGGTTTCAAATCAGACAATGATGCGGAAGCTCCTGTAACCCACCATGTTTTCTCTCCTTTGGCCATAGGAAGAAATGGATAAATGGTTGCAGAATGTAGGTGGCAGGGGTCTTTCTGAGCTTCTCTCAGGAGCTGACTCCGTCCTTCCTGCCCTCCTTCCTTTCCTCCCTTTGTTCTCCAAATCAGCACTTGCTGTCTGCCGGGCACCATGCAAGGAGCTGGAACTACCACGCCACACAGATCTGAAATGTTCCTAGCCCTCCTAACGCTGCAGTCTAGCAGGCAATAAAGGCACCGGGCAAGAAACACAGAACGCGAGGAGCGGTCAAAGGAGAAACAAAGGGTGCCTGGAGATGTAAGATGGGGGTTCTTACCTAGTGGTGTTGCTAGGGGTGTGGTGGGGGCCTCTAGGGTCTAAATCATCCTTGCCCTTCGAGTCATCCGCAAGATTGTTTCATTGGACGAGTCTTCTTTTGTGCACTGGGCAACTTCCCACATACCATAAGAAAGCATGTCTGTAACTAGGTGATTTTGGGGAAGATTTAACTCACTTACTCTCTATAGAAGTTTTCAAGGAGTCGGCACGGCTTTGCTGCCAAGGGGGCAGATACTGGTTACGAGGAGAAGTCAAGCTGGCACATGGTCACTGCGTCGGCTGCAGTCACTTTGCTCATATTACCTTATTGACTTAATAGTTTTCTTTGAATCGACTCACTCAAAAACATAAATGAATTTATCATAAAAGGAATCTTTGTATCACTACTATACATGGAATATCAATATCCCTTGCCCCAAATAGGAAGTTATGGCAAAAATAAACACAATTAAATTCTTGGCTTCCAGCCTGCCCAGAGGCTGTCTTTATCTGAAGTAGCAGATTGGTTTTAAAAGGCTCCCCTAGACTCGCCTCCGACTGCCCTTAGAGGCCTCCCCCATCAATTCCTCTGCTTTTTATAACTGAGAATGGAGTTTGGAATTAGACTGCTGTTGGCTGGGCAAGCCACGGAAACCACTCAGGAACCCCAAGAACTCTAGAGAACTGTTACTGCGTGTGCCAACTGTGAAGTGGGGCCATTGGCTGTGTGAATGATCACATCCTAGCCAAGATCATGAGAGGGCTTAATGATACAGCCAAGGAGTACTTGGCTAACCAGCTTCTCTGGAAATTTCTATCACATGCTCCAGCCATGGGTCAAGGTTATTTCTGGTATAGACACTCTGCAGCCTCCTTACGCTCATTTAATACATTGATTCAATCCTTGGGTAAGATTTCCCCTTGTCTTAATGCCTTGGGCCTCACTTGTGGGAAGGGCAAAGGGAGAGAAGCAGGCTAACCCACAGGGCTAAACTGGGAAACGGCCAGCTAGACCTTGACAAAATTCAGGGTTTTTTTTTTCCCCAATGTTTATTAAGCAGTTACTTTACCTGAGTCTCAGTTTACTTATCCACAAAATGGGTTTTTCCAGGGTTTTATAATAATTGTGTGAAATACTGTATGAAAAACTCCTGGCCCACACACAGGTATCCAGCAAATGGCTATAATTATAACCATTATTAATTTTTATGATATCCATTTGAAGGTCACTCTGGGCCAATTCTGTGATGAGCAACAGGGGTCCTCAGGCAAGTTTCCCCTTGTCTGATGAGCCACAGTCATTGCTTTGGGCTGGGGCTCTGCAGAAAGCCAGGAAGCCAATTATTCCCTCCAATGGAGGGAGTGTGTATGCAAATTATCTGGGGTCTTGTTCCGATGCAGACTTAATTTCATTAAGTCTGGATCTGGGGTGAGGCCTGAGATTTTGCATTCCTATCAAAACTCCAGATCCTGCCCAAGTTGCTGGGCCAAGAACCACACTTTGATTGACAAGGCTCTAGCCCAGTGATTCTTGGAGTGTGGTCCTCGGAAGGACCAGAGGCATCAGCATCACCTGGAACTTGTTAGTGATGTCAGTTCTCAGGCTCTACCCCAGACCTGCTGAATCAGAAACTCTAGGGTGGGGCCAGTGCCATTTGTAACAGCTCCCGGCTGTGGCACTTCCTGCCCCTGGAAACCACAGCACTTGCTCTCTCCTGTTGTCTTATGGGAACTGTCTGGCATGAGCCTAAAAGGGGAAAGACAGCTGTATCTCAGCAGGTCCCAGCCCAGTGGAAACCAGACCTCAGGGGCTCAGCATTTTGGGACTCTCTTCTCTGTTCAGATTCATCCTTGAGCCAAAAGCACTAACTGTGGCTACTCTGATGCAGGTGGTAAGGAAAGGGGCAGCTGGGAACCTGGATCTGGGAGGGAGGGGTGGTCTGGGGCTGTCTGCACCATTGGCCTCTCTCCTCCACCACTCTGTGCCTTCCATGCAGTTTAGGCTTTTACGAGACATTGTGGGCCCCTTCCCTGAAATTAGACAAGGCAGGCCAACGAGTGTTTACAAAGTGTCCACAATAAGTATATTTTTGCACTTTCCGCAGCCCTAAATCCCAGGTGTTGGGAATTTGGGCCACCTCCAAGCAAGTGTATCCAAATATACTCACAACAAAGAAATGGTTTGTATTTCTTTAATTCTCGTCTGAGACCCTTCCACTTTTTCTCCCTCTACGCCCTCCCCCTCCCCATGCTTTTTGGTACTATATTATTTTTTGAATTAAATAATGCATTGATGTTGCTTTGTTAATATCACAACTAAACTCTTCAAATAAATCAATGTGTCTTGAGCACCTGCCAGGCACTCTTTTGGCTGCTTCCATTTGTGTGTGTGTGTGTTTAATTGTGGTAAAAATATACATAACCTAAAATCAGCCATCTTCACTGTTTCAACTGTACAGTTCAGTAGTGTTAGGCACATTCAGATGGTTGTGCAACCAATCTCCAGAATTCTTCTCATCTTGCAAAACTGAAATTCTGTGCCAACTGAACAATAACTCCCCATTCCCCCAGCTCCTGGCAACTACCATTCTACTTTCTGTCTTTATGAATTTGAATACTCTAGTTACCATGTATAAGAGAAATAATACAATATTTGTTCTTTGTGTGGTTTATTTAATTTAGTATAATGTTCTCAAGGCTCATCCATGTTGTAGCATGTGTCAGACATTCCTTCCTTCCTAAGGCTGACATTCCATTATATGTACACATTGCGTTTTCCTTATCCATTCATCCACTGGTGGACATTTTTTGGCTACTGCAAATAATACTGCTATAAACATGGGCATACAAATATCTGTTCAAGTCCTTTCTTTTGATTCTTTTAGGCATAACTCAGAAGTGGAATGGCTGGGTCAGATGGTAATTCTATTTTTATTTTTTGGAGGAACTGCCATACTATTTTCCACAGCAGCTGCACCATTTTCCATTTCCATCATTTACATTTTATTTACTCCCCAGAACACTGTGAGGTGGATATTATTAATACTCCATTATACAGATTAGGAAACTGAGGCTCAGAGAGGTGAAGCCACCTGCCCGAAGGTCACACAGGTAATAAGTGTTTCATCAGACACAAGAGCCTCAGTCTTCTCACAGCAGCTCCCGGGGGCTCCAAAGATAAAGCCCAGTGTCCAGAGGTATGAGCAGTGAGTCTAGCTCGTAGGGAGGATTTGCCAGTCCTTATAGACAGGGGAAGGTGCCAGGCTGGTAGCTGGGAGAGATTTACAAAGAAGCCCTAATGAGTCATTCTGACACTGCTGGAGGTTTGGTGGCCATACCCGGACACTTAAAGTCAACTCCCAAACTTTGGGAACCTCAGAGGTGTAACAGAAGGGGCTTTGCTGCTTACAGGAGAATCGCAAAGGAAAGTCGCCCGCCCTATCAATTTACCAGCTCATTTTCTCCAAGTATCTTATGCCTCCTCGCTTCATTATTTAAGCCACGTTGGCATTTACCAAGAAAGAAGGTGTGAATTAATCCTGCGTATCGCTCCTCTGAGCACAGCCAATATTCTTGTTCTTGAAATCGGAGACGGGATATCTAACAAGCGCCCACACTTCACTGGACAGACTCCAAGGTTTCCTGCCCCCTTCTCAGAATCCCTGAAATGCTGCACCCAAGGGCGTGGTTGCCATACTGTTTGGGAGGCTCACCTGACCTGCTGGGAGTCTTTTCTGAAGTTCCAGTGTTTCCAGCTTCCCCTGCAAACTATCTGAGTGGTTCAGAAAATGGCCCAGAGCAGGAGGTGGGAGGCAGGGCAAACAGGAGCAGGCAGCCCGGTGATTCCAGGACACAGAAGTCACTCAGAATAGCATTGGTGGTGGGGTCAGGCAAACCTGGTTGCCATCTTAGCTCCACGTTACTGGCTGTGTGACCTTAGCAAGTGCTGGCACCTCTCTGGGCCTCCACTTCCTCATCTGCTGATAGGCGGAGTGGCTGTGAGGTTTATGTGACTGTCCCGTGGAGCTCTCTGTACAATGTCAGCCCCTAGGAAAGGGGGTCCCTGGGCCTGTACAGTCCCCCTGCAGAAGCCCGTCCCCAGCCTGCCTGCTTCCTTCCTTCCTCACCAGGTTCCAGGAAGCCGACTGCACTAGCCCTTCTGTCTTTCCCCAGAAGAAAATTCCTCCCGCTTTAATGGTTAGGGTTGTTTTTCTCTTCCTTCAGTGGGTGTGTGTCTTTCCTGTAATGAGCTGGTCAAACAAACATGCTCCAGAGACACTCTGATGAGACCCAGTGGGGACAAGAAGGGGGCTGGAGGAGGGGGAAACAGGGAAGGCAGCGTAGGGGGCACCATTCCAAAACAAGGTGCCATGGAACTGGCAACCCTAAATTGCATCGATCTTCTGGGCTGCCCTATTCCATTATAGCCTGGCCCCTGCTTGCTGTCTCCTGAGCTCTCCTCCAGCGCTGCTGCCTCCCAGTTTCTCTCTCACACAGACCACTGTGTTTCCAAGCTTAATCCTTTGGAAATGTGCGCATGCATATTTCCCCCACTGGATGTCATTTTGTTCATCAGTTTTGGATGGTTCTCCTGATTCCCTGGAGCTTGGATTCACATTGCAACTGACTAGCTGTGTGACTCTGGCCAAGTTACTTAACTGGTCTGTGCCTCAGTTTTCTCATCTGTAGAATGAAGATAACAATAACATGGACCTCATAGTTTGGCTGGGATGATTACAGGTGCAAACAGAGATGAAGCGATTAGGCTGTCGTATTGCACACAGCAGACACGTCAAAAAAACGACGTGCTGTTCCTCTTTGCTGGAGCCAGCCTTCACAGAGAATAGATGTGTGAGGAGCGAGCCCCTGTTTCCAGAAGTGATGCCCTCTGATTACTCTTCAATGTAAACTCAGACCCTAGATTTCAACGATCAGCAACATTTCCAGAAAAGTAGGCTACTAGACTCAGTTTAGGAAAAACAGTACAACTATGTACCATCAGCCTCTTTCAGGAAAGAATAGACATCAATATCCCCAAAAGAAAAAAAAAAGAACATCGCAGAATATAGCAGAGATCTTCTCAGGAAATGACAGTCGGCAAACTTGAAACTAACATGACTGTTATGGCTATGTTGTGCTTTTTCTTTTTCTTTTTCCTTTTTCTTTTTCCTTTGGGATCGCTACCCATCTGCAGATCAGCATGGGGAACAGTGACCTCAGGATCATTTCAACCCCCAGCTGTTGACTAAGAGGAAGAGGAGAAATTGTAGTCCTGGGTCTTAAAAGGGGACCACGAAGCAGAGCTGAGTACCTCCGGGCTCCTCCAATAGTAACAGTGAAGTGCTGGGGAAACTCAGTGACAGCCAAGAGCTTCATCCTCGCAGAGCAATTTCCCAACTCAAACACACACCCACACGGCAAGGCGGGATGCTGGGTTTCCAAGAGCAGCGAATCAGGATTCCAAGTGCTGGAAGTGTCCGGAGGAGGAGCTGCTCCCTGCCACGTGTAATACAGATACACGTCTTGTCGGGCACTGCTCTCTCCCTGGTTGGATCACTTCCCTTTGCCACTGCGAAGCCTCTGACAGCTGAAGCTAAGAAAATGCTGGGACAAACAGGTCCCGTCAGGACACAGAGTGGCTTCCAAGCTGAGTGACGAATTGCAGGAGACTGGACAGAATTTAAAACCAGCCCAGCTGCCACCCAGGAGAGTGACTAATCTCAACACTTAAGGACAAGCCCCAGACCAGCAGTCATTCAGACACAGGACAGTTTCCCCAGACACAGATGGTACCCAAGCATCTCACCCCGGGGCTTCTCTTGGATGGATGGACCTGTCCCCAGCCCCTGGAGGGAGGTGGCCAGCTGACACCCCCCCTCCCGGGGTGGCATTGACCATCCTGCCCCTCCCTCAGTCTTTCCACTATGTCTTTCCATCTGCCTCCCAAACTCTCTTTTGCTTGAGGCAGCGGAGAAATGCTAGGCTCCCGAACTCATCAAAGGTCCTCGCAGCTGCCACAGTCTCGGCTGATCCATCACGATTGCCTGGTTTGACCAGTGTTAGAAAATCAAGACACCACTTAAAAGTGCTTCATAAAGAAAATCTTTCTAAAATGACACACATCGACCTGACTTCATATTTCTTTCTCCCTCCTTCAGTGTTTCAAACACACAACACATCCTTTCTGGGGACCATCCCTTGGAAGGACACAGTTGGCCCCAAGTAAGTCTGCTCTTAATGCCAGTGTGGAAGCCCTGGAGGGGATAAAGATGGACAGAGAGGGCACTTCGTCTCCAGGCAGAAGGTGGGTGGCTGGGGGACTGGCACTATTGGCAGAAGCAGGGCTACAAAGGGCTCTCTGGAGAATAAAGAGCTGGACAGAGGCTTGCAGGTGGGGCGCTACAGCTTTCCTTTTTATCTGAACTGGCAGCAGGAAACTTACCACTGGGTCCTCCTCTTTTGCAAACTAGAAAGGTCCTTTCATTCCCCTTGATCTTCTCCCCAACATTCTGAGACAATGACTACTGTGCCCTTAACCGGGCTGTGCCCCCCCATGTTGGATACCCACGCTGGGGAAAGCAGTGGGCTTTCTGAGCAAGTGGAGGAGTATTTAATTGTCAATGGAATAGTGCAGAGCTTTGGGGGCAGAGAGGCTGAGTGTTTACTTTTGCCGTGTGCCAGGCCTAAGTTTGTTCATTCCAAAAATACTGCATGGGCTCTATTTACTAAACCATATCCTTATCAACATGGCTGGGGTTAAGGGAGAAAATAAAATGTAAGCATTGAGTCCATCTCCATAGGCTGCTGGTATGACAGGATGCTAAGTGTACACACCAGAGGACAGCCATCCCAGACTGTCCAAGGAAGGTCTGAGGTCCTGGAATGCTTTGCAAAGAAGATGACACTAGCCCTTAGCCTTGAAGGAGGAGTCAGGGGAAGGACAGAAGGATGGGATGGGGGTCAGGAAGAACAGGGTGTGCAAGGAGGTTGTTCCAGAAAGGAGTAAGAGCATGTGCAAAGGCACAGAGGCATAAAATCAAGATACATACCAGGGAACTGTGGGCAATACAGAATGGCTGGAGCCCAGGGAGGCTGAAGAGGGAGGCAGGGACCAGATTATGTATTACCTTGTATGCCACACTAAAAACAATGGGAGCCTTTATAGAATTCCCCTCTCTCTGAGAAGTATTTATAATTTGCAATTTACAACATCCCCAATTTGTAAAACCTAAAACCTAGCAACCCTGCTTTACAAGGGGAGAGAGGCCCTGAGTGGTGAATTGGTTTCTAAGATGGATATCTATTTACAATTTAAATTTGAAGCTAGGAACAGTTGGCAGCAAGGACTTGAGCAAGTCAGTTAAAAACCAGACCTTCTTGCTGTCCTATTTTATCCTCCAATCATGCTTACGCTTGAGTGAAGTACACTAGGACTGGGGAGAAGAATGGGCATAAAAAGGTTGCATCATCTTAAGCAAATACGTGTTGCTTACAGAGTACCTGGACTGCAAGTCCTCAAGGTCATTTTCTTTCACATCCACCTGGACTCATTCATTAAAAGGTGCACCTCACTTCACCCTTAACTGATGGCAGTAGCTTCCTGCTCACAAATCTGATGGTCAGAGCTAGCTTCTCCTTATCCATCGCTTTTCTAGACAGAGTCTGATGTTTGACTGGGGTGCACCAGGAGCCCTGGCCATGGTGTACTAGGTGGCATCCGTTCTGACCAGTCAGATGTCCATTCTGATAGGTCAGTGCCTGAGAGGGATCGCCTGTTAAGTATCCTTACTTTCAGCCCTAGTCCAGACTTCTGGATACCCAATCATATGGCATGTAGAAGCGGGGAAGGTGCTTTCAGCTGACATCAGAATCAGGTTTGCAATGGAATGGGAGTTCTCCACCTTCAGAAGCTTTAGCCCAAGGCCCCACCTACGAGTCTAGGATGCTCAGGCCCATGGCAGGTGAACCTGTCTGGCTAAACCAGGGGATAGCGCCGTTCTGTCCTCTAGCATCGCATTGAACTTGATGGGACCAGAGGTGGTGCCATTCGTAGGTGATCACTGGGTTGCCATGACAATGACACGTCTTAATGTCTATGAGGAGCTTGGAATAGCCTTCAGTTCATAGCAAGCACTCAATAAGTTAATAAATGTTAACCATCATCATCCTCATCTTCACCATGGCCATGATTTCTGTTATTATTACCAGTTACATCCTCCTTAATCAGAGTTCTGTAACTCTTTTATAGTTAGAGGACCTCATTTGGGGAGTTGGCTTACAAATGAGGAGACATGTGCAGGCTTTTTGGTCCCTAACGAGCCAGGGTGTGATCTTGGATAAGTGTTGTTACTTCTCAGGGTCAAATTTATCTAAATTGTAAAAACAGAGGAGGTTCCTTAGGGGGAGACTTACACTCCCTTCCCATCTGAAGGCTCTGTGAGTGTCAGCCTTGCCCAAGGATGCCAAGCGTGTCCATCACTGGGCCAGACCCCAGAAGGATATTCATTCAATAGGTGTTTCTCGAATGTCTTCTGTGTGTCAAGTTCTGGGGGCACCACGGTGGGCAAGACAGACTTGCCCACACTTCTCTCTTGGAGGTTATACTCAAGGCTAAAGCCCAGGGGACAATCAGAAAAAGATTTTAGCTTACAACTTGCTCTAACTGACTCTAAAATTTGGGGTGCTGCATGAGTTGATGGGGGCTGTTTTACCAAAGCTCCACCCAATCTCTGATTTAGAATTTGAATTCACTCTCTGAGTGCTTTGCAGAGAACTCATCTTTCTACACTTTTTTTTTCTTGTTCAGCCCCAGGGAGGCATTTCCCCAAGCAAGCAAGTTAGAAATGGAACTTTGAAAATCATCATTTAGGAACAGAGACATGACATGTCTCTTAGGAAATAGCCCTGGAAGGAAGCCTGCCCTTCACAACCTGTTATATGATTCCTAGGGCAAGACAGGATCTCTGAGACCACGACATCAAACGCCTCATTTTATAGGAAAGAAAATCAAGACCTTAACAAAAGTGTATCTCAGTTTTGCCTCTCCAGACAATATACATGGAATTGTCTTTCCTCTTATACTTCTCATTCCTCAATCCACGGAAATTTTACTCCAAAAAGAGATTTCTTCCTTCTTTCCTCCCTTCCTAATAGATCACAAGGTCCCATCATTGCCTTCCAGAAACAGCCATCCTTTTACAGAAACATCGTTTTCTCCCAAGGACTGACACTGGCAGGTAATTTGCAACCTTCCCCAGCACAGGTCGATATCAAGTTAGGGGAAGGGTGGGCAGGGCTGGTGCACTAGCATCATGGTCTTGAGTATGATTCCAGGTCTCCTGGAGAGGCAAGGCACACGGTGAGAACAAGAGTCCTACTCCAGGCGCCCCTCACTGGCCACTGCGCCAGGGCACCTACCGCACTGAGCCCCTGCTGGCTGCACGAAGTTGGTTCCAAGGATTAAATAAGTGACTGAGCTTGAAACTTGGCTTGTAAGCAGACACAGGGGGCTGTCGGGATTCTGGTCATCTGCCCCATGTCCTTCGTCCCCCAGTCATGGCAAATCCCAGATGAGCTAAACATGTGCGGGGCAGACTGTGGGTGGGACTGGAGGAGGGGCTAAGGGAGAAGGGTGTCTCAGCCTGGGGTCAGGACTGGTCAATCCTGGGGTCAGCCTGAGGACAGGGGCACCAGAGGGAAGGGTAATGCCACACAAGGTAACACATTTGACTAGTTTGATTATTTTTCCCAGGAGTGGCCCAAGCAGGGACCCCCACCCCTTCCTCAGTGAAATAGGTCTCAGGGAACACATTCACAGCAGAAGAGCCCTGGGTTTTAAACATATATGTAAGTACCCTTCTTAGCGCAGGCCTTGAAGCTTATTTTTCGATACCCTGGTGGAACAACCTAACTGTGGGGAGTGGGGGTTTTACAATGCATTTGGCTGGAAAGTGCAGCATTACATGCAAAGTGATTACCTGATTGCATTTTAAAAATTTAAAGTCCCTGACATGTAGAAGAAATTGGGTAAAAGTTCAGTCAGCAGACAAGCCAGGGATGCCTGAATGGGTACAGCACTTATGTTTTCACAGCAGAACAATGGGCAGCTGCTGGTCCTTCCCTCCCAGGCAAGGTCAGCACGTGGTCGGGCCAGGCAGTGCCCACATCTGGGAGGAGAGTGGAGGAGCGGAGAGGAAGGCCCTCCCCACTGCGTCCTCCATCACCCCAAGACTTGTCCTTTTCGATTTCCTTTCCCATCCATGTTTTTGAGGCGAACAGCTCCGGAAAGAAGTGTTTCATCTCCGCGTGGAAGCACGTCGTGCATTAACTGAACAGTATTTGTGAAAGTTTTCTAAGCTCTTGGGGAAACCGAGGAGGAGGAGGAAGAGGAAGAGGCAGAGAAAGGTGTTCCTGAATAGCAGTGGAGTTTACAGAAGGAATTCTGGGGTTGCCAAGATGGGAAGGGGCAGGCAGAAACGGAGCGAGCAGGAAGTGGCGCCTGCCCCAGCTTTGAGTGCTGAGGGCCTGGGCATCCGGGACCAGGACTGGCATTTCCCTTTTGAGGGACCTGTCAGCTAAGCCAGGCCCTTAACTCGCGCTGATAGTGAATGAAATAACAAATGGGACAAAGGAGGGGCGCACGCAGCGCAGGGCTAGCGGAGGGAGCCTGCATCCTTACTAGCCCCACGGAGGAAGGGACATTGTGCCCACTCCGTGACCTCACTTTCTTCTAGGGCCACAGGGTCTCTCGGAACCCTGGCTGCCTCCTCACCTGCCCACCGCCGGTTGGAGGCTCTTTGTGGCGCGGAAGCCGAGAGGGGCCCACCCCGCGTGCCGGGGGCTGCTGGGCGCGAGTCTCAGCCTCCGAGACCCACAGCGGGTGCGTCCCATGCAGCAATTGCGCCTCCTGGAAGTCCCGCCCGGGCAGGGGCTCGCGGTCCCGCCCCTGGAGAGATCCGGAGAAAAGCGAGGCGAGACTGCCTGCCTGGGGACCCCAAAGACCAGCGGGCGGCGGTACAGACTTTCCCGAAAGGTCTCTGTCTCCGAGCGGAAAGCGCATGGGAACCCGGGGGCACAGTGGGCGCCGCAGGGTTATCTGAGCGTCCTGAGCCAGGCGAGGGTGGGGAAGGGATCTCAGCTCACCCCTGCGCGCTCCGCCTCTGGCGGTGCCAGCCCGCGCCCCAAGGCTGGGCTCCCGAGACAGCGGGAGGCTCGTGTGCGTATCTGTTTGTACTGGGGACACTCCCCTTCCCGAGAACCCGTAAAGATCCCTCTCCGTCCGCTCCAGCCCGGGGATCCCCTCCCCCAGCGCAGAGATCCCCGCGCGCCCCCTGCCCACTTTGCCAAGGCGAGAAAGCGGCCGAGCCGGAGACAAAGAAACTCCTGCCTCCTCCACTCTCGGCCCCTCCGCCCGCCCCAGACACTCCCCGGCGCCCTCCCTCGACCCCGGCGACAACGCGCGCGGACGCGCGGGGAAAAGGGGGGCCGGGTGGGCGAGTCTGCTCCCCTACGCGGGTCAGCTGGAGACTGCCAGTGCTCCTCGCCCGGGGATTCCCCACCGCAGCCGCGCCCCCGCCCTCCGCTCACCAAACGGTCCCGGGCCCCGGGCACCGCCACCCCCGGTCAAAATCGTCTCCCACCTCTCCAGCGGAGCGACAGCGGGGCGCGGCGCACACAAAGCGGGTGTGCGGGGGAATCCGGAGTATCAGGGTGGGGAGAGATCCCGCCAGGGCTCGGCACGGGCCCGGGCGCAGCTATTTACCCGATTTCTTCTTCGATCTCCGAGATGTCTGCGAAGATGAGGAAGACCACGAGCAGCGTGAGCGCAGCCAGCATCCAGCTCCGGAACTGCAGCTGCATGGTGGGTTCGCGCCCACCGGGACCCGCGCGGGCCGGCGCGAGCAGCTGGGGCTGGAGGGCGCAGCGACAGGCGCCGGAGCCTCCGCGCGCGGCGCGCGGCGCGCAGCGGGGCAGACACCCTGCGCTCCGGGCGAGTCCCGGCCAGCGGCGGCGGCGGCGACAGCGGCAGACAAGGGTTGATCAGGCCCGGCGAGCCCGCTCGCTCCCTCTCAGCTCCCGCCCGCCCGCCCCTCCTCTCCTTTCCCCTCCCCTCCCTTTCCCCCGCCCCGCTCGGGGCTCCGCGCGCAGTTTGACAGCTTTGCTCCGCGCCTCTGCTCGCCTCCTCCCACCGCAGTCAACTCCAACGTCCAGCCGCCCGCCTTTGCTTCTCCCTCCTGGTTTCTTTCAGCTCCCGAGGGCGCTGGGATGTGGCCGAAGCCTTCCACTCTTCGCCTAGGGAGGCCGGGCTCGGGGCACCGCGTGCGTCCGGGTACCAAGCTGAGCCCAGGGAAGAGCGCGCACCGCCCTGGCGTTGCCCGCTGGCTGGCAAACGCCCTCCCTCGCTCGCTCTTTGTCCAGCGCCCTCGCTTTCTCGCAAAGTTTTTCCGACACAAAGACCAACACCTGGGGACAGCTCCCAGCGCGTGGCGAAGAGGCGGTTTCAGCCAGGCAGATGTTTCAGCAGTTGACGAATTAGGAGGTGGGGTGGGGGAAGGGGAGTGGAGAAGACACATCCAAGGCAGGCCAACTTCGGCGGAGATGCAGATTGCAATTTGTGGGCGAGATGCTCGGCCCCTGAGAAACCACCCCCAAGGCAGTCATCTTGGTCTCCACTGATAGACCCAAGGAGATCGGGTCCGGAGAGGCTCCCTGAGTTGCTTGAGGTCATGCAGCCTTGGCTAGAACCCTGGGATCCTGCTGGAGTGGCGGCTCCACCCACAGTGGTAGACTCAGAGCCCACCCTGCCTGGAACCTCGCGGTGCTAATGCTGAGCTGGGCTTCATCTTTCCAGTTCTTGCCCTCTCCTGGCAAAATCAGTCGCCACCCCCACCCCGCCACCACCCCGGGAGTCCTGTCTTGATCGAAAGGTCTCCTACAAAATCTGTCTCCCACAAGGGGTAATGCCCCCCATGTTGAATATTTGCGACTTCCCCAGCCTTAGATAGTTTAACTCAAATTACATTTTGCACCAACCATTAGCCCGGGGTGAGAAGGGCCCCATTAAGTTTTACTGGAATTAGATAATTACCTAAATTTTCTTTTTCTTGCACTTAATTGGAACAATCCTGAAATCAGGAAATGTAACTTCCCAGAAATGATCATCTGGTTTATGAAAGTGTCCTTGGGGGTTGAATTTGGGGGGAAGAGTTCTGTTTGAGAAGCTCTATGGAAAGGTTTCTCTGGAAAGCACTGGCAAATGAATGGGAGAGGCAGTTTGGCTGTGCCCTCAGGGCCACCCGTACAGAGCCAGACTCAGAGGGGTCTGGAAAGGGGCTGGCAGTGCCTTAGCTCCATCAGAGGGACCCTGGGTTGGTCAGAGGGACTTTTTTATTTCCCCACCAAAATACTGCCTGTCCCTCTGCCTCTTTGTATGTAGGAAGGAGGGGCAGGAGGAAGGCTTCCAAGTTAGGGGGCTGCTGGACAGCTATTGCTGACCCTAAAAGCCAGGATAAGCTCTTCCCTGCAGGAAGAGTTCTCACTTTGCCTGGAGAACAGGAGAGAGAAACAGCACAGAGAAATGGGGAGTGTGGGGAGCAGGTGTCTTTTCCCCAGAGGTGGGGTATACGAATCCCCAGGACAGCGATTCTTTATTTCCCTGCCCCTGGCACAAGTCCTGCCCCTCTGCTCCTCTTACAGTGAGCTCCTTCAGAATACCACATATTTTTCTTGGCATGAGACTTTCTCATGATATTGAGCGCAGTGTTGGATGTCACTCTCCCTGTCTGTTAGAGGTGGTAACAGACATCAAAACAGGGTTTCCCATCAGAGCAGTTGGCCACGTGGTCGAACTTCCTGTTTCCAAGTTTTCTGGGTGCCTAGATCTCTCCCTCGGTCTTGTTTGATGAGTGGCTTTGGAGTTGTGGAGTTGTGTTTGTTACCATGTTGTCTTGTGTTTCTGAGATAAATGGTTGGGATATCAGAAAAGGGAGAGGAAAGACTGGGCTGCAGCTGTCATACTGCTCGATATTTCAATCACTCATTCATTTACTCCATCACTCGGCAATATTTATTGAGCAACTACTCTGTGCCAGGTTATGCGCTAGGGGCTAAAGCTAGCATAAGAGGAGAGAGACATGGTTCCTGCCCTCTAGTGGCTCACAATTCAGGAGGAAGACAGACCTGCAAGTAGGTAATTATGGTATGGGATGTGAGCTACAACACAGCTGTGGTCTCCTGAATAGCTTGTAATTGATTAATAAGATCACCGCAAAGAGCAAGAGGAACCTGGCTGGCTTCTCTCTCCTCTGCTCTCTGCTTCTCTACCAACTACACTCCTTGCTGAACAGCATGGAGAGAATGCCATGATCCTAAGCTCATCCCAGGTCAGGTAAATGTCACCATGATAAGCACGGCTACAACAGTATTCCACTTCCTATTATGCGACCTACGTTATCATCCCAGGAGCAGAGGCTCCCTTCTTCGGACTCACTTGAGGAGAGTCCCTATGAGTGGCCAGGAAGAGTAGAAACTTGGTGAACAGTCCCATCCCTCACAGGGAAATCCTTGTAACCAGACTCACGGAGCAACGTCCCTCAAGTACAGCTTCTGGGAAATAGAGCTGGCTTTGTAATGGAGAGGCTATCCTTGCACTGAGAGTTACTGAGATGGGATTTCACTCGGAGAGTGATAAGGAACCCTTGTGGTAGTTGACTGGGGGATGCTGTCTGTAAATACTTAGACTTGAATCTCACGGGCCAGCTACTTTTACAGTGATCTGTGCGCACTCACTACCCTTTGCAGCTGTCTCTGAAAACTGTTCCTGGAATCTGGAAAGAGGAAGAGTGAATGGGTTGGAAGTGTCATATCTGTAAATACCAGGTAAACTTCCACCTGGATACTAGCTTGGCTAGGCCATCCTGACCCCTCCCCTCTCCCTGACTCCCCTGTTTCAGCAAATTATTTTTTCTTGCCTTGATTTTCCCAAGAAACTGGAAGGTCCTATAGTAATCATTTCTTTAAGTCAAGCCACTGAATGGGTTAAAATACCCAAAGTATGAGAAATGTTTCTGTTGAATGCTACACAAATGATATGTTTATGAAGCACCAAAAAGGCATTGGCTAGTAGGAAGCCTATGTGGGGTGGCGGATCTTTACCTTCTGATCCCATCACTTTCAAATGAACTTTTGCATACTGTGTCACATTGTAGCTTTTCGGGAGGCAAGGAATGTTGCTTTAAAATACAAGTAGCAGGGTACTGCCTTTGAGTCAACTATTTAAAGTCTTCTTTTTTCTCAAACTAAGGGCTTGCTGTTCCCAAATATGCAAGAATAACTTTTACACTGTTTCCCTGCAACACTGCTTGATTGGCTTTGCAGAAATGAAGTTTAAAAAAAAAAAAGGGAGTGGCAGCAAATTAAAAGTCATCACCACCCATTAATATTTTAGCTCAAATTAATAGAGTATATTAACTATTCAGGCACCTAATTAGACCCTGGGAAGGGAGTATGAACGAAAGAAAGAGGAGCAGAGGGCTCTGCAGAGCCCTGAAGGAGTCCAGGGGAGTCACACCGGCAATGGGGCAGCCACTTCTCACCCTTGACCCTGGCTACAGCACGCTTCTCCCTCTAGGGCCAACCTCAAGAGTGGGGACCCCACCCAGAGCTGAAATTCATGGAGACCCCAAAACTACGGCTACCATTTACACATCTAACTCAACTCCCCCCACCCATCCCCCCAGATATGTAGACTTTTCACCTGAACTACTTCTTGGGAGTCATGAAGACCCCTCCTGGCAATCCTTTCACACGGGTACCACCATCTCCATTCTACATGTGAGGAAACTGAGGCTCAAAAGAGGCCAAATTGCCCAACATGGTTTGCTTGGCAGAGAGAACATTTTAATTAATTCAGTCACCTCCCCTGGGCCAAGGCCTCCCTCCAGCACTTCGGGCAGTTCCGGATGGATTTGTAAACAGGCACCACCTCTGATTCTTACTGTATCCCCTTAGTTCTGAGATGCCAGGATTCGAGGATCAAATTTATCTTCACTCCCTGCACACTCTTCATCATTGGAGAGAGCATAATCGTAAATCTCAATTTCCATCTTTCCGCCTGGAAGAACCTAGGCCTGTTAGTCAATCCAAAGCTTTTTTTTTTTTTTTAAATTCAATAATAAATAATAATTTTCTTACCCAAAACTCTGACCTAGTGCCTAACACCCTTGAACTCTCTCCGAAAGTAGTTTAGAATGTTAAGAAACTACAGAGTGATAGCGGCCTTCCTTTTTCACCTTCTCCGAATCGGGAGCTGCGGACAGCTCTAGGTGGGGTGGGTGTATAAAGAGGCAGAACATTGTAGTTGGAACAGACTAATAGGTTGTTGTACTTCTGCACCTCCAACAGCCGAGAGAACGTGCCTTCTTTTCTGAAATTTACGCAAAATTTGAATGTTCTCAGAAATGCAACTTTTCACCCTTCAAAATCGCAAGAGCATAGGTAATAGCAAAAGGTAGAAAATAAAATTAGGAAGTGATGTGTTCTGAGTATGAATTGCCTTTATTTTTAACCTAATTTACTTAATGTAAGTTTGTATCCTTTAACTTTTAATCATGGTCCTGCTTAACAATCAGCTGTTTCCAGCAACACCAGTAATCAGTGGCAAGGGAGTTGTCACAGTCACATCGACCTGGTGAGCATGCTCGGTGAAACATCATTTCTAAAGTAAACTCCAGAGGGGAGGGTATAGCTCAAGTGGTAGAGCACATGCTTAGCATGCATGAGGTCCTGGGTTCAATCCCCTGTACCTCCTCTAAAAATAGATGAACATAATTACATACCCCCCCAATTAGATAATACAATAATAAAGTAAACTCCAGATGGAAGTGTTCATTGAAATGTCGACCTGCTGGGATCTTTAGCACAAAACACTGGTTAAAGGAGAGTGCCCTTTGGCCCCAAGTGGGTTTCTTGTAAACTGTCCCTTTGGGAGTCCTTCTCCTCAAATGTATTCCTCGTGGTTGTACATCTTCTCGTCCCAGTTCCTACAGTCAGGTGTGACAAAGCAAGCTGGGAAGGTTCCAGAAGGATCAAGAAACCAGTGGTCTTATGAGAGTATTAGTTTGGATTAAGCTTAGCTGCAAGTAACAGTAAACCCCAAGTTTATTTCCCTCTCATGTGCGAGTCACCAAGCAGGTAGCCATGGCTGGTTTGGCCATGGGATCCCTGAGGTCCTCAGAGACTCAGGTCCTTCCAGCTTGCCTCTCTTCCATCCCTCCAGTGAGGCCCTTTCCTTGTGGCCCATCACATCCAGGCTCCAAGCGATAGAATGGAGGAAGAGATAAAGACAAAAAGACAGTTTTTGAAACTGGCCACACGGTGCTTCTGCTTCTGTCCCTTTGGCCTGGAAACTGTCATGTGGCCACACTTAGCTGTAAGGGAAGCGTGCAACGAATCTTTATTCTGGCCTTCTATGCACTCAGCTGAGAAGTCTATCACGGAAGAAGGGGAGTAGGAGCATGGGGGACAACTGGCAGGCTCTGCCACAATGGGGATGGAAGAGATCGCTGTAGGTTTTTTTCTCTCCCACCTCCAGTTCCGCATATGAGTCCTCATTAGACCTGCCTTCGGACGGTTGTCTAAAGCAAGGACTTGCCAAAAGCCACTAACTAGAAATGACAGAGTCTGCGGGCAACAGAGCTGTTTCTGTGGCTGAGTTTCATGTTGTTGCATCTTTCTGATGCTTAGCATCCTGTTACCGTACTTTCCTACATTTATTTCATTGTTATCACCCTAGGGAGACGGTGTAGTGGTTTGTGTCACGCAGGTATTTTGATTTTGATGCTTTGACATCTGGGACCTTGCTGGCCCTGGAGAGACTGCCCCGCCCAGGGTAGTCAGTTCCTAGAGATGGTAAAGGGTTTGTCTGGAATTGTGCCTTTCATGTGCAAACCAGCGAGTCAAGAGTCCCCACCCCAACCACTGCGCTATGGGGCTCTCGCATTCTGAGCCACTATCCCCCTGCCATAAACACCCTAAGGCTGGGTACCAGACACTCAGAAGCAGCCCCTATGCCCCTATGCCTCAGAGCCCATTGAAATTATGCAAACCAGCCAATCCTGAGCCTGTTTACCTTGCCTCACCTGTTCATGGAAACCATAATAAAGGCTCTTGCCCACAATTTCCTTCTACTTCCTCTGCCTCCTGACTGACCCCAGTGCTTCCCCTGGTGGCCCCGTGTGGCCCAGGTGCCCCCTCTTCTTGGAACTGTAAGTAACAAACTATCTTCTCAGTGGATCTCCTGATCTGTTGGCCTCATCATAGCTGAATAATAATAATAAAACCTTCATTTAAAAACATGGTTTAGAGCACTGCTTCTCAAATTACTTGTGGTGTATTTGATTTTTATTTGATTTTTGATTTTATTGATTTTATTTGATTTCAATTTTATTTTTTTAACTTCTCAGTGATTGCAGCCCAATATGTGTCCTTCTGCATGACTAGAGTGCAGATCACCCCTCGGGCTGCTCCCTGTGCCTGCTAGGCACCCCCAAGCCCACTTCATTGAGGGGAGCCACTGATCACACACATTGATGTGGCAAATGTGAAACTGCTATGAAAGTTGCTAAAATGCCTGTCTTGACTTCCTGTGCTTGTCTCAGCAGGGACCAGTGACACGCAGGTCACACACCAACACTGGTCCATGGACCACACTTTGCATAGTTCTGGTTTGGAGTAGATTTTGAGATCATGCAAATCACTTTCCAGAACTTAGAACTGTGTGATCTTGATCCAAGTCTCAGTCTCCTAAATATTGAATGAAGAAAATAACAATGCTTAACTCACGAATTTCAGTAAGAATGAACCAAGGTAATGTACCTGGAGTGCATGGCATCCTAGCATGAAGTCAGGGCTCATTACGTTACTGTAATTTATTATTTAGCATAATGCAAAAACAGAAAGGACATATATAAAATGCGAGCAGTGGTTATCTCCGGACGGTGAAACTTGAATTGATCTTTATTTTCCTGTATACTTTTCTCTGCTTTATAAATTTTCTACAATGATCATAAATGACTAATCAAGAAAAAATGTCGTTAAAATTTGTTGTACCCGTTTTCTTGGCATTGAATGTTTTTTTCTGCCAGAGTTTAATATTCTTTCTAAATAACCCAGTATAAACACATATATTAAGTAAAGAAAAGTGGTTTTGCAAACAATTTCCAATCATTCTTTGATGTTTTGTAAGCATCTACCTAATATTCATTCACCTTGCAATTTCTGATGAAGGAAAGCACAGCTTACAAAACCTTGCCCCACTGGTGTCCCGAGCCCTGGAGATGCTTCTCTCCCACATCCTTCTCACCTGCTGTCACCAATCATGACCTAACCTGGCCATGCTGGTTGTTTCTGCATCACAGCCCAGCCCCAGCTTCTGGAGCACGGGGGTGATTCAGAGGAACTCCTGCAGGGAGTGGAGGCAGCAGCTTAACGCCCATGTGGTGCCCCAAATCTCGCAAATCTCAGGGGCTGAGGGGGCGGCTTCCCCTCTCTGCCTCACCATTGCTCAAACTCTGCTGAAGATCTTTCACACTGACAAAGAGACTGAGTATCTGTTCAAATGGGGGGAATGGAGGGTGAAAGAAACACGAAGATCATTAAGATATCCTTTCTTTTCAAATCTTCACAAATAAAATTCTTAGCCAGGTCTTCAAATCATCCCAACAGTGCAGAGCTCTCTTTGAGAATAATCTTCACCTTGAATGCAGCTATGTGACCACGATATATTCTGGAATATCCTTTTTTTTTTTTTTTTTTTTTTTTTGCTAGGAGGAAATTTAATGAGATAAAAAAGAAGGCAGTAATTTAAGTTTCCTCAGATAACATTTTTTAAAGAAATTTATTAAATCCAAATCAAACTCTTCCAAACTCTAAAAGGACATCATTACAACTCAACATTTATTATACTGAACATTTTTCAGGAAGACTGCCTTTACCACCTAGTAGAGTTTCATGATTTTATGTTCCAAATAGTCTTCACAGTATATTGGAATCCTACGTATAATTGAAGCTTAGAGTAAATGTTTTCCAACAGGGAGATGCTTTTGACAATTCTGGATGATTATGGAGATTTGTAGCTGCGTACCTGTCTTCACATCAGCATAATATTAGTAATAGCTATGATTTATTTGTTTCCAAGTCCTTGGTCAGTAACAGAACCCCAGTTGCAGCCTCGATTCAACGGAGAAAATACAGTCCATTTTGCAGGTTTCTGGAAATTCTCCGAGATGACAGGTGAATATGGGGTTACTCTTTTGATCTCAAAACTGTTTAGCAATTTTTCCTGAGTGGCCCTGGGAGCAGCCGTGGCCTCCAGTCATCTGACATCCCTGGGAGGCAAACTGGGCAGTTAACAGCCACGCCTGTGAGCATTTAAGTTATTCACAGACTGAGTCAGAGAAATGTCAGCGTGATTCTCCCAATATAGCAGTACCTGGGTCCGGCAGAGATTAGGAAGCCAGCTTACTCTTTGAGTTTTCTTCCAAAAGGATAAAGCTGGGGTCTCAGATCCCAAGGGCCCCATCACAGATTATTTTACCTCTATCAGATCCTTGGCCAAACTCTGTCACATTCACCAATTTGGTGGATCGTGTGGATTCTCGAGCGTTCAGGGAAGGTCAGACGGGAAGGGAGAACCAGTGACATCTGGAGAACTCAGAGGAATTTCTTTACAATGGCCCCTGTTTTCCCTCTTCCTCTGTGTGAAGCATCCCCATTTGGACCATTTGGGATGAGTTCTGTAACTCTTGTAGTTTTTAAGGTATAAGTGAGTTCCCCTGGCTTTTTAGAAGCCCCTCGCCCCCACAACACACACTCACACACATTCCCAGCACTGTAATCATCCTACTTTTCCACCTGGATCACTAATTTCCTGGCTTTTCTGTATTTTAGAGTTCTTTTCCACCCTCTGTAGTTGAGTTCACTTCAAAGGATATGATTCCCTTGTGGTTCCAGTCCTAGCAAAGGGGACACTTCTCCCCACTGCCCTTTGGTGTGCCAGCTGCTTGAGGGGACAGATGCCCCAGGCACCGACCCCGGCTGGCCTCTGGCAGAGGTGTGCTCGATGAACGGAGAAAACAAAAGCAAAACTGCGTTCATTTCAAGCTCCATTAGGGGCATGTGTTGGGCGAGGAAATCAGTGGGAAAGATGAAGCTGGGCAGGAAAAGAACTTCTCCCCTCTGTTTCTTGAAAGAAATTGAGCACAGATAACAACGAAGCAGAAATCACTAAGCAGCACCTATTTGAAAAAATAGAGAAATTAAAAATCACACCCCAACAAACATTTTTGATTGTTATTTCCAAAGCTTAGCTTGAAAAAAAAAAAAGACAAATGCTGAAAAGATTTACAGCCACTTTGTTTACAGTTCTTTGTTCATCTTTTCATTCATGTGGCAAAAATTACAGCTGGGACCCAGGTCGACAGTGGCAGCTAGTGACAGTGAGAGGGAGATGCTTTGTAGGAAGCAGGAATTATTATTCCAGGGTTGCTGTAGCCATTTGAAAGGATAAACTCTTAAGTATCAATAATATTGATGAATCATCATAATTTGCCAGATAATAGAAAACCATTTTACAGTTTTGCTTTCAGAAGCCAGTGAAGAGAGGGCTTCCATGAGAAGTGGTTAACTACTCAAAAGTCATCCTCAGCCATTGACAAATACAATAGCAAAGATTTTTTTTATGAAGACATGGATGGGAATACAGTTTTGATGTTTGTAAACTAGTCCCCGCAGAATCAATCCTTACTCTGCATTCCTACAACTTGTGATTTTATAATCGTTTCAGAAAAGGAGGATTTTTTTTTTTTTGATCTATCAGTCATTTGATTTCTTTTATGCAGTCAGTCCTGGATCTTTTCATTTCCATTCAGTTGATAAGCTTTTCTGTACTGCTTTTGTTGTCCTGCTGTAATAGCTGAGGGGAGCCACCAGGTGGCACTGCTCAAGATGGGGTGGGGAACCCAAAATGAGGTGATAACTGCTGGGGATGAGCCAGTGGCAGGTGAATACGGGGACAGGGAGGGTCAAGGGAGAAACTGAGAGAATGGGAACAGGGTGAGAAGGCAATTGCCTGGATGGCAAGAATCTTACATTTTGTTATTGACCTGCGTTAGAAGCCAGTTTCAAGCACAATGTCACTGGAGTTGAGACGAAAAGTAGACATATCTCTGGAAATCAGTATCTAAGACAAACAAATCAAGGGGAGGTGGACATGGATCACCAAAAACTAGTTGGAAAAATCCAAGTTATCCCTGCAGAGGGGTCTTTTTCTTAATGCCCCTTCTAGTCTTGGCGAAGAAATTAAATTTGAGCAGTTCTTCAAATAATCAGTAACAAAAATCAGTAATAGAATGACACCTTGCACCATCAGTGAAAATCAGTAATAAAGCGACACCTTGATTTATTACTATCCCTGATTTGGGCACGATCAGAATAGATGTGAATTTCTAGCTGTTTAAATCAAAAAGTTAAAAATACGAATATGAAAAGGAATATATATATATGTGTATCTATAACTGAATCACTATGCTGTACACCAGAAATAACACAACATTGTAAATCGACTACACTTTAATGAAAAATAAATTCCCCTCTTCTCATATCATGAAATAGACCAAAATCCCCTCGTCCTTCCCTCCCCAGGCAAAAATCCTCTTGAAGGAGGAGGGGAGGGTGTGAAACCATAAGCGCGTACTATTGAGTATCTTCCCTTACCACAAGCAACTCTGATTTTTTAAGAATAGAAGCAGAGTCTTCAAAGATCCTCGGACGTCACTGTTGAACTTCACCCAGCCCTCTCCCCAACTCATGAGTAAAGGAAGACTATAAAATTAATTACATTCAACTTCCTTTCCCATTGGAGGTAAGGAGAAAGGGAACACTGTGCCCAGAACAGCTGTCATTATTTGTTCATTCGTTTCTGCTTTGCATGACATGTAGTTTTTGCTTCCCCACAAGAAAACACTTACCAATTTTTGCGCCCTTTGTCCATCTTGGAGTTCCTGCTGGCCCGTTTTGTATGACTTTTTCGTTGTAAAGACTTTAGGGTCCCCTGGGTGAGGCAGTTGGCTTTGCTTAGGGAATGCCTTCTTCCATGCTCAGAGACAATGACTATTTTCCATGAAGTGTCTCTCGAGTATAATCATGGGCCATAAACTCATAGCCCAAGTTTAACCTGAGTCACAAAAATATGTTCTTGGGCCAGCAAAGTGTTTAAAAATGTTTTTGAGTTTAGAGTCTTTAGTGGGCCACAGACTTTTCAGCTCTCAGCAGGGTCCACCACTCCCTGTTGTTTTATGTCTCGTTTGATTCACACACTTTGATCTGTGCCTGGCTCCAGGGGCATCTAAGAACTGGATTCACATGAAACTCACATCATTGTTTGAAGAAGAATCCAGAATGTGTGTACTTTGTTGAGGATGGGTCAGCACCTTCTCATATAACAGATTTTAAATAAATGGGGCTGATCCCATATACTGCCCACAGGAGGGTGATATGGAATAACTTCTCTGGAGGGCAATTTAGCAATGTAACAGAAGCCCTGTTATATGGGACACCTGTTCTCTAGGATGAATTGATGGTTAGTGAGAACGAAAGTGTGCAGACCCACTGGAAGGAGGCCTGCCCCCACCCCCCTACACAGCCAGCATGCCTTGAGAGCAGTAATATGATTTACAGAGAGGAATGGGGGCCTTTTGTTAACCTAAGTCCATCAAATGGAGATCAGTTAAAAACATCTCATAATATAACAAAAGTCTTTAAAAAGTGTATATCTTCAATCCAACAATTCCACCCAGCTCTAGAAATTTTTTTCTAAGCAAATATATAAGTGAATGTAGAAATGTTTAGTTATAAGGATATTTATAGTAACGTCAGTCATAGAAATGAAAAATCGAAAACAACCTACTGTCTGGCAATAGGGTTTTGAGAATAAACCATGTGATTGCTGTTTGGTGGAATACTATGCAGTCATGTACAGTCATAAATAGGTGACGTTTATGTATGTGGAAGTTAGGTTGCATTTTATTATGTTATTAAACAATATGACCCCACTTTTGCAAGCATAAACATGTACATATTTGCATGGTGTGATGGGCATCCTCCAAGATGGTACCCACTGACATCTGCCTCCTGGTATCCACAACCTTGTACAATCCTCTTCCAGCAAGTAACTTGCTTCTTACCAATAGAATACAGCAAGTTTAAGGGGATATCAATTCCATAATTGGGTTAGAAAATATTGTGACTTCAGTCTTGCTATCAGGTTCTCTCTATTGACTTCTTGGCTTGCTCATTTTGGTGAAGTCCAACCACCATGTTGGAAAGGCCCATTTGGCAAGGAACTGAGAGCAGCATCTCGCTAACATCCACTAGAGAACTGGGGCCCTCCATCCAATAGCCCACGGGGAACTGGACCTTGCCAACAACATTGAGTGAGTTTCCCCAATTGAGCCTTCAGATGAGGTGCTAGTCCTGGACAACATCTTATTTGCAGCCTGTGGGAACCTCTAAGAAAGAGAATCCAACTAAGCCTTGTCCAGAATCCTGACCCACAGAAACTATGAGATAATAAATGTGTGCTGTTTTAAGCTACTAGGTCTGTGGTAATTTGGTCCTAATAGAAAACTAAGACCGAGGGTAAGAGGTCTAGAGATACATACTGAAAAATATTGGATGTCAGTATGTCTGGATGGCATGAATGTAGCATTCTTAAATTGCTTGGGGGCTGCAAATCATTTAGATGTGGCACTGGCAAGCTTTTATATTTTATATTGATGAAAAATTTGGGATGTTGACACTGTCATTGAATAAACAGAAGGGTGACTTAACAGTTTACAATTCATTTGGCTGATTTCACATACTTACGACAGAGCTATCATGCCTCTGAGACAAGCTCTCTATTTATGGTGGGGATGGTGATTTGGGGTGACTTTAATGCACATGTTTTTCTCCCTCTTTGTTGTAGTGTTTGTTCTCTGGAGGCAAGTACTAAAACAGAGTTTAGATTACAAGATATTTGTGAGGGATCAACACCTGAGAAAGGAAGGGGAGGAGTGGGACTGGGTAGAAGGAGATGGTGAACCACAGTGCAAGCCTGATGAAGCCTCCTCCCACCCAGAGGGGAACTCTGGAGCAAATATGGTCCATCAGATGTGTCTTTAATGGGGCTAAAATGGCTCAACCTCCATAGCCTTGCTTGCTCAGACAGTGGATGCAGGCTGTCCCAGGAAAGGAGTGACCTCTGACTGGAAGTGACCGACCTGGAAGGAGCTAACAGCAGGAGGCTGTCTGATGACTGCACCTCCCACACTGGACAGCATGTCTTCCTTGAATGGGCTCTTGAAAAACTCATTCCTGTCCTGACCACCATGGAAAAGAGGGAAAGCAAGTAAGACTGGGCCTGAGTGGAGAGCTGAACTGCTACAAGGACCTAACCAATGCTTGGCCAACCGCACAGGGAACTCTTGGCCATATTTGCCCCATCAGAGCTTTCCCCCACTGAGTGGAAAAGGCCAGATTTATAGACTTCCCGCAGTAGGTAATTGGATGTGCTAGCCTAGGAGAGGTATGCCCTTGGGTGAGGTCACTCTGCAGCCAGGGAGAACCCTGAAGGAGCTGATGGTTGGAAGTTGTCCACTGCCCACAGCTGCAGCAACAAGACCTTTCTTCCATAGGGATCTTGGTGGACATCTCTGTGTCCACAGTCCACCATTTACATGACTCAGATCCACTTCTTAATATAGGTTCTCAAACCAGATGACTCACACCACCCATGAGCTATAATACATTCTAACCATGGGCCACTTCTCCTTCTGCACAAAGTGAATGATGAGGTGCATGGCATGAAGTAGCACCCATTGGAAGGGTTTTCCTCACCTCTTTCTTCCAAGGCCACCCCTGAGCGAGGCTCCTGTGCATGGCAATGGCCATCCATTTTCAGCTTGTACTCACATACCAAGGTGACTGTCTCAACTACTATAACAGAACACCACAGACGGGGTGGCTTAAACAACAAATATTTGTTTCTCACAGCTGTGGAGGCTGGAAGTCCCAGATCAAGGTGCTGCTGGATTCAGTTCCTGGTTAGGGCCCTCTTCCTGGCTTGTAGATGGCTGCCTTCTCTCTGTGTCTTCACATGACAGGGAGGAAGCTCTGGGGTCTCTTCCCCATCTCATAAGGGCACTAATCCCATCATGGGGGCTCCACCCTCATGACCTCGTCTAAATCTATTCACCTCCCAAACGTCCCCTCCTCCTGCTACCATCACCTTGAAGGTTGGCACTTCAACATATGAATTTTGGGGGAACAAACATATTCAGTGCATAATGCTGACCCATCTGTAAATCAACTTTGGGCTTTTTCCTCCTTCAGCTAGTCGGACAGGCTCCTGGAGAGGCATGAGCTGAGAAGGAAGTCATGAGGATCCATGCCATCTGGTCATGTAGCTTGCTTGTACCCTCTGGGCCAACTGTTGTTCAGTTTCATACCACTCCATTTCATGGTGGGCGGCTGCTAGGACAACCCAACCTGAGGGCATGTTGGGTCTGGCGGACGTGGACCATGATGAAAAATTCTGAACTCATGGTCAACTGGTGTTCCACAGTCAGGGGTTCCATCTCTCCCAGAAGCTGTGTACAAATTCTATGGCCTTGCAGAACCGTAGGTTTTGCATTGTGGTTATTTCACTGGAATTCCCCATTTGCTTCACACAGCATCTTTGCCCACCACCAATAATTCAACAGCATGGGTTCTGCTGGGTCATATGGCTCAAGTAGAAAGGCTGCTTAGCCTGTAGATTAGACTTGCTGCAAAGTCCTTTCTGGCTTTGGCTCCACTCAAATTACACAGTATTTCATTTCACCCAGTCCATGGGCTGGAACAGTACTGCAAAGTGTGGAATATGATTCTTCCAGTACTTGACAGAATCTACCAGTGTTTGTCAAGCACTGAGCTTCTTTCCTTCTTCATGGTGGGAGATATAAGATGCAATACTTCATCTTTTGCTTGGAAGATGTCTTGGCATGCCCCTGACCACTGTACCCACCCATCCCCCCAAAACGGTATTGATGGGGCTGACCCTGAATATTCATGTTCTACCTTTTACCTTCAGAAGCACATGTGTCCTACCAAAGCATCCAGCATGCTAGCCAATTCTTTCTTATCTGACCCCATTATCGCAATATCATCAATGTAGAGATTAGACTAGATGTGCTGCTCTGTGGGATGTTCAAAACATCCATATGTCTTCTATAAGGAGAGTTCATACATCCCTGGGACAAAATTATGAATGCATATTGTCGCACATTCCATGTGAGTGTAAACTGTTTCAAATCCTCTTTTCCAATTAAAGAATTCATTTATCAAATCAATGGCCACATGTACCTGAGGCCATGTGAATCTGAGCTAACAGAGTCAATACATCTGGCATGACAGCTGCAGTTGGGGCTACTGCTTGGTTGAGTTTGTGGTAGTTTATTGTCATCTTTCAGGATCCATCTGGTTTCTTCCAGGGGCCAGGCTGATGAATTAATTTGAGGTATGATGGAGATCACACACACTGACATCTTTAGATCAGGGGTGAGTAAACCTTTTCTGCCAAGGGCCAGGTAGTAGGTATTTTAAGCTTTGTGGCCGTACACTCTCTAACTACTCAACTTTGCTACTGTAGTGCAAAAAGAGCCACGGATGATGTGTAAACAAGTGAGTGGCTGTGGTCCAATAAAACTTTATTTAGAGAAGCAGATGGTGGGCCAGATTTGGCCTGCGGGCTGTAATCTGTCAACCCCCGCTTTAGGTCTTTAAGAGTGTCGCCAATTCCTGGCATCCATTCCAGGATGTGATCCTGTTTTTGATTTGCTGTCTTGTTTTGGAGGGGGAGGCTGTGTCAGGCCAAGCAGTCAAGCAGTTCATAAGCTTTGCTTTCTGCACGTCCATGAATTTGATTGGTAGGAGAACAATATGGCAAGATAAATTTAGATAATCTATTAGTCATGGCATAAAATGTTTGCATGGATTCCCACTGCCCCCCGAGCTCCATGGAGCGATGTGGAGTAGGCTTAATAAATGCTACACACACACATACATACACACACGTAAGTCACAGCCAAGAAACACCGAGCTTAGGGAATGCTGAATCTTACATGAGGCTGCTGGCAAACGTGCCCATCCTTCTCTCCAGAGAAAGATTAGGCTTATTACTCTGGAAGTTAAGAAAATCTTCTGGGAGGAGGGACGTTTTATCATCTTGGAATGTGTCTGAGGGTCTCTATCTTGGAGACACTATTTCTAGCTTCTAAGATTGCCTGTTATAGAAACAGTCTTATAGTGTGCTTGGCTCAGAGGATGAGCAGAAATGCCATAATTATGGAGAATTACCTTGAAACAAGGATACATTTCCAAGGCTTCCCCTTGGTCTTCCCCACTATGATAGTTCTCACCCCACTGTATAGGGGTTGCACCAACTACCATATATGTTAATCCCAAATATGCCCCCAGAATTGACAGTAGGTGGGTCCACGGGCCCCGTGGATACACTGTAAGCCAGCACTTGCCCAGGACTCTGCTTGTTCCCAGGCCCCCATGAGCCCCTGACTCTAACAGAGGGGGAAGGGTAGCGATGCTTTAGGCTTCTGAGTATCAGTGCTAACTCAGACCTACGTCCAACAGTCCTCCAAATGTTTGAGTATTCCCTTTCCCCAGTGTACAGCTGCCCGAGTAGATGGCTGTGGGTCCCTCTGAGGAAGGACTGTGGAAGTCATTGCGGTGTGTTATTGCCATGGTGCTGCAGGCTCCTTCCTCCTGGGACTAAGCCACCTCTCCAGACAATAGGTCTGAGCCTGAAAACTGGCTCAGATAAGGAATCTAGGTCAGGGGGTGTGATATTTTATTGGGGTGACTGTCTTCAGCCTTCTGTTTATCTATTCTTGGTTTCTTCTGGTGGTTCAAGCTAAAGGGTCCCCTTGTTGGATGCCCATCTGTCTTACCTCCAGCGACAATATGTTCTGTTACTTGTCTGCATAATGTTCTGAATTTTTTGTGGGTCTAGCTCTCCCTTGGATGCCACTCCTACCCTGCTACTTACCACAACAAGTGTGTCCACCTGGCCTTTATTGTTCCAGGGCCCTACCACCCTCATTCCTCTCAGTGTGATGAGCTCTGTAATAGCCTCTCCCACCACCAGCCGTGCCTTACAGAGGAGAGCCAACACTGAACTCTTTAGCGATGCTAGTGTCCTCCAACCACTGACCTTAGGGAGTGGTACCGTTTTTGAGACTTCCTTGGAACATGTGCTGAAACATCCGTCTTTACATTGTGTGTCCACCCCATCCCGCCCACTTCTCTGAGCCTTTCGCTTCCTTTCTCCAGCATCTGCCATGACAGTTACAGCATTTCAGCTTCACTGAGCATGAGCCATCACTGTTCCAGGCTTCTAGGTGCCGTCTTACTAACACTATCTCCTGGGGTCCTGGCTAGGGTGCATCTTGAGTACTTCTATATAAAGTCTTGAGCCTGGGCTTCAGTTTTCTTTGTCTTCTCGCTACAGGGGACCAAAGCTTCCTTGTTGGCTACCAGGGAAGACCTCTGGATTTCACATTTGACTTTTGATAGCTTTTGACGACTTTTTTCTGGAGTATCAATGGTGCTTAACAATAGCATCCAATCCATTGTTTTTATAGTTACTATGCCTCATCCCTACTGCAGTACACTCTTCTGATAAGTTGCACCCGCTGATGCATCCCTTCAGCTGGTTTACCATCCCAATTCATCAAAAGCGAGAATGTGAACAACTGGATTTCCTGCATTTCTCCTGCCTCCAGTCATGAGGTCCTCACTGACACTCAAGCAGCCAGGAATCCCCCGCCAAAACTTCAGCCTAGTGCCTGCTTGCTTGGACCACTCCCAGTACCAATTATCCCAGGTTGGGTCCTTTTGAACTAGACACTGAGATGGGAATTTTTAACAGGGCCCAACACCTGTGAGAGGCAACATGACTGGAGAAAGGAAGGAGCAAGATTAGCATGTAGGCTTGGTAAAGCCCTGGCCAACCCCCGAGAGAGCTCTGAAGAGCCCATGATCCATCAGATTTGTTCCCTACGGAGCTGGAATGCCCAGGCATTGGTGATGAGTCCCTGGGCACGGACTCCTCTGGGAAGGGCATGGTCTTGAGCAAGGTAGTGCTCAGGAGCTGGGGCAAACGCTGAAGGATCTGACATCTGGAGCTGTCCGCTGACTCCACCTCCAGCAGCAGTGGGCAGCAAGTCTTCCCTTGAATGGGCATCTAGGTGAGCCCTCGCCACACCCACTACACTGCTGGGATGTAATTCCTCATGTTTTCCCTACTGTGTTTATGTATTATTTTTCTAACTAAATTAATAAAAATGAAAAGAAGACAACATTTATTTTTTATTTTAAAGTGAAGTTCAAATCAGATCACCTTTTCCTAATTTGATTATTTGTTTCAACTAACTTGGTGTTAACTTCTAGGGTGTAAGGTAGCATACAGGATCAAGCTTCCAAACATCTACTTAGAAAGGGGTAAACACTGTAAGCCAGTTAATCAGTAGATAATGTTAACACCTTTGTGGAACCCACCATTGGCTCTCAGCCTCTCTTGGGTTGACTACTTCAAGTGCATTTGGCATCCACACAGGAAGAATTCAGATGTCATGGCCCATAGGATGGCTGGGGTCCTGGGAAGTAATGCCATCTGATGTCCTTAGGAAGACAGTGAGTGACAGGTAGATCGTAACCCCAGCCCAGTGTGGCACTGACTCGTCCATGTTGTACTCATTTTGGGAATTCTTTTTTCTTGGTCTGGCTCAGATGCATGTGGCTATCAGAGTCAATCCATTTGCACAAATACTGATTTATTAACCTGAAACAATCAAAGGGAGAGAGTGTCTATCTTTCTGTTCCCTGTTATCTCTTTGAATGTTCTCTTTCTGTGAAAGCGCTTATGGAAAAGAATTAGTAGAAGGCCTTTGCTTTTGAAGATACAAAGACCTGCCTGAGGCCTCATCCCTGCTTCTGTCTAATAAGATCTCTTTTCTAATAAGAAAAGTCACCTCCTGCAAGAGGCTTTGAGGAATAATTATAGAATTTAGTTTCTTTGCAATAGCCATGGGAAAACAAACCTAGAGGGAAGAAAACAACCTGAAAAATTGTAAAGGTCTGTCCAGGGGAGGGAAGAAAACACAGGATTTGGTGACAGACAGCCCCAGGGATAAAGGTTTAAATACCACCTATTTGTATGAGACTTTGGTTAAATCATATAAACTCTCTGGAATTCAGTTTCTTACTCTAAATAATCAAGATCTGGGCAGTGGCCCATTTCTCTGTCCCTTTTCATAGCAAAATGTCCTCAAATGGGCTGTCGATTCTCTGTCTCCATCTCCTTTATGCTTATTCTCTCTTCAACCAATTTCCAACAGTGATCTGCCCCGCCATTCTTCTGAAGTGGCCCCTAGCTGCCTCAGCAATGGCCTCCATCTTGTCAACCAAGGGGTCCTTTTTCTATTTCCATCTTACCAGCCCTCTCAGCAGCATCTGACTTGGTTAGCCCCTCCTTCCTTTTCAAAGACTTCTACCTCTAGGCTTTTAGACAATGTACTCTCTTGGGTGGCCCTTCCTTCCCTTGTTTTTGACAGTTTCTTTCTCCTCTGGCCAACTAGGGCCAAGCTCTGAGTCTCCTCGTATCTTCTGTAGCAACACACTTTCTCTAACGATGTCATCTTGGGGATTCAAGACTTTAAATACCACCTACACGCTGAGGACTTTCATACTTAGATCTCCAGTCCTGACTTGCCCCTGAATTTCGGTCTAGATATCCAGCTGTTACTTCACATCTCCATTTGGATGGCTCGTCTGCACCTCAAACAGACTCTTGTTTTTCCCCCCGCTGTGCTGGTGGGGAACCCAACATCATACTTTTATCCATTTATCTGTTGATGACACTTAAGTTGCTTCCATGTCTTGGCTAATGTAAATGGTGCTGCAATGAACATCAAAGTGCAAGTGTCTACTCAAATTAGAGTTTTAATCTTTTACAGATACATGCCCAGGTGTGGGATTCTGGATCATACAGTAATCTATTTTTAGTTTTTTAAGGAACCTCCATATTATTTTCCATAGTGGCTGCACCAGTTCACATTCTCACCCACAGTGTATGATGGTTGCCTTTTCTCCACACTTGAGGTTAAATTTAAAGGGAGTCCAGTCTGCATAGAAGAGGAACTTATAGTTATCAGAGGGGAAAGGGGAGGGGGGAAGGATAAATTAGGAGTTTGAGATTAGCAGATACAAACTACTATGTATAAAATAGATAAACAACAAGGCTCTAATGTATAACACAGGGAATTGCATTCAATATCTTGTAATAACCTCTAATGAAAAAGATGTATCTATATATATAACTGAATCACTATGCTGTACACCAGAAACAAACACATTGTAAATCAACTATATTTCAATAAAAAACAAGAAATAAATAAATAAAGGGAGTCCAGTCTGCACAGGCATTGGTTTTCCCCAGCAATGTTCGTGTGGGCCACTGTAGCTCTAGGAGAGCCCAGGTGCAGAACTGCTGACTCATGGATCACGGACACTTTACGATTGGTGACCATTGCCAAAGAGCTATGCAAATGTATTGAAATGTTCCCCGCACCTGCTAATATAGTGTTGTATCAAACTTGTGGCTCTTTGCCATCTGCTAGGTGGAAAAAATTTCTATTTTGTTGTTTTAAATGCAAACTATTTCATTATATGTGAGAATGAATGTCTTTTTGTATGCTTCTTCTGTGAGCTGCCTATTCACGTTGGGGACTACGAATGAATTTGAGGATAGTCATATAAAAAGAAAAATATATTGTCCAAGCTACCAAGCAAAACTAGAAAATATTAAGGAGGAGGTGCTAATGCCCTGGGGCTAAGTTGAAACACTGGCATCAGAAATGTGACTTTTTTCTAGAAAGCAAGGCTTCCTCTGTCCTGGCTAGAAGCATTTTGACTGGGGCCACAACCCTCCTCAAAAGCATCCTCCTCCTACCAAAGGGTAGGTACCTGTCAACTGGAGACTGGTACCCAGATTCCCAGCTCCCACCCCTGTAATCCCATATCCAATCACAGGTGAAATTTTGCCCATGACACAGCCCTAGGGAAACACTGAAATGGAAGGAATAGCAAGAATAAAATGAAACAATAAAATAAATCCTCTTGCTTATAGGTTCAGTGGGAACTGTGAGTCAGAATTATGCGTTTAGCAGCATAGAAATGATACTAATGAATGCAAAGCTTATGAATCATACACTTTTAACCCACTGTACAGCTCCTTAAGAGAAAATAAGACTCCTAAATCTGGTAAGTTTGTCTAAACTGAGACCTATGGTGCATACACACACTGTGCTGTTGCAAATTTTTAACCTGGAGTATGAAAGAAATAAATCTTTTGGATTTCTTTTCCTTTTTTTTTTTTTTTGTGAGTGGAGGGTTATACATCGATTCTGTTGAAAGGGGGCAGAGACTCACCCTAAGGCCATGCTTGTAGAGGGGGGAATGGGGCTGACATCAAGGAACACAGGGCGTTAGGATATAATGCTGGTGTAGAAGCAGACACTGTCCTGAGGGTGTGGCTGTGACCCCGGTATGCAGGCTCATAAGAGGAAAAGAAGTTGGTGTGTTTGGGGACCGGCCAGGAGGCTGATATGATGGGCATATGGTAAATCAGGGGAAGAAAGAAAGAGACAAGCACAGAGAGGTAGGCAGGGCTGGGCCACATAGGGTCACGTTTAGTATGTGAGCAGTTGGATGAATGATCTCTGTGTCACGATCCAAGTATTCAGGTGCAGGGAGATGAGGAAGGCAGGGAACAATGGGAAGCACCTGCAACGGCAGAGCTTTACTGACACAGGGAGTGAGGCCTGCAAACTCTCCTCGTGCTTCAGCAGGTATGCGCGCAGCCACAGTGACCGCATCCTAGACATCCTGCTGCCAGCTGCGTTAAAGCTCCTCCTTCCTGGGAGCTTCCCCACTGAGAGCCCAGTCACTGCACATGTGGGAGGATGTGGTTAGGGGGTTATTCCATTAGCAGCAACAAAGTAGTGAGTGCTTCTGGAGCTGGGGAAGAGCCCAGGTCTGGGCTTCCTTCAAGCCCCCTAACTCAGTGTCCCATTGCGGGCCACCTTCAGGCCCACGTTATCCCATACTCACCAAGGACAGAGCGGGAAGGGCATGGCTGTTTCCAGAATCCTCTTCTTCCAGATGAGGAAACTTGAGACTGAGAGAGGAAGAAATGACTTGTGTAAGGAAACTCAGGGAGTCACAGGCAGAGCTGACAATTGACCCCAAAGGGAGGGCAACTGGCTGAGAAACTGGTCTTGACCTTGAACCAGGATCGCTGCTCTTGACCTGAGTGAGTGGGTTCTGTTTCCTCCTTAGCAGTTTTATTGGGCTGAGTTAACAGGAATTTTGTCTCGAGGACAGGGGTCTGATTTTTTCCCCCTTGTTTCCTTTTCCTTTTTCATTTTTATTTAAAAAATTATATAATTGTTAAGGGTTATACACCATTGATAGTTATTGCAAAATATGGCTCCAGTCCCCATGTTGCACAATACATCCCCGCAGCACATGTTATATTCAGCAGTTTGTACCTCTAACTTCCCCACCCCTATATTGTACCCAGCCTCTGCCTCCCAATGGTAACCACTAGTTTCTTCTCTATTTCTGTGAGTCTGTTTCTTATTTTCTGTTGTTATATTCACTAGTTTTATATTTTTAGATTCCATATATAAGTGAGATCATACAGTATTTGTCTTACTCTATCTGACTTCTTTCACTTGGCATAATGCCCTTCCAGTCCATTCATGTTGCTGCAAATGGCAAAATTTCATTCTTTTTTATGGCTGAGTATACCATTGTGTATCTGTACCACATCTTCTTTATCCAGTCATCTGTTGATGGCCACTTAGGCGGCCTCCTTATTTTGGCAATTGTAAATAATGCTGCTCTGAACACTGGAGTGCAGATATCTTTCTGAATTAGGGTTTTTGATTTTTCATTTATATACCCAGCAGTAGAATTGCTGGATCATGTGGTAGTTCTATTTTTAGTTTCTTGAGAAACCTCCATACTGTTTTCCACAGTGGCTGCTCCAATTTTCATTTCTACCAACAGCGTATGAGGGTCCCAAGGGGCCTGATTTTCTTCGTCTCAAGTCAAGGCCACAGCAGGAGCACTAAGGGATATTCTAGGGGACTTCAAATTTAAGGGGTGCACAGAAAATGTCTAGAGTGCATTCAAGGAGTGAGACCAAGAGGAGAGGGGAAGTTAAGGCAAGGCAGTGACCGGCGGAACCCACAGCATAACGCTCAGAGGAGCTGGGGCCGGCCGTGCAGAACGTGGTAACTGAGTCCAAATAGATGAAGGGCTGACATGAACAAACAATGCACTCTTGATTTTTATTATTTTCTTCATCATTAATTAATAATCCAATGCCATGGAGCTTTATGCCATGTTTTATTCCAAATATGCTGGGCTGTAATTCCTTCACATAGGGTTAACTGCCTGGGACCTGAATTATCCTTTAGAAGGAAGAGCCCCAATCCCAGCTACACATTTTGGGGGCTTTGTCTGTTCCCCAGCCCAGAAGGTTTTATTTAATTGGTCTGGGATGGAGCCTTGTGGGAGTTGGATCATTGAGCAGAGCATTTTTTCCCATCTTGATATTGGGCTTGACCATGGAATGTTACCGGATGTGACATGAGCAGAAGCCTTAAGTGTGCCTAGTTTGGCTCTCACGCTCCAGTGATGAGTCACAAGAAGAACATCCCCCAGGCAGGTGCTGCTCTAAAGAGTATGGAGCATCCATAAAGCTCACCTGAATACAGCCTGTAGTCCAGAGTGTTTGTCCAGCTGAGCCCAGCTTAGATCAGCCAAGCTCTAGCCCCCTCACAGACCCGTGAGTGAAGAACCAGTGTTTGTTGTTTTAAGCCACTGAGTTTTGAGATGTTTGTTACACAGCATCATTACAGCAATGTCTAACTAATACAAGTCCTCAGCCCTAAGAGAGGCTGATTCAATTGATTTGAGTTGAGGTCTAGGCATTCATTTTTTTCCAAAATGCTGCCCAGGTGATTCTATATGCAGCCAGGGTTGATAACTGCCAATTTGTAATACTACTTTTCTGCCCAGGACTCAGATGATGCCATCACGGTTTGAACCGATATTTCTTAAAATCCAGCTTTTGTACCACCTACATCAGAATCCCTGGGGTAATTGGGCACCTCACATGTTTAGACTGCAGACTCTTGGGCCCCATCCTAGACTAACTGAATCAGACTCTCTGGAGTGGGCCCAGGACTTTGCATTTTTAAACCCCTACCCACCCACCACCAGCTCTGGCACATTTCAAGAACATTGAATTTTGGGACTGGTTGTTTTAGGTATTCTTCCCCATTTCCCACCTCTCTGCAATAACAGAGTCGATGATAATTGGAACTTTCTTACTAAAGACTCAAACCATTTCTGCTTGCCTCTACATTTGACTTTAGTCTTTTAAGCCTTTATAGTGGAGCAGGAGAAACAGGCCTTGATCTGATTTTGATATAATGGAGGAGGTTGGACTACAATTTTTCTTTCAGCTCCCGCTCTCTATGATTCTACACCATTATATTTGTCATATAATCTATGTAGCAATGGTATGAAATGGTTCAGCCATTAGCTTATGCAGACAGAATGGTGTCTAAGAGCCTTAAGCAGGAAGTCACAGGCCCCTACGGGTCCTGCCTCAGGCATTAAGCCAAGCTGAGCACTGGGGCTCCAGACATCTTGGCCTTCAAGGCTGAGCTGTAGGTCCCTCGCACTTGGTCACTCAGATCCTTGTGGCTCTTGTCTGGTTGGCTTTCCTTACACTGTGCTCCATTTCTGCCCCACTTGGGACTCTTGGCTTTGCAGTCTGAATGCCAATCCTGCTGCTGGTCCTTTGGACTTGAAGTTGAGACTGCCTGTCTTCTGAATGAGAAGCTCCCTTTTTCTTGCTGAATCTGATGGGGCTCCAACCTCTAACCCAGTGGTTCTCAGTCTCACCTGGGGAACTCGAAACAACCTTGATTCAGGCTCCCTCCTCCCAGTAATTCAATCAGAATCTCTAGGGTGGGACAGAGGTGTTAGAATTTTCAAATGCTCCCCAGGGGATTCCAAAGGGCACCAGGGCTGAGAGCATCATTCTTGGGCAGAAACAACACCTCCCTGCGGTCCCCATTTCTACCTCCATCCCCAAAGGTTATGTTAAACCTCCCTCATCAGGATGCTGTTTCTGCCAGGAGGATTTTAACACAGTAACCACGTTTCCATGCAATAGAAGAGCTCTTTTAATGTCAATCCCTAACTGGCCATTACCTTCCCCACCCTCAAGGGGTAGAGTTTGAAATATGCCCCCAATTGTCAGGTTGCAGGCTGAGAACAGAGGCAGCTGGCCAGGGAAAACAGAACACTCAAATGGGAGAGACACAGACAGAAAGCTGCAGGGCCATGCAAAATAGGAAGAGAAGCCATTCCCTGTAATGAGTAACCGGCGGCAGGCGCTTTGCAGAGCAATCCAGTTGATAAATACTCTGTACTTAAAGTGAACTTTGAACAAATGCATAAGCAGAGATTGAGTGTTTTCTGCAAACAGAAGCAAGCAAGAGCTTCATACAGAGAAGCCATGTCCCAGCACAGACTGAGGTCGGATAAGAATGGGGTTGGAGATTCCAACAGAAGGGAAGTAGCCGCCTAGGCAGTAAAATCAACTTGAAAACACCCGGATAAATCAGAGGGCAGGCAGGCTTCTTGTGGTATGAAGGAGGGTGGCATGAGTTTTGCAATGAGAAGAAATTGGAAATTCTTATCAGAATCCCACTGTACGTTATTGACGGTTTGCTCTATGCACCCCGGTTTAAGCTGACCGTATAGGAAGTGGTTTATCACTCTTCTTTCCACCGGGTGTGCGCATCACCTTCGATGAATTCTTTTGTTGGCTTCATGACCAGAACTAAGGAATCCCATTGGGTTCTTTTACAAACACATACCTGGACCGAGGGGTTTGAATGTCCAGCCTGAGGACAGTGCAGGTAAGTAGCTCCCTTTAGAGAATGAACCTTCAGCATCCTAATTTCTCTCTAGGAGTGTTGCAAGTTATGTTAGCACCATCAGCCCCCAGAACAGAGGATAATCAGTGGCTGTGGAAAGGAAGAATGGAAAAGCCCTGGGGATGATGGGTTTGGGATCTTCTTCAGTGAGACAGGGAGCCAGAAAGATCTGTAAGGGGTGCTCATTGTCAAACTGGAGGAGTGGGGAGAGTCAGGTGGAGCGTTTCCAGGCAGCTATGCCTGCTTTTCATTAAGATAGAAACCCAGATACATCCTGTCCTTGTGCAACGCCAACTGATCTCAACAAGGCAGCCCAAACTCACTGGCCCATCCATTCTGACAGCAACAAGACAGTGGTGAGAACAGTCTCCGATTCCCTCATCTGCCAGGACCGGGTATGGATTTGAGTTTCTGATAGAAATAAACAGAATTCACTCTTCTCGGTGATTTAAACAGACATAATTTAACAAGAAATACCAGGGCAGAGAATGAAGTGCCATGAACAAACTTATTTTTTTAGCTTTCCCTTTGTTCCTGGTCCTTCAGGGAGGGTGGTCCTTCCCCACCATGGGGGATTCTCTTTAGAAGAGCTTCTGGAAACCCTGGCAGAAGAGAGGGTTAAATGGCAGAGCCACCGAGAACAGATTAAGAGCGAATGATTACATGGGAGCTGGGCTGAAGCTGAGCCCTGCCCTGGCAATATGCTGTCCTGATAACGGCGTGCGGGTACGTGGAAGGTCTCCTTGGATTTTCACAGGAAAGGGCAGATTAACAGCAAACAAAGGGATAAAAAGCCCGAACCTTAAATAGCTAGAGAGAAGCCGGGTGGGAGAAACAGCCCTTGCACAGGTCCCGTCTCTTGGGGCCTTTGAGGCCAAATCCCATTTCACACCAGATTTAATGGAGAAGTCTTTGAAAGTCAAAAATCTGCCCACTGCCTTTGAACATCTTCCCTTAAAATGATGTTAATGAGCCTGGCTACTTCAGACCACGAGGCCCCGCTGCTGTCCCAGCAGGGGTGACATCCACCCAGGCCCTGCTACCTGAATTCTCTCATTTGGAGATCCAGTTTCACCCCTGATTTCCCCTTTTTATTCCTTTATCTGAGAAGAAAAGAATATTTAGACATTTAATTGGCATGTAACGACAGATAAGTCTAACAAGTTAATTAGTTCTCAATTAAGTTGCATTTACCATACTTCCCGAATGTGTTCTCAGCAATTAGGGGCACCTAATGAACTTGCCATAGCTGCATGCTTTCCCCGGCAAGCAGAACCAGGAGAGCGGCAGGGCATCGTCTTTCAGAAAGCTAGAGTCAGTATGTACATCCAACCTGTCTTAGGGTCCATTGGATGTCATAGCTGGACCAGGTCTGTGAAAATGGAAACAAAGAATCACAGAATTCGTGTAATGAATTGGCTTTGGAATCCAGAAGACACAGCTTCAGGTCTTAAGTACTACTTTCTAGTAATTTAACTTTGGACAAATATCTCCCCAAATCTCCAAGCCTCAGTTTCCCCATTCCTATGCCAGGCATAGCCATTGGGAGCTTCCTAATGTTCCTAGGCAGACTGATCAGAGAGTGAGGTCAAAGCCTTACAGATCCTGTATATAGTGGACATTGTGTCAGTTTGTAGATGTCTCTCTGTAGGCTCTGTGGTTTGGGAGGATTTGGGTAAGGAGGTTACCTGGTCAAGCTCTTGCAGGGGTGAGGGGCTGTCATTTTTAAGTCATTGCAGGAGCCCCGAGTCACATTCCAACATCCTGTTAGTGGAGAAAGCTCCCTGAAAGCATTGTCAAAATTTTACGTGATGGCCAAGGAATGCAGATGGATAAGGTTAATTATTCATTTTATCCTGGTGTTTCCCTTAAGAGGCAGTGAAACTGTGATCAGGAAAGTGATGGAGTTTATCAGTCAGGCCATGGGGAGCCATGAGAATGAAACCAGTTCCCTCTGGGGAGAAAAAGGAGCGATAGACTGGGGAAGAGGGGGGAGTTCTCTCAGCAAATCATTGTCCTGCTACAGTGAGAGGGGTCCAGAGTTCCCGCTCTCCCTCTCTATTCCTTTCCAGCCACAGGCTCACCTTCCTTCAGCACCAGCTATGATTAAAAAGCCATGTTGAGGAATCATCAGAAGGAGAGGGAAAAAATTTACAAACTAATTTGCATTTTAATGAATTTTTAATTGAACCAAAATCTGTTGTTTCTGTTTAAAGATGCAGCGCTGACTTTGTGGTCTCTGCTGCTGTGGGCCAAGTGGGAACTTAATGCGATAAAAACAATGATAATGCTAAGCTTAATTAGGTTTGAAATCTCGTCGAGAAAGGCTGAACGGAGTCTGGGAATGGCGAGCATTTGATAGCAGCAGACTAAGAAGCCAGATTTTATTGGTAGATATCTTCTTCCTAAAACCACCAAGAATGTACCCAAATCAGCCAGGTACCTATGCTGGGCCAAGACACCATCAGTGAGTCCTCTCCTGTCGTGGTGCTTTTGGGGTTCCAGGCATGGGTGCCAGACAAGCCCAGCCAGTGGGAGGGGGATAATGAATTTCTACTTTGGCTTTGTTTTTTTTTTTTTTTTATCATCAATGGCTTCACCTTTTCTTTATGTCACCTAGCAGGGTCTTAGTGGGGGTCACACTAAGACACACAGATGAGGGTCATGGTGCCATGTACCTTTGGGAGAAGACACTGAGAGGCACCGAAGAGAACTGCTAATGGTCTGGGGTTTTATCCTACTTACAATCTAACATGGCATGGTTCTATGGACGCTGGCAGAAGACACGACACTCCTGGGTCAGAGACAAGGGACTTGATACTCATGGCAAAGTCTGTAGCCAGAGCTTCATGTTTGTACCAGCTTTCCATGATCTGCAGTCCCCTCGGGGTATGGGGAAGTGACGTAAGTGGGCTTGGAAGGCCGCCTCAAGGCAGTGGATTATGTTATAGGAGAGGAACACTGAGCTTGGAGGATTCCCCTCCCTTTACAGGGAGGGGAAGAAAACCAGCTTTAGGGAGAGAGATGCTACCTCTTGCCTCAAGGATACTCGCTGCAGACACAGCGCTGAGAAGCAGCCCAGGTGACAAGCAGTCTGGGCCTAGCATCCCTGGCACACCCAGCAAGAACACGCAGGGATGTGCAGGGTCCACGGTGGGTTCCACTCCCAACAACCATGCTGATCTGCTGCTCCCACAGTCAAGGGCACGCTCTCAGAGGATTCAAATGCAGTGTGTGTAGTCGGTATACTGGGAAGAGGCGTGTTTCTTTACTGGAAAGGAGTAAGGTATTTGTTGAAATTACTACCCAGGCAGTCCCTCATTTTTTAATATTTTGGTGGGAGAGAAAATTCTGGAATATTAACTGATGAGTACCACTCCATCCAAATTTCCCCATTTGCTCCAAACTGCTTGCTTTCTCTCCATCCTCCCTCCCCTGTTCTGCAGCCCTCAGCCCCAGCAGTCAGACGTGAGCTCACTTCCCCGCAATGGCAATGACCACAGCAGAGCCAGAGCAAAAGACATCACATACTTGGTTTTAAAAGTTTAAGAGCCACAGCCCCCAGATTGTGGTAGAAAAATTTTGGCAGGCTATTTGCCAAGCAGCTATTTTTCTTCTCCAAACAACTCCACAGGCTGATGGGAAGAGAGAATCGGAGAGGAATCAATCAGAGAGGAAACAAGAGGGGTGGGCTGAGTAGGGAGATGCCTACTCAGTAGAACAGTCAGATCAATTTAGGGAGCAAAATGGTGTTCTGGGAAATGTGGTAGAGAGGACCTGAGAAACCCACAAAATTTCTTCTGTGTGCAAGAACAGCTGAGTTTTGTCCACAGCCTAAGGTCAGCTTCTGCAGGAGGCCCAATCGTCAAGATGCACACAGGCTTCCATCCATTCTGTGAGTTCCAACTTGTTCTTGCTCTCCCTCGTATTACATCCTTCTTCCCTTCCCAAATACCAGCGCTGAGGACTCCAAGTGCAGCATCAGACAACAGCCTTACAGGGACTGCTTACATTTGTGTAAGGTCAAATCCCTGCTGTCGCACACCCAGCCACCTCCCTGCCCCTCCACCCATCCGCCTCCTCATCCATCTAAGTGGCTTGCCTCTCGGTGATTTATACAGGCCACTCTGGTTCCGTATAGAAGGGAACATCTGGAAAATGATGAGCGTGGGGAAGAGAGAAGGAATTTAAGAGCAGTTTCTTTTTCATGCTTGCTCCAATCACTGAACTCTTTCCTCCCCCAAACTGTTTGAACTCCTAAGTTCCCTGACCCTACAGAAGCTTTACAACAGAAGAGGGAAACCAGGCCATCTTCACTGTTGCCCAAACTAGGGGGCAGGACCATGTCTCACGGGAGACAGAGCATGCTCTGATTTGACAGCTCTTCAAATGCATCCCTTACAATAGCAATCCAGCTAAAGAATCAATAAACCACACCAAACAAACCTAGTTATTTTTAGTATCTCTCTTTTTTTATAAGGTGAAAATACAAATTTTTGTAATTTTCCAATGGTCTACTGGGAATTTTCAAAGATAGGTGCAGGAAATATCCTGAACATTTCTTTTTTTTCTAAATTAGGATTCAGTCTAGAGAAGGCAAAAATCTAAAGCGTTGTCAGAAGAGATCAGGACGCCTGATTCAGACAGGATCATTGAATGCTTGAAAAATAGTAATGGGCTACCGATTTATCAAAGTGACTAATATTTTTAAATAACAGACTTATAAAGCATTTGAGCTCTTTCTATGGGATGCACTTCTGTTTATTCATAATCAAGGGCATAATAAACAGAGCTCAGACAGAGGCATAGAAAATTATTCTGGTAAGCAAAGAACCTTTGCTATATAGGCAGATTACACAGAAGGCAAAGAATATTCTTTTATATTGTAGATAACGACATTGGTCAGTGAATCAAGGAAGCTAGCCCCTCAGAACTGAGAGAACTTTGCCAAAATGTTGACATTTCCACAGCTTCTTTTCAGACTTGTGTCTTATAAACCAAGGCAAATAGATTTCATTTTCCTTCCCTTACTCTTGTTCATATCTTGGGATAGACTTGCTTAAAAAAAAGAAAGCCCACGGGCACTTGTATTTCTGTCATTATGGCTCCTTATACAGTCTCAACCTTGCATTTGTTATGACTTCTAACTTCTATTTCACAGAGAAAATGGTGCAGGAGGGGTAGATAATTGAGGAATGTCTGTCACACACGAACATTTTAGCAAACTAACAAAGCCTGTGACACATATAATTTTATTTAGCCACAGACACCACTTTTACACTCTAAAATGAACATGTTTATTAACAAGACCCAAAGAGTTAGCTGTGTAGCTTATAAAAATAAGAAACAAAAGCACCTAAACTTTAAATTATAATTTGTAATCAATGTCTCATTATTCTACCTTCCTCAGAAAATGCCTAGGTATCTAAGAATTATCCATTAATTAGCTCACTTTGATATTTGTCCAAGGCTTTAATTCACCCAAATATGTCGAAAATTATGTCTAAACTGATTCAATATAAAATATAATTACTGTTGATATGAAAAGGTGGTCAGATAATGACTCAATTTAATTGAATGCAAATTTACATTTTTTCATAATCTTAAACATCTTTGGGAGCAATGTCAGCTTATCTGATCAGTAAATTTGTAAACATTTAGGAGACTTGGTTTTTTTGTTGTTGTTGAGAAAACAAACCCAAGTAAACTAAAATGTCCTATTGAGTTATACTTAATACTGATAAATCAGAAAAAGACATAGCTAGTTTTTTTTTTTTTTTGAACTGTGATTTGCAAAATTTACTGTAATTATGTGAGTTTGAATCCCTAAAATGCTTCTGAGCATAAAATTTATGTAAGATCGATGTTTTCAGATCTAGCACATTAAAGTATTAAAAATTTAGTGTTTCTATTTCCTGGAAATGTTAGGAATATTCCACTTGTATAATTATTTATGTTTATAACACAAGTCAGAAGAGTCTTCCTATAATTTAAGGAACATAATATCCTCCAAAAATTGGAAAACATTTTATTCTTTTACAAATGAGAAGTTAAGGGCTTTTTCATTTATGGACAAGCAGTCACGTAGAGAATTTGTAGCTTCAGTTCTACAACGTTAGCCAGAAGTCAAAAGTAAATACAGAAACACAAAAATTCACTGGTCCAGATTTGAAAGAGTTGATCTCTACTGTAAAGCACAGGGCACTATATTCAGTATCTTGTAGAAACTTATAATGAAAGAATATGAAAAGGAATATATGTATGTTGTATGTGTGACTGAAACACTATGCGGTACACCAGAAACTGACACATTGTAAACTGACTATATGTCAATAATAATAATAATAAAAAAAAAGATATTCTGAAAAAGGCAAAAAAAAATAAAAGAGTTGATTTCCTTCTTTGTGGGCTAAAATTCTTAATTGATCAGAGCTTAAAATAATCAAATAGACATAAAACAAGAGAATCTGCCACCTCTCACCCAGTAGAGACTCAGTCATCCCTGTGCATGGATTATCACATGGTCAGATTGTAAAACCAAAATCCCAGTCATCACTGCCACCCCAGGGATTCATGTGCTGGTGCCAAGTGAACCAGAGACAAGGCAAAGGCACTGAATCAGTAGAGAGGAAAAACCTTCTCTTTCCGCCTTTCCTCTTGACTGACCCTCACGTTCAGAGAAAGGTTCTGCTGCTGTGACCCGAGCCACACAGGCAGATCTGGGGAGCGGATGGTCCAGTGTGGTCCTTTGAGATATAACAGACAACTGGTCTGTTAATCTGAGTGTGATGCTTTTAAGTGACAGAGAAAATGTCACACTGGGAGCTAACTAACACATATCTGAGACTTGAGGCAATAGAGAGGGAGGGCTTCCCCATGGACCTAGAGCTGGTAGGGAGCTCAGCTGGCAGGGAGTCATCTTCCCGTCCAATGTCCTCATTTGCAGAAGGGGAAGCTGAGTTCCTCAGAGGACAAGACCCTTGCACAGAGTCCCACACCAAGTTATAGGTAAAGCGAGGACCAGATAATGCAGACCTTCCGCCTTCTAATTTTCACAGTCAATGATGTTCATAGTCAGTTATGTCATGTAGCTGAATTATAATTTTTTTGTGCTGAAAGCCCCTAAAAGTCTTCATATGTATTTAGCAACCTGGGCAGTTTTTTTCACTACTTTTGTCATTATCAGGGTTCTTTGATTACTTAATTCTGTAGTTTTAGAGGAAAGCCAGGTACTATGTGCTCAGAAATTGTCTCATTCTTTTTGGATCAAAGATAATTATAATAATAGAAATTCCTTTCACTGAGTCCTTTCTGTAGGCTGGATAGTCTGCGGTGGGATTTACATTCATTCTCTCAGGCAATCCTTTACAACAACTCTCCAAGGAAGGCACAGGCACTGTCATTTACAGACAAGGAAACTGTGGCACAGAATGGGAGAGTACCTAGGGCCAAGGTTTCATGGGATTAAATGCCAGTGTTGGGATTTCAACTGGGATCTGATTCTCGAGCCTGAACTCCTACCACTATGGAAAAATATTAAGTCAAGATGCTGGAGGGTTTTGAACATCAAGTGACTAAGTCTGGATATGATCTTTTAGGCAGATATTTCCAAAGCTTGTTCTACAAGATGAAGGCTTTAGATGTTAGCAGATGTTTCAGAAGGCAAAAGAAGTACATTTCTGTAGCCCAGTTCATTAAGAAGACCCCCAGCACACAGGAAAAGAGGTCTGTGTACTCCTTTTAATATGTACATTGTGAAACACAAAGAGAGGATCTGATCTGCAGCATCTCCCCCAAACTTATTTGGCCACATTTCTGTGCTCAGAACACAGCAGTGGAGACTCTCAGATAATTTCTGAGCTGAGAAATGTAGATCTGTGTTTATGGAGGCATCTGAGGCAGTGGATTCTAGGATGGACACAGTGGCATCAAACCTGTGGGAGACCAGTTAGAAAGCATCTACTTCTACTGAGGGAGAAAGAAATGGGAAGGTAACCTTACTTATGCATCTGCTAATGGAAAGACTGGGCTCCAGTAACTCAGATGACCAGTGTCTTCAAAATCCTCATCCACTTAAAAATCCATCTTGTCTGAGAGAGTACATCTTGTCTGAGAGAGTACATAGCTACACACACAGATTAGCAAAGACTAGACTTTAGAGATGCTGTGTGAACATACAGACAGACTCCAGCCTGTAGTTCCTCCTGTGTCTGCACCTCAGTCTGCCCCCTCTGTGTTGATCCCAGTGGTAAACATGCACAGTCCAGGAATGGAAGCTCCCACTGCCCTGATCCAGCCACCAGGCTCACTGCCTCATCAGTCACAGCTCTCTTCTACACCGTGACTAAGCCTGCACATCCAAGGATGCCATCGATTGGCAAAATATACCCTTGGCACCAGCCAATTCTCTACCCACATGGAAGCACTCAAGGCAGTGAGTGGTGGTCACTGGTCCTGTCAACTGATGCCCTTTTTTCTTGCTTCTCTTGGCAGGTGTAGGTGTAGGTGTGTGTTCGATTCTTTGCATCTCAATACTCTTTCTACCCGTCATCACAGACCCTGTGGACCTCTCTGGATTGTGGGTGGTGTTCTACTAAAAATGTGTCTAATCGTGAATATGAGAGTATTTGGACCATGACTTTTGTCATTTCCTTGTAAAGGTTCTGTTAGAACAAACCTCAGCGGCATAACAGAGGAACACCTGGGCTCATGGAAGATGGGACAGACTAACTGCCATAGATCCAGACAGAATGGATGGGATTCTGGAATCCATATCTTGATACCCATGTGCCCTTGGACAAGTTACCAACTGTCTTCTCTAAACTCCAGTTTCCAAATGTCAAAAATGGAAACACTGGCAGTCTGTCTATAGTGGGTTTGAAGATCCAAAGAGGGTAGAGAGCTTAGTTAATGACAGTACCTAACATCTGTCCGTGGGGAGGAAGTGCTGGTGAGCACGCTTGGCTTCTGCTGTTGGCGCAAATCTCTTTCCTATTTCACTTTGTTTTTGCCCATCAGCTAGTGTCCATTCAGGTCCCGCAGTTCTGATAGCCAGGCAATTGCCTTTACTAATTTATCCCAGATGCTCCAATTCTGGGCATATCTGATTCTTATCTCCACTTCAGGGACTTAAATGAAAATGGCTATGAGTACCAGCTCTACCAACTCTGGAAATTGCTAGGCTCCAAACTCTCTCTCAAGGGAGACTTTTAGCAACACAACTTGGATTATAGTTTAGCTAATGTTTAGTGAACAGCTGCTATGTGCTAGGCATTACGCTCTGTGCTTTCACACAAGTTACTTCTCTAATGTTACGGCAAATGACGATTTTATGGTACCATCAATAGTTCGAGGTAGCATTTATACAAATACGTCCAATCCTAGTAGGGTAAAACTTCTCTTTTCCTCTTTTAGGGGTAATATTCAATGTATTTATCAATGTGTATGGCTGGGTACCAACCAATCAGAATGAAGCATTGGAGGATGGTACTTGGTGAGGGGAGCTTGAGGACAGCAGCTATGGGTCAGCTGGAATAGAAGTATTTTGACAAGTCAATTTTCAATGTTTTAACAATTGATATGACTGATCTGGGGCAACCTGAATGAATATTAACCCAATCCTCCTTCCAAAATGTTCAGAAACTGGAGAGATGGTAAACTATTCCTTTAGCTCCTTCAGTTGCTGTCAGGGGAAAATGCAGAAAGTGCAGAAAGGGCCCCAGGGACAGAGAATGAAAACGAGACGCATGGTTTCTGGACTCTGGAGACAGACAGGAGCTGGACAGGCTGGTTGAGGCAGTGCATATAGCAGTTAGGGCCTCAGGCTCTGGATCACGTGGACCTGGGTTGGAAGCCTCCCTCCATCACTCACTACCTATGTAATGCTGGCCACGTTAGTAACCTTGTTGAGCCTCAGTTTCCCAATTTATGAAACCGTGTAACAGCACTGCCGCCTCACAGGCTTTTTCTGCAGTTTTATGAAAACAGCGTGTGTAAGTCACTTATCACTGTTATTGGTCATTTGTGTAACTGGAATAATATTTTCAACGTACCCCTCAACGTCTCTTGCTTCTCAGAAATCCAGGTTTTCTCCTTTGACCTGTCTGCCCTCATTGCCTGAGGGAGGGGAGACCGGATACGCTGAGGAAGGAAGATTTGCCTGACAGGAAGAGGAAGTGGGCTGCCCTCCATTGTTGCTGGGCAGAGAACGTGGGTGAGGGGTCAGCCGCGAATGTCTTTGCTCTCTTCCCCCTACAACGTTCTAGAGAGGCTGAGGAGGATTTGCAGAAACATTCGTAAGTTGGGTGAGTCCCCAAACGGGAGGGCTTGCTCCCATTTCCCAGAGGGTCTCCCCTCTCGGGGAAGGCCTGCTCTTGGCATGGACCGGCACAGAAGATGCAGCGCCCAAGGCTGGGGATGCTTGCCCCCAAGATAGGGTCCAGCTCTCTTGTTCCCACAGCATCTGGGGCTCTGGAAGTTCCTGCTTGTTTCCTTCAGAGGCAGACCCCAAATACTGAGGGATCCCAGTGTCCAGAATATCACTGGGAAGGAGCCCCAGTGTGTGAGGATGTAAGTGGGGGCTCCTGGCAGGGACTCTAGACGTCACCTTGGACCTCAGCAGGATTCCCAAGAAACAGACAGCAGCGGTTGCCCCTCAGTGAAAACCAGCACAGGAAACCCAGCGAGGAGGTGAGAGCAGGTGCACGAGGACTCGGGACGGTGGGTGACCAGAGGCCCCCTCCTCACTGCTTCGAGGCTATGCCGACTTCCCTCTGCCCTGGGCACCAGCTTGGGAGGAAGCAGGAGGAGAGGAAACCCCATGAAATGAGAGTTGAGAAAGAGTTGAGAAAGAACTGAGAAATTGCTACCGTTAATAGATGATGATCCATTTCCCTCCTCCAAAATGCGGGCTCAGAGAAGGCCAGTTATAGACATTAACTCTGTGGTTTATAAATTTGAAGCGGTCATGCTGGCTGTTGTTAACAGCAACAGCAGTGAAGCCGTGTGGCGATGGTCTCGTGCAAGGCGGGACCAGCAAGGCACGGGGGGGGGGGGGCCGTGATACAGCCCATCAAGAATGTGTCATCTCCTCTTCTTGTATTGATCCTTTTATCATTATATAGTGCCCTTCTTTACCTTTCTTTATGGCCTTTGTTTTAAAGGCTTACTAATATAACACTGTAAATCAACCATACTTCAATAAAAAAGGATGTGTTTCTCCAGCACCCTACCACACCCCTCCAAGGGGGCCGCGTGGCGCTCCTCCCCGCAAAGCTCAGCGACCACAGCCCAGCTTCCCTGTCTTTCAGCCCCCACCCCCACTGCTGGCTTCACCCCACCCCTTTGCCTAGACCTGTTTGGATTGGTGACCTGAATTTACACTCTTTTCCTTGGCCCTGACCAGATACTTCCTTCCAGTGTATCTCCAGTCTGCTTCTCTTAGAATGCCCCTCTGAAAATCATAACATTTCAGACATCCTGTTCTCTGATCACAACCCTGTCCCTGCTCACGTTTGTCACTAGTTACATTCATCCTCCTTCCAACAGCCTGTCACTTGATTTATCTATTCCCTCCTGTCCATCAGCAACTCCCATCCTTCCTGCCTGATCTTTCCAGCTTCTTGTCTGGGATCCATCCAGAGTGTCAGCCACTCTCTTGCCAGCATCCTCCACTCAAGCGCGTTTATCTCACCCTCTGGCAAGACCCCAACCCTGCACCACTTCAACTCTTAGCCCTTTCTGCTGAGCATTGTGAAAGGGAAAAAAATATCACACAAGCCTGCAAATGGGGGCCAAGATAAATTCCCAGTATTCAACCAGAGTGGGGCTATGGCACGGCCCAGGACAGCTTCTATTTTCGTCTGCCAGCCTTTGCCCCATTCTTCACAGTGGCTTTAATTGATCACGCCTGCACCCGCCCTGTCTCAGCAGATGATCTTACTTACACCCTGCCTCCAGAGGAAAGTAACATCACACGCCAACATCCTCAGAAAGTCCTCAGGCTTCCTCAAACGTACTAATGTATTTATACCCCCATTTCTCCTTCCCCTCTGCATCTGAGGCCACCCACCCACTGTGCTTTGGACTTCATTGCCTCCTGCCTCCTCTGAACCCTTGCTCTGTCCCCCTTTTGCCCCGTATCTTCAACTTCTCCTTCTCTCCTGCTTCTTTTCCCTCCACATTCAAAGAATCTGAAGTCATCACCACTTTAAAAAAATAAAAATATATGGAAAACAAATTCCCTTGGCTCCACATCTCCCCTCTAGCTCTTGGTCCCATCCTTCTTCCGTTATTTCTCACCAATATTCTTGAAACAGTGCTTTATACTCTTTGCTTCCATTCCCTCATTTTTACCCACTCCTGGGTCTCTGTGATCCATCATAATCCCATCATCCCACTGAAAGTTCAAGAAAGACAAGCATCCATGGTCACTACATCTAACGATGTACCCTTATCTTATTTGCTCTTTGGGCAGTATTACTCCCTTTACAAAAATACTGCCTCCTTTGGATGCCAGTTCTACATGTTTTCCTGGATCCCCACATACCTTGCTGGCGACTTCTATCTCAATCTCTTTTTTTGGAGGAAGGGCTTCTTTGTCTCTGAAGATCATCCTTTAATCCAGTGGTTCTCAAAAATGTTAACATGCATCCAAATCATCTAGAGGGCTTGTTAAAACTCAGGCTCCTGGACCAAGCCCCCAGCAGTTCTGATTCAGTAGGTCTGGGGTGGGTCCTAAGAATTTACCTCTTTATTAAGTTCCCAGGCCGTGCTGATGCTGCTGGTCCAGGGACCACTTTTTGAAAACCACTGAGGATGTTGGCGTGTGATGCTACTTTCCTCCTACTAATCTTACTGCCCTCCAGCCCCTTTTCCACAGGCAGAGTAATTTACCCCCAAAGGTGTTGCTGTTCACCTGCTTTACCTTCCCTAATGGCTTCCCATGATTACCGTGTAAAGCCCATCTCCTGACCCTGTCTTTGGAACTCCACACTGGCCTGAGCCTACTCCCAGCCCAGCATATGCCTTCCCTCCAGCTGTAGTGCACGTTTCTCCCTGCTCACCTGTGCCAGTCTCTGTGATCTCAGAGCCCTGGTACACTCTTTCCTCTGCCCAGGACATCCTTCACACCCGCATAGCCCCTGTTGGGTCCCTGGAATAGCTTTCCATGGCTTACCTATGCTTCCTCAATCATAGGCTTGGCACAGGTCAATTGTAACTGAGGTTTAATTTTCTGTTTCCCCATTAGACTGTAAGCTTCAGGAAGGCCAGGGCTGATTTGATATTTTTCTCTTCTTTCTCAGTGTCGAGCACAGTGCTGCTTCAGAGCAGGCATCGAGCAATATTTATGATTTCCATGGCCCTTCCCCAGCCCTTTGCCCTGCAGGGTCCCAGGGACACCATCTGGACCACTGAGACATTGCTAGCACACAATGAAAAATCAGCTCCTATTCGCAGAAGTTCCAGGTACGTGTTTCTTCACGTCACTAGTGAGGCTCTCGCTCCATCACATGGTTTGGGGAGAAATCAAATTGGCATGATGTTGGCTTCCTCTGATTGGCTGGAGAATGATCCCACATCTATTCGGAGCCCTGAATCTAGTTCCCATAATCATCATTCCAAGCCCTTGAGCTGGGCCAGACACTATGGAATCCATAACCATGAATTCAAACAACATCGTACCTACAAGACCTTATGGCCCTGGTAGCTCCTTGCCTGCTGCCTTTCCTGACACTAGCAACTACATATAGGCATGGGGCAGGGGCACCAGTCAGACAGTCTTTGATAACAAATGAATAATTAGAGGGTTTGAGGCCATCTCACGGGTACAGCATAGGAAAAGAATGCAGACAAACAGCCCTTGGCATAGAAAAATCCCAGATGCTCTCACCTCTTGCCCATCTTCTTTCCTCCTATTCCACTGCCTTCTTTCAGATCTTTTAACTTAAGCTCCTGTTCCCAGCTCCTTGCCCTCTGCACTGAGCTCAGAGTTTAGGATTTACTCTCTCCCTCTTGCTAGCCTGGGTATCTTATCAAGCACTCAACTCCTAGAAGTTTATTATCCGACCAGCCTGCCCTTCCCTAACTCGACAAAATGTGTATGGGGAAAGTGTGTGTGTGGGAGACAGAGCAGAGTAAGGACTTTCCTCTTTCCTTTCGGTCTGCAGGTTTTCTCCCTCCTTTGGGCTGTCAGCGTAGGAGACTCTTCTCAGTTTCACTTCTCTACTGTGCTGGCCTCACTGCCCTGCTTGTTCCTCCACCCACACCACATTTCAGGACTCTGGTTGCTGCCTGCTGTTCCTGCCTCTGGCACGCCATTCCACCTTCTCTGCCCTGCAAACTCTTGCCCATCCTATGGGAATCAGCCCCAGTGCCCCTTTCTTTCTGAAGCCTCCCCATCGCTGCAGGCAGAGACAGACGGTCCTTCCTTCCTGCACTCACAACACCCCTTACTGATCTCTCTTAGAGCTCGTGCCATATTTCAGTCCAGGGGCTGTTTGCAGGTCTGTCTCCCCACTTAAATGTGGGCCTGCCCACTAGGTCTCATTCTCTCGGCACTGCCCATGCCCAGCCTCTGACTGATGCTCAGCCTTGGTTACAATTATGCCCAGACTAAGACAAGTCTCCATCCAGCAAACCTCTCTCAGCCTCAGGCAAGTAGGGTAAGTGGCCCTCCGAGAATCAGCGGCTTCCCTCCCACCCCACTCGTCCTCCAGCTGCTCCCACTTCTTCTGTGATTTAATTGGGATTTGGTGCTTCAGCCTCTTGGCTGACCTCTTTAGAGTCATCAGCAGTGAAAGCTCTCGGCGTCGCCTCACACCTACAGGGCTTGCTGAAGTGATGCCCAGACCCCTGCCCTCCCGGCCTCTCCACCTGCGCCAAGTGCGCAGGGACGCCACTAGGGGCTGGACCAGTGGGCAAAGTGGTTTCGCCGAAGTCCCCGCACCTGGCGGGGCATTATCTCGGCGCTGTCGGAGCTTAGGAAGTTAATGAAAAAGGAGGGAAGGCACTGGGATCTCAGACTCGCAGTCAGGGGCTCCGCGCCCCCTGAAGCTGGCACTATGAGGGAGCTAACGTGCTGACCCCGGAAGCTCAGCTGGTCTCCGGTCCTCCGCCCCGCGTCGCGGAGGGAGCCGGGCGCTGTTTCCTCGTGCCAGACGCTGAGATGCTGGCGGAGAGGCAGGCGGCACGCCGATGCACATGCCAAGCGAGGGCAGCTGTGCCAAGATTTGGAGGAACAGATGATTCCCTCACAGCCCACGAGGCTTAACCCATCCGCTACCCTCACGGATCCAAAAGAAAATCTGGAAGGAAACAGACGTTGTTGGTCACCAACCACGTGCCAGGTACTTTATACGGTTTACCTCATTTAATCTGCCCTGTAACTTTGGGGCCTCTGCCTACCATCCATCTGACAGAGGAGAAACCCAGGATTCCTGAGGGTACAAGGCTTGTCACAGTTGGACCACCTCTTACAGTCCTACAGGCTTTGGCCAAGTGGACAAATGGGAGTTGAAATCTAGCCACATTCTGTTTGTCAAACTGTGCCCAGAAGGTTTCTTTTCTAATTTCCAAAGGCCTCCCACAGACTGGCCACTGCCCAGCTTCACAGCTAGAACTAGGGTTAAACTTGGGTTGGTCCAAGTCCTTAACTGGCTCTCTTATCTCCCTGTATGTTACAGTCTTAACAGCAAACCCCAGGGAAGTCCAGACTCAGGTGAGGTCCAAACAAACCGAAACTGGGGGAGACTCCAGGCTACAAGAAACAAGGTTCCATTGACCTAGTTTCTCTCTGCCATCTTATTTCTTCTTATGGTGACCTGATAATTTGTTGGCGGGTCCCACCCAGCTGCTTCTCATTATTCAATATAAACTTCTTTGGGCTGCATTTGGGTAGGACAGGGAAACAGGGACACATAATATATCATCTTTGCTTTTTAAAGATCAATCAATACTAGTACACCTTCAATACCAGAGTTGTCTTGGGCATAAGGCAGCTAGCTTGACTGGTTTGCTCACCACTGATAAAGCTGGAGCTCGGAGGTCAACATCTTCGTGCGATCGCTATAAATAATACAGTTAAGCTTAGGTGAACACCTATCCAATTTTTCACTGCTGCCTTCTTGCTGCCTCAGCCTCAGCCTGCATCTCTACCCTCTCCAGCCCACCCTACAGACCTCTGACAGGTACGCCTTCATAAATCAGTTAGTTCATTCTTTTTTCTTCCCAACTCAAAAGTTTTAAGGGGGTCCAAGTTGCTTAGAGGATAAAGTCCTAACTTCATCCAGAAGTGTGGTCCCCAGACCAGAAGCATCAATATGATCCAGGAATTTGTTAGAAATGCAAAATTTTAGGGCTCTGCTCCAGATCTCCTGATGAGAAACCCTAGAGGTGGGTGTCTCATTCTGAAACAGCACTGCAACAACCCTCTAGGTATTTCTGATTCTAAAGTTTGAAACCCTGACTTACCACTTCTTTGTTACCTTCCACTTGAACCAAATCTGTCCTTTCCCTGCTCTTGGCTGCGGGCCATTTAATCCACGGGTGATAGCAGCAGCTGGTTTTCTCCCCAGCCTCCATCCTCCTCACCTTTACTACCAATAGATCCATATTATGGGGACACTGTTGTGCCTAGCTGATTGTATTTCCTTTGCAAATAAGTGTAGCCACAGAATTAAATTCTAGCTAATGATTTTAAGTGAAAGTTAAGAGGGAGGGATCTCTGAGAAGGAAAGACAGGCAACTAGGGTGAGACCCTTTTTGTCTTTCCACTTTTTCCTCTTCCTTTCAAGCGCTACCTGGAATACGGATAGAAAGGCTGGAGCTGTAGCAGCCTTCTAGGACCTTTGGAGAAACCTTGACAGGAAGGCTATACACAGCCAAGCAGAAAGATAGAAGAAGCAAGGGTCCCATGCAGCCACCATGGCAGCCCTGGAATCTGACTCTGAACTTTGTAGGAGAGAGGAAATCCTCAGGTATAGAAGCCATGGAAATTAGGTTTCTGTTAACAACAACCAAAAGCAAGTTCTAACACAAAATGCATTCCAAATTTCTCTTTATTTGTACATAGCCATATATCTGTTTTTTAAAAATCTGGTTTGTTTCACATTCTATTCATTTAACAAACACCAGGGAGTATCCTCTGTGTCAGGCCCAAATGCAAAGACAGGCGAGCGCAGCATCATCCATGCTGGTGTGAATGAGGGCTCGCCTCTCCCTTGCAGTCCGAGAGTCCCTTTAAGGGCACATCCTCTGACTCATCCATCTTTGGATCTTAACCCCTAATGTGGAACCTGATCCCTGGGAAGGGCCTAGTAAAAGTTTGTGGCATGAAAAAGTGATTGCAGGAGACTCCCCTAGAAGCTTCACCACATTGATCAAAAGGGAAGTGACATTAACTAAGCACCTACTATATGCCAGGTATCGTGGTAGGCATTCTCCCCCTCCCCCCGCCTTCCAGCCACCCAGAAATATTTGGGTTGTCATTCTTGCTGTACATTTGAGGACACTGAGCCTTGCTGAGGTAAAAATGACCTGCTGGCTCGTAATAGCTTAGCTGGTCGCTAATGGAAGTGGGATGGATACCCTCGGGGTGTTTTTGGTTGTATGAAACAGAAAATCCAATTTAGACTGGCTTGAATGATAGAGGGAATTGACTGACAAAGCCCAAAGCCTTCAGAGGTAGGGCTGGCTTTAGGCAGGAGGAGGCCTAGGAGGTTCCTTCCATCCCAGTCCACAAAGTTCCTGAAGTTCACTCTGATTGAATTATTCAGGTTCCTTGCCCACTCCTGAACCATTTGCAGGGTTGATGAAATGGAATTTCTAGGCTTACATGAGCGTTTATGGTTTCCAGGGAAGTGTACAAATAGAGGCTTCTAGGCAACAGCCCACCCCTTTGCTCGTCCATCCCACACTCCAGCCACACCGTGAAGGGATTCACACACATGCACGTGGGTACCCCTGCCCTCATGTTCAAGCTGCACACCTGACCTAGGCATGTGCCCACCGGCAGCACAATCTGCTTTTGGAAGGACAGACCTGGGCAAGAGGCCAGTGCGGGCCCAGGAAGTGGAGACTGGATAGCAGAGGCCTGCTCTGTTAGGGGAGCTGCAGGTTCCTTGTGGATCTGTCCCCTCCGTCCTTCAGACTCTCACATCATAGTTAAATGCATGCTTGAAACGGAGTCAAAACTGGGCACTCTGAAGTGTGGGGCCGAAGGGCAGGGGCCCTGTTGCCTGATTGCACTTCTGGATATGGTGATCAGCCCCAGCCAGTGGGGCCCATCTCCAGAGCCAGGAGTAGCGTCACACCCACTGAGAGCCCAGGCCTCCAGAGTAAAGTGGACTATGGCTTGTGGGGGATGAGATGGGAATGGAGCTGAACAGGCAACCACCAGCTATCCCCATAGTGGCCCAGGCTTTTCCTGCAAAACCATGATGTCCATTAACCCAAAGAGCTTGCAGGCAGGACCTGTATTTTGTTCACCACTGAATTTCCATCACTAGTTGCCGAATCTGGCCCAGAGTAACTGCTCAATATACATTTATGAAATGCTGAATGAATGAGTGAAAAAGGCTTCCTCATATTCCCATCAGTCATAGTTTCCATCATGTGTATCTTGCACATAGTCTAAATCCTTTTGCTTTTGGCCATTTCAGGCCAACTCTCTATTTCCTCCAAGTCAAGCCCCTGAGACTGCATCCCAAGACCAGGGCTGCAGGGGGTGCTGACTTGGTTCCTCCCCTCGAAAGAAGTGGCATCAATCAAAGCTGGACACCTAGTTCAACGGGGAGCTCAGTCGATGACTAAAGAGCAGCGAGTCCCCCTTACAGCCCAGGTCCTCCGAGGCTGGGTGTAACTGAGGCTGGGGCTAGCATGGCAGCCAGTTTTCCAGACTTTCAGATGCTGACATTAGAATTTGATCCCATCAGAAGTGTAATTTGGCCAGGCATCATAAAGCACTTTGCTTTTGATTAATTTACCATTATCAGTGGTCATCCGTGGAAATAACTACACTTTGCTGCTCAGAGTAGCCAGCCTTGCCTTCATTCCTGTCGCCCCAATCAGCAAGGGTCTGCCCTGAGCTCCTCGTACACCAGATCCTGGCAGCACCTTTTCTGAAACGGAATTTTCCTGTCTTTGTGATGAGAACAAAGTGTATGTCACCTTCTGCCTCCCACAGATAGCACCACATTGTCTAAGACATGAGCTTTGACCTGTGATAATGGCCATCTTCAGATGATGGCCTGTCCCTGGACAGCTGGGTCCAGGGCACCATTGAAGCAATTGTAAAGCACACTGAATGTGAGGCTGCTCTACAGATGAACTCAGCCTGGTTCTTTTAATCCTTTCAAAAAGTGATTTGAATCAGCACATGCCTAACCCTGGAGGGTATGATGTGACTCACATATCCCAAAGCCCCCAAACAGGATCCAGGGGCCAACAGAACCCACAGTGCCAGACCCATGTTTCACTTAACTTGTTCTTGACTTGACTCCCCTCCCTAATCACTCCATCCACCAGTTCCTCCTAAATCAGAAGACTTGTGTAAATTCTCTGGTGTATTGGTTGGAGGACTGTAAGCACAAGAACTGCATTCCAAAAAGTTCCTCTGTGTCATTGGTCCATAGCTCTGAAGATTCCTCTGTGTGATTGGTCCATAGCTCTTCAGATTCTTCCATGTGATTGGTCCATAGCTCTGCAGATTCTTCCATGCGATTGGTCCATAGCAAGCCTCATGAGACCATAAATCCATGTTTACAATATTGTCTCTTCTCTCTCCAGGATCAGCACTGTGGTGGGTGTTATTAGGCTTGTAATTGGCAAGGAATAAATGAATGAATGATTGATTGACTGATTGAATGAATTAAATTCACTGTTCCTGGATACAATAGGTATAACCCCACTCACTCTCCGCCCAGGGTTTATTTCTTCCCTATACTGTTGCCTAACCAGAAAATACAGTAATAGTTACAGTCCCCCACGGTTCTGGGGGTCTCAGCCTCAGAGACCTGTCTGTCCCAACATGTTCAATATTATCTGGCTCATGGGGTTTATCTGTTGCAGGCCCTGGTACAGAAATAAGCACCCTGAGCTGAGCTGGCATGCCTAACGTGCAGTTGTACGCAGCGCTGGTCTTTTCTCTGGTTCTCATCACAGCTACAGTGGCCAGAGCTGACTGGCAAAAGAGGCGATAAAAGTGAGTCTCCGGAAAGTCACGACCTGACTTAAGCCCTGTGCTTAGAACAGATGTTCCCTCATTTATCTTGAGACCCTGCTAACAAAATGACGTTTACAGTTTTCAGTTTCAGAAATGAAGAGGGGGAAAAGAATCAAGCCTCCAGGATGCCAGGTCTTACCAGTAAAGGATGTAACCCATGCAAGTTACAAATGATGATTTAACAGACTTCTGGTTGATGGCTGGGACGTGGTTACCCTGTGTTTTGAATGTGATAGGACCTAAAGAAGAAGCCAAGGAAATTATTGGAGAAATATTATTCTTAGATTTAGATGCTCTCTGAACAGATGTTGGTAGATTGAGTCATAGTTCCTCAAATATGTCCACGTCGTAATCCCTGAAACGTTGCCTTACTTGGCAAAGGGGACTTTGTAGCTGTGATCAAGTTAAAAATCTTGAGATGGAAAGATTACCCTTGATCACCTGGGTAGACCTGATACAATCACAATGGTTCATATAAGAGGGATGCAGAAAGAGCCAGAGTTAGAAAAGAAGGTGTTGTGAAAATGGAAGCAGTGATTGGAGTGATGTGCTTTGAAGATAGACAAGCCACAGAAGCCAGGTGGCAACTAGATGCTGAAAAGGGCAGGGAAACAGATTTTCCTCTCAGAGCTTCCGTGAGCAACCATCCCTGCAGATACCTGGTTTTCAGTCCAGTAAAACTGATTTCACACTTCGGACCTCCAGAACTGTAAGAGAATGAATTTGTGTTATTTTTATGTCACTAAGTCTGTGGTTACCTATTACAGCAGCAATAGGAAGCTAATACAGAGGTCAGCCATCAACCGTGCATTTACAGCTAATCTTATAATGAGTAATTTATTGAGTGTCTAACCTCCTACCATGGAGGACTTTCCAGTGAGGAAGGTTCATGTGGCGTCACAGTGACTTGCTATAGAACACATGGATGATTTATCATGAAGTGCGAGGGGTTTGGGGTGGGGGGCAATTCCCCATTACCAGTTTGCAGAGCCATTCTGCATTGGCTTGAGGAAATGAACCTGAGATTTGGTGGAGTGATAGCCAAGAGGAGCTTCCACTTCCAAAGAAAAGGTTAGGAGACAGAAATGGGTTCTGCAGAAAACGATTTTCTCAGGTTGGACCTTTCTAAACGGTTCACCATGGGCCTTTCAAGATGTTGTTTTAAGTCTCCATAACTCAGTTTTCCTAGAGTGGTTGACAGCATGGACTTTCAGGGTGGAGGTACCTGGGTTTAAACCTTAGATCTGCAGCTCTCCAGCTTTGCCACCTAGGGCTAGTTAAATAACGTTGGGAGACACATCATAGTCTGGATTGTATTTTATGTGTAGTCACCCACCACCACCATCACTGCCACAGTCTCCTTTGTTAAATAGGGGCAATAAAACAGACTTTATAAGGTTATTTTGCAGACTAAATATAATACTGTATATAAATAGATTAGCCAGTGGCCTTGTGTATTCTAATCATTCAATAAATGGTGGTATTATTATTTACTTGCTGATGGAAGGACCACAATAATTATCTACATGAATGCCACAAGGGCCAATGCAATTCCATCTTGGGAAGCATTTATCATCTTGTGATTAGTGTATTAGCCAGGGGTTTCCAGAGAAATAGAACCAGTAGGATCTCTCTCTCTCTTTCTCTCTCTTTCTCTCTGTGTGTATGTGTGTGTACCATCATCCTCCCAAATGTTAAAGTCAAAACCCAAGAACCTTCCTTGATTCCTTCGTACATTCCCCACATTTTTCATCAGTAAATCAGTTCTATTTCCAACATATATTGTGAAGTTGTTCACTTGTCTGCATCACCAACACTGTGACCCTAACCCAGGCCGGGGCCCGTGCAATTGCCTCCTAACTCCCTCTTTGCTTTTATACCTATTGTTTTACAACCGATTCTCTGCACAGCAGTCAGAGTGAGCTTTTAAAAGCAGAAGTGTATCTTGTCATTCTTCTGCTTAAAACAAATTCATTAACTCACTAGCCCATCTTTACTGAGCCCTCATTAAGTGCAAGGCACTGTTCCTGTACACTGGGGATGCCGCAGTGATGAAAGCAAATTTCCTTTCCTCATGGACACAAATAGATAAGCTCATGAACAACTAACTGCTCGGTATAACAGGAGAACAGAAGGGCACAGATGCAAGTGTGCAGTAGATTTAATGATGGGACGATGAGGACCCTCTCTTGGAGAGCTCTGTTCTTTCAGAGAAATCAAAAGCAAGGTTATTAGCTGACAGCAAGGCAGAGGAAAACAGTATAGGTAGGTTAAGGTGAGAAGAGAAGGTATGGAATGGTTGTCTCGGGGAGAGCAGTTCTCTGACAAGTTGACCAAGGAACTAGAGTCGAGTTGCCAGCAGTGCTGAAGGCTCCCTTGAGATTGTGAGTGTAGCTTTAATGTCAGACTCAGCTCTTCCAGGGCAAACATGGAGTGTTTAAGCATGATTTTTTTTTCAGTCAGGTAGGTAATTAGGTTTATTTTTTAGTTAGTTTTTTGATGGAGGTACTAGGGATTGAACCCAGGACCTTGTGCATGCTAAGCACACACTCTACCACTTGAGGTATACCCTCCCGCTGCGAGCATGATTAAAATGTTGTTAGGTAAATGCAGTGGCAGAAAGAGAGGAAGGGGGCTGAGAATGTATAAAGTGTTACTAGTGATGGATCATGGATTTAAGCTGAGAAAGGAGAGGAAGAACTTGATGGAGCAGTGGATAGTAAGACAGTGCTATGCTTGGTAGATTGGAGGTTCTCATGGGAGAAGAACAATTGGAATTAAGCTACTAGAAGGAGTAATGGTGGTGGCAGTGATGGTGGTGGTGGGTGATTACACATAAAATACAATCCAGGCTATGATGTGTCTCCCAACTTCCTCTTCAGACTAAACCTCATCCCACCCAGCACCTTTAGTCCTTAGCTTGGCCACACCAGCCTCTTCTCTTCCTTGAACCTGCTCAACCCATTCTTTTTTGCCCTCCCTGTTCTGTCTGCCTGGAAAGCTCTCCCTCAGAAGTGTCCTGTGGTTGGCTCATCATTCAAGCCTTCCCTGACCTCCATTTAAATCATGACCCACTCCATCCCTCACTGAGATGACTCTTGATCATATAAACCACATAATACTTACCTAAACCTGAACTTATTCCATATATTTGTTGCCTTGTTTACTGTCAGTCTGCCCCTCCTGTCTAGAAGGTCAGCTGCATGGGAGCAGGGACCTTGGGTGTCTTGTTGTCTGCTAACTCTCAGTTCCTGAAACAGTGCCTGGCACAAGAAAGGAGTTGAAGAAAGCGTGGATAAATGGACAAAGGGATGACTATATGGATTTTCATGAACAAACTTTTCCTTCATCATCTTAAAAATTGTTGATCTACAGACATTATTTTCCCCCTAAGCAAGTCCACGATTTCTGTGAAATCACTTGGAAACTCTTTCCAGTAGGGGCAGCAGTTATCAACGGGGGGGCATTTTTGTCCTCCAGAGGCATTTGGTGAAGTCTGCTGACATTTTCATTGTCTGGGGTACTGCTGACATCTCCTGGGTGGAGATCGCAGATGCTGTTAAACATCCTACAATACACAGGACAGCTGTTCTCCCAGCAAGAAATTATCTGGCCCCAAATGTCCATAGTGTCAAGGCCGAGAACTCTGCTGGGGGCTAAGAGTCATCACTTTGTGAGACTTGCTGGCCAGACCAAACCCCATGAGAAACTTGAGTGTGACTACACTGTGCCCTAGAGAAGTGGGGCTCTCCTGTGAGGTTGGAACGCCCCCATAGGCCCTCCCAGTGCACTGTGTCTTTCCAGCAAAATGCAGTACAGGAGCCACTGGACTGGCACTAGCCAAGATAAACAGTCCAGAAAATATACACAATTCTTCCAGGAAAGACTACAACCCAGAGGGCAGACCTTCCTTTGTGCCTGGTTGCCATCAGCCAACTGGGACCTGGGCAGCCTTGAAGTGGACAAACATGCAATTCTGTTTAAGTGAAAGCACACATTGCAGGCCTGGATGGTCCCAGCATTGAGGGTTTCTCAGCTCCCAAAGCCCTTCCTATTCATCAGGAGAGACCCCATTTGCAAAACATTTATTCAAGGCTTAATTACCAATAAATCCCCACATGAAGCCATTCCATTGAAAGGCCGCACAATAGTTTGGCTTGGTAATCAATGCCCTATTCATTCGCTAATGAGCGTGAGAGGTGTGGCGAGCAGGCCCAGGGACCCGAGGAGAGACTCCCTCTCTTTTTCCATCTGGGGCTGTACTCTCATTAGGGCCCGTTCACATGCTAATCAGCGCTGGGACCCTTGGAAGTTATGGACGGCATTCCCCTGCTGGATCTGTAGTCCCGTGTAGGGAGACGCACTGGTCCCTGTGGACTTCCTCCAGCCTGAAACATCAGCCCTGCTTCTGACCAGTTGGTCTCTTGAGCCCTGTTTTTAAATAAGCTGGGGATTGTCCCCGAGCTGACATCCACCCACACAGGCACGTCCTCACGCATCAGGCCCTGGGACCACGTGCTGCTCTACACGCATTGCTCTGTTTAACCCTGACCACAAACACGGGGCATGATTTTATCATTATTATCCTGATGATAGAAATGAGAAAACTGAGGTTTCCTGACTCTTCCCAGATTATATAGATAATAATAAGAGCTGGTCTCTAACTCACCAGTGAACTAAACATTTATTTTATGCACACGTGTGCCGGGTACTGGAAATAGAGTCCAATGGGAAGGGCAGCCACAAAAGCAGATAATTATCACGCCACACATGGGGGCTCATGAGTGGAGCCTGCTCTATTCCAAAACACAATGTCTTTCTCCCCTGCGCTGAGTTATCCTTCATTGGTAATCCAGGGGACGAGTCGTGGTGACTTGGACCAGTGTGTAATAGTGAGAAGCCATCAGATTCTTGTAAGGAAAAATTAATTCCTATATTATTAAAGTTACACCAGATAAAGACAATAGGAGAAAGGAAATTTATAGTCTCATTTCATTTACAAATGTAAATGTAAAAACTCTTACATGGAATATTAGCAAACTGAAACTAACAGAGTATTTAAAAATAATATACAAGGAATTCCTTTGGATAAATAAGAAAAATAGTAACCCCAATAGAAGAACAGTCAAAGCATGTGAACATATAATTTATGGAAGAAGAAATCAAATGTACCTGAGGAGGTGCTTAAAATTATTAATAATCAAAGAAAGACAAATTATAAAATAATATACCACTTTCTATCTAATAGATTGGCAAAATTAGAAAGCTGGATAATGCCAAGTGTTGGTGGGGATTTGGGGGTGAAAACCGTTGGGCACTGCTGCCAGGAGGGCAGATGGTGTGCTGTTTTGTGACGCACAGCTGGTACTCTTCTCTTAATTGAGTTCAATTAACTAGCTGTACACTGAAGGACTCAGCAATTTACCCTCTCTGTGTAGTCCAAGGAAATCCTTACGCAGCTCCCCAAGGGCCACATACAAGACTCTTCATTGCAGCATTGGTTGTGGTGCCAGGAATCTGGAGACCACCTGGGTGCCCATCATCTGGAGACTGGATAGGTAGACATGGAGGGGCACATAGCAGAACAGGGAGCAACAGATTAGAGAACAGATTAATTGCAGCCATAGCAACATGGATGAACTTTAAAAAAAATTATAATTAGTGAGAAAGGTAGGAAGCAGAAGAAAATATATCACTCAATAGCATTTATGAGAAAGTTCAAATACATGCATATAAAACAACACCATTTTGCAAGAACACATACAAACAGAAGCACATGAATGCATATGGACAGTTTCCATTGTGGGAAGGGGACCAGGAGGAGGGTGTACAGTCAAGATTCCAGCAGGAAACAGATGGCACACCCAAATTAAGACAATTCAAGATAGGTTTGTTTACAGAAGTGTGGGAGGGAGACCTCAGAGGTAGTACGGAAACCCAGATCCATTATTTTAACTTAGCCTGAAGGGACTGGAGAAGGGAATGGTTAGTAGAACTTAAAGACAAAAGATTAGGGAAGAGAGAATTGCCAGGAAATCATCAGTGGCCTTCAGCTGCTGAGGACCAAGCTAGGCCTAAATGACCCCAAGGGAGGAAATCAGAGGTTCATTCCCCTGACCTCGCTCTCCTCCCCACCTCATTCTCCCTAGAGCTCCCCATTGTTCTGCTCAACAGACAGCCAGAGGGCAAGGGAGGCCATTGATGGAATCCATCCTAGTCGGCCTCTTGGACAGAAAGAAGAGAGAGGACACGTGTGGAAGGAGTGGATCTGGGAAGACAAAGGGCAGGTATGTGACTAATGGGCTCTGAAGAGAAAGGGGCCCATCAATAAAACAAATAAACATAAGCATGGGGGAGGGTGCGACTTGCAAGAAAAAAGCAAATAAAGACAGTCCCCTATCTAGGAAGGATCCAGGGGCCAGCTGTAAAGGACATGAAAAATATTTTTCACCGCATTCTTCATATCCTACATTGTGCACGTGTGTGTGTGTGTGTGTGTGTGTGTGTGTAACACAGGCAAATTTGTTTTTGTCTGTTTACATTTATGGTACTCGTTATCAGGTTGGTGAGTTAGCACACATAGTACCAGTAGTCTCCCATAATAGTAAAATTTTGGAGGCATAGCCTTTGAATATGCAAGTTTTTGTTGGACTTTTTGAGAAACATTTAAGTATATAGAATGTCTGAATTAAACTGTGATGGAATCTTTGCAGACCCGAAACATCCCCACAGGATCCTGGTGCTTTAGGGCCAGAGTTTAAAAATTACTTTCTTGAATGAATGTGTATCTCTTTGTGATTATCTAACCCAAGTCATCAGTCTTCATAATGTGTCCTCTCTTCCAGCCCCTGCCTTTGATTAATCCAAGTTTCTTCCAGTTTCTTTTATTACAGACTATTAATGTTTAAAATACCATAGTCTAGAAGAGTGCAATTAAGTGGCCCCTGGAAAATTCCATTCCTTCCTCCACTTGAATAATGGGTCTTCCAAGAATGACTTGACCATAGTGTGAGCAGAGGAGAGGCTTTTCTTTTCTTCTGCTTCCTACCACGGTTGGAAGCTAGAACTGTCTCTTGTCTGTAACACAGAAATTTGCTAAGTGAACCATAGTGAAATCTAGGCTTTGAAATCAGGTGTGCCTGTCCCCGGGGTCTGAAGCAATGGTGAGGAGCCCCAGGGGAAGATGGCTTCCACCACGGATATTCCCTCAGACACGGGAGGGTGGGGGACTGTGCCCGGTAAAATCAGTAGATTAAAAATGTCTAGAATCTAGGTTTGGTCAAGGCTAGATGTTGGCAGCAGACCAATAAATGGTTCAGACAAACTGAATATGCTGACTGAATATTCCTTGCTCACAATTCTCTCCAGCTTACTTGATTGATTCATGGCTCCCGTAATCTTGTTTCCTACGTTCTCTTTTTCCTACCTTTGTAACCCTTAAAGTTTGTGTGTCTTTCCACGGCAAGATGGGTATAGATGTTACGGAAATGACAGACCAGCCAAGAAACAAGCACCACTCGGAGGGTTGGAGTACTCAGATGTATTACGCCGGCGGGCTCAGAGGGGCTTCTGCTCCGAAGCTCTGAGCACCTCCAAGACGTGCGCATGAGGTTTTATAGGGTAAAGTACAAGCTTGGGGTATTCGGCCTATAGGCATGGAACAGCTTTAGCAGCATCATTATCACAAAAGTGGAGGCAGGGAGGCAGCAAACCAACATTCCAAAGCCAGATATGTATCTTTGAAAACCCAGCTGGCTAGCAAAAAACATGAACAGCAAACCAACACTAATTAACTTAGATTCACAAGTTAGTCCAGCAGAACTCAGATCAGTATTCCAATACTTAGATTTGTGAGTTATCTTGTTAGCCCAGCCCAGCTTCTCCTTCACATTCCTAGACTTGTGAGTTATCTTGTTAGACCAGCCCGGCTTTTCTTTCGCATAGACAAGGAGGTGGAAAATCTTAGGGGTCCTGTTGGTGTGATTGTGGAAGGTCCAACAACAGAGAGCCCAGGAATATCTGGCAATTGGAGCCCCTGAGAGCAAAAGGGCAAGGCTGGACCTGCCTGTAGAGGCTGTCAGGATCCCGAGAGGATACCATGCTGGTGCCCAGAGGGAAAGTAGGGTCCCCAGAGGGAGTACCCAAGCCTGACTGGCTGGTCCCGTCTTCTCTGGCTCTGCTCACTCACCAGAAGCCACTTAATCTGACAATTGAATGCATTCAACTGTCAACTATTGTATTCAGTTGAGCCCTGGCTGTGATATATTAATGTCTTAACCTTGTCAAGGAGGTGGAGTTTCTGGAAGTCATAGCATACCTTGTGAGAATCACAAAATATTCAAACATTCACAGTAAATTTCTTGTGGGAAAAGATCACGTTTGTATTATGCCATTAATCCTGGCACAGTGCCTGGCACCTAGGGCATGAAAAATAAATATTTGTGGAAAGAAGGAAAAAAAGAAAGGAGGGAGGGAGGGAAGGAAAGAAGGAAAGGAGGAAGGAGAGGACAATTAATCAATTTAACCAGAAAGAAACATTCTCCAGATACTATTTTCTCACATTTTATAGATTTCCCTGTATTAGTTTACTCTTGTGTCTTATCATTTTATTGGTGTATCAATACTTACAAGCAAAAAACTCAATAATAGTAGGGAGGCAAAATTTTAAGAAAAATTTTGGAAGGACAAATTTTAAAGAGAAAATTCCGAGTTACCCTACAAGTTAGAAGATTGACTTTTATCACCTCCTTTTTATTTTTATTTTTTATTAAAGTGTATTCAGTTACAGTATGTCAATTTCTGATGTACAGCATACTGTTTCAGTCATACACATACATACATATACTTGTTTTCATACTCTTTTTCATTATAGGTTACAAGCTATTGAATATAGTTCCCTGTGCTATACAGAATACGTTTGTTTTCTAATCTATTTTTATATATAGCAGTTAGTATTTGCAAATTTTGAAGTCCCAATTTATCCCTTCACACCCTCTTTCCTTCTTTCCTTCTTTATTTTAATTTTTTTAGAGTGATATCATATGGTGTTTTTCCTTTCTCTTTCTGGCTTACTTCACTTAGAATGACAATCTCCAGGTCCATCCATGTTGCTGCAAATGGCATTATTTTATTATTTTTTATGGCCGAGTAGTATTCCATTGTATAAATATACCACTTCTTCTTTATCCAGTCATCTGTCGATGGACATTTAGGTTGTTTCTATGTCTTGGATATTTTAAGTAGTGCTGCTATGAACATTGGGGTGCCTGTATCTTTTTGAATTAGAGTTCCCTCTGGATATATGCCCAGGAGTGGGATTACTGGATCATATGGTAAGTCTATTTTTAGTTTTTTGAGGAATCTCCATACTGTCTTCCATAACGGCTGCACCAAACTGTATTTCCACCAGCAGTGTAGGAGGGTTCCCTTTTCTCCACAGCCTCTCCAGCATTTATCGTTTGTGGACTTTTGAATGATGGCCATTCTGACTGGTGTGAGGTGATATTTCATTGTAGTTTTGATTTGCATTTCTTGATAATTAGTGATATTGAGCATTTTTTTCATGTACTATTGGCCATTTGTATGTCTTCATTTGAGTATTGCTTGTTTAGGTCTTCAGCCCATTTTTGGATTGAGTTGTATTTTTTTTCTTAAGTTGTGTGAGCTGTTTATATATTCTGGAAATTAAGCCCTTGTCAGTCTCATCATTTGCAAATATTTCCTCCCATTCCATAGGTTGTCTTTTTGTTTTGCTTATGGTTTCCTTTGCTGTGCAAAAGCTTATAAGTTTAATTAGGTCCCATTTGTTTATTTTTTCTTTTATTCTTATTGCCTGGGTAGACTGCCCTAGGAGAACATTGCTGAGATTTATGTCAGACTGTAACACGTTTAAATGATCAACCAATATGGCCTGTTAACCCATATGTCAGCCTGGGGACCCCTGCTGAGAGACCCAATATCATAAAGGCATGAAAGTCTCATGAAACAGCCGTCACCCTGACTCTCACCATGAGTCAGCGTGTTATGCTGCTGAGAACACCAGGCCCCTTCACACATGGAAAAGGAATTATCTACTGGAATTTGCAGTGGGATGGACAAGTTAGTTTGCACCCCTGGGTGAGAGGGAACTAATCAGTCTCCACTGGGATCCCATTGCCCTGCTGCAAGCTGGCCCTGTTGACATGCACTATACCTGGACTGGAACACACACCATTGCAAGAGGGGGGAAGGTGGAGGCCTGGTCTGGCATATCCTGTCCCCAGCCCATCTCCTCACACCTGCCAGTGCTACCTACCTCTGCCAACATGTATGGTAAACACAACCAGGTCAAGTTCCTCAAGCTGCCAGCCTCCCTCTCCTCTGTTTTCCTCTGGTATAAACACTTGGCCACCATCTTGGTCCACTCCATTGGCCTGGAGGACGTTAGCTCTCACATAGAAGTCTTTACTAAATTCACCCAGCAGGGCTTAGCAAAGCCTGTCCTTACTAAATACTGGAATGTCTCTAGTGAGAAAAGCTGTCCTCCAGAATAGAATGGCCTGGCCATTATTACTGCTGCACAAGGAGGCACCTGGGCCATCATCCAATCAAAATGTTGTTTGTTGGTACCTGACGAGTCTGACGTCCATCCTTATTAAATCACACAAAGACATAGGTGAACATCCTGAATGATCACACCCCCAGCCTAGGAGATGTAATAAGTTAGTGGTTCAGATCATGGGGCTTTGGGTAAAAAAAAAAGTTACTTATTTTGGAAATCATTATTTTCATCTGGGCTTTCTCTGACACATGCCTGTACTATTGCTGTGGCATCCGCCTCCAGTGCAGCAAGACAGCCACCAAGAAAGCCACCTCCATGAGAGTAAAAGCTCTCGCTGACTGCTCAGGGTACACTGCAGAAGAGGCGGGCATAGGCGATTGTAAGAGCTGCTCATGAGGTGTGGCGTGTCGGAGGAGGTCAGCGAGAGGACCTGACTGCCAGTTGACCCTCAAGCTGGACCTGGGCAATTCGAAGCTTCTCACTCCCTCTTCTGTCCTCGGAATGTGCATTCTGCTTGCCTTCCCCACCCTAGAAGTTGCCCAAGGATACAACCTTGAGACAGCAAGGTCTACATGACTGCACCTCATTAAGGCCTCTGTATGCACTTCAAGATTCCGGCAGGTGGGTGCTGAGATCTACTCGTCTTGCAGCAACGAAGACAAGCCTCCTGTGTAAGTTCCTTTGCTTATTTAGCCGGCCACCTACCAACCTGGAGTGGCCTGCCTCTCTCTTTGGTCTCTCCCTGCCCTCTGTGGATGGGATCGGTTTCAGATTTCACCCGGGCAGCTCCTGAGGTTGAAAACCAACAGAGAACCGAGATTCTTTGGTGGATAGCACGACTGATCACCACACACAGATTGCACTGAGTTTTTGATTTGTCTTGTATTTTGGAAATGCGTAAGGTACAGAGAGCAGGGTCTGTCTCCTAGAGGAGTGTTTCCTATTCTCATTTTTACCTATACTATTTCATATATAATTATGTGTATGATAATATTTTTACCGATAGAGGCTTCTCATTTAAGAGCTGTCTCTCGGAGGAGAGAATGGACGTTAAGCCCTGCGAATTGTGTCTCTGGTGCTGCAGGGATTGAAGAGGGAGGGGAGGCTGTAGCTTAGGAACTCAGGAGATGCAATGCAGAGACATCACTGCACAGAAAAGTCCAGCCAGTTCAGGGCCGAAAGCTGTGGGCATTGGACTGCTGGCAAATCTCCCGCACCGTGCTGAGCCTCAGGACCTGGTGCCAGCTCTGCATTTGATGGCCTTCTGGGTCCACATAATGGCAAGCACTCCTGGGCCAACTTGTGTTTTTTGCCTAGGAAAGGACAGAAGTTGGCGAGCCACCAAAGCCCGCCTGTCTCTTGGATCCGGTTCCTCCAGCCATCCAGGACAACCACATAGAGCCCTTTAAAAGGCACTTCTGATGATTTAATTAAACCTGACAGATTTTTAAAAAACCACTAACTGGAGACCTCAACCTTATTTCCCATCTATTTTTTTCCCTGCTTCTAAAGGTTAACAGCAAGTGTAGCTCCTTCCTTTGCCCCAGAACTGTATCCTAATGAGCATCCCAAGGGAACGTCCTTTCCTCTTCCTTTGAATGAAGCTACTTCATCTCCTTTGCTGAAAGGGGACAATTTGCAGGCAGGAGTCTGTCTTTGCCTGGTAGAGCTTAAAACCATCGCCCAGCATCAGCAGAACCTCTGGAGCTAAAATGCATTCAGGCTGGCATTTGATGGCAAAGACACTGCCACTTCAGCTCAAGATGGCTCTTGTCATCAGAATATGACTAACTCCAGGGGGGTTACACAAACATTCCTGAACAGAGACTTCTAAGCCACCAGCATTTGATGGCAGGAATGGCTTTGGGACAAACCTGCCTCTGAGTATTGGCCCGTGCATGGGGAAGAGGTCAAGGATAAAAATGACCTCAGAAGCAGACTCCGTCTCCACTGGATTCAGCCTGCCTCCCACCTCCCACCGGGAAGGGAACTGTCACTGAAGGGCTCTCCTCCAGACCCGGTGTGTTTTCAAACCCTGTATCTCTGCTGGGGCACATGGCAAGGTCTGCTCTTCCCTATGAGAACTCCCCCCATTCCGTCCCCCATCCCCCCATCCCCCAACCTTATCAGTCCAGGACCCATTCTCCCAAGACCTTGTTCTCTAAATCTCAAAGGACCGGCAGGATTTTAAAGCCCCCACAGCAGCTATCATCACGGAGCAGGGAGAAGAGCACGACGCCCCCTGGAGGAGGCGGTTAGACTCTTCAGGGCGAGATGTGGAGATTGAAGAAATGTAATCAGAACAATTATCGATTCTCCCTGCTTTTCGTCATGATGTTCTATTTACTTTGAAATTCCAAATAACTCTAAAGAAGGCCATGAGGTTTTTATGTTTGTTAGAAGACAGACTGCATTTGGAAATAGGGAAAAATGTGAATGTAACTGTCACTAAGGTTTGCGTAACTGTCATTGGTGTCTATAAAGAAGGACTCTCAGAAACATGGGCCAAATTCCTCAAAATAAACCTCTAAAACAGGACCTTAGGCTCCACTGGGGACACCTTTTGTCAGAGTGGCTCTCTGCTCCTTTCCAGCTACTCTTAATAGTGAGCACCCAGGTCTTTGGATAGAGGTGTGCAAACTCCAGCTTCCCCACCAGCAACCTGCAAAGCCTTTACAAGGAGGAGTAGTTCTGCCAATGTGGCATGCCTGCTTGTCTTTTATCCTCTCTCTTAACAGGAATTTTCAAAGCCACAAGATCTTGGTGGTGGCAGGAAGCTGAAAATAAGTGGTGAAAATCAAGAAGACTCAGAAAATACCCTGCAAGAAACATATGTGTGTCAGAATCATAGTGAGAAATCTGTGGTTCCATCCATACCCCCTTCCTGAGGACCCTCTCCCCATTCGTGCCTCTAGATGGGACACATTTGTTGCCTCAAGGAAGGGGTATCCCAGAAGGTGGAAAGCAAAGGGTATCAAATTCCTGGCTTTTAAATGAAACAAACAAATGAAAAACTTCTGTCCATACTTAACGAAAGAAGATTCAGTGGAATACTTACCAAAGGTGGTATTTTCCCTATCAGAAAAGAGTTTCAAATATCTTTGGGTGGCAGGAGAAGGAAGAGTTGGAAATGAAGTGAGAGTTACAGGCAAACACCAGAAACTACAAGGGCAAGGAAAGAGCCTCTTTTAGCATCTTCAGGGAGAGCATGGCCCTGTCGACACCTTGATTTCAGACTTCCAGCCTCCAGAACTGAGTATACTTCTGTTGTTATAAGCCACCCAGTTTGCGGTAATTTGTTACAGCAGCCGTCAGAAGCTGTTACTCTGAAACAAGACAGACAAACAACAGTGGAATTTAGGGACCTGAGAGAGGAGCGATGCCCAGGAAGCAGCAGCCCATGCACCACGGCATGGGAGGGGGCTGTCCGGGTCGGGGAGAGTCCAGAAGTTTTCAGTGGAGTGTGGGAAGGAATGTGAATTGTCTGTGTCCTTGAGAAGGGAGTTAGCCAAGAGAGCAGGCGCTGGTCACGATGGGGTTTGCATCAGCTGATGTTGGCTGGGAGCCTGTGGCCGGGGACCAGAGAGGAATACAGACACGTCAGCAGATTCTGCATGGGAAGATCCCCTGTAAGGATTTGAGGGGGGCTTATAAATGATACCCCGGTTCACCACCTAAGTTCAGAAATAACTGACAGAGAGACTTCTGTGTCATATAAAGGCTCTTATAAATCCAAGTATTATCTTGATAAGTGAGAAAGGCAAGAAAGGAAGATGTTAACCGATTCAAGTGGAAATAATGGGCCTGTTAGTACTGCCAGCCAGTGTTCAGTGGACTAATTCATTCACAGAAGGCAAAGGTCACTGCTGCCCATCCTTGGGAGGAGTGGAGTGAAGTGGGCTCTTTCTGCAGACAGATCCCCCAGAAGGGAGATGCTGAGAGGGGCAGGTCTTTCTCCTTCTCTTAGACACCTCACAGAGGAGTGAAGAAAGGATCCTGGAGTCTACAAACATCTCCCTGTACCCCTAGATACGAGGGCTGGGGAATATGAATTCGTTCCTTCCTCCCACCCAGCACCAGCGCTGTGATGCTGTGCGAGGCTCCCTGGACTGTGATGTTACTCCTTGGGAAAGAAAGGAGATGGGGCAACCCCGAACTGTTGGAGTTTAAGCCTGAAACACTGAGTGTGCCCAGAATCGACTAAGATGACATTTTCTGTCTTCAAACAGAATGAAGCTTCAAATAGAATTTATGTCGAGTTGTAGTAGCAAAATAAAGTCCTATTTCTTGCAAACCTGTTTGATGTCCTGGATTCATATCCGCTGCATAAGCAAATAGAGAGCTACGCTGGGGAAATTGGGAGGATAGATAAGTCCTCCACCATGGCCCCCTGGGCGTGGTTGGCATGAGGCTACAGTCATCCCGTGGCCCCCTTGGTGCTCAGGGCTTTCCTTGCCCCGAGTGCTGTAGCAGATCCCCTGCATGTGGTGGTCCTCCTGCCGCTCTGTGGTCCCCGAGGAAGTTTCCAGGTTGTCAGAACATTCTGATAATTGATGCCAGATGAGTGGGAATCCTCAAATACATCACCTCCACTTTCTACATCATGCCAAAAGGTCGCTGTAGGAGTTGGGACTTACCCAAAGCCATAGCACTGACCAGGGGCCAGGCTGGGATTTGAATTCAGGTCTCCACATGCTCAGGAGGCATGAGCTGTGTTTATAGGGCAAGGCTGCTCTGCAGATCTCCTTTCAAAACTCCCCAGCGACCCTCTGCCCACCCCAGTGCCAGCGTCGGTGGAGGCAACCTCCTTGTAAATAGCACAGATGTACCCAGAGGGGTCTTTTCCAGAAGCAGGTGACAAGCAGGCTCTTGCAGTAGAGCCTTGGCAGAAAATCACAAAAGTTTGTGTCCATTCGTGTTTCTCTCTACTTCCATCGGGAACTTCGATTCTTCCACTCTTTAGCCTTTCCCTTTATTGCTGAGCAGTTTGTCTCTGCTCCACGTGGGCACATAGAATGCTGGGAAGTGTCTGCCGCATGTGGTGGGAGTCCCCAGGGGCTGGTACCATTCTGCACGTTGATCTACATCCACCCTCCCATCTTCTGCCTCTGTGTGTGGTGTTGCTGCTGACCCAGAAAAAGGAAATGCTCTTCTTAGATTCCACGAGCCAGTCGGAGCAGATGGCACAGGAGTTAGGCAAGGGTTCACATCGTTTGCAAAAGTGACAACTTCTTCCTCCCAGAAAGACGCCAAAGAGCCCAACAGGGTCTTTCAGTCTTTTGTCTTTCTTGGCTTTTGGAATAAACCCTGGCTTTCGGATGACATTTATTTGTCTTCTACTGGGAGCCTTGTTCTGGTACATGTTAACTAGCATTTAACCACAGGTACTCGGGGAAGGGGGGGGGCTTTGCTTGAATGCATGCAATGTGTCTTCTCTGCACTCTCAGTTCCTCACCCCTGCCTTCACAGGACAGAATATGAGGGCTGTGGCAGGTACTGGAGAGTGGAGACAACCCGCACCTCCAGAGTCTGGGTCACCTGGGGACCCCGTTTCTGGAAGATGCAAGTAGCTACATCTATTATTGCCTCCCAAATGGCAATAAATAAATAAATAAATAAATATTCACGCCATTCTGTCTAAGGACACATGTATTTCCTTAGATGCTTTTCCCAAACCGAACTGAGGGATTAGAATACAAATGCAAGATGAAGCCCCAACAAAAGGATTTGACAGTTTACACTTGAACCCTCGTGTCCAGAAACATCCCCATCAGCCTCTGGTTGATATCCTTTACCCAAGGGAATAAGGAGTCACAGACATTTAAAATTTTTTTCTAGATGTTTTTATGCATAGCATTTTTACTACTGCATAGGTAAAATCATACTAATGTGTTAGAGATGTCGTGGTCTGCTTTTATTACTTAGCTAGACGCATTTGTGAGTGCTCTCCACATTTACCGGCCCTCATAATTCCCTTTAAAAAGTTGGTTGCTGGATTTTTAGGTTGTCTCCAATTTTTGATGAGAATAAATAGAATGACTAAAGACATTGTTGTGCATAAAAGTTCCTCTCTGGGTTCACCTATTAATTTTGTACCTGTAGATTTTCGACATGTAGGATTACCGCATTTTAGATGGCCAAACCTACCAATCTATTCTTTTATCATTTTTTGCTCTCAGGGTCCATCAGTGCTGAGGGTCCTAAAGCCACCTGAGGCACAGAGACAAATGGAAGATGTAAAAAACCTCATTTTAACTTACCTGGTTGTTGGTTGTATCTGCGAGTATGTTTGCTGGCAGAAGTTCCTTGTGTGGTTCTGGAATATGCTTGCTTCTTATCTTGACTTCCTGGTATTTTGGGGAGTTATGCCCTCATCTGGAAATAATTGATTTTTGATTAACCTCCTTGTTCTTGGGGCCCCCATGGAGAGTCCTACAATTCTGGAAACGTCTCTCTACTTGTTTTTCATCTCTCTTTCCCATCTCCCTCCCTGCTTTTCATGGCGCCTTCTGGTTGCCTCTACCGGATGCCCTCCATTCCCTTCATGCATTTTCTCTCCAAGGTGCTCTTTCTAGCAGGAGATTTTAAGGGGCACCAAGCCAGGTGAATGTTTTTATTCTTTGTTTCAGAAAATAATAATCTTTTTTCTAAGTTTTTAATTGAAGTATAGTTGATTTACAGTGTTGTGTTAGTTTCTAGTGTACAGCATAGTGATTCAGTCATATGTATATATGTTCTTTCTCACTGTAGGTTATTATAAGATATTGAATATAGTTCCCTGTGCTATGCAGTAGGACCCTGTTCTTTACCTATTTTATATATAGTAGTTTGTGTCTGCTAATCCCAAACTCCCAATTTATCCCTCCCTCCCCTTTCCCCCTAAGGTAACCATAAGTTTGTTTTCTATGTCTGTGAGTCTGTTTCTGGTTTGTAAATATGTTCATTTGTGTCATTTTTTTAGATTCCACATATAAGTGATATCATATGATATTTATCTTTGATTTACTTAACTTAGTATGATGATCTCTTGGTCTATCCGTGTTGCTGCAAATGGCATTATTTTATTCTTTTTTATGGCTGAGTATATATACCCCAACACACTCCACATCTTCTTTATCCTGTCATCTGTCGATGGACATTTAGGTTGCTTCTATGTCTTGGCTGTTGTAAATGGTGCTGCTATGAACATTGGGGTGCATGTATCTTTTCAAATTTTTCTCTGGATATATGCCCAGGAGTGGGATTGCTGGATCATGTGGTAAGTCTATTTTTAGTTTTTGGAGGAATCTCCATACAGCTTTCCATAACGGCTGCACCAAAGTGCATTCCCACCGACAGTGTGGTTGGGGTCCCTTTTCTCCACAGCCTCTCCAGCATTTGTCATTTGTGGGCTTTTGAATGATGGCCATTCTGACCAGTATGAGGTGACACCTCACTGTAGTTTTGATTTGCATTTCTCTGATAATTAGTGATATTGAGCATCTTTTCATGTGCCTGTTGGCCATCTGTATGTCTTCATTGGAGAAATGTCTACTTAGGTCTTCTGCCCATTTTCTGATTTGGTTATTTGTCTTGTTTTTGTTGTTGAGTCCTATGAACTTTTTGTATATTCTGGAATTTAAGCGTCTGCATCATTTGCAAATATTTTCTGCCAGTCTATAGGCTGTCTTTTTGTTTTGTTTATGGTTTCCTTCGCTGTGCAAAAGCTTATAAGTTTGATTAGGCCTTATTTGTTTATTTTTTCTTTTATGTCTATTGCCTTGGGAGGCTGACCTAAGAAAGCAGTGCTACGATTTATGTCAGAGAATGTCTTGTCTATGTTCTCTTCTAGGAGATTTATCGTGTCCTGTCTTATATTCAAGTCTTTAAGCATTTTTGAGTTTATTTTTGTATAAGGGAGTGTTCTAACTTCATTGATTTACATGAGGGACCTGTGCTAGAACACTGCTGCAGGGATTACAGAGGTGCCAAGCTATTTGCTAAGACACCATTCCCTTGACCCACGAGGGAAAACAGACTTCCCTAGCTAGGGTAATTGCCGAGCATATTTCCTGTGGGAAGGATTTCCCAGGGTTGTATCTCATATGGCCGGGGCATGTCTGATGTGGTTATTGTCATGCTAGCAATCCTCTGGAGTCCCATTGGCTGAGAGATAAAATCACCCTTTCCTTTGACATAGAAACCTTTCCAGGTTGGGCCCCAGCTAGTCTTCTAAGCCTGGGCTCATGCTTCTGCTCCCCTCTCATATTCTATATTCTGGTGGCTTCAGCACATGGACCACTCTTCACTTTCCCATCCTTGTGCTCCTGTGCTCCTGCTGTTCTCTCTGCCTGGGCTATTCTCCCCCTACCCATGGACGCTTTATTTCCTTCTGTGATGGCACATCTCGTGGTACACTTGGTTATTTAGGTCTTTTTTCTTTACTAGATCATGATGTTCACAGGGGTAGAGGCTCTGCCTTCCATGATCTATAGCATTAGTGGTAGCCTAAGTTTTGGCCCAGTGTAGGTGATCAACAAATGTTTGTTGAGTGACTACCAAAACTATAATAATAAAAGGCAGGAGGAAGGCTCTGTAGACAATCAACACCTAATTTATATAGTGAAATCAGGAATAATCTTACAGGAGGTACAGGTAAGCTTGTTGTGAGTTATCAAGTGTTTTTCGAGCACATTTTGCATGAACCAGTAGACTTCTAAAGAGAAGAGCCAACATTTGCTCTGATACTTACAGTGCCTTGAAATGGGATTAGGAAAGACAAGATGGCAAGCAGCTAGCTAATTCTTTTAAATTCTTTCCCATCATCAATGCCTAACATGACAGCTTATTTAACCAGGCTCTGGGGAAAGGCCACCACTGGGATTTAAGCTCTTCTAGCATCTGACCTTTCATTATATACGTGGGTAGCATATCTTGAGAGACTCAATTTGGTAACCAAGGCTTTACAAGAATTTCTCAAAAGAGCCTCAGGCACTTGCATAGCGCCAACCCATACACAATTCTATCCTCAGAAAAACCCTGGGAGGTTGGAAAGGCATGTTTTATTGTTTTCATCGCCATTTTATGAATGAGAAAACATACTTTGCAATGCCAGGCAACTTGCTGAAAGCCATAGAGTTAAGAGAGATAAAATCAAGATCTGAACTTGAGTCTCTCTGACTCCAGACCAACTTATACGATCTAACAGTGATAAAGAGAGCAAAGAGAAATAAGAATCTTCATCTGAACAGCGAACTTCATATACATTTTAAATATATATATATATATATTTATGGGGATCATATGCTTTTTTTTCCCCTTTTCCATTATGGCTTATTATAGGATATTGAGTTTAGTTCCCTGTGCTATATAGTAGGATCTTGTTGTTTATTTTAAATGTAGTAGTTTGTATCTGCAGACATACATTTTTAAATGTGCTTGATTCTTTGGCCGACAGGTATTTGTAACCACATCTGAGTCAGCTCGGTTCTGTTTCTTCCTCTCCTAGTGGGCAAGGGATTTTCATTTCATACATCAATAGTCAGCCTCCCTGATTCCACCAGGGCAACGCAAGCCATTAACAAGACCAACAATTATTTTACGATGCAGTAAGAAAATGATTTCCTTATGAATTTTCTATCTTTTGGCTCCTGAACAAAAAAAAAAAATTAAATTGCATTCTGTATTTTTGAAAAAGGGGCATTGTAGTGGATTGAGTAGTGTCCCCTAAAAAGATACTTTCAAGTCCATGCTCCCAGTCCTATGAAAGGGGTCTTATTTGGAAGCATGGTCTTGGCAAATATAATTTTTTGAACACCGTTATTGTGGTATGGTTCCTGTACAGTGAACTACACATATTTCAGATGTACACTTGGATGAATTTTGATAGATGTATACGCCAGTGGAACCACCACCACAGTTAAGATAGCTAACATTTCCATCGCTTCCCATTTTAGACTTTTGCTCTGCAGAACTCTGAGAGGATACATTCCTGTGTTTTAAGCCACCAAGTTTGTGGCAATTCACCGTGGCAGCCCTGGGAAAACTAACACAGATTCTGCTACCAGGAAACGGGGTGTTGCTTTAACAAACCCCTACAAATGCTGCCGTGGCTTTGGTGTCTGGATAACAGGCAGAGGCTGGAAGAATTATAAGCCCTAGGTTGCTTGAGCACCTGTTGCCCTGGGTTTGCATGTGGGAGCACTCTAGCTATTGAGAGGAGGATGGATTGGAGGGGTGTGGGTAGAGGAAGGGGGACGGCGAATCTTCTGTTTCCATGGCTCAGGGAAGAGCTAGTAATGGCCTGGACCAAGGTAGATGGTCCCTCTTATATGCCCTCAATACAGTATTTTCTCCAATCTACCTTCATGGCACCTGAAGACCTTCCAATTGGAGTCACTGAGGAATTAGTTTTTATTGCCTGGAAGGAAGATAATATTGGTACCAACTTCTTGCTTATTGATTAATCCAATACTATCACCCAAGGCCCCTTGGTGCAAATTACTCAACTTCTCTAAGGCCTGGTTCTGCCACCTAGAAAATGGGTGATACCAATACTGGGAGATTAAGTGGGGGTGATGTATGCATCATATCAGCAGAAGGCAGCTATGGACACCTGAGAGGCTGAAGGAAGGAGGCAGATGTCCTGTATCACATCCAGATCCTCTCCTCATTCTCTAACCAGGTTGACAACCAGGGTAAGAATTGGCTCCAACTTACTAATGGAGAAACCTCTCCTGTCTGACAATTCAAGGCCTTTGGGGGCTGAGGGCCTTCCCCTTCTTTTGCTAAGGCCAAGTGTAAGCCCCGGCACCTGTAGGGGGGCTTGCCATGGGAAGACGCTCTCTGAAGCACGTCGCTCACAGCACTGGAGAGAAACATCTCTAACGCCGAGGCCTCCTAAAAGTTCCAGAGGTTCTGTGTGGATAAGACGGGGAGTGTGTCTTGTCTGTGTAAGCCCTTTGAGTAGATTAGGTGCGACACCAGAGCTGCATGCGCGTCAGTTTAATCACTGCTTTTATTATAACAACGCATAACGGAAAATTAAAAGACTAAAATATATTGCTTCTAATCCCACAACTCTATGAAATTGATTTCATTTAACAAGCTGCTTTCCTGCTCTTTTCTATTTGCCTGTATGTATACATACATGTATCTGCATATCTATACACATACAGTTTTACTTTTAGTTGACCTACAAAATATATTGCAGTTCTGAAGATTATCATTCAAACACAGACCTCCCTCTGTGGCAAATTCTCCTTAATTGCCATTTTATAAGCAGCAGCTCTTCCTTTAAGATGATATATCACAGTTTGCTTAAGCACCTTTCTCACTTTGGGGACTTCAGGTTATTTTCAATTTTTTTTTTTTTTTTTTGGTCTGAAGCAAAACTTCTGTGAATGTTTATATACATATAACTTCCTTAGGAACTATTGCCTTAGAGCAAATCCCTAGGAGTGAGGCTCTTGGGAAGCAGTAAATGTGCAAAAACTCTTGCTCTGGAGTCAGGCAGATGAAAATTCAAATCCTGGTTCTACTGTTTACTAGCTATGTCACTCTAGCTGTGTTACTTAACCTCCCTCCATTCCTTTGACAGTGCATAGCAGTCAGGGATTGCTCCTTAAAAAGAAGCACAAAATATCAGTGGGTCACATGCTGGCTTGCGGTAACGTTAACTATATCCAGCCCTGTGTAAGCCCTGCACGTTGTTTCATGCACTCTTTTCTGATACAGCTTTCCTCAGTCTTTGGTAGATTCTCATTTCCCCTCAAGCATGTATAGATAGGTGCTCAGCCAAAGACTCAAGACCCTTTTTGCATAGCTTCATCCTGCCTCCCCACAAAGTCTACTGTTTGATAAGTGTTGTTCTGGATATGTTTGTCTGGCTTCTTTGTTGTGTAGGGCAGGAGGGTCCGCCTGCTCCTGGTTATCCCATATTGGCTGGAATTGGGTATGACTTTTGTTCTTGCTCTGTGTGTGTTTTGGTGTTTTTGCTAGCAAAAGAGCTGTGTTCCCACCTCTTTCAAGTCCTTCAGCTCACTGACACTCTAGCTGGGGTTTCTCAAGCTTAACACTGTTGACATTTTGGGGCTGGATAATTCTTTGCTGTTTCAGGGAGTTGCTCTGTACATTGTAGAATGCTTAGCAGCATTTCTGACTTTTACTCACCAGATGCCAATAGCAAATTCTCAACTCCAGATTTGATCATCAGAATGTCTCTAGACATTGCCAAATGTACCTTGGGGGCCAAAATCATGCCCAGTTGATAACCACTGATCTAGGTTCTTCAGCTGATGGCAAAACCCTCAACTCTCACCCCTCTGTGTAGTAGAGGATTTCCTATTTCCTGGATCATGTACATGTGCTCTTCCAACCAAGGGTTTACCTCGTTGGGAAGGTATTTTGCTGACCAGCATATCCAGTGATTGTCCTGTCACGTCAGATAGCTCTTGTCCTAATGGTTTTGGCAGAGCGCATAGAACTCTGAACCTGAAGACTGAGATTCTCATCTACACTTCAGTTTAAGGTGAAGGAAAGACATTAATTTTCTTAGTAAGAATGTCTTCTACTGGGAAATCCATCAATAAACATCATGAAAATGGGACCCTCAGTGCTTGCTATCTGTATGTTTTGAAACAACAAGAAACATTATTGAGTACTGACCCCCTCCCAAGATTTGCATCTGGAAACTATGCCATTAATGTTAAGAAAATAGATGTATCTGAGTATTCTGGAGACCTGGTCTCTCTTAGAATCAGTCATAGATATAACCATTACTGCAAACATGAGGACAAACAGAATGTTAACAAAGCTCAAGGAAAGTCAAAGGCTATTGACTATTAAAAAGAAGCAGAAATCTGAAAAGGAGGGAATATTCCCAAACTCATTCTATGAAGCCACCATCATCCCGATACCAAAACCAGGCAAAGAAACTACCAAAAAAGAGAATTACAGACTAATATCACTGATGAACATAGATGCAAAAATCCTCACCAAAATATTAGCAAATAGAATCCAATAGCACGTAAAAAAGATTATGCATCATGATCAAGTGGGGTTCATCCCAGGGACACAAGGCTGGTTCAACATACACAAATCAATCAACATAATACATCACATCAACAAAAGAAAGGACAAAAACCACATGATTATCTCAATAGATGCAGAAAAAGCATTTGATAAAATTCAATACCCATTTATAATAAAAACTCTCACCAAAGTGGGTATAGAGGGAACATATCTCAACATAATAAAAGCTATATATGACAAACCTACAGCCAGCATAGTACTCAACGGTGAAAAACTCAAAAGCTTCCCACTAAAATCTGGGACAAGACAAGGCTGCCCACTATCACCACTCCTATTCAACATAGTCTCGGAAGTCCTAGCCACAGCAATCAGGCAAGAGAGAGAAATAAAAGGGATCCAAATTGAAAAAGAAGAGGTAAAAGTGTCACTGTATGCTGACGACATGTTACTATATATAGAAAACCCTAAAAGGTCCACACAAAAACTACTAGAGCTGATCAAAGAATTCAGCAAGGTAGCAGGTTACAAGATTAACGTTCAAAAATCAGTTGCATTTCTTTACACTAACGATGAATCAACAGAAGAAGAAAGTAAAGAAACAATCCCCTTTAAAACAGCACCCAAAGTAATAAAATACCTAGGAATAAATCTAACCAAAGAGGTGAAAGACTTATACATGGAAAACTGTAAAACACTGATTAAGGAAATTAAAGAAGACTTAAAAAAATGGAAAGATATCCCATGCTCCTGGATTGGAAAAATCAATATTGTTAAAATGGTCATACTGCCCAAGGCAATCTACAGATTTAATGCAATCCCTATCCAATTACCCAGGACATATTTCACAGAACTAGAACAAATCATAACAAAATTTATATGGAACCACAAAAGACCTAGAATTTCCAGGGCATTACTGAAGAAAAAGAAAGAGGCTGGAGGAATAACTCTCCCAGACTTCAGACAATACTATAGAGCTACAGTCATCAAGACAGCATGATATTGGTACAAAAACAGACATATAGACCAATGGAACAGAACAGAGAGCCCAGAAATGAACCCACAAACTTTTGGTCAATCTTTGACAAAGGAAGCAAGAATATACAATGGAATAAAGACAGTCTCTTCAGCAAATGGTGTTGGGAAAACTGGGCAGCAGCATGTAAATCAATGAAGCTAGAACACTCCCTTGCACCATACACAAAAATAAACCCAAAATGGATCAAAGACTTAAATGTAAGACAAGATACAATAAACCTCCTAGAAGAAAACATAGGCCAAACATTATCTGACATACATCTCAAAAATATTGTCCTAGGGCAGTCTACCCAAGCAATAGAAATAAAAGCAAGAATAAACAAATGAGACCTAATTAAACTTACAATCTTCTGCACAGCAAAGGAAACCATAAGTGAAACAAAACGACATCCTATGGAATGGGAGAAAATTTTTGCAAACGATGAAACTGACAAAGGCTTGAGCTCCAGAATATACAATCAGCTCATATGACTTAATAAGAAAAAAACAAACAACTCAATCCAAGAATGGGCAGAAAACCTAAACAAGCAATTCTCCAAGGAAGAAATACAAATGATCAATAGGCACATGAAAAAATGCTCAATATCACTAATTATCAGAGAAATGCAAATCAAAACTGCAATGAGGTATCACCTCACACCAGTCAGAATGGCCATCATTCAAAAGTCCACAAATGACAAATGCTGGAGAGGCTGTGGAGAAAAGGGAACCCTCCTACACTGCCGGTGGGAATGCAGTTTGGTGCAGCCACTGTGGAAAACAGTATGGAGATTCCTCAAAAGACTAGGAATAGACTTACAGTATGACCCAGGAATCCCACTGCTGGGCATATATCCAGAAGGAACTCTACTTCAAAAAGACACCTGCACCCCAATGTTCATAGCAGCACTATTTACAATAGCCAAGACATGGAAACAGCCTAAATGTCTATCGACAGATGACTGGATAAAGAAGAAGTGGTATATTTATACAATGGAATACTATTCAGCCAGAAAAATGACAACATAATGTCATTTGCAGCAACAAGGATGTTCCTGGAGAATGTCATTCTAAGTGAAGTAAGCCAGAAAGAGAAAGAAAAATACCATATGAGATCACCCATATGTGGAATCTAAAAATAAAGAAAGAGAGAAAGAGAGAAAGAAAAGAAAGAAAGGAAGGAAGGAAGGAAGGAAGGAAGGAAGGAAGGAAGGAAGGAAGAAAGAAAGAAAGAAAGAAAGAAAGAAAGAAAGAAAGAAAGAAAGAAAGAAAGAAAGAAAGAAGAAAGAAAGAAAGAAAGAAAGAAAGAAAGAAAGAAAGAAAGAAAGAAAGAAAGAAAGAAAGAAGAAAGAAAGAAAGAAAGAACATAAATACAAAATAGAAACAGACTCATAGACATAGAATACAAACTTGTGGTTGCCAAAGTTGGGTAGGGTGAGAAGGGACAGACTGGTAGTTAAATTTGTAGATACTGACAGGCATATGCAGAATAGATAAACAAGCTTATACTGTATAGCACAGGGAAATATATACAAGATCTTGTGGTAGCTCACAGTGAAAAAAAATGTGACAATGAATATATGTATATTCATGTACAACTGAAAAATTGTGCTCTACACTGGAATTTGACACAACATTGTGAAGTGACTATAACTCAATTAAAAATGTTAAAAAAAAAGAAATAAACGGAAATCTTTCTTATAACGAGCTGCCTCGTGCATCTTCTATGTCTTTAATCTGCTGAATAGTTCATTTTTCCTTTGCATTTGAAAAATTGCACAACTAATCTATTTTCATTGAAGAACAATTAGAAAGTCCAAAGGAAGAAAAAGGAAAATACCATATGACAACCACTAGAGTTGACTACCCTCATAACCTTCATGTACCTCCTTACAGATACCTTTTAATGTATCTCCATCTTTAGATCTATATCTGTATCTATATACCCATTTATCTTTTTTGAAACAAACTGAGATCCCTTTAAATATAAAGTCTTGTAACTTTTCTTTTTTACACGTGACACTATATCATAAACATCTTTCAAGGTTAATAAGCACACAGCTATATAATCATTATACAATATAGTAGAAAGAATTCCATTGAATGAATAGAACATACTTTAGTTAATCAATCTCCTAACACTAGACCCTTATGCATATTCTGAATTTCATCTTTATAAGCAAGACAGTGATGGACTCTATGTATAATCCATCCCCATGTTCTTTTCTAATTATTCCCTTAGGACACTGAAGTCTAATCTCCTAGTTTACTCCCAGAGTAAGTTCCATTTACAAGCCATACTTCTAAAAACAACAGACTCTGAGTTAGTGTCATGATGAAACCCTCTCACTTAGTGAGGGTCAGAAAGGAAGTTGGTGGAAGTGGTCCAAGGGCCAGGAGATTGTGGGGAAACTTTCTTTGCTCAGGATACCAAGGGTAATGTATTTTTTCTTTAAAACTTCTGTGTTCCAAATGGGGTCTTCCACTTTGTCCTCAGTTTGTTTGTCATACAAGAAATACAAGAGAATTTTTTAAAAAACAGAAAACAGAGACAAGAAAAGGACAGTCATTCACTGTCTTAGTTTTCCATTGCTACATAATGAATTACCACGAAGTCAGCTTAAAACAACACAAATTTATTATCTCATAGTTTCTGCAAGTTAAGAGTCTGGGCACAGCTTAGCTGGATCTTGGCTCGGTGTCTCAGGAGGCCACTATCAAGGTGTTTAGCTGTGCTCTGGTTCACTTGGAGCTTGGGGGATTCTTCCAAGCTCATTCGAGTTGTTGCTGAATTCAATTCCTTGTAGAATTGAAATCCCCGTTTTCCTGTTAACGTGTCAGCTGGGGATTACTCTTAGCTGCTAGAGGCCACTCACATATAGTGCCTTGCCACACGGTCCCCGTAAGCAGTTCGTAGCCTTTCTTCTAGGCTAACGAGAGTTCCCCAACTTCTTTCATCTCCAAACTCTAGACCCTGTTTAAGACTTCACCTGATTAGGTTAAGTCCACCCTGGATAACCTTCCTTTTGACTCAGTTGACTAGGGATCTTAATTATACCTGAAGAATCCCTTTTTGCTATATAACGTGAAATAAGTGTAGGAATGATATCCCATTATGTTTATTGGTCCTGCCCACACTCAAGTGAAAGATTATATATCATACACACCAGAAGGGGGGAAACCTAGGGGCCATCTTAGAGTTCTGTCTGCCGCATCCATAGTTCTAATCCCCTAAGAAAACTGCTCTTGATATTTTGGTTAGGTTCTAGATTTTTGTCAGTCTTATGTGTTTGTATTTCTTTAAAAGGAAATAGTTGTAGTTAGAGTGTCACCATTGAATTCCTTACTTTCTTCATCATAATGTGCTAATGTATCACCACAAAGTTTTGCTGAGCATCACTTAAAAATTTTTGGTTGATATTTGTTGTCGATGGAATGTTTGTGTCCCCTCTAAAATCCCTATGTTGAAGCCCTAACCCCCAGTATGATAATATTAAGAAGTAGGAGTCTTTGGTGTGATTAAATTTATATGAGGTCATGAGTATGGAGCCCCCATGGTGGGATTAGTGCCCTTCTAGGAAGAGACACCAGAGCCTCCCCTCTGCCATGTGAGGCCCCAAGAAGGCAGCCATCTGCAAGCCAGGAAGAGGGTCCTCTCCAGGAGCAGAATCTGCCAGCACCTTGATCTTGGACTTCCCAGCCTCCAGAATTCTGAGAAATAAATGCCTGCTGCTTGGCCACCTCGTCCATGGCTTTTTTTTTTTTTTTTTTTTTTTAGCAGCCCAAGCTGATGAAGACAACATTATGAGTGGGCTTTTTCTTTCCATTGTATTTCCTAATTATTACCATTGCCTGGATTTTAAGAATTTTCTATTTGATTCCTCTGTCATCAGTTCCTCATCCCAAATGTCAGGGAACGTAGGGGTAGTGGACTTCTGTTATTTTTGTTTTGTTTTTATAAAGGAGAGCTGAAGTACTAGAACAGACGAAGGGTGGCTTTTCCAAGACAGACTTCCTTTCACCAATGAAATATTTATGATGACATGTTGCCTAGCAATGGTCACAAGATCTGCCTGCATACGCCAGCGTGAAGCTCAAGGGGGCAGTTCCCCAGGAGATGCAGCAAAGAGAAAAACCAGCCTAACGAACACAGCCTCTGCTTCTTTGATGAAAGTCCTCCTGGTTTTAGGCAAAGAAGATACTTATTGAGGAAATAGTCATGTTGGCTAGAATAATTTAGCAGCTGGATGAGAGTAAAGCGGGAGGAAGACTTAAAAGCAGACAGACTATCAGGGAGCACTTATCTGTTATGTAGCAGAATGTTTTATTTTTTGTCACTGCCCAGTGACATGTATCCTGACAGCATTGTCCTTGTCCTTGTCTTGCCTGGTTCTGGCTGTCAGACTGCTGGGCTCATTAAGGTAAACCAGGCCTCCTGGGTTGAGATCCTTGAATTAAGGACCAATTCTTTCCGGCGCTGTTGGCTTCCAGGTATTAGAACATTCCACAAAGAAGGGGACTAGGATGGAAGCCCTGTTTAAAAAGGACTGTGTTGGAATATAATTCTTTTAAGGAAGAGAGTATTCAAAGACGATACACTTTCTCAGAAGTCACTTTTCTCTTTCCAGGTATAATCATCAAACCACAGAATGCCAGATCATTCTCTCTCTCTCTCTCCCCCTTTCCCTCTCTATCCCTTCCTCCCTCCTTTCCTTCCTTTCTTCCTTCCCCCTTTCAACTTTTAATCACCAATGATATTTTCTGTTTCCACTCCGAAATATTTTGAAACTAGAATCACCACACCAAGTGAATGTAATTCCAAGCAGAAGCAAAGAAACCTAACATCTTCATTAACATGTTTTGAACATGCCTCAACACGCCTTAGCACAGGGAACTGTGCAATCTCTACTAGGCATTTTGCAATAGTGAAAGGAGCTCGATGACCTCCTAATTTCCTCTGTGGATGCCAAGGGGCAAAGCATCCCAAGTTGGACATCATAAATCTGATTATCCTCCTCATTATACCGATGAGGAAAGTTTCCAGAACCCTTCAAGCTGACGTAAATTACCTAGGAGGGCTCATGAGTACTCAGCAGGGAATCTGGGTCCACGACCTTGGAGACCGATCAGCAACCATGAGGACACACTGGAATCACCTGAGGAGCTTTAAAAACTAACACCTGGATCCAGAGAGTCTGACTTGGTTGGTATGCGGTGGGGCCAGGACACCTGATTCTAATGGGTAGCGGAGGTTGGCGGGATCACAAATGCTTCCCAGTGCTGAGTCACTGAACAGGGATCTCCTATTGAAGAGCTCTGGTCTCCCCATCCCACCCTCCTCACTCTGCTGATAGAGGAAGGGCTTTAATTCAGAAATGAAGATAGACATCAGCTGGGCTTTGAAAGGAAGGGAGGTGGTCCTAGCAGCTTATAAAAGCCACTGGGAAGACTTTTGCAGAGACCACGTAAGCAGTATGTAGTCGGGTGGGAGCGTGCCTGTGGCCAGGACGGTGGAGCAAGGAGATGAACAAGTTATCTGATGTTGGGCAAGTTGTAAGGGTCTCCAGAGGTCAATGTGCTCCTCTGAAAAAGGGGTTTTAGGAAATCTGGGTCCTGCTAGGTAAGAAGATTGTGGTGTAATAGGGAAAGGGGGTGATGTGGCAAACTGGAGACGGTGCACCCCCTAAGGGGGGTGGCTCATGCTGTCACGCAAGAAAGGAATCATCCTGGCTTTGGAAGACGTCCTAATTTTTCCAGGTAAGCCAGAAATCCAGACTTTTATGTGAAATTGTCTGAACCTTGCATCTTGAAACACATTTAAATGTTTTAAATCCACTCTTGGGGATGGGATCAGTGGCTGGCACGCAGCTACTGTGAAGGGCAGACGTTCGTCATCTCTCAAACTCACGTTATTTCCCTCTCTAACTTCCTGAGAAAGCTCAGCTGGGGTGGGTCTGCAGGAGAGCCGCACGAACCATGACAAACGCTGGGGAGCCCATTCGGGTAGTCACTGTTCTTTCACGGTTGAAAAGCTTATTTTTGTCTCAGTCCTTATCAGCCTCAACTACCGGATCCTGCTTGCTCTTAAGTACCATGAACTGTGGCTCCCAGGCGCATCTGTTTCTCCTCTGAGTCTCAGCATTTCCCTGCTCTGACATGGGGATGACCGCCGAGAACTGTGAACAGAGGCCCTGGAGAAGCAGGAGCAGCTTTCTGCAAGCTGTGACAGACCCCCTGGGGGTGAGGGAGCTCCCAGCAATCAATGCAAGGTCCTCTCCTCAGAGCTGAGGTTGGGAGGTGCTTTCACAGGTTAAACTGCTTGCCGCTGAACCTAAGTACAAAACTAGATGCCCTACCACCCTCTCCCAGCTGGATTAGGCGTCTAAAAATACCTTCAACGGCAGCGGACTCTTATCTGATGGGCTTGACAAGTTACAGTCTGCAAAGTCGGTTCCCGCTGCTCAGCCAAGAGGAGTCCATCCCTGGTCAAAGTGTCATTTTCTTGAAATCTGTCACCTTCCCCAGGTCAGCAGAGAGCTGGTGGGCATTTTGTTTAATACAAGAGCAAATGCTCAGCCATCCGGTCTAACGCAGCCGTGATAGCGGCCAGGGAACCTTCCTCTGGTTGTGATCCGGGCTTTGGTAGAGAGGGACCCGCTCTCAACTCTGTTGGCCCCTAATCAGACCTGTGGAGAATATTCTGTTCTCTGGCCGCTGGGCAGCCCAGAGGTGCCCTCCCCAAAAGTTGTGGAGTGTGTTCGTTTGTTTAACACGTCTGAGAAGCTCATGAGTGGAAGCGTCAAGATCCTTTAGGAGGTTTATATATAATATTTAGTAAATGGTATAAAAGATGGATTATACACTATCATCTATTTATTGAATCTATTAATGAATGGAGAGAAACCCACTGACATCTTCAACTTGACAATCTCTGGGTGCTAGTGTGACTATGGCAAAACTTTAGATGCTTTATGCTTTTATTGACCAAAACAATCCACAAACAGCTTGTATTACGTTAACATACTTTTAAAAAGCTTTTAATTATTTATATTAAGTAGCATTTTTAGTTTGGCATGAAGTTTGGGGTGAAATATTGTTAGTTTTAAAATTGCTTCAAATGCTGTTTTACTCTTAGCAGGAGAACATACTAACTTTTGATAATGATGGATATCATAGTCTTTAAATGACATAAAGTTGCTTCTGATCACAGGGGTCAGTTCTGCCAATAACTGAATAAACCTTTTTAAAATATTTATACCCATTTGAGCTAGTAGTTCCACTTCTGAGAAACTATCCTTTTTATAAAAAGTATATTTTTATTAAAGTATAGTCAGTTTACAGTGTGTTTCCAGTGTACAGCACAATGTTTCAGTCATACAGGAACATACATATATTCATTTTCATATTCTTTTTCACCATAAGTTACTACAGGATATTGAATATGGTTCCCTGTGCTCTACAGTATAAACTTTTTTACTGAAAAGCTAGCCTAAAGAAATAATGTTAAATAAACAACAGGCATGAAACTGTTCATCACAGTGTTATTTAAAAAATAACAAGTTGAAAACAACTTAAATCTTTAATAAAAACATTTTAAAGTATGTCTAAACTAAGAATATGAAATTATTAGAAATAATCATAAAAATTTATGGAAAATGCTTACTTTTAATGTTAAAAGCAAAAAAGGAAACAATAAAATTCCATATACAGTATACACACACGGTGGTAAGCTGTGTTTACTGCCTGAAATACAGTGAGAATTAAATGTGCCTGAACCCTTACCAAAGTACTCAATACATGTTAGCTCTTAGTTTTCTATATACACATAAATATGCATTGTAAGACTAAAAGAGGGATCAGTCAAAAAGTTTATTTTGGTGGAATTATGGTAGATTTGCAGGATAGATTTTCTGCTTTCCTCTATTTTCCAAATACTTCATAATGAGCCACTATTCCTTTAAATATGAGGAAATAAAATTATATGAACAAGAGTAAAGGTCATTCTATGTTTGGATTCCCCATTAAGTCAACACAGTGGCCGAGGGAATGGGGCATCTTGTGATGCTTTTCACTCTCAGCTGATCCAGCTGTTGGGTTGGGGGGTGGTGGTAAAGGCCGCAGCCGATGCTTGGAAAATCAAAGATGAAACACATGTGCACAGACAGTTCTCAATGAGGGAATCATCTGAAACACATTTTGCAGATGGAGTGGAGGAGGAGGTCTCCACCGGCTTGCCTCTCCCTTTAGGAGAAGTGGCTGGAGCAGAGTGGGGATCTGCTTGGACAGATAATTATAAACTTTCCCATCAATTCCAGAGGTGCCTGATGTATTTTTTTTTTAAATTTCAGTTAATCGGCCAAAAGCCATTAACTGCCAACTCTGTGTCTTGTACAATTTGCCCTAATCCAGCACCTCGTAAAATGGCCTCTGATGGCTCTGCTGGGCACGGGGCTGAGCGGGAAAAACAGGTGGTCATGGTGAGGGGCTTATTCAGGAAGATGGATTTTTGAGAAGAAACATCAACTTACTGTTCTGTGGGGGTCTTGCTGCTGGGGCTTTTACCTTCCTAGCCCTTCCGTTTCCTGCGATGTTTCCATCCCTGACTGCCTGTCTATGCAAACTTCTTAACTGCCTGGGAGGCTGGTGCTTGGTAAAAAGCATTCTCAGTTTCATCATTTTGAAGGGCACATTCCATTAAATGATCTTCTCCCACTGGGTGATAGAAGGCATTGAGGAGGAGTCTACCTTAAAACAGTTCCTGGCACAGGCTTTGAGCCAAGCAAAATCTTCACACTCTAAGGTGCTTGCTACACAGCGGCTTAAAAGATGTTGGTCTCCTTCCTGCACTTTCTCTTCTGCGTTGCGTGTAAAGATAGGTACTGGGATGTGGGATGGGGAAGGACAGGTGGCAGGAAGTCTCTGCCACCTATCCAGCAACACGTGTACCCCGTGGAAGGACTTAACTCTCTCCGGGCATCAAGGGATGCCATTTTTTGCTCTGGGGCTGTTGGAGGCGTGTGCCACCCTGCCTTCCTCTTGGCAGAGCTTTAGATGGGGTCATTTGATCAAAGGTAGTCACTTTCTCACTGGCCCATCTTCATTTCCACTTGGATTCAGGGCTGAGGAGCTAATTTTCCGCCTTGTTGCATATGGAACCCAGAGGCAGTTTAACCTTAGATGACTGAGTTAAACTCTCAAACAGGCTGAATAATCATTAGGATTTAAATTAAGGATTAAACACTCCAGGAGGCTCCCAGTGTGAGCGCGCTGAGTACAGCCAGCCTCCGTGGCTGTCGGCGTGAAGGCGAAGAGTGCGATGTTGGAGTCTCTCGAGGCTCAGCTTGGGCTGGCAAGTATGGATTTTTGTCCCTGAACTTGTAAAATCCTTGCCCCTCTCTTCATAGAATCCAGGCACTTCTACACTTCCTCTGTGCCAATTAGCGCAAAGCAGGCTTGACAAATGTTTGAAAAAATTAAATCTCTACCTTGAACGCATCTGAGGTTGGTCTACTGTTAATTACTTGTCATGCTTCGGTTCTGGTTTTATCTTTGCTACCACCTTGCTGTGTGATGTTGGGCCAGTCACTCAGCTTTCCTGGGCCTTCTAACATGAGACAGTTGGATCAGAGGAATGGTTTAGCTCCAACTTTGATTCTATGTTAAGCAGGGACTTCAGAGTTTCCACTTTTCTTATTTCTGTTCTCATGAAATAATCAACATTCAATGCCCCTGTCTATCCAACTATTACAGAAGATATACAGATAAAATTAGAGGCGCAAAGTTTTTGAACCTCTGCCACATGGACAAAGCACTTTGGAAATTCAAAACTCTGCCACAATCTCTGCCCTCTGGCAATTTCATTCTGCAGGATGATGATTCCATTATTTTTAATAAATCTTTGGGGAGAAAATGTTTTGGAGTTGGATACATTTGGTTAACACTGCATACTGTATCACCCTCTTAAAAATGTACAGTTCACACTAGCTTGGTGGCCTGAGATGACCTGTTTAACCTCATTTGCCCAGCATTTTAACCAGCAACTTTCAAACTGCTCCACCATGGTGATCGTATTTATCTACTTGGCTTACAACTACCTTGCCCCATTAAACTCTCTCCCTCTCCCTGAACAGAGGGCATCTGGTAGCCATTTTGGATAATGTGACTCATTGCCTGGCAACGCTCGATTAGACTGGAGGTGAGTACCTCACCCAAACTGGGCCAATCAGCTCCAGCGGTCCACCTTTAACCTGCAGGGTGCGCTGAAGCAGAAAAGGATATCAGTCCGTAGAGAAAGCAAGAGAAGCAAAGCAAGTAAGCAAAGAGGAACAGTGATGAGAGCATCTACGTGGCATCTCTGATCCAGTTCATCCCTCAGACTCAGGAAATGTAATTTCTGGGATATGTCTGTATCCTTATAATAGTTTCTTCTTTTCTGCTCAAGCCACTGAGAGTGGTTTCTGTGACAGGCAGTAAGACTGGCATGATGGCAGAACTTCAACATTTAGTTGGTTGGTAGGTTGGCAGGTAGGTAAGATGGTTTTGGTACAAGTAATCTCTCAGGGCAAGTGGTATAAAAGGAGCCTAAATAAGCAGAACTGCATCCGGAACAAGGGAGAAGCTACTTTGACAGATCCTTACCCTTCGGAAGGATAACAAGGGCTTGAAAGTGTTCATGTTAACCATATTTTTTGTTTTATGATGTTTTGACAACTTAGGGACTTGCTGGCTGGGAAAAAGCTGCCTCTCCACCCAGGGCTACCTAATTCCAGAGATAGTGCTTACCTTGCCCTTGAACACATCTCGCCCTTGAACACACCTTTCGTGTGCAAACCAGCCAGTCTCCCCATATCCCCAACCACGTCCCTTGTTTAACTGATCACAAAACAAGCTAAGATTCCTTTGCCCTAAATCCCCCAGGGCCAGGAGCCAGGTAACTAGCAGCATCCCCTGTGTCCCAGCTCACCAGAATTACTCACACTAACCAATCTTAAAATGTTTACTCTGCCCTGCTTTGCCGTTACCATGGAAACTGCAATCATAGTTGTGCTCTATACTTTCCCCTCACTCCTGCTTTTTCCTCCTGATCAACACTGGTGCTTCCCCATGTGGCCCTGAGTGCCATGTCTGTCATTTGGAGGGGAACTGTAACAACCTTTTCTTTCAATGGCATTGACCTCTCCATGTCATCAACTTTGTAATTAAGACCCAGGCACAAATGTAAAAGCATTGGAAAGAAGGTGTTAACCTATGATCTGTTGGTTTTTTTTTTTTTCATAGAAATCTTGAACAGAATTATGTTCTTTAAAACTAAAGAAATCAAAGCTCAGAAAAGTTAAGTGACTTGCTGCAGGGTCAGATAGGCAGCACCATTGCAGGCATATTCAAAATGTGCCACCCTAGGCTGAAGTACATGTTCTTAACCACAACTCAGACAGGGCCCCTGATCCACACTGTGCACACAGGGTGAACACAGCAGATATGGTCTCTATTGTTATGGAGTTTACATTAATTTTGGTGAGGAGACAGATATGGGTAAAAATGAGTCTACAAATAAATGTGTTATTTCAAACCAAGAAAGTGCTTAAGTACTGGGCAGCCAAGGAGATAACTAAAAGATTATCTTAAGTGCAAATAGCCTGAGGTTGGAGGAAGGTGGTGAATTTCAGTTACTGAAGGGAGATTAGTAGGGCTGACTCTAAATGTTAAAAAAAAAAAATGTATTTAATGTTAATATATTTTATTTAACCCAATATATTCAAAATTATCATTTCAACATGCAATCAATGTAAAATATTAACAAGACATTTCTCATTCTTGATTTCCTAATTAGTCTTTGAAATCCAGAGTGTGTTTTATACTTCAGCACATCTCAGTTTGTACTATCTATATTTCAGGTGCTCAATAGCCACATTTGACTAGTGGCTACCATATTCCATACTGAACAATGTAATGATAGGCTATCTAGGTATAAAATTCTAGGTTGATAGACTTCCCCCAGCCCTTTGGGGATATAATTCTGGCTTCTATTGATGCTAATATGAAATATGGTCTCAGTATGATTGCCATTTCTTTACAGGTGATTTGTGTCTTTTTTTTTTTTTTTTCCTCTTTTAGTTGCTTTTGAGATTTTTTTCTTCAGTATTTCATACTTTTTACTATACTGTTGCTGGAGTTAATATTTCTATATACTTCTGCTGATGGTTTTCTGTGCTGTTCAGAGTACGAACCTATGTCTTATTAAACTTGGGGACAGTTTTTAACCATTTTTATTGGATAATGCTTCTCCCCCCTTTTTTCATTGTCTACTCCTAGAACTGGTGTCACATACATGGTTAATCTTCTCATTCTATTCCTAACTTTTGTTAGCTCTTTAATAACATCCATCTCTTTTTTTCCTACAGCATTTAGAGTATTTCTTTAGTGCTTACTTATTTGTCTCATCAGCTACATCTATCTAATCTGTTTACCAAATATGCATTGGGATTTTCAATTTTAATGATGACTAAGTTTTTAATTTCTAAAAGCTGCACTTAATTCTCCTGAAAATCTGTTTTTTCAAAAATTCTGACCTCTTCTTTCACTATAGGATCTATTTCTTCCCTAGCTCCTTAACTCTTCTGCTCATTTTATAGTCCTCTTCAAATTGTCCTACCAGCTCCAATGCTCCAATTGACGCATTTGCAGACCCCTCCCCTCATTGTATTTTATTTCCCCATTGGATCCATAATTCTGATTGTGAATACATCTCTAGTAGGGGTTTTTGCATCTATCATGGGTTGCAGAAGAATCTGTGTGGTGAGATTTTGTTTTTGCTTTGGCCAGTGTTGTAGGAGTTTCCCTGGTTCAGGACCAGCTTTGTACTCCTTGCTCAGCTTGCGCTTTCTTCATCAAGTGGCTTAATTTTGCATTTTGCACCCATAGTTTGTGTTTCCATTTTGTAGAGTTGACTCACTTTTCCTTACCCCTGGGCCCAGGAGGACAAGTTTTCTTGCCCCTTTCCCAAGCCCATGGGTGAAGTTTTGTTGGCTTCATTCGGAGGATGGAGTAACTCTTAGGGCTCCAGGTGCAAGGGCTTATACTTAAGCCTAGCTCCCCAACCCCTAGGTTTGACACCTCACCTGGGTGTCAAAACCCTAACCCCTAGGATTTATGTTTGGTCTCAGTACCTGTGGGAGCCGTAGTTCATGAACTCCTTACTTACTGCAGCCACTTAGCTTTAAGGTTCTTTATTTCTGGAATCCCAGGTCTTCCTTTTCTTGTTTTCTTTTCAAGCTCAGTTTCATAATTTTTGATAATCCTTTCCCACAATTTGCTTGTCACAGAAATGGGAGCCCCTGTGTTTTCTCAGCCTACCGTAGAAGACTTCCTTCCCTGTGTTACTTTTGTAATCTCAATAAAAGGTAAGAAATGATTGTCCTCTAATTTTCCCACACACTTCATGCTCTCTTGTAGTATCAGGAGCCTTTTCAATAAGTGTTGTTGAGACAAAAGCTTATATTAGCCATGTTATTAGGTGGTTCTGACAGGGCTAAAAAGAAAACCGTTTGTAGGCTTTCTTTGTTGGGGTAGAAGAGAAAAAGTGTCTATGTGCGGGGGTTTGGAATCAGACAGAGTCCAAATCTTACCCGGACTCTCCAGCTGTATGACCACGAGCTTTGGGATGCAAGCTCTGTGAAGGCAGGTGCTTGCTGTCTCGATCCCCGCTTATTACTCTGTTCCCAGCACAAAGTAAGGCAGCAACAAACACTTGCTGAATGGGTGTTTAAAACAACTTTAATCCTCTGAGCCTTCGTATCCTTATCTGTGAAATGAGAGTAACACCGCTAACATTGTTAGGTTGGTATGCATAGAGACGGTAGTGCTTAAAATGCTATATATGGTTCTAGAAAAGGGAGAGTGATTAGTGTGAACTATGAGAGAAATTATAACCGGACTTTTCCACGACTCCTTGTATGCTTTGTGAATTTCCCAGTCATTCAGATAGGCTTGTTCACCTCTGCATGTCTTCTAATTTATCTACATCTTTTGGCTAAGAAGGCTGTCAAAATGGAACGTAGTTCTCATGGCCCTGGGCGCAGGGCTCTCATCGCCCTGTCCTTCATGTAATGCCCTTTCACAGACTCCTTCCCTCCCTACTGGTGCTTGTCTTGCTTGTCATTCTTTCACTCCATAAGGCAGCACCTAGCTTGCTGTCTTCTGTCATCTCTAGCATTCCTTCAGTATCCTTTGAATGCTTTATAAAGGTCAATTTGGAATAAAATCTTGCCCTCCTCCCCTCCCTCCCTTTTTCCTATAACTGTGTTGTCTCTGCAACCTAAGGCCGTTGCTGAAATAATTTTTACCCTTTGCTAGTTTCCAAATGGCCGGATAGCTCTGTATATTTGGCTTGCTTTTTAAAAAGAATATAACTTTGGACCTATGTGTGATTTGGACGTCTTTGATGAGGGAAGTTTATTTGGTCTAGCTTTTTAAAAAATCTATGTGCTGTTTTTCAACTTTTGGACACTCCAATGGCTCTTTCATTGTCCACCACGTGTCCGTGCTCATGCCAGGTATAGTGGTGGCAAACAATAAGGTTAAAGTTTCAGTCTCTTACTTTGACAAGAGTACGGTTTCATTGGGCAACACACCATGGGTGGCATTATAGGATAGTATCAAATGATGGAGAACCCAGTGGGAGATCAGTGGCACGTGACTTCAGAGATGTCTGGGGCTGGAGTCATCTGTAGAATTTTATGGGGTAGAAGTTCTTCAACTGGGCCTTGAAGAAGAGGGAAAAATTGAACAGGCAGGAGGAAATAATAGCTGTGAGGTACGGGCAGCCTTAAGCATGGTGCCCCCTGTGGCTCAGAGAGGGCACCTGCCATTACAGAGCAGAGTTTATGCTGGGTTGTTAAGGTGGGTGGATTATAGAAGGACCTAATAAGATGAGAGTCCCTCTTCCCAGAAGAAATCAGTAAAGAAACAGATTGCAGAAAAAAATATACCTGTGTGCCAGTTTGGATCACCTTTGGTTTTCTAAGTCTTTTATACCATCTGCCAACCCACAGGAACTTCGCACCCACATGGGTTGTTCTGGACTAGCCAGGGTCAAGTGGAGAGAATCCTTCCTTCCCATCTGAGACTACTCAGGATCCACACATTAAATAGACCCTTTTTTACCAAAAGAGTTTCTGGAAGAGTTTATACCCTCTCCTTTAGCTAGTTCTTGGCTACATCATCTGCCCATCACACAGCAGTGACGACTTTTCTAAGTGGGCCTCATACCTTTGTGCCCAATTCTGTGTCTCTTGAGCCAATGGTGATGGTGGGAGGAATTTGAGACCCCTGTCATTTGGACCAGAGAACAACTTGTTTTGTGGTACTGAAACTGTGCTCCATGGCATCCCCATGAACCAAGCTCAGACACGCCCTGGCAATGCAGCAGCTCGAGGGGTTCCTGCCCGCTGTCACATGGGCTACTTGAGTCCTAGGAGTGACCAAGTGCAGGCCAGCTGTTGGTTAAGAGCAGAACAATGAAGAAAGATGTGCACCTTTCCAGTAATAGTAAGACATAGTTATCAGCTCTCTAAATGACTTTTTTTTGCTTTTAATGCAATCGCTTCTTTGATGCTTCCTCCCCTTTCCTCTCATGAAGATGAAATTCAAATATTATTTGCTTTTAAGAACTGTTAGGGAGTAAAGAATAGTGCCTATTTCTCAATATAAAGATATTTCAAGTGATTTTTCATGAGCATATGTGTCAGTTCAGGTTAGGAACAGGCTAAGATGAATCAAAAGTATTCCACTTCTGGAATGAGTCTGACTTACTGGATTTTCCTACACTGCTATATTATCTGCAGTAGGAAGCAGTGCTTCACCCAGACCAAGACTCCACGGGATGTGAAGACACTCAAGGAGCTTTTCATAAAGTCCTTTGGTCTTCGGTCATTACAATGTTCTAAGAGAACCAGCATTGACAGTAGGGAGTATGTTGCTGGGATGAAGTTACTCTTGTTTGAGCTGGAGGCCTTGGAAAAGGGGCCACCCTCTGTTTAATTCGAGTAGTCCGCATGGTATGATACAGAGCATTCACACCCACACACTTGACCTAACCTTGCTGTGGCCTAAGTCGAGACCCTGGCTGATTTCATTACTCCTTCCTTGACTGCAAGCAGAAAAGCAACTGTGTTACATGTAGCAGCTGGCCAATGAACAGGTGCTCAGGGCCGTGTCTGAGAGCCCCCGCCTCCTCCAAGTTATGCAGGAGCTGTGAATTGCCTACATGGAATGAAACTTCCAGGACTACCACCTCTGACTTCCCAGTCACGGGCATGCTCTGGGGCTGGAGGCTTGAGCACTGATGACAGTTCACTGACAGCATGAATGTGGGGGTGCTTGAGGGACCCAGAGGTGCTACCTGTTCCGTTGTACCTTGAATCGTAGCTTCTTGTGACAAGTAGTGACAAATCTCAGGGGCAGCAATTTGCCTTTTGGTTAGAAGTAAAGTTAATCCTTGTTGTGCAACAGACGGTTGTGATGGTTACTTTTGCTTTAGGCAAATCCTTAAGAGCTAAAATAAGCCCACAAGGTCTAGCTAGTGTGTTGAGTGTGTAGTGGTGTCCCATTGTGGCTTAATTTTCACTTCCCTGATAGCTAATGAATGACAAACATCTTTTTATGTGCTTATTGGCCATAAGTGTATCTTCCTTTGTGAAGTATTTGTTGACATAATTTTCCCATTTATTTGGTGATTTGACTTTCTGTTATTGAGTTTGTATTGAGTTGTATTTGTCAGACATTTGTTTTGCAAATATTGTTTCCCTTTCTATGGCTTGAGCATAAATTTTCTTAATAATGTCTTTTGATGTCAAAACCTTCTGATGAAGTCTAATTTATCCATTTTTTTCTCATTTATGTTCACTGCTTACTGTGTCCTGTCTAAAAAAAAAGTTTTGCCTACGTTGGTTGCAAGGATATTCTACATTTTTTTCAAGAAGCTTTATAATTTTGGTTTTTATAATTAAGTTTATGGTGCGTCTTGAATTAGTATTTGGGTGTGATATGAGGTAACACATCAAGATTCACTGTTTTTCATGTGAATATTTAGTTGTTCTAGCCTCAGTAGTTGAAAATGGTATATTTAGTTATTTTTCAGGTTTTCTCAACAATGTTTCATAATTTTCAATATAGAGGTCTTGTATGTCTTTTATTTATAAACTAAATCCTAAGCCTTTTGTTTTTGATGCTATTATAAATTGAATTGTTTTTATTTCCATTTTCAGTCATTTGTACAATAGCATACAAAATACAACTAATTTTTGCATATTTTATTTTGCTAAATTCACTTATTAGTTTTAGTTGTTTTGCAGATTGCTTAGGATTCTCTATGTAAACCATCATGGCATCTTTAAACCTGTTACAGTGATGCTTTCTGTATTTAACCCTACCTAATAAGAGCAGCACCAGTGAAATTTGATAAAGAACTAATGCTAAACATAATCAAGCAGTATTTATAGCTTCCAAAAATGTGGTATATTTATATGATGGAATACTATTCAGCCATAAAAAATGACAACATAATGCCATTTGCAGCAACATGGATGTCCCTGGAGAATGTCATTCTAAGTGAAGTAAGCCAGAAAGAGAAAGAAAAATACCATATGAGATCGCTTATATGTGGAATCTAAAAAAAAGAACATAAATACAAAACAGAAACAGATTCATAGACATAGAATACAAACTTGTGGTTGCCAAAGGGGAGGTGGGTGGGAAGGGACAGACTGGGAATTCAAAATTTGTAGATGACTATAACTCAATAAAAAAATGTTAAAAAACAAATAAACAAACAAACAAACAAACAAAATGCTTCCAACTAGGCATTCAACCATAGGGGATTTGTTCAATAAATTTATGGTACACAAACTTGTGATGAAATATGGCACCATTAAAATCTTATTCTTAGATGATCTTTAAGGGTATAGAGAAATGATGATGTATTATGTGGGGAAAAAAGAAAACCCAGATACAAAATAATCAGAGTAGGCTAATTTATGTTGTATTCAAAGACAATTTCAAGTCTTGCCGTCTTAACACTGCAAAAGTTTATGACTCATGTGGGTCAACAGTCATCAGCAGTCACTCAGGAATCCAGGCTCCATCATTTTGTGACTCCAGCATCTGAGGTAGGTGGTCCCTGTGGTTCTGTTGTGGGAACAGACTGGAAAATAGCCAGGAAGTGATAGAGTTAACTTCTCACATCCCATTGACCCAAACTAGATCCGTGACCCTTTCCAACTGCAAGGGGCTAAGACAGTCACCTTTATGACCAGAAGAGGAAAAGAACCCAATACTGGTAAATGTCAGTCATTCTGCTGTATGATTCCAAATTTTCATCCAAATGTAGCATAAAATCAATAATATTGCACTGAACAGAAAATAAATCTATGGCCATATTCACTCTATAGTCCACAAGCCTGAAACCTTTGACTTAGTTGTAGAAATTTACAACAAAAATCAGTTTTCAACATAAAAATTCAAACTTAAAAGTTCTTTGAAATAACAAAAATTACATAAAATCTAGGGGAAATATTGCAGCATCATTAGAAAAAAAACCAGCTCTTATCTATAGACCAGGCATTTTGCAACATTCTTGAATGAGAGAGAATAGATTTAGATTGATGGACACTCAGAGACAACTAACCTGCAAGTCAGCACAAGGAGGAGAAATGACCGTATGGAAGTAAGTGGATGGATGGATGGATACTTTTTAGTGTCACCTCTGAAAACTGCCATGAAAACCATGACGAAGGCTCGGAGCATATGTCAGAGTCAGAAGGGGTATCTGCAATGTACCTGCATGGACTTTAGGACCCAGGTGCCCAGGGCTGTATACTCTGGATTGCTGGCTCTAACTCCTACTAATAACAGCACACAAGCAAACACAGGTGCCTGTCTGCAGTAGAGTCAGAAGGTGCAACAGGACCTCAGCTGACCCCTGGTACCACAGCCAATGTGGGAGGGAAGTCACCAGTGCCACGGTGGATTCTTGGATGCTCACAGCATCCCTGCTAGTGCTTTCCTGACTGCCCTTGGCAACTAGTACTCTGATCTTCTCATTCCTTCCAGAGTAAATATTTACTGAATGCCAATGGAAGGCCAGGCAACGTGGCATGGGGGTGAGCAGGCTGAACAGCCACCTCTGAGACTCCACCAGCGTTCCTGTCTCTGAAAGGAAGTTTCTCTTGCAAGATGCACTGCCAACACAGAGTGCCCACACACCTACATCATAGCAAGTCAGCATGCTGACCGACTAATAACCTGAGCTCCCAGATGGAGTTCACACCATCTCTGTACTGTTCATATTAGTCTGCTAATTCTCAGTGCAGGGTGAGGAGGCACATCAGAATCACCAGGGTAGGTGTTTTATTTCATAAGACTCTTATCTCGACAACTCTCCTGGAGACTGTTGTACTTTTGTTGAGATTGGGAAGAGCGGCCCTGAAGGAGGGAAAGGGAAACTGGGAATGGACATTTTGGAAACATTTGCCAAGTGATTCTGATCTACAGTTCCTCAAACCACTGATCTCAAGTTTTCTTTGTCAAATGAACGAACAAAACCAGCAGTTTGAAGAAGTGAATCTGGCTGAGTGGCCAGGAAACAGGAAAGAATTCAAAAGTGTTAGATTCGTATTTGCCATGAGATGGGAAAGGACATCATGTTTATAAAACAAGAGAAGACAGCGATGGGGAAAGGCAAAAATGAAGGAAGCGATCTTGGAAATAAAGCATGATTTCCACAAGACAAAATAGAATAAATATCACAATGGATACTTCAGAAAACCATACTAGAAATCAGACCAACAAGTGTTATCCTCCTAGAACTCAAAACTTAAGAATTAGAAGTGAGGATGTAAAGAAACATCAAGCATAGAGCGAGGGGCTTGATATTTGTAGAACAGAAGTTCCAGGAGGAAAGACTCAAGAGAGAGAAGCATTAAAGGAAATGATCTGAGCTAAATATGACTTCAGTCCCATCACCACACAAAACGTCAAGTGTCCTTTATCTAAGTTGAGGCTGCAAGGGATGAGGTGTGGGGAGAAATTCCTGTACACGCACTACACCAGCTCCTGTGGTCCCTGCTTCTGTGACTGGCCAAGAGCCCCGAACTGATAGCCATGACTTTCTTTTTCACCACCCTTTTCATGTTTCCCTTGCCTTCTGCCAGCACCGTGGGTGGATGGGATTGTGTTGTGTGGAAATAATGCCCGCTCTCGTTTTCACAAGATCAAGATCTCTGTGGCCCTGTCTTTATTGGACTGCTGCAATTTGCCACCAATACAGTGAGCCTCTGCCTTCCAGACTTGGTCCCACTTGCTCCTATTGCGTAACAACAACCCGATTTGCTCTTGGTAATTGGATCAATCACCCAAGTCAATGAAATGACTCGTTTGCCTGTTGGTTTAGTAGTATGAGGAGTTAAACAGGGCTAGTGCTGAAACTTTACTTAAATATCACTGCAATCCCAGGCTGAAACTTTCTCACCTTGGGTGCTAAAAACTCCAACTCCATCAAACTGAAGCTCATAGCAAAGGAAAGAAAATTTTCTTCAGAGAATTGCTTGGTAAAATAGGGAGAGTCGCAGCTCCCGCTTGCACACTTTACTTCCCAGAGCCATGCATTTAGGCCGTTGGGATGGCCCCAATATTGGCTACTGATTTAAGGAATGTACTATATCTTGTAAAGTAGCTCCTCAACCTGAACGCTGAATGTTGTGTCCCTACTGGTTCTGTAACTAAGTCTTCACCATGTTATCAAGCCAGCTGCCTCTGGGTGATGGGGCACATTGTAATTTCATGGGCATGAGCCCATGGTTATACTCCTTTTGCCATAAAAAAGATTGCCTTGTTGGAGGTGATTTTTTTTTTTTTAGCATACCTCTGTAACTGAGCAGGACCCTGTGGGGCCTTCCCAGGGCAGTACCTCCTCTCCTACCATGTCCTTCATCTGTTTCTTATTTGTAGAAAAAATTTAGCCTCCTAGATCTTCCCCGAGTTTCAAATAACAAATTTAATTAGAGAAGTGGAACAAAAATGCAGAACTAAGGAAAACACTCAAGCAAGACAAAAAAAATAATAGTTTAGCTATTAAACAAAGTCAAGGGCCTTTAATTCCTCCTCAGGGGCTATAGATAATATTCTGAGCCATATCCTTGGGCTGTTTTATAGATAACGAACACCCACCAGGTGGAAGATGTTAACTGCATGCTGATCACAAGCATTTAGACCCCAGACTGGTAGAAACCAGAAGGAGGTTGGTGTTGACCCTCAATTACCTCACCACCAGCCAATTGGAAGACTGCCCATGAGCTGATCACACATTCTGAAACCCTTTCCTTCATCCTGTCCTTAAACATTTTTCCCTAAAAGCCATCAGGGAATTCTTTTGAGAATTAGCTGCCTATATTCCTTGCTTGGCCTTACAATAAATGCTACACTTTCCTTCACCATAACCTGGTGTCGATAGAGTAGCTCTACTGTGCACAGGTGAGCAGACCCAAGTTTGGTTTGGTAACACCATGGTAGTGGAGAAGGCATTGATCATGGTGCAGGCAGAAGCACTACAGACAAGAAAGCAAATCCATTAACGTACAATACATTTATGCTGGTGAGGTCAAACTGTTGCATTTTCCATGATGGAAGATGGAAGGAACCTTGTAATCAACTTGTCCCAGATGGCTGTCTCGTATACCCAGGGATTAGGGCCACACTGAGTACTACTTGCCATCGGCAGGTAGAGCACTCAGTGGTAGCAGGAACCAAATGAGCCTCAAGAGGAAAAATATTGCTTTTGAGCCCATCCCCCAACCATGCCTTCATGGCTGCTTTGAGTGCTTCATGGTACTTTAAGTCACTTAAGTCTGAATTACCATCATGGTCCACTAGTCAATCTCCAGGGCTTGACGTAAGTTCAGAGACAGAATCTTACAACCTGTGGAAGTTCTGGGTAATTCTTTTCCTGGGTATTTCCTTCCCTCTAGGGAAGACCTGGAGGAAGATTCATAGTCTTTACCTGTGGCTGCATCGTAGTGTCCTTCCTCCAAGGATGCAACATACTCTGGGGCTGCGAACCAGTTTATGTCTGGGAAAGGGATACAAGGCCATGGAAATCCATGGCAGGGACTTATATTAGAATTCTGCCCACCAGAATCAGAACGTTAAGTACATCTGATAAGCTGTCCATTTATTTCATTTCTAGGAATCCCATCATTAAATTAGCCATTGTCATGGATTCGGTGGGTCAGAATACTTCCATTTTCACAAAAGACACCATTGCTAATTTTAGAAATTGTGTCCATGTTGTCTGGAATGGCTGCCACCCAGCCCCTGGACTACCCCTTGTTCCAGTTACTATGTTAGTCCAAACCTGTCAAACAGCTGGGTGAGTGGGAGAGTTTAAGGAAGGGCTGCTTTGCAGAGAGGTGGGTTGGGCTGCAGGAGTCCACAGGGCATGGTGAAACACCTCAGGACTCGTAAGATTTGAGAGCTGCCACCTGCATATTCCCTGCTGCCAAAGGCCTGAAGGGCAATAGGAGGGAAAAGTTTTCAGAAACTGGAGTGGCGGCATCTCACGGAATCTGTGGTCTTTGGTAGAGAAATTGCCTGCTGACAAGGCAGTAGGGAGGGCGCCAGGAGAGTGGATGTGCTGAGCCTCTCTCCTCCCCGAGTAAAACCCCATTAGATTTCCTAATGGTCCTTCCCATTGCCTGAACCCAGACCATCTCCAGAGGGCACACCAGCGCCCTCCCTGCACAGAGCAGGCTGGAAAATGTGGATCAGAGGGCCCAGCAGAGAGAAGACCCAGAAAAAGTACAGATAACAAATACACTGGATAAAATCCAGCACACATTCAAGAGCAAAACTATAAACTACGAATAAAGGGAAGTTCCCCAGCCTGAGTATTATCTTGCAAAAAAACAAAAGATTACACCTATTTGTGAAACATTAGAATTCCTACGTGGAAGTATCAATTTGTATAAACTCTTAAAAACACATATGCCCATTTATGGGTCACATTGTCTTCCAATAGTTTATTCTAAAGTAATAATTACATCCACAAAATTGATAGTTCATTTTTGCCTATTATAGGGTTTTTTATTAATGAAAAAAAAGCCCACTAGAAGTATTCAGTAATTAGAGGGTGATTAAATAAAGTATGGCCTAGCCATACAATGGAATGCTGTCCAAAGGAAAACATTTCTTCTGTTGTTTTTCAGGTTTAAATTCGATTAGCCTTTTCCTGTGCATCCAACTGGAGATAAGGCACTATCAGTCATTTTCTCAGAGTTCCATTTATTCTTCATTATTCTGCTTGGCTTAACATCTGGCTTGTGTGTTTCAATTAAAACACTTTTATAAAAGGACTAGTCTTTGGAAGACATCAAGACAGGTACTGTAGGGTTACAGAATGATTAAGATATACTCTGTCCCAGGGAGGAACTCCCAGCTGAACAGGGTGAAGAAGACACATGCATTATAGCACATAATGTGGTAACTGCCATAGGGAATGATAAAAGTACGCCAGGAGCACAAGGGAGACAGCTTTCTTTTGTCTAAAGTTGTTAAGGAAGGCTTCGTGGAGGAAGAGGTACCTGTTCTGCATCTCGATAATGAGGTCGGATCTGATAAGTAGGCATAAGCAAAGAGCAGCTAGAGGAGAAAGAGATGGGGAAGCAGACTGTGTTCAAGAACGATTTGGCAGCATTGCTCTTCAGTATAATTGTAGGTTAATAGGATTTTATTGACTAACATTGGACCTTAACTGTCATTGTTTCTATCAAAAGGAAATGTTCTATTTTTTAAATACAATCCACTTTCAAGTGAAAAATCTCTTCAGAAACCAGGGCTTAAAAAAAAAAAACTGTATTTTGTGAGCACAGTTTAAATCTGCCAGTAATAATAATGCTGATTTTCTTCAACATCCCACTTGCTGTTAGATTTCACTGGCTCATTTTTAAAGGTGGATGCCTCCTTACTGCTTATGTTGGAGATTTGGTCATGGAATGTGTGTTTCTCCCTGAGATCATTGCCGAGGGGCCATTGGTTCCTTGTCAGCAACCTGTCATTTTATTTGGGGTTGATTATATGTGTTTAACAGGGCATTCAGTTGGAAATATATCCCATAATTTTAATTGCTGATCACTCCTCCTGGTGGAGGGTGTTCCTTGTACCATATGGAATACAGACGTGAAGAGGATTGACAGGAGTGTTCGGGGCTGTGGGAGGAGGGGATACTCCGAGTTTGTATGAATGGATGACTATGACAGCTGTTGGCCACAGGCTAGTTAGGATGTAAAGGCAGTAAACAGTAAAACATGGAAATTGATGGAAAGAAAGAGCCTTCGGGAAAAACAGTATTGGAACATGGCGGTTCATGGGAGGCACACATACAATACTTTGTGCAGCAGGGGGCTTGGGGGGCACATGGAAGATGCAGAAATGAAGCAGGTGCTGCTTTTCCACAGCTGTTACCCTGAACCTGCCAAGCAGAGGCCAGGGGTGTGTGACTGCCTTTTGGAGTTAGTCACCCAAGCCCGTTCTGCTGCGGGTCTGCTGCAGGCCTGGGTCCTGGATCTCGATGGCGTCTTTTGACCACGCTGCCTAGGATGAGTCAGCCCTGGGGAGGGTGGTAAGAGTTTTCTGAAATGTGATGAGGGCAGAGGGGGCCAGGTACGCAGCTACCAGCGGTGGAAACAGGGCAATTGCTCCTTAACTGCAGTTTGTGGGAGGCCTGGCGGGGCGCCCCAGGATCATGGGCACCAAAGGTGCGAATATATGGTCAGTGGTCACAAGTGTTCGTCAGCCGTGCCCACTCACCACGTCCAGTCCTGCCGCAGCGTCCTCAGGGTGCCCCAGCCAGGCAGGATCGAATTCCTGGAGTAGGCAGGCTGCTGTATCTCACACACCACTTAACTCCAGCACCTGGTATGCTGTTTGCACACAGAAGGCACCCAAGGAGTAGTTGAATGAATGAGTGAATAAATGAATGAATTCCTGGGTCCTCATGCACACTTTAGGGGAATGGTTTGCCTTGTGATAATTGAACCGTTAGAGAGAGTTATTCGGAGACTGGCACGAATACATCTTAGTGTCTTAACGGGGCTCGTAACATGAGAAAGAGTTCAATTTCCCCAAGACTCCTGGCAAAATCCCTAGGACCTCAGGATTAGGGTGAAAGGACCTTTTGTTTTCCACTGAGGCCCTGCAAGTCACCAGAGGGGATCTCGACTGATAGATCTGTGGCCCTACTTGGGCATGGTTGATTAAAAACAGGATTACTGCTCTCTGCATGCACTCAGCCTGAGCCCCAGATCTGTGGTCACTCATGGTCACATGAAGTTGATGTTACATCGCTGTGGGGCACAAAGCCATGTTATCCAACGCCTATGGGAGAGGCTGCTGGGGACAGGACGCTGGTTCACAGGCATTGTGACCACTCCTGAGGTTCTGAGAAGTGGGCCTTGCTCCTCTGCTGGGCTCACATCCAAGTGAGGAGAGCAGTGAGCCCCCGACCACACTGCCCTCGTGTGGGAGCACAGGCTCAGGCATGGGGAGGCCAAGAGAGACCAGGATATGTTCCAGGAGGGAGCACTTCAATAGCAGAAACGAGCCAAGGAGCAAGCTGTTGTTCAATTTCATTTTAAATAAAGATGAATTCCCCAAACTTCAGGTGCTTCTTTGAGAAATCTCCTGTGCCTATGAACGGCAAAGCTACTTATACAAACATTCATTTCCTCACTATATTTTGCATTTGTTTCATTCTAAAACCACAATTATAGAACCACCCCCCACCTCAATTGCCCTAAGTCCCAAAAAAAAGCAATCACTGTTAATGCGTTGGCTTCTATTTAACAGATAGATATCTTAGCACAGCTGTAATTAGAGAGTAATAATTTCTTATCTTCCTTTTTACTTGTAATGTGATCAACATTAAAATAACATAATTTCAAAAGCCATAATTTACAAAATGGTTCATTTTTCATTGTAAATTTAGTGTATACTTATTAAACAAAGATTAGGGGGAAAAGTAAAATTTGCAAGAGAATCGCAAACACAAAAATGCCTACAGTTTGCAATGTTTTCTTTCAGCTGCTTCTAGGACATGGAATTCAAAAATAGGGTAGTAATTGAGCTCTAGATGCAGTGCTGTATCCTTTTTTTAAATTTAACCTAGAAAACGTTTGTTGCCATAATACAGTAATTATCACTTGGTCTTCACAGACTTAATCTTTAACGGCTATAGGATGCTCTGTTGACTGAATGCTGGACAGTAAGCTGTTGACAATCTGTCACTTTCTAAATAACTACAGTGAATATCTCCCTTATTCTCTTAGGATGGATCCCAATATACTGTTTAAGATTTTTTATTATGATGATCATCCTCTGCATTTATTCCCCCAAAACATCAGCTCTTTCTCAGTAGAAGGGGCAGCTGCCCTTTGAAATGCAACACTCCTTTATAGAACATCCGCTCGGTGTTAGAGGAGGCTAGAGCCTTCTTACATCTCAGGGCGTTTACACCGAAGGGCTAGGGCCCTTGGGATTTGAGCTGCCAGGCCTTGTATCATTGTATGTGCCCAGTGGAGACAGCTGCCTCTCTGCAAAGGACAGGGCCTGGCTCATAGCTCCACTGGTGACAAAGGGCAGTAAAGGTTCCTTGGTACTGCACTTCATTATGGAGACTTAAATTCCCCAACTCAATACCTTGAGGTTAAAAAGCCAGGATGCATTTTCAAAATATTTTAAAACCTTTTAGGAGCACAGTGGGACATAAATAACAAAACAAAAGAAACCATGACCGTACGTATGGACACATCCACCTTGCTGAATCTGAGAATGTCCGATATTCAATGTGCTCAGCCATTTGTTCACTCATGCCTACATTTTTAATCATTGCCTCCCCTGTGCTGCTTAATCTCCTCCCCTTTTCAATTCAAATCAACATGTTTATATCTCTAAAAGCCAATTGCCTCTTCATGTAACTGGAAAAGGTCAGGGGCTTAGGGGAGCTGCTGCTTCTGGAACCGCAGCCTAGGAAGAAAGGGATGGTTTGAAAGGGGACAGTCTTTTACTGTCAATTAAACTTGGCAAATAGAGAAATGCTCAAATTCCCCTTTAGCCCCAAGTCCTTCAAACAATCTATGTTGTATATTTCCTTTTAGATTTTTTTAACATGTAGAGTATTTATGAGTAAAAGTCATAGTGTACTAATTATCCTGCTTTTCCTTATCCTGTAATAGTTAATCTTTTATTTTCCATTTAAGTTTGTAGACCACTAATTCTCAAAATGTGATCCTGGACCAGCAACATCAGTGTCACCTGGGAACTTGTTAGACCTGTTTTGGGGGTCCCACCCAGGTCCCTTGACTTGGAAGAGTTGCTGGTGGGGTCTATGCATCTGGTTTACCAAGCCCTCCAGTGATCCAGATGCACTGAGTTTGAGAACCAGTGCTGCAGGCTATTGTATTAAGCACCTCCAATGTGGCAGACACTCTTTCAATCCTTGCTACCCAAACTGTGGCCCTTGGACCAGTAGCGTCGGCATCACCTGGGAGCTTGTTAGGAAGGCAGAAGCTCAGGCTCCACCCCAGACCTACTGCTTGGGAATTAGCATTTTAAGAGCAATATGAATCCCCTGACTCGTGTTAAAATGCAGATTCTGACGCGGTAGGGTTGGAGTGACGCATGAGAGTCGGCCCTGCTAATGAGCGCTTAGGTGATGCAGAGGCTGTTGGTTTGTGAACCACACTGAATAATAAGGCTCTATTAGGCAATATTTATACTTTTTAAAAACACCTAATAAGCATTAAAAAAATATATATATATATATCAGGCACTTTATATAAGCATCTTATAAGTTACACACTAATAATAGCTCCCTTTTATAGATTAGAAGAAATGAGGCCAAGAGGTGAAATGAGTTGCTCAAGGTTGTACAGCTAGTTCCTATGGAAGCCAAGTACACAGGTATGTGACTCTTTACCTGCCTTCTACTATATGGTTTTGAGTGTTGAATAACTGTAAAGCACACTGGAAAGTAGTAATAATAATAATAATAATAATGAAGCAAGCCAAAATCCAATCTCCTGGTGCCATCATCTTCTATTCTCTGAACATACCTGGCATTTGTACCTCTAGCTTTTGACTGTATTAATTATACATATGTTTCAATTATAGCAATAGAGGGTGTTGTTGGTGCTTACAGGTTAACATTTGTAACAAATCTCACATCTCCTCTGTCATTCCTATCAAAGATAGATATTCTAGCTCCATTTTTTTTTGAGCTTTGCTAATATTTTATCATACAATTACCACGTTCTTCTTAAGTATGTGGATCTAAAACTATTAGCTGCCTTATGAGATATGACTTTACCTTGAATGTGAAAATGTTCCAGAAGATTACATTTCCAGCCTCATCCAGTGCTGCCGGTTCCTCGTGTTACATCCCTCAAGGGGTAACAAACACACCTGAAGCTGCTAATGTATCCGGCATCGTTTGATCAGAGTCAGCCACTATATTTCTGTGTCCTGGAAGGAAAGTGTATCATTTTCTAAAATGGGTGAGGGGAGGAAAAGGGAAGGGAGTGTGGTTTGAGCTGTTTCTTGGTGTCTCGTTTTGGAGTTAGCTTCCCATGCATGTGTTTGAAAGCTTCTCTTCCCTGGGAGCCAGGCTTTGTGTGGAGCCCAGAGTGATGTACCATGAACCAGTTGGGAGATGAGCTTGAGACACAGGCAGTGACTTCAAAGACCTGCATAGTCGCTGCTTTCTGTCCAGCTCTTTCAGCAGACGCTCGTTTTCTGAAGGGAGTAGGTTTCATTCCGTACCTATTACTCAGGTGTCAGTCAGCTGCACGCAGAGACTGAGGCAATTACCAAGGGAGGGGAGAAGAACAAAAGAGCCCCATTGCGCTTTTAAATTTCATTTCATATTAAACGATCTCATTACCTCCAAAGTTAAGATGAAATAGAATATAATTTTAGCATATGTCTTGGCAGACTCTTCCTTTCCGACAGGCAGTATTGGCGCTTGAGGGATGATGGATAAGTGAAGAGGAGGAGAGACTCATCTTGCTTCATGTCATCGAGATCTCAGTCAATATACAGGGATAAACATAAACAGACCACCCCACCACCCCCGAGGCAGATCGCTGCATTTATCCGGGCTGATAGATGAGAGGACTCACAATACAAGCAGCAGGAAGAGCAGGCTGAAGGGATGCGTCAGAGGATTCTGTCGGGCACAGTCAGCATTAGCAACCTGATGCTTGCCTAGGGGAGAGGGTCCTTCCTTAGAGCCGACTGCCCAGGGAGGGCAAAGCCCCCCTCTAATGGGCATCACACTGTGATTCACACATCATGTGGCTGTGTAGATTCCTGTGATCTGAACTTTAAAAATAGGGTCTGTGGGTCTTGTGGACATGGATCCTGTGGTTATTCCTATAAAAGGGAATGTGCATTTCCTGAGAATTGGTAATGACCTCTCTCCTAGCATTGCACCACCTGATTACCACTCAGTTCAATTTATAATGGGCTGAGCAAGGTACAAATCTATTACAGCTTTGCACTTTAATTTGGACACTTTTGGTTATTCACACTGATTCCAACCAAATAAGGAAACCACACACTAAAGACCTGTTTCAGGAGGGCTGGAAAAGTGTCCTGTTTCTTTACCCTGCTCCCTTGATTATGTTCTTTAACTTCAACTGGACTGTGAGTCCCTAAGGCAGTGATCATATCTTAAGTCTTTTTGTTTGGTTGTTTTTTTGCAACCCCACTTCTCTCTCTCTTTCTCTCTCACATGCCATGCCTTGTCCCGAGTAAGTTCTCAAGATTAATTATTTAAATCTTCATAGAAGGTCTGGCCATGCAAATATCTGTTCAATAATCCTCACTGTCTTCTCATGCTCTAAAGAATAAACATCTACCTTTTTAATAAATCATCCTAACTCTACGCTACTACCTCAGTCCAATTTTTGTCACCTACTCCCCTGTGGATGAGTCAGACCAAAAACTCAATGTCCAAAAGCCATGTAATGTTCTCTCAGGATGACATTTCCCTTTGCAGGGAATCTTCATTCTCTCATCCAGCAAAATTCTACTCACTTTTCAAAGCCCAGTTCTGATGCTGCCTTCTGCCTGAAGTCTTTCCATAACCCCCAGCCAGAAATCCCATCGCTTTGACTTGCTTCCTCTGGAGAATTCTGTTTCACGGTTGTTGACATGTATATTTACAGTCTTTACTTGTTCGCTCTGCCCAACTCAGCATTCGAACTGGGCTGGTTTGGCTGTTCTAAAGGTGTTAGAGAACCACTCTACCTGCTCTGAAGATATCAAAGGCAAATTTGTGAGAGGAAGGCAGGCAAACTGAGGGACTATTTTCTGCAGTGGCAGTGGTAGGGTGGGAGGACTCGAGTTCTGACCCCATTTTTGCAAAGTAGGGGAGGCAGTTGAGGGAAGTAATCTGGAGCAGGATGGAAAAATGGATCTTATTTGATGCAGAAAGGATTTCTTTGGGGTCATCTGTGTGAAGGGCTCCTGGAAGTTGTAGGGTACTCAAGAATATATCAATAGAATTCATGTTTGTTTTTCAGTTTTTATGAAATTTATTATGCAAAAAGTAACATAGGTAATATATTACAAATTATGAAACATAATCATAAAGTAGACACTCATAAGTCCACTTCCCAACTTAAACAGAGCATTACAAAAAACATTCAAACTCTCTAATGCTCTCCTCCAATCCCATGTCCCCACCTGCCCCCACAACTTCATCACCCACCCAGTCCCACCGACTAAACACTGCTATTCCAAAATTTTTCGTTCCATTGCTTTCATTATAGTTTTGTCAAATATGGCTATGTATTTATATAGTATCTTTAGTTCATTGTTCCTTGCTTTATACTTTGCATATAATGGTATCATACTGTTTGTATTCTTCTGTGACTTCTTTTCACTCAAATTATATTTCGAAGATTCATCCATGTTCATGAGTGTAGTTTTAATTCATCTGACTTGTTATGCTCTTTACCTTTTCTACAGGGCTTAAAAAACTAAACTACTATATACCTTATTCCCGGAAATTCTCTTTTTTCCAAATCCGCTTATTAATTTTTAATGCACTCCTACTTTTACTCACTTCTTAGTTCTCCCTTTTGCTTCTTCAAATACATTTAACATACCTAAATATGACCTGCTAAGTATATGCTTATACTATAGCTGATAATTCTGGCATCTGAAGTTTTTTATAGATATGATTTGCTATTGTAGCTTTGTCTTTCTGCTTTCTCTTACTCAGGGTGATTTTCTCATATGTTTGGTAACTTTTTGTTGGGGAGCTTATACTTTTGGGGGACACTTTCTGTAATTTCTCTGAAACCTGGGCTGCATTTCTCCAGGGGGAATTTGTTTGTTTCTCCTAGAGACCTGGAGTCACCCAGATGCAGGTCCGTGTTAAGTAGAATTTTCTTGAGAGGTTTTGGGCCCCCAATGGGTTGTGTGACTTCTGTTTGGGGCCTCGTTTATGGTTATAGAAGCTCAGGAAAGACAATTTTTAAATTTAAGTTTTATTTTATTTTTTACTCTGTACCTCCAACCTAGACCTACAAGGGGTTTCCACAGAGGCCTTGATGGTAACAACTATGCTCGCCTCTCTTCTTAGCCTCCACTCTTTTCAACTCCTTTTCAATCACTGCCTCAAGGGATTTCTTTCTTTTCAAGTTAGTTGTCCATTCATTTAAAAGTGTGTATCTGTGTGAATACGTGTGAGATGCAAAATTATTACCACCTTGTGATCAGAAAATTTCAGAATCTCTAGTCTATCACATTGTCAGAGATAATAGCGTTCAACTGAAAATGTGTTACACTATGTCCTTGGATTTGTGTTATGTTCTTATAGGACACGCAATTAGAACACTTATGTGATACTTTCTTTTAATGTGGTGCTGCTCTGGACTGAGACTTACGCATCATAATGTGACATATGGATTTTAACCCAGTTAATTGTGCCTTGTGTTTTGATCATTATTGTACTTATCTTAACCCCTAAGTAGGAAGCAAGCCCCTGAGGACTCAGAATGCATCTCACTGATGGCTGTGTTTCCAGTGGTGTGCTGGAAAACTGACTCTCTGAAAGTAAAACACCCTGATTTGTAGTGTTTGCCAGTTTCTACAGGGTAAATACTCCAATCACAGCCAATTTCAAACCACCAATGGTCCAACAACTGGATCAAAAACATCCTGAAATTTTAAGTATCGGTTCTTGCCAGCTGACAGAGCTGGTTCCAGCACAGCATTGCCACAGATTTACACATGGCATGTCACAGAGGATGCTCAACAAATCCTTGTTAAGTTAAAAGTACAAATGGCTTTTCCATACCTTGTGCAGAGCTAAGAATAGTAAATGGTTCCCCTCATCTTTCAGATTTTTCAAAGTATCTGCTCAAGTTAAATTGCCTCTCTATACCTCCTGTCATTCGCTTTTTCAAGTTCAGGCAATGAAATGACTAAATTCTTTTGTTTTTTAATGTCCTCTTTTAATTTCCTGTAAGACTGCAAGATAAAATGACTAGACTGGGAATGATAGCTTTGACATGATGTGGAAAGCAAAGTTTGTTATGAGTAAGTTTCAATGTATTTAGTGCCTCTATAGGTAATAAAAAATGAAGAGTTGGCTGCCAGGCCAAAAGCAAATTTTTGTTTTGCAAAAATGGAAGGAAAGAAAAACCCCAGGTCAGGGTGAATTCTTCACAACGTGAGATCATTGATTTTATGGGTATAATATGCATAGCATTCCTAACTGATTTAATTGGCCCAGTTAAATTGACTATTGGGTAAAGGTATCCAGTAAAACCTTAAAAGCATGTACGTTTAGAGAAGGCAGAACTGCTTCCAGCTTTAGTGATAAAAACAGGCTTCATGAAAGAAATAACATTTCGGCTGAACCTCAAAAGATGTGCAAGATATAACCATGCCAAGTCGGCAACAGTTTTAGGAATAGAGGAAACATCTAAAAACCATAGCAACTCTCTGCATTTCCCTGAATTTATACGCATACCTGAGGACTGTAAATGCTATAACAATTTATAGATTTATGTGCATAAAGATGTCTTAGCTGTTGAAGGATAGATAGCTTCGTTTTAAAGAAGATGGGAAGAATTAAATTATGAAAGTCTGTATTTCTCTCCATTTTCTAGTTAGCTTAGGTTTTACTTTCAAAAGGGCTAATAATCCTGAAAAGAAATTCCACCAGAGAATTTTCACAGGACACTCAATTTTTAAGAAAATAGCTAAAATAATTTACCCTTGAGGTTAAGGGCTTTTAAACGTCAAAAGATTTGGGTTGGGGGTAGGCATAGCCAAAGGGTGTCGGAAGCATCTGAGTTTATCTCCTCCCATGAGCACACCAAAATTACAGTCGTTTACAAAGCAACTGTTGATGAGAATGACCTGAAGTCTAGCAGAAAGGTTATTTTACAACTAACGATGTAAAGATGGAGCCACAATGAGTTGGGTAGGAGGGTGGAGATGCAGCATAATAAAGACGCATACCCCCAAGTAGGTGAGCCGCAAATGGGAGGGTTGTCACAACTGCAGAGGTTCTCCCCAAGAAGCAAGTGGTTCGAACCCCACAGCCGGCTGCCCAGCCCAGGGATCCTCCAGGATGTTTGACTTTTGAAGGTCAGCAGGGCTCACTTTTGGGAAAGCCAGAGGGCTGTAGGAAACAGGGGCTCTGCTCTTAAATGTCATGCACAAATTCTCACACATCCTGAGACACAGGGAAGAAGCTGCAATTTGAAAAGAGATTGGGTCAGACCCACTTGCTGATCTTGGAGAGGCTTGCAGAGAGACAGGAGGCAACTGGGATTCCTCTTGGAGGTGTAGACACTGGTGGCAGCCATATTTGGGAGCTCATTCTACCACGAGGATACTGGTGCTGGCAAGTCCCATTTTGGACTCCTCCTTCTAGCTTATTAGTGCCTGGACCAGGCTCCACGCACCAGCCCTGGAACCCCGGGACTTTGCTCCACCCACCGGTGCGATGGAGTCGTATGAGTTCTTTATGTATTTTGGATGTTAACCCTTTATCAGGTATATGATTAGCAGTTATTTTCTCCCATTTGATAGATTGCTTTTTCATTTTGTTGATTGTTTCTTTTGCTGCACAGAAGTATTTTCATTTGATGTGGTCTCACTTGTTTGTTTTTGCTTTTGTTGCTTTTGTTTTTGGTGTCAAATCCAAAAAAAAAAAAAAAATCACAGCTAAGACCAATATCAAGGTGCTTACCACCTGTTTTCTTCTAGGAGTTTTGTGATTTCAGGTCTTATGTTCAAGTTTTTATTCTACTTTGAGCTTATTTTTTGTGGATGGTATAAGGTAGTGGCCCAATTTTTTTCTTTAGCATGTGGCTCTCCAGTTTTCCCAACATCATTTTGAAGAGACTGACTTTTCCCCATTGAGTATTCTTGGCTTTGTCAAAAATTAATTGACCATATACATGTGGGTTTATTTCTGGGCTCTCTAATTCTGTTCCATTGATATGTGTCTATTTTTATGCCAATACCATATTCTCGTCATTACTATAGCTTTGTAATATTGTCTAAAATTAGGGAGTATGATGCTTCCAGCTTTGTTGTCCTTAAAATTGCTTTGGCTATTCAGGGTCTTTTGTGATTCCACACAAATTTTAGAATTGTTTGTTCTAGTTCTGTGAAAAATTCCATTGGAATTTTGAATGGGATTTCACTGAATCTATATTCAATTTTATAGGGATTGCTTTGGGTAGTATGAGCATTTTAAGATTAATTCTTCCAATCCATGAACACAGAATATTTTCCCATTCATTTATGTTTGGGTTGGTTCAAAACCTTGGGAGTTCCCTGGGTGAGATCTGAAATCAGGCCCTGAACATGGAGGGCAAGGAGAGACTGAATAAACAGGCAGATCATTCCGGATTGCTAGGTGGCAGTTTTATAAGTAAGGGCTTGTCTTGGGTGGCTGCAAGATGAACTGGTCTCCATACCTGCCTGCCAGAATCTTAAAATTTTGTATAAAGGCCTTAACTACATTTAGTCATATATTCAGTCCAGATGGTTTTAGCAGAACATTGTCTCTCAGAATATGTCCTTGAAACAGCTCCTAGTGTGGGAATATTGGATGAAATGTGCATTTCAAGGACAGGGGCGTGAGGGAGGAGCCTCTGCTTGCCTAAGTCCAGCTCGCAGATCAAACAGTGGTCACACCTTCTCAATGACCTCCTTCAGTAATACCCTTCAGTGTCTTTCATCAATGTCTTAGAGTTTTTATTTACAAGCCTTTCACCTCATTGATTAAATGTATTCCTAGTTATTTTATTCTTTTTGATACAAATGTAAACGAAATTGTTTTCTTCTCTTTCTGATTTCTTTTTGTTAACAGCATATAGAAATGCAACATATTTCTGTATATGAACTTTGTTTCTTGTAAATTCACTGAATTTATTTATTCTAATCTTTTTTTTTTTTTTTTGATGGGGTCCTAAGAGTTTTCTCTATATAATAAATTGTGTCATCATCAAATAGTGACAGTTTTACTTCTTCCTTTTCAATTTTAATGCCTTTATTTCTTTTTCTTTCCCATTTCTCAGGCTAGAACTTCCAGTACTACGTTATATAAAAGTAGTGCGAGTGGGCATCCTTGTCTTGATCTTAGAGGAAAAACGTTCAGCTTTTCCATTGAGTATGTTAGCTATGGGCTTCTCATATATGGCCTTCACTGTATTGAGGTATGTTTCCTCTATACCTGCTTTGACAGTTTTTATCATAAATGAATATTGAATTTTGTCCAATGCTTTTTCTGTATCTACTGAGATGATTATATGGTTTTAATCCTTTATTTTGTTAATGTGGTGTGTCATATTGATTGATTCGTGGATGCCAAAGCATCCTTGCATCCCCGGAATAAATTCCACTTGTTCATGGTGTGTGATCCTTTTACTGTATTGCTGAATTCAGTTTGCTTAAAACTGTGTTGAAAAATTTTACATCGATGTTCATCAAGGATATTGGCCTGTAATTTTCTTTTTTTGTTGTGTCCTTGTCTGGTTTGGAATCAGGGTAATGCTGACTTTTTAAAATGAGTTTGGAAGTAATCTTTCCTCTTATATTTTTTTTGGAAGCATTTGAGGAGGATTGATATTAATTCTTATCTGAATGTTTGGTAGAATGCACTAGTGAAGCCATCTGGTCCTGGTCTCTTTTTTTGTTGGGAATTTGTTTTTTTTTATTTTTTTTTTAATTACTCATTTAATCTTTTTACTAGTAATTGGTCTGTTCAGATTGGTTTCTGTTTCTTTGCTGAACTTCTCATTTTGTTCATACATTGTTTTCCTAATTTCATTTAGTTGTCTGTGTTCTTGTAGTTCACAGAACGTCTTTAAGGGTATTATTCTAAATGTTTTGTTGGATAGTTTATAGATCTCCATTTCCTTAGAGTCAGTTATTGGAGTTTTACTAGGTTCCTCTGGTGATATCGTGTCAGTCTGATTCTTTGTGATCCTTGATGCCAGACTTTAGTATCTGCACAGTTGAGTAAACAGTCTCCTCTCCCAGACTTTATAGATTTGTTTCAGCAGGAAAAGGACTTCAGCAATGAGCTCAACTTTGGGTACCAATTAGGTCAGCTGGTGGCGTCTGTGGGCAGGTGGGGCTTGCTCTCGGGGTCTCTTGCTGGGTGAGGCCACCGCCTGTGCTCTCAGGTCACGTGTGCTGCTGGCTGAGCTCCACGGTTGGATGGGCTGGGCTCTGCATTCAAGTGGGGCGAGCTCCTTGCTTTGGCAGTGCTGCTGGATGTGTTCTGCAGTCAGGTGATGTCGCTAGCTGGGCCCCACCTCTGTTCAGGTGGGGTCTCAGACTGTGCTTCCTGGCAGGGCAGCACCATGCGTTAGACCCCTCAGTTTGTCAGGGTGGCAGGACATGCTCTTCAACTGCTCCTGTTTGAGTGGGGTCTCAGGCTGTGCTTCCCGACTGGATGATGCCCCTCCACGTGGGGGTGCAGCTGCAGGCTGGGCTTTGCAATCAGGTAAGCCATTGGCTGTGTTCCACTACTGAATGGAAGTTCTGGCTGGGCTCTTCCATGTGGCCAGATTTTCAGCTGTAGCCCACAGCTGGACGGAGCTGGGCATCATGTTCTGTGCTCGTGTGAAATTTCTGTCCAGGTCAGGTGGAGCCCCAGCCAGTACGCCACGACTGGGAAGGGTCACATGCTGGGATCTCTGACTGACCCAAGCCATCAGCTGTGTTCGGTAATTGAACAGCGTCATATGCTGTGCTCTGTGGCTGGGCAGTGCCACAGGCTTTGCTCTGAGGCTGCTCAGGGCCACTGTTCAGTCTACCTGGTTATGTGGGGCCAGAGGCTGTGCTCAACAGTTGGGCGGGGCTGCTGGCTTCACTCCCTGCCTGGGCCAGCCGAAGGATGAGCACCACAAATGCTGTACATCTGCGGCCACGTTTCCCAGAGAGAGAGGACTGGATGGGAGCAGTTGGGCAGGACTGAGGATTTGCTCCAAGGCCCACCTGGGGCCATAAAATGGGGTCCGTGGCTAGTACACACCTTTGGCTAGGGACCTAAATCAGCCAGAATTTCCCACTGAGCTATCAAGCCCAAGGTGGCCCCTGGTTTGGCTCTGCAGATGGGCAGAATGGCCGACTGACATCTCTTTTCACTTACTGATGCAAGCAGGAACATGATTTGCCAAGATCTGAGCCCTGCTTGCTGTCAGCCCCACTCCCCTTCTCCGTCTCCAGCTGATTGCCAGTGGTTGAGCGCTGCAGGTTCCCCCAGCAATATTCATGAGATGGGACTTGAGTAAGCCTTCCAGAAAGTGTCCACTAATGTTAGGGAAGCTGGACGTCCACCATGGGGTCTCTTTCCCACTGAGGAGCTGTATGCCCAGAGTGGCACTCTGTGTAGCTCTCTGCTTCCTTGGGGAGAGGCAGTGCAGTCAGAGTTAAACTGCTCTTTTTACCTTTCTATTGTGGTCTTTCTCAGTCTTTGTTGTCCAGTGGGGTGCTTCAGCCTCACCGCCAGGTTCTGAGATTTTCACAATGATGTCTTGTCTATGAATAGTGGCTTCTTGTGAGGGGAACTAAAGTCAGGATTGATCTATGTTGCCATCTTAATGATGTCACTCCTGGGAATTTTTAAATTTATGTCTTTTATTATCACTTCTCTTCCATGTTCGCTGTTCTTTTCTTTTTGGATTGTTAAGTCTTTTATCTTAATTACTTTATCCTTCGGCTCTAAATCCTGCCATAGCTTCTCGAACTGAGCTGCTAAATCATTTGATTTTTTTTGTAAGATCTACTTGGTTCTTATTTCTTCTTCTATCCATGACATCTGTTTCTGTCCCCGTATCAAGCCCCTTGACTCTTCAGTGTTTCATTGGAAAGCAATTTATTTGGTTGAACCTTATAAAACTGTCAGTTTCGCAGCTCAAAAGTGGTCAAATATCAGCAGCTTCACACAGTTCAATCTAACGTCTTGATTTCAGATTTTTCTCTTTCCGCAGATGCAATATCCTCTTGAACTATTTTGAAAGAGTAATCTAGAGATTTATACAAGTTTTCATGTTTCCTAGAGGAGCCTTTTCATAGCGTGGTATTTGTCTGATTCCTCAGGAGACCCTTCTGGGATACTGAGTCCATTGGGGTCTGGTAATTTTTCTTCCCTCGTTCTTTAAAAGGTAGGTCTTTTTCTTTTCAGCGTTGTAATTTATGATGGCTTTTCCCTAAGACTGTATGGGCTCCTGTTTAAAATTTTAAATCTCTGGCAAAGAGAAACAGGGAAATCTTTCATTTCCTCTAGTGTTTTGTTTGCTTTGTTTTTGCTACACCAGGGGTTTTGAGGGGAGAGATGCCATTGCTAGGTGTGTTGTAGCTTTGCTGAGTACTTTATTCTCATCTCGTTGAGCCCTGGTGGGTGTTAGTCCCTAGAAGACCCAGTTCTTTACAAGATTGATCTTTGACTGTATCTGCCTGATCCCTGACCCTTCCTCTCCCTTGACCACTGCCTTGGGAACACAGGAGTGCTCCTGTCTGGCCAGACCTATACTTTCGAAGAGAATTATGAAAGACTCCTGAGGAAATGGTTTTTAATCTAGGGGGACATGGCTCCCTCCGCCTCACTTGTGTTTTGTTTGGCTCCTTCCTACAAGGGCAGGAATACTCTCAAAATCCTCTGAGGAGAGGCACAGGTCTTTCAGAGTTATCGTAGTTATAACAGAGAACTCTGGTGATGAGATTAGCAGAATTTCTGGTAATATTGCTTATCCACAGACTGCATATCTTTAGATACATTATTATGCTAAACTCTTTCCAAATAAGACTCAGAAGGGAGGAAAAGGAAAAAGAAAAGGGAACCAAAAGACTCATCCCATCAGCTTTGCTGAGGTAGCGGTCACATCTTTATCTGGCCATCCTCAGCCCTCTCTTATTTGGAGCCCTAAGCAGAGGTAGTCGGGTAGGAAGCACAGGACCTGAGGCAAGCAGCTGCCCTATGTGCAGGGCTTCAGTGAAGTTCTCAAAGTTTTCCCAAGTATGTCCCTTTCATACAGTCTCTGCTGTTAGGATTTAGGCATATCAGTGTCTGGCTGGAGCTTTAGTAGGAAGTTAAAAAAAAAAAAAATTAAGGATGTGGTGAGAGGATGTCCACTTAGTCTATACCAAGTAAATCTTGAGGGCAGGTGCTGTGGCTAGAGCCACATGGAGTCCTTTATCTGGGCCCTGCCAGGGGAACCTGCCACCCACCCACCCACACTGCCCCAACTGAGTTTAGTTATGGAATCATGTTCTCGGAATCATAAACCAGAATATCTTTTTTTTTTTTTTTAAATCTCATCTGCGTTGTGATAATTCATTGTATGTGCTAACTTGACTGGCCCCAATAGTTACTCAAACATTATTCTGGGTGTTTCTGGGAAGGTGCTTTTGGATGATATTAACATACAAATTGGTAGACTTAGTAAAGGGGGTCACCCTCCCTGATGTGGGTGGGCCTCATTCAGTCCATTGAAGGCCTGGATAGAACAAAAGACGACTGACCCTTTCCCAAGTAAGAGTGAATTCCTCCTGGTTGACTGTTTTCAGATTTGAGCACTGTCTTTTTCCTGCCTTAGGGCGGGAGTTGAAACCGGCTTTTCCTGGGTCTTGAGCCTGCTGTCTTGCAGTGGGAACTGCACCACTGGCTCTCCTGGGTCCCCGGCTTGACTCACTCTGCAGATCTTGGAAGCTGTCAGCCTCCATAATGGAGTCAGTTCCTCATAATCTCTTTCTCTCCCTCTTTTCTCTCTCTCACCCTCTTTCCTTCCCCTGCCCTTTCTCCCCACCCCTACTCTCTTTTTCCTTTTTCTTTTTCTTTTCTCTTCTCTTCTTGCTTTTCTTTGCTTTTCTTTGCTTGCCTGCCTTTCTTCCTTCCTTCCTTCCTTCCTTCCTTTCTTTCTTCCTTTCTTTCATCTATCTCTAATTGGTTCTTCCTCTGAGCAATCCTAATACATGCCTCATATTGTCCAGAAGCCCCTCCAGGTTTCTTGCTCTCTAATGTGTTCCCTTTCTTCTTTTTCAGTGTTGTTATAGATGTTTTTCTTATTTTTATATTTCCTTGGTTGTTCTAATGAGTTTCTAGGAGGGAAGTGAGAAATATAGTAAGCTAAAATCTCCGTTTGAAACCTGAAGTCTATCAAAGTTTACAAAGCAGTGAAGAAACCATCCTTTCTCTTTCTCCCTATGTTTCTTGTCCTTTTTCATGGCACACACCTCCCTTGAGCCCCCACAGCCTTTCCTCCTAAATCATGACACATTTTCTCTCCATTCTCTTTCCTCACAGTCTGTACTCTGAGCATCTTTAAAAAAAAATACCTCAATTTCTGTGCTTTTTGGTAGTTAAATGCCAGCCATATGTCTCTTCAAAAGCTGTCATTTTCCTTTTTATTCCACTCACTGACCCTGTAAATGACATTTGATGCACAAGAGCTGGAACAGTCATTAGCTTAATTTTTTTTTCAGGAAAGATCTCTCACAGGTCTAAATCATATCTAAAAGAATTTTTTTTTTAAAAGAAAAGGCACCCTGCATTAAACCCTTCCAATGTCTGTGCTTGGCCCTGCTGGGGATTGATTGCAGAGTAACATTAGGTAATGTGACTATGAGTATGGTTAGGTGAATGACTGAATGTGCCTGCAACTCTAAGAAAGGCTCCTAGGAGTGATTTTTTTTTTTTCTGGTTCCTGTAAAGATAATCTTAATTCTCCCTCTGAAATTTCAAAAATCAACCTGTTGTATCTTTCCTGTTAATTCCATTTAAGCAGAATCCTTGGAGGAATCCAACGTAAGGGAATGTCTAGTTGAAGCCACGTGTCTGCTGAAGTGAGTTGGGTTGCATCTTGGCATTATAACTAACTGAATACAGTAGGAAAGCTTTTCCCCGAGGCTGGAGCCAGACGCGTCTAGGTAAATGCCCGTATTGCATGATGGCAATACGACTAGATAACCCTATTTCATGTTAGGGCCCCTCTAGGTTACCTCAGCTTGCACATTCTGTCAGGATATAATAACATCTGAAAGTCAGAGTATCCTGAATGGACCCCCATATGGAAGAGGGCCATCCGGTCCCCTCCGTCCGTATTCAGGCTATGCTAACAAGCCCCATTCCTTTTCTGAACTATTTTTACATATCTAGATTATCTTGAACTCTTTCCTACCCCTTCGGAGACCCAGAGGGCCCACAGAGCTCATGAGGTCCAGGGGTATTGCTCAGAAGAGGGCTTACGTGACAACCAAACTGTCGTCAAATTGCATGGTGACCCCCACATTAGTGACCCCAAGGCATATGTAATGGAAAGTTTTATTGAGAAGGACTTAAGAGCTGGAAAGTACAGAGCACATAGCATCTCCCCGGTCCCAGTATTATCCCTTAGAGACATGTGCCTAGGCAGCAGAGCTGGATGTGCACTCCAAGTAAAGCAATAACTCCCTGCCACCACTTTACATGTTAAAGACGGAGACGGGGTAGGGAATACATAGTATTCTATGATACAAGGGGGCTTCCTGGCCCAGAAAGTAGCCTTGTTACTTAGGTGCTCAGTGAGGGACTTTGAATACTAATTTCGCTGATTCAATTTGCGGTCTTGTTATGTGCTGACTCAGATCAGCTGAACCAACTCACTCTTCTGTTATTTGCAATTTGGCATCTGTTCAATTTCTTTCGTTATTTCTTTTTTCTTTCTTTTTTCTTCCTTTCTTTCTTTCCTTTTTCTTCCTTTCTTTCTTCTTCTTTCCTTCCTTTCTTTCTTCTTCCTTTCTTTCTTCCTTCCTTTCTCTTTCTTTTTTTCTCTTTCTTTCTTTCTTCCTTCCTTCCTTCCTTCCTTTCTTTCTTTCTTTCTTTCTTTCTTCCTTTCTTCCTTTCTTCCTTTCTTCCTTTCTTCCTTTCCTTCTTCCTTTCTTCCTTTCCTTTCTCTTTCTTTCTTTCTTTCTTCCTTCCTTCCTTCCTTCCTTCCTCTTGTTTTTTTCAGTCCCTCATGAGTCACAGTAATATATCTTTGTGGATAGCCCCTAATACCTACTGACATTTACACGTTTACATAGTCCCCTCCTACATTGAATCCTTTGCCTCTTCTAAAACAAACTTCGGTGGAAGTGATGATGTATGACTTCAGTGCTAGGTTGTAGAGTCATTGTGGCTTCACCTGACTCCCTCTTAGATAGCTTGCTTTGCGAGGAGCCAGAGCATTCAAGCATTCCTGTGAAAATGGCCACATAACAAAGGATTGAGTCATCTGACCTTTGTCCAACACCAACTTTCTGGCCATATAAGTAAGCTACCTTCGAAGCAGATTCTCCAGATTAGTTAAGCCTTCAGACGACTACCATCCATGGTTAATACCTGACTGTAGCCTTATAAGAGACCTTGAGCTAGAACCATCCAGATACTCCTGAATTCCTGGCTCTTAGAAATAGAGATACTAGTAATTATTGTTTTAAGCCACTAAATTTTGGGGTGTTTATTATGCAGCAATAGTTAACTAACAGGGAAGATGACAAGAGCACATAGAAAAGGGCCAAGAGCCATGGGGAATCATTCCAAGGCAGTAGGACTGCAACCTAATGGATGAACTGGAAACACATGCTTGGCTAGATTTCACAACTGCTGTGGGCCAGAGACTCCTGTTTCCCCCATTGGTGACAAAGTGGTTATCCTGTGCCTCTGCCTCTAACATATGTTGGGTGACTTGGGGCATAAAACTTGTCTTTTTAATTTGTAGGTGTTCAACTCAAGGGAAGCTGTACTTGAGCAGCTGTACTTAAGGAACCACATCTGAAGCTTTTCATCCAGACTAAAACACAATTAAGATGAACAATGAGCCTGAGCCTATAATACATTGTAATAAGTGAAACTTGTGAGGGATCTTGAGAGGGTTGGAGTGTATTTTGCATACGGGAGAAATGTAGATAATTTGAGGCCAAGGGACAGATTCTGGTGGATTTAAAACGTATTCACAAATTTTTTTACTCTTCCCGTAGAAAGTAGAGTTTAATTCCCCAAACTTTGGACATGTCTGCTTTAGGTACTTGCTTGTAATAAATAGAAATGCAAAGGAAGTAACATGTGTGACTTACAAAGCTAGATTAGAAAAGGTGATAGAGTTTCTATCGGACTCTCATTCTGTACTTTGCCCTTAAAGTCCTTGAAACCCAGTCACCATGTTGTGAGGAAGCCAAGGCCACATAGAGAAACTACACATAGTTTTCTGGGTAATAACCACAGCTGAATTTCTAGTCAACAGCCAGAAGTGCCTTCCACACATATGAGCGAGGAGCTTCCAGATGATTCCAGCCCCCACCTTTTAGTTCTCACAGTTGATACCAGGTGGAACAAAGACTGAACTATCCCCACAAAGCCCTGCTCAAGTTGTGGATTTATGAACAAAACAAATGTTGTCATTGTTTTAAACACTAAGTTTAGGGGTCATTTGTTACACAGCCACAGTAACTGGGACAGGGTCCTCGGTCTTCTCTTTCTTGATTTCCCTCTTTTCCATCCTGGGTGGAAACTTGAGACACATCCTAGGACCTCTTTTCATTATTTTCTCCTTCAAGGTAGGGTAATATCAGCTTCCCCCAGTAAAAAAAAAAAAAAAAAAAAAGCAAATGCAAAGACATTGTCCACTTGGGAAGGACATGTCCATATTAGATTTTCTTGCATTTTTGTGTAAGAGTATATTATTAGGTATCCACTCTTGATATCCAGTTCTCATAAAACCATGTTAACACAGCAACTATGTCAAAGTGACATCTGCCTCAAGGAGATAATCCAGTTTACATTTATAATCTAAGGGATATTTCCCATTGAGATCTATGTATTCCCAAATCCACCATTTTCCTGGTCAGGAATTGGACAGAAATAGCCTTCCCTAACATAATAGCAATTAATTCTTGAGACAGGAATTGTATGTTATTTACCCTCATGCTTATCACGCAGTTTCAGTCGATAAAACTGATGTCACCCCTTCTTCATGCAAAAGAACATTCCTAAGCCTTTGAAAGGGCCCTCTGCATGCTGATGATAGCACTCTTGGGGTGTGATGGCTCTCATTTATAACCCACACCTCCCCCCAGTGATGGGCCCCCTCAGTCCTCTGTACAGTATGCCACATGTTAATGGGTTTCAAACTGCCTCCATGACTGCAATTGCAGCCATCCTTCTTTACCTTCTGGAAAAATCCCTACTTCTGAAGTGGCGTGTGACTGTACTGCTGGCAACACTGGAAGTGATGAATGGGGTTCTTGCCCATCCCATCTCCAGGGAAGGTAACTGGCTCCAGTAGTTGCCCTGGATGCAATGAGAGTCCTTCCTGTTTTCCTCCTCCTCCTGAGGGCTCAAAAATACCCCCAAATTCAGAAAAAACAGAGCACTAATTCACAAACCACGTTGTCTCCCTTCATAGCCCTCTCATGGACATAAAACCCATATCTTATGATGCACTATAAAGGAAAACATTATTTTAAAATAATGTGGCTATTTTTTCTGATTATAAAAGTAGTATAAATTTTTAAATGTAAAAATGCCAGGAGATTTAAGAAAAATTTAAATAATACTTCAAAAGTAGAATAACAAAGCCTGGTCTGGCAGTCTTAATGGTTGTATTTCTTTGTAGTCACATGCATACTATATATGCACATACAAATAATCCTAACCTTCCTAAAATTATACATATATACATACTTATGTATATATTATCAGTGTCATACTATGTGCAATTTTCTATGCCCTTTTTAACTTATTGCAACAGAAGTATTTCCAGTGTCATCAAAAAATGGTTCATAAATGTTTTAATGGCTAAATTGTACATTAAGTTTGCTTCCAGCATTCCAGTATTGAAAATGATGTCATGATGAACTTCTTTATATATAAATCTTTGTCTTCATTTTTGATTACTTCCTTAGGATTCATTCAGAGAAGTAAAATTACTGACTTAAAGAGGATGAGATTTTTTATAGCTTATGACAGGTATTTACAAATCATGTTCTGGAGGGCTTTAACAAATTACGTTGCCACCAAAAGTTTATGAGAATATATGTCTTACTGAATTCTCACAAATACTGGCTACTGTTACTTTAAAAATCCTTGTCAGTGGTGAATCGTGAAGCAAAGTACCTCCTTGATATTTTACTTTTCATGTATTTGCTTAGTACTGGGGTCTGAACTTTTTCCCGCTTGTTTATGTGCCATTTACATTTTGTTTTTTATGAAGTGCTTGACAATATATTTTCTTCTTTTTATTTTTTCATAATTTGGGGTTTTCCAGTGTGACTGTATCATTTTGCATTCCCAAGAGCAGTGTATGAAAGCTTCAATTGTTTTACATCCTCATTGGCACTTAAGATTTTCAGTTTTTAAAAAATACATTTTGGACACTCCAAAAGGTATATAATGGTATCTTGTGGTTTAATTTGCATTTCCCTGATGACTAATGATACTGAGTATTTCTTAGGTGTTTATTTCTCATCTATATCTTCTTTGTTGAGCTGGCTATTGAAGTATTTTGTCCATTTTTATTGGGTTGGTTATTTGCTTACTTTATTTTGAGACCTTGCTATTCATTCTAGGTACAGGTTCTTCTTAGATATGTGATGGGCAAATATTTTCTCCCAGTTTGTGGCTTGCATTATCATTCTCTCAACAGTATAGGTTGCAGAGCAGAAGTTTTTAAGGCTGAAGAAATATGATTTATTGTGTTTTTATTTAAGGGATCATACCTTTGGGGTTGTATCTAAGAATGCTTTGATACAACACCACAGTGATTTTCTCATTTGTTTTTGTCTAGAGACTTCATAATTTTAATGTACTTAAGTCTATAATCCATTCTGAGTCAATTTAAAAAATTTCAATATGGTGTAAAGGTTAGTGTGAGTTTTGTTTTGGTTTTTTGGTTTGAGTTTGTTTGGGGTTTTTTGCATATGGCCATCCACTTGTTCCAGGAAAGATCTGAAAACACTATCCTTTCTCCACTGAGTTGCTTTGTGTCTTTGTTTAAAAAAAAAAAAATCAGTTGACCACATCTGTGTGTCTATTTCTGGATTCTTTATTCTGTTTCTTTGATCTATGCATCTAACCTTTCAAGCAATACTATCTTGTCTTAATTGTAGCTTTAAAGTAGTCTTAAAACCAGGTGGTGTAAGTCTTCTGACTTTGTTCTTCTTTTTCAAAATTGTTTTGACTATTCTAGTTATTTTGCCTTTCCATGTAAGTAATGTATTTATTTTGAAATATTGGTGCTTTCTGTTGTTGTGTTTATTGTTGTATATGGTGTGATAAAATGTCCCAATTTCATTCTTTTACTGTAGCTGTCCAGTTTTACCAGCATCACTTGTTAAAGAGACTGTATTTTCCCCCATTGTATATTCTTGCCTCCTTTGTTGTAGATTAATTGACCATAAGTACATGGATTTATTTCTGGGCTCTGTATTCTGTTCTTTTGATCTATGTGGCTGTTTTTGTGCCAGTATTACACTGTTTTGATGACAGTAGCTTTGTAGCATAGGCTGAAGTCAAGAATCATGATTCTGCCAGCTCTGTTTTTCTTTCTCAAGATTGTTTTGGCTATTCCAGGTGTTTTGTGTTTCCATAAAAGTTTTAAAATTATTTGTTCTAGTTCTGTGAAAAATGCTCTTGGTGTTTTGATAAGAATTGCATTGAATCTGTAGATTGCCTTTGGTAGTATGGTCATTTTAACAATATTAATTCTCCCAATCCATGAACATGGTATATCATGGGGACTCCCAAGAATCACTCTACAATGCATGGGAACGGAATGTTCACTCTGGGCTCACTTTTCCCATTAGAAAAGGGGGAGACTTCTTGGTGTATTGCTGGGGGAGGAAAAAAGCAGTCAGTGTGGCAGCTTCTCTAACCCTTCTAATGCAGTCTGTTTTGATCTCTGTGGTGCAGTGGGGTGCTCTGGCACACACTTGTATTCTAGGATTTTCTCTGTGGTGCCTGGTCCATGAATAATTGTTAGTTGTTCTTGTGAGTGAGAAATAAGTCAGAAAAAACTTATGGTGCTTGGTGGTGATGACGCTCCTATCAATTTTTTTTTTAAAAATCTGTTCATCTGTCAATGGACTTTTGGGTTGCTTTCACCTTTTGACATTGTGAATAATGCTGTTATGAACATGGATGTACAAATATTTGTGTTCTGCTTTCAATTCTTTTAAGTATATATCCAGAAGAGGAATTGCTGGATCATATGATAATTCTATTTTTAACATTTTGAGGAACTACTGTCCAGTTTTCCATAGTGGCTGAGCTAATTTATATTCCCACTAGCAGTGCATGAGTGTTTCATTTCTACATCCTTGTCAGCCCTTTTCTTTCCTTTCCTTTCCTTTTCTTTTCTTTCCTTTTCTTTTCTTTCTTTTCTTTTCTTTTCTTTTCTTTTCTTTTCTTTCTTTTCTTTCTTTCTTCCTTCCTTCCTTCCTTCCTTCCCTTTCCTTTCCTTTCCTTCCTTCCTTCCTTCCTTTTTTCCTTCCTTCTCTCTCTCTTTATAATAGCCATTTTAAAGGGTGTGAAGTTGTATCTCATTATAGTATTGATTTGTAGTTCCTAATGATCGTTGATGTTGAACATATTTTCATGTGCTTTATAGCCATTTGTGTATCTTGTTTGGAGAAATGTCTATTCAAGTACTCTAACCATTTCTAAATTGAGGGGTTTTTTTATGTTTAGTTGTAGGGATTCTTTATATATTCTGGATATTAACCATTTTTCAGGTATATGATTTCCCGTATTTCCTTCCATTCCATACATTGCTTTCTCTTTTTGTTGATTGTGTCCTTTGATGTACAAAGTTTTAAATTTTGATGTAGTTCAATTTACCTATATTTTCTTTTGTTGTCTGTGACTTTGATGTTAAATCCAAGAAATCTTTGCAAAATCCAGTGTTGTGAAGATTTCCCCTTGTGTTTCTTCTGAGAGTTTCATAGTTTTAGCTCTTATTTTTAGGTCTTTGATCCATTTGAGTTAATTTTATTATTTGATATATGATAAGAGTCCACATTCTTTCTTGTGCATGTGTATATGCAGTTTTCACACTATTTTTTGAAAAGACTGCCTTTCCCCATTGAATGGTCTTGACCCTTGTCAAGAATCATTTGACTATATATGCAAGGATTTTTCTGGGTTCTACATTCTATTCCTTTAGTTTGTATGTTTGTTTTAATGCCAGAATTACACCATTTTGATGACTAACTTTGCAGTAAGTCTTGAAATTGGGAAGTGTGAGACCTCTAACTTTCTTTTTCAAGATTCTTTTGGCTATTCATGGTCTCTTGAGATTTCATATGAATTTTAGGATGGATCATTCTATTTTTTCAAAAACATTGTTGAGATCTGGTAGAAATTGGATTAAATCTGTAGATCACTTTAGGTATTATTGTCATCTTAACAATATTGTCTTCCAATTCATCAAAACAGGATGTCCATTTATTTATGTTTTCAATTTCTTTTAGCAGTGTGCATAAGTTTTTACAGCAGCTTTATTCATAATAGTAAAAACAAAAAACTGGAAATCACCCATATGTCCTTCAGTGGGTTAATGGTTAAACAAACTGTGGTGTATCCATACGATGGAATATTACTCAGCAATAAAAAGGAATGAACTATTGATATATTCAACAGCCCAAATGAATCTCCAGAGAGCTATGCTGGAAAAAGCCAATCCTGAATGCTGCATATTCCATTTACATAACTTCCTTGAAATTTTAAAATAACAGAAATGAAGGATAGATTAGTGGTTGCCAGGGAGCAAATGGGAATGAGAGCTGGGAGGGCGGTGGGTGTGGCTACCAAAGGTCAGGAGGGGAGGGATCCTTATGGTGATGGAAATGTTCTATATCTTGACTGTATCAAGATCAATATCCTGGCTGTGATATTGTACTTGAGTTTTGTGAGATGTTAGAATTGGGGCAAACTGGGTAAAATTTACGTGGCATCTCTCTGTATTGTTTCTTACAGCTGCACATGAACGTACAATTATTTCAAAATAAAAAGTAATTTAAAGGAAAGAAAAAGGCATAAATATGTGCAATACCTTTTAGAAAGATTTCCATGAAATATATTAACAATGAAAGAAAATTCCATGCTATTTGATAAACAACTGGCTGTAATGATTCACTTTTCAAGGTCTCTTGAGAGCCAAGGGTCTTTGCTTTGTTTTAATGATGCTCAGAATAAAAGTATTTTGCTGCAGTCATAGCTCTGGATGGTTTAGGAAAACTGTTGCTATTAGAAACTAATTGTCATCAAAGATAACATGGAGAATCTGTCTAGCAGAGAGTGACATTGTTATCTAAGACAGATAACCATGAGTGCTAGCCTGGCAGCATTACCTAAATGGCCCTGAGCAGCTGATCAGGTGGGCACCTTGTTTGCAGTCCTGCACTTGCATGACCCTGGAATGAGTTCCTCCTTAAATGTTGAACCCTGGGTACCTCACTTGCCCCATCCTAGTCCTGGCCCTGCTTCCAGTCTTAAAAAAAGCTAGATAACCTGAACAAACCAGTTTCTCAGCTGTGAACTGGATGAGTGATTCAAGAGTATCTCTAAGGTTCTCATTCTAAGGTTAATAATAATAGCTACTGAGCATGGACTTCTGTTTTAGCAACAGGCATCTTATTTATTAACTTATTTTATCCCCACCAAAATCTTCAGAGGAACATCTTATTATCATTCTCAATTTACAAATAAGAAAACTGAGTGTCAGAAAGGCAAAAGGAAATTTCCTAAGAACACACCACAAAAGGGTGAGGAAACTGGAAAGAGGGTGACCAGTCATCCCAGTTTGCCCAAGACTGAAGGTTTTCCCCAGATGGGGGATTCTGGTGCTGTGAAACTAGTCAGGCTCTATGCAAAATGAGATGAGCTGGTCACCCTTGATGAGGGACCAATCCTAGATCCGTATGACTCCAGACTCTGTATGCTTTCAGCGGCACCACACCACCTCTCGGTTTCGTAGAGACCCCCTGAGAATTGTAACTATTAATGCAAGCGAGAAAAAATCATGTGTTTTCAAGAAGTGAGAATAAAGATGCTGCCTGGAAGCACAGGAGAAAGTGGTAGGCAAGGAAACCTGTATTTACATTCTATATTGTTCAGTTTCAAAAATAATTGGTGAATAGAAAGAATGGCAGACAAGCAATTAAACTTGAAATGTATTAAGGTGAGAGAATAAGGGAGAGGAGCATGGAATTTATATATATATATATATATATAATATATATATATATATTTAACTGCCTTATAGAAGTTTTAATAAATAATGTATGCTGCTTAGAAACAAATGCTAATAAAATACATCTAGGAGGATAGTTTGCCGTAGGATTTGAGATCAACAGATGCAGAACATTAATCCAAAGACTGGCAGAGTTAATGGCCCCACACGCAAGAGAGCTTGCTTTCTCAGAATTGCAGCTCGCACACATTTAAGCCTCCCTTCTCTCCATAGCCCTGCCTTTTGAGTAAGTGTTCCTTTGCTGAAAAAGTGTGATGCACAGAACAGGCAACAGCTTGGAGGATGCCAAACCCAGTGACCGCTGGAGCAGAGTTGGGTAGCAGATGCTGTGTTACCATGGCAACCGGTGGGTGGCTCCAAATGAAGAAGGGACTCAATTTCTAAGGACTGAGACCTGAGGGAGACTTTAACCCTGCTTTTCTCCAAAGCTTCATGGCTTTGGAAATGTTGAGGGCAAAGGAAGACATAGGAGGGGCTATCTCAGTTTTCTGTCCTGACTGCTCTTGTGCTGTTGGTAAGAGAGAAAGACACTTAAAAGAAAAAAAAATCAACCTCCAACAGAAAACATCCTGCCAGCTGTGAATTAATGAGTTGCCCTGCCTCCAGGAGCCTTGATAATCTCCCTCCCAGTTGAACTGGTGGCTCCTCCCACAGCCTTTCCTCCACTTCCCTCTGCTCTCTGGCTAAGTAATCCTGCAGAATGACAGCCTGTAGGCAAAAAGGTGGTTCAGAGTCCACTTCCCTCCCTGCACTCTGGCTCTCATATTCTGCCCCAAGGCACAGGTGTCCACTGGTCCATCACTGAAGGAACCCAGCGTGGATTTAGCATGATTCACATGCCCTCCAGGGTTGCCAGGTGCAGTTGTGCACACAATCCCCGAGACACCGCCCTGTAGGGGGCCCTTAAGATACCACCTTCGAATTGTTCTCCATTATGTTCCACTGCCTCCGTGTACTGTCAGTGAATTTTCCCCAGAAAAACCCAAATTATCTTGTGAATCGCACACCTATACGGCATTCTGCTTTTGCTGTCATAAAGCCTTAATTTTTTTCAAATGTAAACAATTAAAATATCTGTTGATATTTTAACCCTGTTTTGGCATTTCTTTGTTTTTCAACACTACATTGTGAGCCTCAGAAAACTAGCAGTGCTTCCCGGCCTCCCTGAGCCTCCCGGAGGCCCTGGAACGCACATGCTGTGCTAGGAGGAGCACGGGCTCTGAGCAGGCAGGTTCTGCGACCTTTCTAAACCCCAGCTTCTGTTTCTGGAGCAGGGGTCTCCAAAAGCAAGCCACTGGGTCACAGACAGGAAATATTAAAATTTAAATTATTTTTCATCTCACCCTATAAAAATCTAATTTCTGTATTTCTGTCATAGTGTATACCATATGGTCATGCAGTGGTGTGTGTGGGTGAATATATGTACAATCTTAAATGTAGTAAATATTTATAGAGCTTGTATCCTGTAATTTTATAAACAGCTTCAATTCACATATCATCTGACTCATCCATTTAAAGTATACAATTCAGTGATATTTAGTATGTTCAGACAGTTGTGCATCTAACACCAAGATCAATATTAGAATACTTCCTTTACTCCCCAAAAGAAACTCCACACTTGTTAGCTGTCACCTCACCCTATCCTTCCCACCCCCTTTCCAGTCCCTGGCAACTACTCATGTACTTTCTGTCTCTCTGGATTTTTCTATCTTTGGTACTTCACGTAAACAGAATCATACTTACGTGGCCTTTTGTGTCTGAATTCTTTCCCTCAGCATCATGGTTTGAAGGTTCATCCATGTCCTAGAATGTAGCAGCTCTTTATTCCTTTTTATGGCTGACTAATATTCTATTGTGGAAATACCATATTTTATTTATCCACTCATCATTGCTCTTATGGATAAGCTACCAAACTTTGTCATAGACCCCTGATCTATATTGTCTACGTATTGTAGGCATGTGCAGTCAAAGATGGTATTCAGAATACTCCATAGTTGTTCATAGATGAACAACAAGGGATGTTGTTCGTGCTGGGACTGGATTTTGGAAGCCCACTTAGTACCCAGATCTACCCTTCATTTGCTGAGATCCAGGATGTTGGGGGCAAGTTGTTCAGAGGGCTCAGGGTACAGGCTGTTTACCAGCTGTCATGGACGCATTTCAATATTTTAACAACGGGTGTGGCTCTGTGTGTACGTACAAGCTGACGTCTTCCTGGCAGCTCAGCTGTGAGGGTGAAATGGGGCCAGGCACGTGGAAGGAGCACGCGGTATCCTGCCACAGGTCGCGAGCACAACTGTCCGCCTAAGTTCGCTTGCTCCTCGTTCTGTCTAGGACTGCTCCCCGCAGGCGAGTGAGTCCCTCTCCTAGAGCCTATTTTATTATACACCTAAAGGAAGTTGTAATGTCAATGGCATGGACAAGCACATCCCATTCATATGTGAGGGAAAATCTCTTGCATGGTCCCCGCGATCCCTTCCCTGGAAAAAGAGGACGGCAAACCCGGCCGGAGTCTGATGGAACGGCCTGGATGTGAGGCCACTGGGAGGCAGGAAAGAGAAAAGTTCAAACACAACCTACCCTTTCCATTCCCTGCTGGCTTGTATCCCCAGAATATTCCGATTCAGTCTAGGGCCTGTGGATCACTCCTCATTTTTGCCATTAAATCACAGAATTTAGGAGGAAACGGAGGCCCAGGTAGAGAAAGTTACTCGCTGAAGATCACACGTGAATAGCTCGCGTATGAAGAGCTGAGCTGAGAGCAGAGGTTTCCGGATTACAGGCTGGAGCTCCTTCCCATTCGCCAGCCCCACGACAAAAGCCAGTTTAAGAGCATTGACTGAAACGACCGTCGGGTGCGGCACAGCAAACGCTGAGCTCCGCCGAGTGCCTTCTCCACCCAGCAGCCGTGCCCCGCACCCGCTCTGTGCTCGGTTCATACACACAAAGTCACTTCCCACGCCCAGGCGCTTTCAAGCCCCACTGTCACCGCGTGCATTGAAGGAGTTTAATCACAGCGGATCTTGGCTGCTGGAGGAGGGTCTGGATTGGAATCGAATAACAGTTAAAGGTAGAAAATAATGCTTATGAGAATGGACTCAAAGGACTTAGTCTAAAGAAGAGAAGGATGAAGGGGCACGTGGAGGATGTTCTAGGTGCTCTGGATGAGAGAGTCACTCACAAAGGGAAAAGCGGGGGCTGCTCGCCGCCCTGAGATGGAGGAAGGGAACGCGATGGGGTTCAGGCAGCATGTGACTGAAAGTGTGGCTCTTACAGATGACATCTCATGGATGGGTTAGGGTTTATTTTCCCAGGAAGGTTTGTCACAGTCCCTTTTGGTTATTTGAATGCACTGACCTACTTGGCTATGTTTCCTCGAAAGGAGAGACAGGAATTGGATGTAAAACAGGAAGTTCCTGCTGGATGGTGTGAAGGATGTTCCATGTCACCTGAGCCAGGGCACAGTGTCTCCTGCCCTACTCCTCCCAACTCTGTATCATTAACTGGGATCCTGTAGGGTGTCCAGCCCCTCTGGGACTCCTCAAAGGGTTCAGAATCGTAGGGGCTTTGAGCTGCAGGTAGCAGACACCCCAGCTCCAGCTGGCCTAACCAGTAAGGAGAGGGGTTATCTCCCGTAATGGGACACGGAGAACTAGGTAGGTCAGGATCTCGGCATGGAATGATGTGAGCTGCTGATCATCCCCATCTGGGTTCTTCATCCTTCCATGCAGGCATCCTCATTTCCTTCATCCTAAAACTTTCCTTGATGGTTGTCAAGTAGAAACCAGGAGCAGCTGGAGTCACATGAGTTCTTACAAAAGAGAGAGAAAATGGCCACTGGCTTCCCAGTCATGACAAAAAGCCATTCCTTTTCACCTGATTGGGCCACCTTAGGTCAAACACATCCACTCTTAGGGCAAAATCAGTCACCAGGGAAAAACCATGAGCCAGTCAGCTCTTTGCTTTTAGACCGAAGCAGTGCTGTTGGAAGTTTGGGAGTTAACTGGGATGCCCACTCCATTCTATTCCATCAGGACAGACTGTCACACAGGTGCCTGCCTGGGCGGGGACCAAGGCTGCGACCACTGACTCTCAAAGTTATCACCTGAGGATGAGGGCATTTCTGAATCCAAATTCTGTCTTCTTTCTGCTACCATTATGTCACACTGAAACTTCTATCATTCGAGTGACACCGTCACATTATTTTTTTGCAGTATCAGCAGACCATATGTGATGTTCCTTACAATTTTTCTTTAAACAGGCTCACTTCTTTTTCATAAGCTTGTTTAAAAATGAAACCTCATCACCATTGGAAAGAGGAAAACTGTATCTCTTGCCAAAATTATAAGGTTGCCATAAAAACAAATATGATAAATGATGTTAACAAATTTTATCTAGACGCTGGTGCCTGCAAAGGTACTGATCCTCAGATGGCTTCTTTAAAGGGGGGAATTTGCAAGTGTTTGGGAGTGTTAAAGACACACCAGCACCCAGCAGAGACTTTCTCTTTAATCGAAGGAGATGAATGGAAAGAAATTTGAAAGTAGAATAACTTTCCCACTACATGACCCAGTGTTACTTGATGACATGCCTGTGTACCACATCTTAATAACCAGTGTGATTAACCCATAACCAAAGTAAATAACGAATTTTATGTCATCATTCTATCTGGGTAATATTAAGACTAACTACATCTCATGTACCATTAGTGACCTGTGCCCTACTTTTGGGGAAACTGTCTATTACGATCTGGTGCCTTCCTTCAAGCTTCACCCCTCCTCTTTAGTGCTAAGGCAGTGAGAGCAATTGGGAAGTGAACGCATTGACGTTGTTTGCGACATGTGGGCCTGTTATGGGGATCAAACTATACATGGATTTCTTGAGCACTTACCGTGATTTTAGAGGGTATAAGGCAGAGCCCCTCCCCTCAGTCTAGGCGAAGAAAGAGGACCCGACAAGTGGAATGAAGAAGGGAAAATGTGAGTGCGGTTGAGAGAGCAGCCTCTGCCTTCCCCTCCTGTAGCTCAGAGATAGTCCGACGTGCCTGGTACACTTCAGTCCCTGGCTGATGTCCGAGGGGTGAGCGGCGGGGACTCGGGTCACCTCTTGGCTCCCCTAATCTGGAGAGGGTTTTACACCCCAGTGAAACTGGAGTCAAGAGCCCCGCACCATCTGCTGCTCCTCCCCACTTAGGGGATGCCAGCCAAGCCCCGAGGAAAGAGATGCTGTTTTGCCTTCTTAAAAAAATAATAATAATAATAAACTTTAGTGAGCAGCATAGCTAGGGGGGCTTTAGCTAAAGCAGCTGTGGGCTCAAGTCTCCCTCCAAAGCTCAAGAAGGCCAGCCTTTCAGGGGGTCTCAGGCAGACTCTGGAAGCAGGAGGAAGAAGCAGGATGTGGCTGCTGCTGGGGTGGGCAGAGGCCTGGGTGCTCTCCCTGTGCGTGGAGGATGCAGCTCCTGAAGAGAGGCTGTGTGGAAGGGCAGTTCCACTCGCTTAGTCTTAGAAGATTCTGTGGGCTAGTTGTTAGCGGGGTTGACTCCTTCCTGCCGGCGTTGCCTGGAGCACTGTGCTCACTGCAGTGGGAGGGATGTCTTTTGGAGGAAGCAGAAGGGGTGGGGAAGTGAGTGCACACCCTGCCCTGAATAATGACTAACCTTTCGGGCTCTACCAGTGAGCTCTTCCTCTGGGCCACCCGCAGGGGACACGGCCGCCCTTTTATCCTAAGGTCATTCATCCTTCATCTTTTCTGGGGCTTAGTGAACACTCAGGCCCCACCCAGGTCACCCTGTGGCCCACTGCTTGGATCGCACCGAACATGCCCCCTCCTCCCACGTGGGGCCATGGCTACCTGTTTGTCACTGACCTCCTGCTCTTAAGCTCCCCCTGGCTTCAGTTGGGTTAGTAATCTCCCCTTCTTGCCACTCTGTCAGACTCAGCTTTTAAATTATTTAGCAAAACCTGACTAACTCAAAAGAGGTCTTTTCATCTCTCTGTTTAATGTGTTTTATTACCTTACTAGGTAAGGCATATGGGAGTTTATTGATTTTGGCTGGGACTTGGAAAAATGTTTTACATCTTTGTGGCTTGCACCTGACTTGGGCCCCGCTCCTCAAACCAGCTCCCCCCCGCCCCGTACTGCCACCCCCATCACTGGTTCCCCCCATGTAGTGAAAACAGCACAGATCAGGGAGCTAGACAGACAATGTGAGATTCTGGGGTGAGGCAACCCCTCCAACCCTCACACTTCTCATCTGTCACATAGACGTAGCTATAAATGTCACAAAGTCAGAGGCACAATGTGTGTGATTTTACTTTCTTATAAAAATTTATGTTTTGAGTCCCTATTCCATATGTGGAAGAAATAAAATGTACTATGAGATAATTTGGGATTTCTTGCCCTCTCCCCGGGTTTGTGTTTCTGTTCTGAGGGACTTATCTAAAAACATCATCATTCCAAGGGCCCGGTTGATCGTGGATGTCAGCTGGGGTTCTGGTGAGCTGTCCTTCTCATGCGGGTCTCTGTTGTGTATCCATGCAATTTCTGGAGAGTCTCCTGTTTGGAGGGTCCCTCCGGCTGGAGCACTCTCCTCTCCTCCTCAGCATTTTGGGAGCACAGTTATCATTCTCTGACCCTGCTGAAGGCCCCCCCCCCCCCCCCCGCAGTGGCGTGCTGGTACATATTTAACAACCACCTCTGGGGGATGGAGGGTGGAGAGAGGGAGGTCTTGATTTGCTGGGCTTGCCCATTGCCAGGGTATGACTACTCAGCTCACAAAATTCCTGTCACTGTACCAGTCAGCCCTAGCTAGCCAGCTCCAGGATGCCACGGCATGCCGCATCTTGTAACCAGCTCTCCAGAAATGAACTGCCTCCCTGCCACACCACCAGCAGGTAAGACAGAAGTCTTCCTTGCTCTCACACCCCAGAAACAAATCTGGTACTTTTTTTTCCTACCTGCTCAGGCTCAGCCCAGGGGAAGGGCAGAGAGCCACACTTGCAGGGGCTCCCCTTCATCTCTGCTGTCTCTTTGTTTCTTTCCTGACTCCTCCTCCTTCCAGTCGATGGCACATTTTCCTAGCTGGCAGGATGGCTTTGAGGTGGAGGTAGTGACTTCTGCTATACTCCCTCCAAGTCTTAAGCTTGAGTGATTTTCGTTGCCCCAAAGGGCCTTGGCTTTTGAAATGGCTCTTTGCTCTCTGTTCCCACATCCTCTTCCAAGCAACTGACACAAAATAGCCCACCTGACTGAGAGGAGAAAAGGGCCAAGAGAGAAAAGTAATGACAAAAAAGAAACACTCGTCAGTATCTCTGGAGCATTATTCTATCTCATCGACACAGTAATATTTCGCTACTGCGGGAGGAATAAATGAGCAAAGACATGGGAAGAGCTTCCGGCAGAGTATGACGGAGAAGGGATCCCAGGACATGGGTTACCCTACGCTCTGTTTCCACTGGTTTGCATTATATTGTGTCAAGCATGGCTCCTGTGAGCACCAAGCAGCCGTCTCCCCGCCAGCCCCCCACCACCTTGAGAACGTGGCACTGTCTAGGGTCAGAGTGGACGCTGTTTCTTTCCGTTTAAAAGTCAAGAAAGAGACACTCGACAAAGTATTTACAGATCTTGTGTACAGTACGTTTTACCCAAAGAAGTCAAGGAGTAAAGGATGATGGCTTGAGGGGTTCACGCATGTTTAAATTGTTTGAGACTCTGTTTTAGCTCTCATTGAATCCTTGGGTACAAGGTATGTTAATGAGGATACTGTCCATTCTAAGGGACTTGCCATCGTCTTGCTTTGTGCTCTGGTTAACTGCGTTTTGGACCTCAGTCTTCCTGCAAGATGCACATCCCTGAGGACAGGACTAACACGGGACTGTGTTAGTGGTTAGAAAATGGCTGATGAATTATTTTCTTGATTCCCTCGTTTCATTATAATTTTCTCCCTATAAGAAGCTACCCACTCAAGAAAGAGATGGAAAATGTATATTTCCTCAAGATCCCACTGCTTGATTTTCGGCTTATAGCCCTCTCTGGATCTATCATTTCTACTGGTTCTGGTCTAAATGACCTTGGGAACAGGGACTGCTAATTGCTCCTTCTCTGGGGGAGGGACTGGAACCTGATACTCCTATTCTGGCTTCACTCAGAGTCTTCAGCCATGGAGATGCCCTTCACCTTCCACAGCACGTGGCTACTTTTAGAAACAGAAGTGGTCCTTGGAGAAGGGGGCTTGCTGTACCCTGGCATGGGAAAGGAGGGAGATTTCCATTTGTCTCGTCCCCTGAAGCACAGACACTCAGCATGGCTTCTTTTGGTCTTAAGGAGATGGAAGTGAGAAGGAAAACTGGGCAGAAAGGGCTGGAGATCATTGGTTGGCGATGAACCCCAGCGCATCAGCATTCACACTGGATTTTGTGAGAACCAGCTGACTGAAACCCTGGGTTGGTCCTTGAAGGAAATAGCGTGGCCAGGTTGCAGCCTGCAAATCAGATCAAATGCAAGGCCAGGCCCTTAGCATGGGGAAGTAACCGAAGGGACTCTCAATTCTAATTTTTTTTTTCCTTTCAAGAAAAAGTGAGCTGATCCCTTTTCAGCAATGAGGTTATCTGGAGGTTGGAATGGGCGAAGGGGGCTCTGTAAACCTTGCTGCCAATTCACTCTGAGGTTTGAGTCTCAATCTCTAAGCCTGTATGAAAATATTTTATAGGCTTAACAGACAACATGTTTCTAGTTATCCGCATCCTCCCCACCCCCCGCTTAAAAACTTTCAGGGCTTTTCCATTTGAACTAGACTGTGAGACATTTGTTGCCTCAATAAAGGGTTGGTAGAACAGAAAAGGGGAGGGAAGCATTTAAAAGCTTGGCCTTTTGAGTATCAAATTTCAAGGCCTTGGATGTCGATCATTGTCAGGAGCAATTTCTCCCCTCTAGGTAAAAATCTTCTGAAATAGGAGAAGAGGAGGATAGAATAAGAGGGTGGGCAAGACACAGAGGTAAACTCTGGTGTGGGTTCTCGGAAGGTATTTTGAGCTCCTGCTAATCCTTCCGGGGTGCGGTAACATACTTACGGAACCCTCAGGTCGGTTAGAGGATGCTTCAAGAGTAGTTGTGTCTTACTGCTAAGTTGGAGTCTGGGGAAATGGCAAGTTAGTAGGATCCTTTTGAGGCCAGCATCGTGTGAAAAGGAATAGCTTAGGGAAGGATGCTTGGCAGTTCTTTAGGCAGAGAAACATCCTGGAACAGTCTTAAGAGTTTCTTAGAGCTTCCAGCAATGGTAGACGGCAGCTGAAATGCCTTAGAGCCCCGGAAAAGAGTGTGGAAGTGGCTGAGATAGAGCCAGCTTTGGGGAGCCCAGCGATGGGGGGCTGTGGGGGATGGAAGAGGACCTTACTTCAGTCTCTATACCTTGCAGCAGATGTGTCTCTCTCTCTCTGTGTGTGTGTGTGTGTGTGTGTGTGTGTGTGTGTGTGTGTGTGTTTTCATGGAGAAGAGAAAGAAGTGGTGGCTGCAGCTTCTTGAGGGATCCAGACTAATCCTTGCCCAGAGACACTTGCCAACCCTTTGACTTGTGGCCTTCTTCTGTAGGGGTTCCACCTCCTGGCCCCTTCATCTTCAAGAGGAATGTAGTGTGATGTTCTAGGCCTGCACCGTCCGGTACAGTAGCCACGAGATGCAAGTGACCAGTTAAGTTTAACTTAATTGAAATCAAATTAAATTAAAAACTCAGTTCCTCAGTTGCACTGGCCATGCTTTGAGTGCTCAAAAAGCCACATGTGGCGAGGGGCCACCATATTGAAAAGCAGGCTGCAGAGCATTTCCATCATCACTGGAAGTTCTGTTGATCAGTGCTGTGGCCTTTGCCACTACGTCTGCTAAGACAATGACAACTGACCATTTTCTCCTCCCTGGAAACACACACATCTACTCACAAGTGGGTTGAGTCCAGAGAATTCTGCCACCAATCTCTGAGCTAGCATTTTCCTGGATGTGGTCACCTTCAGTTAGTGAAGGTTTTTTTTTTTACTGACACTTCCTAGTCTCCACACTGCTCTCACCACCACCATCATTTCTGACACTTAGATAATGAACACAAGCAAGCCAGCGTCATGAAGGCTCAGGGTGGGCAGTCAACCAGGGCGTTTGCCTGCTCCCCCAGCAGCCGTCTCAGATGTCAAATCTCTGCGAAGTCTGAAGCACTTCATGACACGGGTATCCCAGGACTCACAGGGTTTCTTGTGCCCAGCAGAGCCCACAGAGTTGTGAGAGATATCGTGCCTTGTGTGGATGGTTTTAATGGATCCTCCGAGGGGCTGGCTGTCTCGGTCAAATGGGAATAGAAGGCTTCCCATTCAGAATCTAGAGTTACATCAATTCCAAGAATCCACCATTCTCAGCAAAAATAACTGATGACAGTCTTCTAAGACTGGAAAAGGAGAGGCCAGCACCCTCTAGTGGAGACAGAAGTCACAGGCGTTGGAGCTAGGACCCCCGTTCCGTCCATTCTCAGCAGGGGCTTTGAACACCTCTTTCCTTTCCTGAAAAATGAGACAACTGTACCTATCATACTGATTGTGGGGGTAAATGCAAAAAACCTAGGACGGGGGCTGCTATCTAAATGGGCCTCGATAAATAACAGCTCCTGTTTTTATTTCTCTGCTGCCCTCTGGGATAATCTGCATTTTTAGGGTAGATCAGTAAGAGGGAGGAAACAGCAGTGGCTTCCTGCACCGCAGGTCACTCGACCTTGCCATCTGGCATAATGAGATGTTGTCTGGCTTAATTTGCAAAACCTGCTTCATATCTCAGGCTGCACCTGGTTTACTCTGGCGGGTGTCAGGCTTTCTTCAGGCGTGGATGTGGTTTCACGTGCCTGGAGGGGCACATTTCAAAGCAATCCTTGGGGTCTGCCTTGAGGGTCTTTTGGAGAAGGAATCCCAAATATCTTTCTAGGAGAGTTGAACATACAGTAGGCTTAGGGCACAGGTTAGTTCTACCTATGGTGAAGTGACCTCCAGATCCACTGAAATGGGTCCCAACCCGAAGTTGCCCCTGAACTATGGGAGTCTGGAAGAGGGTTTTGGATTATTGCCAGAGGAGATACTGTCTCTCAGGCAGAACCTGCCCACGTGGAACATTCCAATCTGCTGAGGAACATGCATTCCTCACCTCAAGAGATCAGAGGAGACTGATAACCCCAAAGATCCTCCAGACCTACTTGCCACTGTCCTCCCTGAGGCTAGCCAGATTGTCCAATCATAGTTGTCGCCTGGAAACATGGACTGAGAATGGATACAATGTCTGCTATGTCCCCAGGGGCTACAAGTTCTCCTGTGGCTTCCTGGACCAATGCAATCTTACCTATTTAAACATGGATTCCTAGTCTCCCCAAACATGGGTCGGGTGCTTATCTTGTCCCATACCCACTTCCAGATCAGGAATTGACTCCTGATTTTCTTGCAAAAGCAGAAGTACTGCAGTGGAAGGAAAAACACTCAAATATTGGAGGAAGGTACACCAAGCTCTTAATTGTAGCTTTCTCGCTGGTCAAGTAAACTTAACTCCTGCAGCTCCAGTTGTTTCTCTGGGTTGTTGGAGAATCAGGAAAGATCAGAATTGATTGTAGAAGAACCTTGAGAACTCTGAAGTCCTATGTAGGCATAAAGAATTGCCAGTCCAGAGTTGCTGGCTTAGATTAGGCTAAAGGGAGATGGAAAATAACAAGACACTTCCAGTGATGGTCTTCCTCATGTACTCTTAGGAGAGACATAGTCAGTCATGGATGATGTGCATGGTTAGAATGGTTCTGAGAATCAGAACTTCCCCCTGGCAGTGTTATTTACCTTTTTAGGCTACTGGACAGATAATCCACTTAATGCATTAAAATATTTAATATACTTTTATATGTATAAGCACTGTCAGGACTAAAAAATTTTAAAAATACATAGACATTATCTGTAAGGAATATATTTCAACCCAGGAATATAACCCATGGACCTAAACATGATTAATATAATGAATGCTGTGAGAGTAAAGGATTGTGAGACTTAGTGGGAAACGATCACTCCTGGTGAAGTAGTAGTGGGGGGGCAGTGTGGATCAGTGGAATCCCCACAGACTCATCACTGAACTTGGTGGTGCATTAAGCCTTTCCCAGCCCAGCTTCTGCTGTGAGACCCCAGTGCAGGGACCAGCCTGAGTTTAAAAGATGCTTTAATATGATCATCCTGGGGATAAACTGGGATGGGTAAGACATCACATGGGAGCTTTTATGTGAACTAGATATTGAGCCTTTGGCGAAAAGCCAAGCTTAATGAGCCAATCCTAGAGAGCACCATGGTTGCCTATAACATTTGTACTCGATGTTGAAGGATAAGTGGAATTTAAACCAAGGGAGGCAGCAGGGTTGTAAGAAGGATGTCAGGTCAAAGGAATTAAAGCTGAGTGCCCAGCCATGTTCCATATGTAGGTCTTGGTGGGGAAAGATTAGAGGTTAGCCAGGAACTCAGTTGTTGATCATCAAGGATTCTGAAGACCCAAGCCCTGTCATGTCATGGTACCTCCTTCCTCTGTCCCCACCCCTGACCTTTATTTAAGGTAGGTGTTGAGAAATGTAATTTCTGAGTCATATTACATGAACAATTAAAATTTTAATAGACATTGGAAAACTGTCTCCTGGAATGACTGTACATTTACACTCCAGAAGCATATGAGAAATACAGTTGCCTAGCACCCTGACATGAGATATTATCAAAAGAAATTTTTACCATCCTGATAGGTAAAGATGGTCCTCAATTGTTAAAAGGTCTGTATTTCCTCCATTACTAGTGAGTTTGAATACTTACAGGACGTTTGTGTTTCCTTTTAGTGAACTTCTCTTCATATTATTTGCTCTGTTTTCTATCAGATTTGCAGAGACCATGATGGGGATGGCAGCCCCTGACTTGTGTGATTCAGCAGTTCTGGTTGTTTCCCTTATTCTTGTCGATATATAGGGATTCATTGTATATTCTGACAGTAATTCTCTGCCTTTTATAGATATTTCAAATATTCTCTTTGGATTTTGTATATGCTATTTTAGAGTGCACAGATACTTTAATTTTGAAATGACCAAATCTATCAACCCTTTTATTTACAGATTTTTGTATTTTGGATCTTTTTAGGAAATCCCCAAACCATGAATGTGCTCTTTTGTTTTTCCTAAATCTTCGTAGTTTTTAAACACTTTTGACTATGTAAGCCATGGAGGATATGTATTCTTCACTGGTGAGAGGCAGTGAGTCCAATTAATTTCCAATTTGTCTCCCCAAACCATTACTCAAATAGTCTAGCGTTTCCCCAGTAATTTGAAATAATTTTATTTAATATATTCTAAGTCCCCCCAAATATTTCAGTGTCTATTTGTGGCTGTTCTTCTGAGCCTTTGATCTCTGTATCGGGTTCTGTACAAATGCCACAGCTTCTTGAATGCTAGAGCTATGTAAGCATGTTGAGTTTTTTGAGAAGGCCAGTCTTCTTCATGCATTGCTTATTTTTCATTTTTATGTTCAGAATTACTATGGCTATTCTTGAGCACTTTCATTTGAATTTTGTAGTCAGTTTGTGAATTTCCATAAAAACGCCTATTGAGATTTTTGGGGGGATTGCCTTGCAATCATTTCAGGAGAAATCACACTTTCCGAGTATTTAGTCATCCAGTCTCGGAATATGGTAGTAGTCTCTATTTTTCAAGTTACTACCTTTGTCTTTGAAGCTGGCTTTACAGCCTTTCTTTCAATAAATAATACACGTTTCTGTCAGGCATTTTTATTATAGGCTACATGTGTTGCTCTCATGAATGAGGCAGCACCATTATTGTTGTGATTTTTATTAAGTATGAAATAATAAAACCTTTGTAAATGAACTCGGCTGAGTCTAGCCTTTTCGTAGCTGTGAATTTTGCTCTTTTAGAAATTTGAAAGCTAAGCAGGTAGGAATTTTCTGTTCATTAGTACCTGCGCAAGCAGCAGAACCATGTCTCTACGCTCAGTATGCCCCAGGTAGAAGGATGTGTAGGTTTCTACCAATAAAGGATGAGAGATGACTTATGAGATGCAAATTTGAGCCTACACAGGCAGAGATGTGGTGACTTTCAGTTTACCACATTACTAACTTACACACACCACTGCTGATGCTCTAATCACCATGATGAGCCATCCATTCACACTAGTCTCTAGAAAAGATGACCTTCTATTTTAAAAGAAAGAGAACGAGACAGTACAAGAATCTTTCTAATACCAAAAGTTTCAGGTAAATATTTGGAAAGATCATTAAATGGTCTCCCAAAGAGTTGGATGAGGATAGTACTAATTTCGTTGTACTTCAGCTTTAGTCTTAACAGAGTGGATCATTAATGAACTTGGTTTGGTCTATGGGTGCATTTCAGTGCATCTTGAAATTCTCAAAGCTAACTATGGTCTAGACTCTGAGGGCATTTTTAAGTGCGCAGGAGACAGCGGATATATCCATTTTCACTTCTGCAGTAGCTTTGTATGAAAATTTCTTTATCATGTGTGGAAATGTGAAAGTGATTGAACTGTTCTTCCAGGCCAGTGAAAGCTTGTGGCCTTCTCTGGCAACTGTCATGAAACTCGATAACAAGATGGTTTTATTTTCCTCTGTGACAGACGTGAAGTAAGCACTACTGGGAAGATGCCTTTCCTTTTCTGGCTTTTTCTGGTAGTAAAATAAAGTTTTATGCCTTTCTTATCTCTACTTCACAGAAGTATTTCAAGCACCTAAGAAATACACCAGTGTGGACTGCCACCCAAAATCATAAATGAACAGCTGCACATAAGCTCATGTAATTAACAGATACCAATTATCTTGAGGCCTTGGGAGTGATAAACACTAGACAAAGATTTAGAAATAAAAATTAGGTCTATGTTCCTAAGTATAAGAACATGTCGAGTATTGGGCAACCCCAAAAAGGAAAAGGAAAAATCCCTTATCGCTCAGGGTCCATAAATTTGGACCCCACTAATCATTTCTAGTTTGTTATAAAAAATTGATGAGAATTAAATAGTTTGTAAACTGAATTTTTAAAGCTATTTTGAGCCAAATCTGCATATGACTGTTAGATAACTTGGAGCGTTTAAAGACAAAATATTATTTAAATTTGCAAAGTGACTACATTATATCACGTTTTTGCCCACTACTTAAAATTCTCAAACCGGAAACATTATTCACTTGAAATACTTGCAGAATTGACTCTACTACAAAATCCTATGTCTTTTATAAATCTATTCTTCTGCAAAGATCAAAACGATGGGTGTCTTTGTGGCTTATAAAATCATCTTAGTTGTAGCTTCTCTGAGGTACATGCATGGTGTTTATAAGTGTTGGCTGCATGCTGATTTTTGGAAAGGAATTAATACATAATTTGAATTCAGAGTACAAGCTTTTAAAAAATATGATCCAGCTTGGAGAAGTGTTTCTGAAATACCTCTGGGGAATAAATTTCTTTTATTAATCCAATCAGCCATTGGGTGTCATTCTTCCAATTTAATTATGTTTATCTGCCAATGGGTGACTTCGCTCCTTATGCATGTAATTTCAGTAGGTGCAAATGGTGATGGCAAATAATTGTCCTCAGGGAGATAATTGCTCTTATAATTATTTACCCATGCAAGTTAGCTCAGTTAAAAATTCAATCCTTTGTCAGATAACCTGGCAATATGAGAGAACGTGTTTTCCACGTACTCAAACGAAGGAAGAGCTGTTGCATTTCTTAGATGTCTTCCGGGTGCCAGGACAGTGCTAAGCGCCTTATAGACACTATTTCACTGAGTCCCACGATCTTCCGCTGAAGGGGGCGTGATTACCTTCACCTTGCTGATGAACAGCCATGGTTGTGGAGATGGCAAACGGGGGAATCCAGATTCAGATCCAGGCCAACAGGCTGGCATGAAGTAATCCCTATTTCACAGGATGTTTGCAAGACTTCAGCGAGGAGGCAGCATTCTCAAAGACCTTGGCCCAGTGCTCGGTACACTGTTATCTTTATCCTTATGTCTGTCGTAGACATTTTACTTCCTCAGTCAATGCCTGGCTCCTTCCAGAAACCCATTCCAAAGGACAGGGCAAAACATCATGCCTGGAGCCTAAATGAGAGAGCAGGAGTTCTCTGGAGGCCTCTGCGTGCCCCACCTCCTTGAGAATGCTTCCTCCAGATGCTTTGGTCCTGAGGGATTCTCTCCTCTCTGAATTCCCATCGCTCTCACATCTCTATTTCTTAATAACAGCGCTTGGATGTAGAGTGTATTGTAGAGGTCTTGCTTTTCGTCAGTCCGGACTGTGAATTTATTCTGTTCAGGGCTTCCCTGGATCTCCCCACAGGTCCCATAGGGTAGAGGGCTCCACACCAGGCCCTGGATCGATACTCTTTGATTAAGTGTGAAACCTACAAGGTATTAACTACCTGAAGGTTAGAAGGTGCTGAGGGCTCGGATGCAAGGCAGCTATTCATTATGAAAAGGTGGGCGACTTCTCTTGAGGGACCATCATCAATCATCAGTGCCTCCTGTTGGCTGGCCTTCCTCTTGCTGATATTAGCATAATGTGGTGGTGTATCACGCCAGGGGAAATCTTTTGAGCAATCGCCGTTTTGCAGGGAGAAGTGATGTTTGTGAAGGGTGACATTGACTGGTTTTCTGTCCCCAAAGTGAGGGAAAGGGGTCCCCAAATTGACTGCTGGTGAAGTTTGCGGTTATATTAAGAAGGGGAGACTGACACCTGGCACGCTGGGTGCAGAGGCTTCCTGCCTTGTTCTGTCACTGTCAGAGCTGGTGTGGAGGTGCACGGGGGAGATGGGAGGCCAGGACCGTCCTTGGAACCCATCCGTTACAGAGAAGTGGGGATGCTCACCCTGCTCCTACCCCAGGTCTGAGCTCAGGCTAGGAACAAGGGTGGGGTTGGAGACTGAGGGTTTCCAAGGGACTGACCTGGTATGTGGGAAACAAGTGCTCACTGCAGGGGTATGAAGCCCATGGCTGGCAACTGAGGGTCTGCCTGCAGTTGGAGCTGCTTCTTGAAGGGGAGTCACAGAGCCCAGGGGAGCTCCTGGGATGGGCTCCTTCTTCAGCTGGGCTTACCAGGGGCCCTCCTGCCTGTGCGCCAGTACTTTGCAGAAGGGGCTCGGTCAGCAGTGACGGCCAGTGATGGCAGCAAGTGTAGCAATGGCACTTCTCTCTCCACTTCCACACCATGGTTTGGAGCCAAGTTTGGTGGCGGGCAGAGAGAGCAAACCGAGCTTCTGCTCCCTCTAGGCTCCCAGAGCCACAGGTCCATCCAGCCTGCCCTTGAGGGTGATGGCTTGAATGGAATGCATGCCTGGAGTTCTCAGATGGCCAGGACCAAGCCTTAATAAGTAAAGCAAAGCTATTTTAATAAGGAACAATGACTCAAAAGAATTAAGGAATTGACTGAGAAGTCATTAAGGGAGCAGCTACGCAGCAGGAAAGGGGGCTTCCAAAAAGCAAAGTGGTAGCAAATATTGGTAAATGGAAGCCAGTTTGTATTTATATGGCTGAAGATGAGACATCTCAGTGAAACTCACCACTTCTTGAGCCCCACCAGGGCAGATGCTGGGCTGCGCATACACTGATACATAACTGGACTCTCACGATGTTTCTGCCAGGCAGGCTGAAACCTTCCCAGCTCAGAGCCACATAGAGCTGAGGTTCAGGAGTGGTGACTTGACTTGCTAACTTGCAATGATTACTTTAGAAATAAATGAAGGAACAGCCATTTTCTTTGGGCTACTTTTTTTTTTTTTAAAAAAAACCTATATTGAGCACTGATTTTACTATGAAAATGTAGTTGCTTTAATAAAGAATAATTCTCCCAAGGAAATGGAACGGTTGGCATGGGGGTGAGTTAAGCTTGCAGGGTAAGAAAGGAGCCTGTTGCTAAGCTGGGATGTGATGTCTGAGGACCGAGGTTTCCCACCTCCGTTTCCCTGGGAGACATTTCAGTTGCACCTGTGGATTGTGGCCAAGTTCCCAGTGGCAGGAGGTGTCAAGGACCCTCACGGGAACAAGTCTCCTTTCCAAAGGAGGGTGCTGGCTTCTGCCATGTCATGTTTGAGTCCCTGCGGCTGTCTTTTTATATCGCTGGTCAACTGAACTCATCCATTTGTCATGCTGCCTTTGTGTTCTGTGTTCCGGGTTAATCGCCTTCTTTATTTCACCCCTTGGTTCCGTTAGGAGGAACAGGGACACAAGACTGCCCATTGACACACTCTCAAAGCTCTGCAAAGCCCTCCTTTGGTGATCTGATAGCTATGTGTTCATGCGTTTCAGATGTGGGAACACTAGACTTGGGGAAGGTTAAGACAGTTTTTTAAGTGCTTTCTGGGAAGCAAATCTAGTCTCCACCCTCTGCATTAATTATAGACATTTCTCTGCAGACTAATGGAAACAGTTCTACAGCAGGAATTCCTGAGGAAACAAAGCCTAAAAAGAAAAAGAAAAAAAAAAAAAAGCAGCAGCTCTTTGCAAAGTGGATGTGCTCATGGTTCTGAAGCCACACTCAAGGCCACAGAAATTGCCTGTTTTTATTTCAGTTGAGCCAAATACCTGGGTGTACCACTAGCCCCTTCTGCAAAGACAGAGAGAACTGTCAAGTTGGATTTTCAGATCTGGACCAAGATGGACCAGGTATATATGTAGTTCAAAGCCCTGGTGGCCCATGGCAGCTGATACAACACCGGGAAGCAATGGCATTTGGAGTTTAATCTAAGCTGTGTATTCTCGCTGAGTTGCTTGAACACCCTGGGTGAACAGCGCTCTCTCTCCTCCCTCTCTCACTCTCTCTCTCATGGACCTGCTTAAATATGGAAGGATCAATCTCTTGATTAGAAGTAAGTAATAAGTCTTTGTGAAGTTAAGATAAAATGGAAGGAGAGTAAGTTTTCCATATATTGATCACCTTTTGGGGGGAAAAGGTAGCCATAGAAAAGAAACTGGACTGTAGATGAAGAACAAAGGTAGACTTTTGGGCTGCGAGCATGGATGCCACAAGCAATACCCTTCCCGCTTCCTTCTTCTGCCTCCAACTGAATTTCCAGTGCAAATGAAGCCCAGCTCCCGTGAGGAGTCAGTGACCATTTTTTCAGCCATTTCAGCATCTTTTCATATCATGATGGAAACTGTTGAAATTGCATTTTCTTGGGATTTTTATGCCAGAGAGAATAAATCATGTTGCTTTGCAAAAAATAAACAATCACACAAACAACAGGGTCAGGCTAAAAAGAAGTCCTCGAGGCACTAGCGGGCCAGGTAACAGGGCCTCAGAGAAGGCAACTCACTCAAGCACACTCTTTCTTGAGTCCACTGAATCCAGAGTGGAAAAGATAACACAAGGTTGAGGGCGGGTGCCATCTTCAAGTAATATTAGCCTGACAAGCTTTGATTTCAGGTGAGCTCAACTGCAAACGATGGGGCTGTAGACGGCCAGATCCCGGCTGGAAGGGGATGTGAGAACGTGGGTCACTTATCAGAGCCAGCCCCATAAAAGGGGTGGGGCCATCTTGGGTCTTTTGCTCAGATGACAGAGAGTGACCATCAGTTCCCCAAGCTACTATCTGGCCAGGGATGTAATGAACGTAGTGGGGACTCTAAGATGCAGGTCACTGGCAGGCATCAACCTGACCACCCACATGAGGGAGGAGTCCTATCAGCAGACTAAGGATGCAGAGGAGGAACCAGCCAATGGGGAAGAGTCCTCGCAATGACTGGGAAGGCAGCTAAACCTCCATCCAGGGGGTGAGGCTTGTGGGAGGGTCTGTGAACTTAGAGGAGGGAAGTCAAAGCCCCAGAGGGTGATAAGTCTGAGGTTGTTAGTTCATCATTCATTCAACTGTACAATGAGCACCAAATGCCGTGCACTACCCTAGGTAGCATACCCCGAGAGGAAGCCGTTCCCTGCACTGCCGGCGTTTATAGACAGGAGAACCAGAAAGGAAAACCAGGTGGTGACAGTACAGGACTACGGAATGCATCAGTGGGACCTGTACCAGTGCTGTGGGGCATCTAATTCCAGCCAGAACCTGGGGAGCAATGAACAGTTACCATTTCTCAGTGTCCATGCTGTGCTCCACACTGTGTTTGTTGCCGTCACACGGGATCTCATTTAAGTCATCACTGCAGGTAAAGCAGGTGACAATATTCCCATTTTACAGAGGAGGAAACTGGGGCTCAGAGGAGTCAGATGGCTTCCTTGACGCCACACCAGTAGCAAGTGCTGGGGTGAGAATTTGAACCCAGGTCTGTTTTGGCTCCAAAGACCATGCTCTTTTGAACAATTCAAAGCCCACGAATATAGAACACACACAGCCAGAAACACTCCCCAAAAGTGTCTCTTAGACTTGTTCTGCCCGAAGATCCAAGAGAGAAAGATAGCAGAGATTACAGTGCGAGACGGAGGAAGAATTAAAATAGTGCTTTTAATATAATTTTCAGCAAACGTACAGTAGGTACTTTACATCACATTATTTCTAAACTGCTCATCTGGAAAATATAAGCTGCAAAAATACAGAATACCACACTCAAAATCTATTGAGTATGTGCTTTTCTCCCCCCACCCCACCTCTATTCTGAGAAACTGGGTCATTTTTACCCCCTTTTATTAAAATCCAGCCTTGGCTGCTTTCGGAAGAACTGTTGGAGCCCTCAGTCAGAGAATTATTCTGAAGAGGGGGTTTTCTAAAGCGTGTCAGCAGGCCATCCCCACAGGAGCCAAAGGAGGGATGGGCAGTAGGAAATTTGCACACCAGGTCAATATTTTTAGTGATCCAGGAAAAATGCCTACTCCAGGGGTCTGGCGGATTCCTGGCCACAGCCACCTCCTTGGTCCTCATCACAGGCCTGTGCTTGGGGCCTCAAAGGACCACACACTGGCTGGACAGTCCACACAGGGACCCTTGGGTTCGCGGGCAGGGCAGAGCACGCTAAGTCAGGCCCGCGAGGTCTGTGGGCGGTGGTGGGCTGTTCTCTGCAGGAAGAGGAAGGGGGCCAGGCCCTCAGCTTCTCACAAAGGAGTCTTCTGAAGGTGACTGTGACTCGGGGCAGGTTTTCTCAGTCTCAATGTCTTGGTACTCTGTGCCTAAAGGGGGAGGGGGGGAAGAGAGCCAAGAGGAAAAAGAGATCGGTCTTTTCTGGTTTTCCTCCTTTTTTTTTTCTTAAGGCTTATATAATAGCATCTTGGCGTTCCAGTGGGATGGACGAGAGCAGGAAGCCGTGTCAGTCAAATGCTGGGTTTTGCTCTGTGTCACCCCAAGGAACTAGACCCCCAAGCCCAAAGACCTTGGAGGCCAAATCTCTCTGAGAAACACCTCTCTCTACGTCTCTATACTAACACCCATGCGTATGTTTCTTCTGTGGGGACGAATAAGGTGTAACCCCAGTCATCAAGTTATCTTCATCTTATCTAACTCACCAGTGACAGGCCTGTGTTCCAGGACACTGTCACTGCAGTCTCTGTTGAAGTAGTGGCTGGATTTCCTACACTGGGTTTTGCAGCTGAGATCTGGCTCATAGAAGCAGCAGCCCATATGTTCTGGGCAACTTGGAGCATCCTTCGACTTTCACACGGCTCCAGCGCCTGCAGTCTCAGGGGTTCTGTTAGAAGCTGTGGGGGCAGGGAGTTGGGGAAGGTGGAATAGGAGTGAGAGTTGGGGCTGGTTCTCATACGGAGAACGAATAAAGGTAGAGGATGGTGAGGGGCTGCTGAACTTCTGATGTGGCTAAGGTGACAGAAAGGAGGGGTGTTTTTCAAGTTCTCCAGTGTTTATTACAGTAAAAAAAAAAAAAAAAAAGAAAAGAAAAAAAAAAAGCCTCATTGTAGATTTCTGTGCTTGTCGGCAGAACTTGGCAGAGGTTTCCACCTCCGGCTCTTGGCTTGTTTCTCTGTGGGAATCTGGACTTCTGTGGGGGTTTTCCCAACAGCAGATGTCCTGCTGGCCTCACTGATGCTTTCTAAGAAGCCAGATCTGTGTTCTCACTATGGTGGCTTGTGTGGTGTCGTGGAAAGAGCACGGGTTCAGGAGTCAGACAGACCTGGCATTGTCTCGCGGTGACTTTCTAACTAGCTGTGTGACCTTGGGAAGCTTTGGGTTACTGAGCCTCAGTTTTCTGATCTGTAAAGTGGAAACAATTATACTTACCACCTAGAGCTGGTGGGAGAAGCTGCTAAGAGCATTACCTGGGATCATACCTCAGAGCACCTGCACGTGGGGCAGCAAGGTCTTCATAAATAGGAGCTTCCCAGACCCCTTCCTCCTCTAAGGAGCTGGGCTAGAGCGTAACTTATGTGTCGGCTGGGTTCCTCTTGTCATTAAAGTTCCTACACTGCATCCTTCCACTTCATTTTATGGCTTTAGATTGTAAAATCCAACAGTCTTGACAACACATCTCTATGAGTGTTACCTTCTATTACGTTAGCATGAATTTAAGAAAAAAAAGCATTATTTTCTGGGATTTAATGGGAAGGTAAAACCTCAACCTATGGGATATTAAACCTCCAGAAAATCTACTGTGTTGTTCCATCTGCTCTTAGTTAAGAGAACATAATCACCTGACCTTACAGAAAATTTGTGCTAATTATCAGTTACCAATTGTTGGCCTGAGTCATTAATACAAAAATAGAAATGTCTAGAAACTCTCTGTTCCTAAAAAGTCTAGTATCTGATAATAGAGCAGGACGTATCCAATCAGTGACCAGCACTGGTGTGTCTGAGGCTCTGGGCTGGAGGCAAGCTGCTGAGGCTGGTGCTGGGGACCACAGGGGTCTCCCCGCGAGGAGTGGATGAGCAGCACTGAGGACTGCCTCCCTGGCATCTCGGCCCTTGGAAAGTGCATTTTAGAATGCTTTAGAGCAGAGGAGTCTCCTGCTTCCTCTCACCTGCCTGCTGCTGGTGGAACACCCCATATAAATTGATCGCTGGGCTCTGTGGTTAAGACCAGGAATAACACAGGAAGAATGGATGTCCCCAGAAGACAGCCGTTGTGATGTCCTGGTTGTTACATTAGGGGGCACGGGAGAGAGTGAGGGGCCCCAGAGCCCATTTGAGTCGGGGTCTTCTGCTTAGGCAGTGCCTACAGGCGGGGAGGGGTCCATCATTCCTTGCCCAGTAGGAGGGGGAGTCCCTGCAGGACTAAGAACACAAGCTTTGGATTCACAGACCTGTGTTTGACCTTGAGCCAGTTCTGGAGGCTTTCTCAGCCTCATTTTCCTCTTCTGCCGACTGAAGCGTAACAACCTTTCTTGCCCCATAGGACTATGGTTGAGATTAAATGAGTGAATACATGGAATAAGCTGGTTCATAATAAGTGCCTGATAACCGTTATTATTAGTTAGTATTCATATGATTCTCCCTGGAACATCTACTAGCTTTATAGTGTTTTGTGTTGGTGGGAAGGAGGGGAGAAATTTGAAATACTATGATCTGGATTCACTTTTTTTTTTTTTTTTTTGTCTCTTTCCTATATTTGCCCCTCCTATGCCCCTTTCCATCACTTAAGAGAAAGAGGATGATTACTCTGGTAGAACTAGGGAGTGAGTGTCAGAGCTGGGAGATTGTATAGTTCAATTTCCCCTCGTTACTCAGGAGAAAGATAATGCTGCCTTCAGTTCTAAGCCCTGACAATAATGGGGCACTTACCTCATTCTTGGAACATGGGATACCTGGATTAGGTTCTTGTGTCTGAAAGGCCTTTCTAAGGGATGACAGCCCATGACACAGCAGCCTCCATGGCCATGGTCCAGCAGACCGTGTGTCGGGCTGCTTCAGCCCTCAGCTGAGCTCCAGAACCGAGATCAGCATGCTACAGCCCTCACATGGCCAAACCCAGCAACCACCTGTCTTTGTAAATAAAGCTTTATTGGCATACGGCCCGCTCATTTGTTTACACATCATCTAGGGCTGGTTCCGGCTATGGCAACACAGTGGAATAGTGGCGACAGACTCTATGGCTTTCAAAGTCTAAAAAGTTTACCACCTGGCCCTTTACAGGTTTGCACTTGCTCTGAGGGTCCTCTCAATGGAGGGGCCATTCCCCTGGCTCCCTGGCAGACACCCACTACCCTTTAGTTCGTGGTTTCTAGACCACCTGCTCTCGGAAGACTTCCTGATTCTTGATGCCATGGTGCAGGACCTCCCAGCACCCTGAACTGGCCCTCCTTGCACCCACACGCAGACAACACAGACCCCACCTCTTAAAAGGAAGACTATTCTGTTGCTTTTGTTTGTGTTCAGGTCTGTCTGGCTCAGTAACCTGTGAGTTCTTAGAGGACGGAACCATGTCTTTCTCACCTTTGTACCTGGTTCAGGGCCTGGCACATAGTCAAAATTTTAATAAAGCAGTGAATAGAAATACATGTTTGGAAAATACCAAGCTCATACGATCCTCTCCCAAATGGCACTAATCCTGCAGAGGAAAATTGAGCTACCACGTGGACAGTCTCTGAGAAGCAGTTCTGTCCCTGTCTCCACGGCAGTCAGATTTCTAAGGTGCCGGGGAAACTGGGCTTTTCTGAATTTCCCATTTTAGGCTTTCTAACTCATGTCCTTCCTGCCATGATAACCAAGCACGCGGAGGCCACCTACAAGTGTGAGAAAAGGGAGGCGTGGGTGGGTGGCTGTGTGTAGATGGTGTAAATTCCACCATGATCCTAGGTACCAGGCCCCCTAAGAGGCATGTGAACAAAAATATCTTCCTTGCATATTCTGTTTTTAGAGAGTCCTCTGTTTTACTGACTGATTCTTGAGCAACCATCATACCCCAGGGGGCTAGGACCAGAGACTATCATTATGGCCGGTCACTCTCAGAGATTAGGTCTTCACAGCTGTTTGGAACTCAAGAACTTGAACTGAGTTGAGGAGGGAATAAGGAAGGAAGGGCAGAGAGAGGAGGATAAGGACTCTATCTGTGTCCTAATTTCCAGGCTGAATTTAATTTCCCTCTCACTCTCTCTTGGAAAATGTGGCACCCCTTAGGAACTTGACCTGGATTCTCACCTAAAGGGAAACACAGATCATGGTTGAGTGGAGGCAGCTGAGGACAGTGACATGAGGTCAGTGGAGCAGTCAAGTCCCTACTTTGTGTCTGGTACCCTCTCCTGGCTTCTGGACAGATCTATAGTTCTCCCAAACCATCAAAACAGTCAGATAAGAACAGCACAAGACAGCAAGTATTCTGTCTGTTGGATGTTGGACTAAATAAAATCACTCGCCTGGTTTTCTCCCTTCATCTAAACCAAACCAAGTAAACAATAAAATAGAGCATAAATCCACCAAACCGGACAGAAGTTCACCTCGTCCTCTCCATCTGCTTTTGACTGTATGATCAGCTGCACTGATTTCTACCGGTTGAGCTTTATTGCTTCACAGTGCTCAGGAGTGCACTCAGGACTCCCACGCAGGGCTTAGAACACGGGCCTGCCTGGTGGATTTGACCGGGTAGAAAAGAAACCACATTTCCAGGGACCTGAAGAGTGGGCAGCAAGAAACCCAGCCTTGCAGGCTCATGGGGAGCCAACAGCTACTCTTCCACAGGGGGCTTCCCTGTGAGTGTTGTATCTCTCTCTCTCTCTATATATATATCTATCTCACATGTTCCTCATGAATGGCCTGTTTCGAAAGTGTAGAAAATAATCCACTAGCACACAGCAGAATCTTTTTCCTGAAAAAACCCCTCAGGAGTGGTGTGGCTGTCATCCTAGGCTGCCATGCATGGAATGTTTCTGTGGGTCACCTTCAGGCTGTGAGATTCCTACCAGGGAAGGCGTGGGAACTCCCGCCACCCCTGCAGGACGGGATGCTCTAGGTCGTTACTGGGGATGAGGAAGTGGAATCAGGGATTTGAAAACATAGATGCCACTTAACCGAACTTTACAAATCACTAGGGGAAGCTATTCCACTGGAAGGTGTCGAGATAGAAGTAATTTTTTATAGAGAAGCATGTTCCTCCTGCTCGGAAGACATTAGGAAGTCTGTCAAGGGATGCCTTAGAAGCTCTTGGTTTCCCTTTATTATTTTGTCTGTGAAGCACTGCTAGCAAACCCCTCAGGGAACCCGTGAGCAGAGGCCTCTCTGGCTCCTTCGTTAGCTGTGAGGAAGGCCTGCGTGCTGGGACCTCCTGGAGTGGAGTGGACCCGGGGTGCCCGAGAGCTTCACAGCCCACCTTGTGGAGGCGTAACAAAGGCAGCCCAGAGAGCAGCCTCGGCGGGGGGAAGACAGCAGACCCTGTCCCCCAGAGATAGATATTTTTACAAAATGTGTTCACTTCATATGCAGGAATAATATTGGTAGAAAACTTCTTTGTCTCTTTGCAGGAGTTACAAAAACCTGTCACAAGTTGCAGCAAAGAGAGCCTTCTCCATGCATCCCTTGGCACGTTCAACTAAGGTGGTGGAGGGGTGTGTGGAGAGGAGAGAAAATTTGTTAGCATTCACTTTCTAGGTTTATGTCCGTCCCTTGCATTTCTGTTTTCAGTAAGTCCAATGGAGATCTCACCAGGAAATCTTTCCATTCAAAACCCTGCCTGAAACCAAATGAATAACCAAGGGGCAGGATTGAGCAGTGTAGGTACAATGGTTCTTTGGAGTGCAAAAGGAAAATTAAAGCCAAACTAGGTTTTCTGTTCTGTAGTATATGAGAAATTTAAAAATTTAACGGTCACAACACACATGTTAGAGCCACCTTACAAGAGGGGACTTTAAATTTAGATCCAATTCTTGATAAAACTGAGCCCTGGAGTTGCTCTCCTTGGTCATCCTAACGTCTTATTCAGCCTAAAATCCTAGGAAAAAATCTCTGAAATGCAAAGAGTTTTCAAAAACCTTAAAAAAAAAAAAAAAAAAGCAAATAGCCCCACAAAACACGAGGTCCTGGGACCCCAATGTGTGTGGTCTGAGTTTGGAGAGCTACACAACAGTATACAAGAGGGCAGTGATCTGCTAGCAATACATTTTCAAAAGAAAACCAACCCAGCACCTATACAGTACGGACTCACAGCCTTAGGAGCAGCAGCGCATACACAGTTTATGAATTGGATGGGAGCCATCCCGCCTTTAACTAGTTAACATATTGATGAATACCCCTATTTTCAGGACCAAGGACAGACTCAAGCAAAACAGGTGAGTTGTTCCAGAGGCAGCCCCAGCAGCTGATCACAGTGGCCCCGCGCCACCACCCAAAAGTCTCTTTTGGGCATCCTTGCTCCGTGGTACTTTCTCTAGTTTGGGGCTGCCACTCAAACTGCCTCATTTACAGTGTGTGTTAAAAATCTGGCACAATCCCCCCCTCTCCCCTGACTCTGTTCTTTCCCGATTCTTTGGTCGCCTTCTGGATGAACTGCAAATAGGTGTCCGAGGTGAAAAAGCAAACCAACCAACCAAACCACCGTTGGGGGTCCTTCCAGGGCCAGGAGTGGCCCGGACCAAGGTCCCTGCAGTCGCGTGAAAGGTGAGTTAACTGGGCCCTGTGTGTGTGTGTGTGTGTGTTTGCGCATGCGCTCTCGCATAAGCCCGGCCCCTTCTACAAACGGCCTCATCAGGCTGCCTGAAGGCGGCGAGCGGTTCCCCAATGATTCTTACCCCAAACGATAGGTTCACTTCTGGCTGTTTGAAGTTCAGCTGCTTTCAATACACACACAGAGCCCTCTAGGTTCAACACTGACCCTGAAAACATGACTGGCATTTTCAGGCACTGGCGTGCAGTGGCTTCCACAGGCTTGGGGGTCTGTTCAGTGCTCCAGACAGACACCACAGGTCCGCTCGGAGCTTGCGCCAGGGAACCGTTCTCTCTGGCTCCTCTCCCCAGAAGCCCTGCACCCATACACACAACCCACAGCTAGGCATGTCTCCTCCACAAAGGAGTGCCTCTTGGCATCTGAAGCAGAAATAGGCAAGGGCTTCCCATGACAGTGATCACTGAATCATGGAGAATAAATCGAGAAGGCAAATTTGCAATTCATCACGTTATCCCCTGTTGTCTCAAATGTGATTCTTTTAAAGGCAGGCTGCATATACACCCTCTTTTTCAAGCACTTGTTTTTTCTTCTTGTCACATGCTGTATGTTTGTGTTGTTTTCGCAGAATATCCGAATGAGGGTAAAATGATTAAAAAATTACAATAGATTAATTGCATCCCTTGAATCACATTATATTTTTGGTGCATTAAAAAAAGGAGAAAAGTAAAAGCAACCAGCATAATAAATTCGGTCTAGAGAACTGTGTTAGTGACTGAAGGGTTAACACAGATTTTAGAAGTAGTTAAAAATAGTATTAGAGGATTATACATACAACAGTTTGAAATTCATATGCATTGCATTTTTTCCCCTTAAAAATGGCAAAATGTTTGGCAAATGTCAGCAAATGACTTGGACTGTGTTGGGTTTCACCGGCTCTGAGCGAAGTCAGTCATAGCCAGGCGAGGCCCACTGCTTCCTGAGGTCACTCTGCGGGGCTGGGGGTAGGGGGGCGCCCACCGCTGAGAGGTGCCGCGGGGAAGGGGAGGTGCTGGCCTCCCCACGCCCGGCTCCCCCTGGGGCCCTCAGTCTTGAGAAATGGAAATGGAGCTGGTGAGAGGTGCCAATTACAGACTCCAGCATGGATCACCCTTTAGCATCGCTGAGAGAACTCTGGGGCCTTAAACCACATGTAGACTGGGTGAGTCGTCTACACAGCGACCCATATTGCAAAAGTCAGAGAGGAGCGGACCTCCACTCCTCCGACTGGCGTGCCTCTCCACCCGCCATGTGGACGGGGAGGGTGGCACGGGCTGTGTCACTAGTGCTTATCCTGGCAATGTTGTCAACTTGTATTTTTTTAGTAGACATTTTTAAAAAATATTTGTTTTGTATGTGTATGTATATCCAGAATATCCGTCCTCCAAGCTGGCCACAACTGTTCCCTGAATTTGGCAGTGCCTGTTGCTTGCAGCTGTCGGTATCCTGAAAAACCATGAAGTGCCTTCAAAGAGGAGACTCTGAGCCCCAGGAGGTCGCACATCAAACATGTGATCCCACGCTCTCCTTATTCTGAATCCTGTCTGGCTCTGATTTTGAGGAAAAGGACAAAGGTGGTATGTGTACATGTGGGTGTGTCTCCGTGTGTACTGAGGTTTTTTTTTTTTTTTTTTAAACCTTTTTTCTTTTTTCTAGGAAAAATGACCCTTTGATTACTAATACAGAGTTCAACCCTCCTTCAGTCACTATAAAACGGACTCCATGTTTTCACACCACTCATGATCTTCAAGGTTATAGATAAATTTTGTCCTATGTGTCTGGTTTGCGGGCACAGGGTCCCTCCCCAGATTGTCTAGGGTCAGAGTAGAGGCAAAGAACTCACTGGTGCTCAGCCCGCCCTCGTGGTTTTTGATGTATCGTTTATAGTTTTTCCTCAGGCACTGCCACGTGGTGGTGTAGAGGATGAAGGCGACGGACTTGAGCGCAATGGCGATGCTGACGTAAAGGTATCTGTAGGCCACGTTGTCGTAGAGGACGCAGGCGCCCTGCTCCCCGCAGAACGTGCTCCAGAACAGGCAGGTGGAGTCGATGCCGGCCCCGAAGATGAGGGGTGGGGGGATGAAGCCTGAGGGAGGGAAGAGGACAGTTAACTGGTCGGGCTCTGACGGCTGGTCCCCTGTCCCCGTGGTGTGTGCGTATCTCTTCCTACAGGACTGCAGGGCTTGTGGGGTTGTACGCGGTGGTTGGGCTCTCAGCGTGGCCTCTTCCTTACTGCACAAACCTGTGCAAGTTATTTAAGCCCTCTGGGCCTTAGCTTCCCCTTCTGCAAAATGGGGTTCATAATATCCTTATCAGATTGCTGTGAAGGCTGACTCACTGACTACCTGAGAAGCATTTACAGCAGTGCCGGGCACACGGTAAAAAACAAGATAAACGACAGCTGGTACTGTCATTATCACCATCATCCACTGAGAGTCCGAGTCTTCCCTGAAGGGAGACATTCCTGGTACACACATATACAAATGATGTATGCGGACACATGTATATGTGCACATGTGTATGTAAATACACGTGTATATGGTTTAAGGTGGGAAATATCTGCACATACACTGACACCTTCCCTTCCCCTCGATATTGTTACCCAGGCCAAGCTCACACAGCTCACTGTATGACAGGCCAATAAATCAAGGGATGAGTTGTCAGGGCAAGGAATAGTGACTTTATTTAGAAAGCCAGCAGACCGAGAAGATGGTGGCCTAGTGTCCCAAAGAATCATCTTCCCCGACTTAGAATCCAGGCTTCTTTTATACTAAAAGGGGAGGAAGTAAAGCATTTCCTGGTTCTGGTCAGCCTCCAGAGGGGAGGTGTTCATTTCTTTTTCCCTGCCATCCTTCACAGGCAGGCCTGGTCAGGGTGTTTCCTGTGAGCTCCACAAAGGTATTTTAGCTTAATGTTCATTACCTGGGAGGCAGGGTTCCCAGAGATGGGCCGTTATGTATAATTTAAGTTTATAGGCAGCATCTCTTTCGTGATTAACTTGTCACAGTAAAAGCCACAGAACACAAAGGCGAAAGTTAAAGAAACAGAGCCAATATGGGTCTTGTTCTTCCCAGATCTGATCTTCCCTCTTACGGTATTAAGACTGGATCAGAATACTTCTCATCCTGAGCTGGGAACTGGTTTTAAAATCTTCCCAGTAGATCATTTCAGGCAACTACCAGTCATCACAAAAGGCAGATGAGATGAAAACGGGCATCCTTAATTCAGTTCGTGTTACTCTGGGCTCGTGCACCTGCCGTTATCCCTCAGCTCAAAGGTTATCAGGCCTGGCTGCACATTAAGTTCACCTGAGGTGCCCCATCCTAGATTAAATCAGATTAGTGGGTGTGGCCCGGTCACTGGCATTGTTAAAATGAAACATTCCCAGGTGATTCTGGCTTGTTGGGGGAAAAATGTTTCATCTGTACTCTGGGAAAACAATGGATGGGTCATTGATACAAAATTGATTGCTTTGGGAAAAAAACAGCGTTCCCCAAGGCCAGACTGCGGTGCCAATCACCTTCCATGAGAAGCGGGAAGTAACCTCTGGAAGCAGGTGGTGACAACTCTAAGGTGCCTTTGCTGAGGTCTCCTGATGCCTGAAGTATTCTTTCTAGGGCCAGCCCTGAGTTTGACTTTTTAAAATTACGGACGGTCCTGCTAAGAATTTGACTGATATAGACCCTCTGTCCCTAAAAATACACTTACCCTACAAACTCACACCCACATTTCGGGGGGGTTCATGGACCCCAGAAGTCCATCCATGATCGACAGAGTAAGAATGGCTACGTTCTCTCCATAGCACAGCCTCCGTGCTGAGGGGCCCGCAGGGGGCAGCCTGGGAGGGGGAGGGTTAATGAAGGAGGGCGGGCTTCCTTGGGTTTCTTGTAAATTGAAGTGTAGTTGATTTACAAGGCTGTGTCAGTTTCTAGTGTACGGCAAAGTGATTCAATGACGCATACACACCTATTCTTTTTCAGATTCTTTTCCATGATGGGTTATTACAAGATACTAAATACAGTTCCCTGTGTTATATACAGTAGGTCCTTGTTGTTTATCTGTTTCATGTAGTGTGACTCTGTTAATCCCCAACTCCTGTTTTGTCCCTCCCCACCCTTTCCCCTTTGGTAACCCTAAGTTTGTTTTCTGTGTCTGTGAGTCTGTTTTCTTGGTTTTAATGACAGGCCTGGGATGGGGTAAGGGTTGGGGGGACTGCATTAGCGGATCACTGCTGACAAGGCTGGCCCAGGCCCGGATGCCACAGCACTCACCCTTAGCGCTCTCTGGCTCTGCTGCTTGTTACCCCACAGAGAAACCCCCAAGGACTTTGCATTGAAACCTCATTAAACCTCCAAGGCAGCTTGATTTAATAAACTCAAAACCCTGCACAAGCTGCTGCCTCTTTGCGGCTTCCAGGTAGGGGCTGGTCTTGGCCGGGGGGAACTCGTGTTCCCAGCATCCTCTGCCCAAAAAGGCTGCCCACGTGTTTTTGAGACCCTCCTCACCAACCAGAGTGTCTTCTCCCAGCCCCTGCAACAAACTGCCTTTCTTCATTTCCCTGAAACAGGGCCAACTGGAGGAACTGCCAGTGGCAACAGTGGATGGACACCAAGCCATTCTCCATTACTTAGGTAAAGAAATGGAGAGACTGTGGATAGACCTGGACATCAGCAGGACTAATCTGGCCTGTTCTTATGGCCCAGTGGGAGGATGCAAATCCATTCCGCTTTCTATCTGTCAGAATTTCATTAGCCTGTGATTGGCTCCTCATGCTCCTCTGTCTTTTTTTTTTTGGCAGGGGGAGGTAATCAGGTTTATTAATTTTTTAGAGGAGGTACTGGGGATTGAACCCAGGACCTCATGCTTGCTAAGCATGTGCTCTACCACTTGGGCAATATCCTTCCCCGACCCCCTGCCCTCTTCCTTCTGCCTCTCTGGTCCTCGCCTACCCATCACCAGGCAATGAGAAGTTAAGACCATGGCAGCTTTGCTATAAGCTTTGCCAAGGGGGAGGAACTGATGGTACAGGGGCCCCTTTCTTCACAATGCATGGGTCCCTGAAGAGTTGTATGCAAATCCAAGTTGGGCAAATTAGGTCAGATTTTAAGCACATCAGAGGAAATTTGCAAGATAACAGAACCATTCATTAATACTTGCTTAAACAATCTCTCTGAAGTGCCAACATGTAACTCCTTCACGTACCTGTATCCAAGTGAGGCTTTTTATAATGTTGTCTTAAAGTAGGGCACATTTCTACGTGCTAACCGTGTCAGTTTTATTTTTGTCAAGCTCTACTATTGGATGACAAGGCCCTGGAAAGAGTCAGAAAAAGTCTTCAAACAGACACCAGAAAGCTCAGTGCCTAGCAGAGGTTTTCATGTCACACTCAGCAGTGTGGAGAGCCCTGTGGTAGAAATGACGTTCTAACTTAAGGAACTGAAAGGGTCAGGTAAGTCACTTCTCTCTGTGCCTCAGTTTCCTGATCTTTCAAATGGAACTAACACCAGTCGGGGTCAAGGGGAGCACTGGTACCAACGAGCTGAGGGGGACGCAAGGGTCTGGGCCCTCCGTGTGGCCAGACCTCTTGCCACCTTATTCATCTTGCACTGGGGCCTCGGGGTGATAGTTTACACTAAACTCGGGGTTGAGTACCTTATGAGATTCCTTTTATATTTCTGAGTAGAGAAAACACTAGCTTCCTTTTCTGCCAAGTTCATCTTTTCCTTTTTATTGACTTAACATTCTTCCCCAGAGGGGGGCGCTAGCTACAGGCCCTGAATTCCAGGGGTACAGAGAATGTGAGGGATGGAGATCTTACTGGGTCTCCTTTATTACTGGCCTCTGCCGCTCTAGAACTCCTTTCCACTTGGTGATCAATTTTCACACACAGCCACTCATTTTAAAATCTTTTTGAGGGGTACCTATAAAAGCCCTTGCAGCCCCTGCAAGACGCTGGTTCCCCAGTGCCAGTGGAAGACTTCTACGGTGGGATGGCTGTCAACAATCATGACTGTCTATTAACTATCCCCCAACCCTGCATGGGGTGTTCTGTGTACATCACATCCCCCCATAACCCCGTGACACCCCTTATTTTAACTACAGAGAAACTGAGGCTGAGCAAGATTATTTATTTGTCCCAGACTTGGTATCTCAAAGCCCCGAATTCAATAATCTCCCCCCTACTAATTCAAAATTTGATTCAAGGAGAAGATTTTAGAGCTCTTGTCAGGGATTTCCAGGGCTACAGAATACATTTTATTTACCCTTCCACTAGTCTCCTGGGAATAACTGGTTTGTGGAAGCCTGTTTTTTGAAGCTTCCAACAGGGGTTCTGATCTTTGCAAAGTGTGGCGGGGGAAACACGCACACAAACGCTACAGGAGGCTGGTTCTGATCTTCGCCAAGTGAGGTGGGGTCCTCCCTTCTCAGGGGCTGGGAGACTGTTATTTTGTAAACAGTCTCTCAGTATTTGAACACCGCAGGCAGAACTGGCAGATACCTGGAGGATGCCTGGTGGTGGCGAGGAAGCAGTCATTTTGTAACCAAATGACTTTGGGTTCCTTAGGAACTCTGTGACCGTGGTCAAGTTATTCAACTTTATCAATCTCAGTTTCATTGTTTATAAAATGGGCACAATAATGATTTCTTTTATTGAGCTGTTGTACGAACTAAAATGAGAAAGCATTTGTGAAAACCCCTCACATAGTGGGCTCTCGACAAATCTGGTTCCTTTCCTGTTCTTTGGCTTTTCCTTGGGATAAATGAAAATTTGTCTTTTAAATGACCATTTCCAGAGAAAGACTTGCACGAGAACACCCATCCAGCCAAGATTCAGCCAAAAACCCCAACTGGCAAGAATTCTTCTCGTCCTAAGAACAAGTCAGTTTGAGACGATAAGCAGCTGCTTCCAGAAGGGAGGCCGCGCGGGTAAGGTGTATGTTAGTGCCTGTTTCTGCTCTTACGCCCTCAGTTACCTAAGGAGTAAGGAGGCAGGGTGACAGTAAGGAGGCAGGGTGACGAATGATGTAGTATTTCTTTAGAAACCCTGTGTTTTAAAAGAACGTGCCCCTCCCTGGAGTCTGAAGGAGCAGTCCTCTTCCTATGTCTCCTTGGGAGGAACGCATGGATGAAGTAGGCAGTGACTAGCACCCCATCATTGGGAACCCACCATATGTTGGGGCGGGCGTCCGGAGGCTCGGTGCTGTTCCTCCGCTATTACAGAGAACATTAAAAGGATTAGATCTTACTTCCTATTACACTCGGGCCCAAATTGCAGCTATATATCAATGCAAAAATTGCAGCACTGCTTAAGGAAATGGTCTCTGTTTTCCTGAAATCTATTAACAGATATTAAACCTCAGGGTCTGTATCTTGGCTACTTCATTCACTCCCCGGGTTAAAAAGGCCAGGCCTAACGATATTCTTTGGTTTAAACTTAAGAGGTGAACTGAAAGGCTTTTGTAAGAAAAACAAATTCACATTCCTTTATGGGACAAAATGGAAGCTGCAAATTACTCTGGCATTTACATTTCAAAAGCTAGCCATTCCTCTCCCAGCTGACCTGCCAAGACTTGAATTCACCACAAAATCTCTATTCAACCTGATGGAATGAATTTCTGTTGCCTCCAGCACAAGCTAGAGAGGGGGAGGTCAAAAAGTACCTTCTCCTGAAAGGATGAATGAGTTTCTGTTTCAGCAATGCCAGGGAGGAGACTGGACTCTTGACGTCAGGCCAGCATCGTCCATGGATACCTGACATTCACTTTTCTGAAATCCAAGAGGTTGGGAGGAGCTACTCTATTCTCATTTCATTCCTGGACACCTTGTTAAACTCACTGAGGCTCAAAGAGCTTAAATAACCTGCCAAAGGCCTCATGACCAATAATGGCAGCGCTGGACTTAAGCCCGGGGGTGCCTGACCGCGAAGGGGTCCGGTGGCAAGTATGCGGTGTCACCTTAGCACAGGTCAGGAGGAAAAGCCTGGGTGGTACAGGCACCCCAGGAGGTCAGACACATCACTGGGGCTTAGTAAATGTCTGCTGAATAAGCAAATACATGCACAGGTGAGTGGAAGGGGTCTCCCGTGCATTCCAGCCACTGCATCTTGCAACCGACCATCCCACCGCTGGGTGCCCGGCCTCCCAGGCACGCTGTGCTGACTTCTTCCTCTGCACTCACTTCCTGTGTTCATTTCTCCCACTTGCCTGGAGAACTTCTTTATAATCAAGCCCTCACAACAGGAGGTCCACAAATGTTTGATGAGCCACGTCAGGAGCTTCCGAGATGCACTTCTCTTAGACTGGTTCACGAATCACCCAAGACCCAGGGACAGTCAGCTTGGGAATGACACCTGTGTACAGCGGTGCACCCCAAGGCTGACGTTCCCAGTGCTCCTTGCCTGGCGGCTGTTCCGGAAAACTAAGAGCAGGCATGTGTGGGAGGAGAGTCTGGGGTGGAGAGCCCACGCCACCTTCTCACAATGCCCTCGAGACACCGGATTGTGTCTTATTCTATTAGAGGCTTCTCTGTAGGGCCAGTCACAGGGGCCCAAATCCTCACCTTTACCTTGTGTTTCTGCTGCTTCTCTCATACTCTCATCTAGTCAGTTGTGGGGGTTCATCCGATGTTTACCCCCATGATACGGCTTCCGTGTGTCCTTGCCTTTCAATCCCCTGGCTTTACCTCAGTCAGCTTCTTTTTCTCTCAATGCTTTAGTTATCCTACAACTTGCCGAACTACCTTGCACCTTTGTCCCAGGCTGATTTTCCTAGATCAGAATTCTGAGTGTCTATCCATTCTTCCATCTCATGCCATCATGACAACCACACAGCCAAGTAAAATCTTTTTTCCTTGGAAATTCAAGGTCCAAACTCTCCTAGCCCCTAAATCTTTTCCCATACTTGCTTCACTCTCCTACCAGAGTCCCCTGAAGGCAGGATCTGGCTCCTGATTACTTTTATATCCTTTGCAGCATCTAGAAGAGGGCTCTGGACATAGCAGGATCTCAGTATTTGTTTATATTCGCTTAATTTGGTGTAACATCTACAGCACACACTCGACCCTGAGAGCAAGGCTCTGGCTCAGACCCTGGAGTGGGTGTTAAACCCACACCCACGGAGAAAAGCAGTGATTGGGGCATTTGCAAAAGGATGAGGAAGGGTTGGTTTGATTACATTAGGCATTCTGCTTTGAGTAGGTCATTCAGTTCACTCAGAATTTCCTGACCCTTATCCAGCTCAGTGTCCTCCACTCAACTTCCACCACTGTCCTGGGTGACTTGAACTTCTCCCCGGACATGAGCTTCCGCAGTCTTGCCTTTCAACAATTCATCCCCGATGTCAAGGCCGGTCCCTTCCTCTGTGGTCATGCCACACTCTGGTTAACTCTCAGGAATGCTCCACCTCCACAATCTCAAAGTCAAGAGTACAGAGCTTTGGCCACAGATTCCAATTCTTTCTTTCATGAACTACTCCATTCAGGCCCTGCATTCCTTTCTCTCTCTCTCTAGGCTCTAGCTCTTCATCGCGCCCAGGAATCACCGTCCATCACTTTGGCCCCGCTGTGACCACCATCCTTAATTTCTTTGCTCCACACTCCTTCCACCACCCACTGCACCCCAGCTTCTCCTCTAGGGCTGCAAAGGGCTGCTTGGGAAGTTCCTGGTGCCACGCTGCCCCAGGCCACTGCAGTCGCTGCCCCTGCCCTTTCTAACAACGCTTCCATTGGCATTTACAGCAACAAGGAAAAATAACCCTGCATTCACTTCTGGTCTTTCTTGCTTTATACTCCTCACAGCCAAGTGTCTGGAAAGACTGGTCTCCTCTTGCTGCTCCCACCTCCTCACGCTCTGACCCACCAGTGGTGTTGGATCAAAGACTGAGCCTTTTACGTGCACTGTCCAGTACGATAGCCACTGGCCACATGTAGTGACTGAGATGAAATTCAATAAAAATGAAGCAAGACTAGTTTACAGAAGCCACATTTCAAGTGCTCCATGGGGCACAGATACAGAGCATTTCCACCATCACAGGAAGTTCTATTGGACAGGGTTGGCCCATACCACTCCCAACCCGCTCCTCCTCCTGGTCTTCCTGTTTTAATAAATAATATCCCATGCACCATGTGATCCAAACCTTCACTAAGGAGCTGTCACTGTGGATTCCTCCTCCTCAGATGCTCCGGACTGTACACTTCCATTCAAAGACTAAGCCTTGACAGTCCCTCCTCTACCCACATCTCCCCATCCATCTTAGCGCAGGTCTCCATCAGCTACTCTGTTAACCGTTGACTTATTATTCAGTTCCCACAGCCTCCACCTGGCAGACAGTGACCCTTTCTAAAAATGCACATTGGATCTTATCGCCCTCTGGTAAATGTCCATCAGTGACTTCATTTGCCTTTGGGATAAAGGTCAAACGTGTCAGCGGGGCAGCAGCCCTTCCTGAGCACGTTCCTGATGGCTGGCCTTGTCAGCCCCATCTTCTGCTAGTCCCCCCAGCCGCGTGGGCTTCCAGCTAGCCCCCAGACATGCTGTAGCCCTCGCTCCCTTCCAGGCTTTTACTCCTCCAAGTCCCTCCATTGGAGCACTCTCTCTCCTCCTTGCTCAGCTGTGAAGCTCTCCCTCATCCATCACATCGTAGGTAGACATCACATTCTTTCAAGCCCCCACCCCCGCCCCCACCCCAAGGCCAGGCCAGGAGGCTCTTCCACATGTCCCCCTTGCACTGCGCTGACTGCATCTCAGGTCTCATCACTGAACTGTGATGTCCTCGTCATATCTCCATTACCCACGCGAGGCCAAGCACAAAGGCTGACGATGTCGCGAAATCAGATTTCTCGGTTGGCCCTTCGTTAACAGTAATGGTGGTTAATCTTACTGGGTGCTGCAGGAAATGGAATCAGGCCAAACGCAAAGGCTTCTTTAGTGGGCCCCTTTTCCTTAAAGGATGAAACTGGCACATCCTTCTAGAGCAGTTTTCTGAATTGTGATTTGTGACCCATATGGGCAATAAAATCAATATAGTGGCTCATGACCAACTTTGAAAAAATAGAACAGAATAGAAAATATCAGAACACATTATACATATTAAGGGTGAATATTTTTTCATAAAATCTTGGTTTCAGCTATATTTATGCATATGTATATATGTATTGGGCTACATGGTAAAGTGAATCTCTCGCTGTGGACCACAGTCACAGAAATTGAAAAATACTCTTCTAGATAATGCCTAATTGGTTATTCCTGGGGCAGACATACAGAGAAACTGCTTTAGAGCACATACAATGATATTAACAGTGTCACATTATACATGCTCTATAATTTTCATTAACTTTTCGAAAAGAGCTTGCCAGTTTTCTTTCACTGTGTGCTATCAAAATTATTCTCAAGATGAACTATTTTTTAAGGGTCTTTCAGCAGCTGTTTAGAGGTACAGAGACCTCTACAGCAACTCCGTAGATGGGGGGCTCCCACCTTCCCTGGTCAGCTCCTGAGGGAACCCCTGTAAGAGCAGTGCTGGGCTCACTTACCTGGGTATGGTCCACAGAGCTCTGAACATGTTAGGTGCTCAATAAATGTTAGTTTATTGAGTGAATGTGCATGTGGAATGGTTTTAGCATTTTCAGAAATAAGGGCCCTCCAAGTTCGCTACCTGATAGTACACATTCATCTGTCTACCCACCCAAATCAGGGTGAAGTAGGGGCATCACGACGGATGCATTTTCTATCCTTCCAACGAAAAGAGAAAAACATCAGCGTTATTAGTACTGTGTGCAGTTAGACAGCTCTAAAAGCCACCACAGCTTCCAGGAAGGCCTAACTGTTTCAGTGTGAAATCACCGCTGAACTGGTTTTAACCGGGCTTCGTTACACCCAGAGCATTTCCATTTCCCATGACCCAGAAAGAAGACAAAGGTGCCGTTTCAGGGTCCCCAGGTGTACCGACACATGTGGCATGGCACACTGATCCTAGCAATTGACTGGAAATTACTTGCTACAGGCAGGGAAGGGAAGTGAGGAGGGGTGCCTACCATGTATTTGCCATTCCCCAGGGATAACCTTGTCTTACTAATGGATGTAAGGGTGAATAGCTTTCTTCTTTCATATATCAGTGATACTGTAGGCAATCTCATTAGGGAAGTAACATATATATCTATATATATCAAATTTTAAAACACATTTAGGAAATATCATTCATAGCCTCACTATTCAATGTTAATAGCTGGTACCATTTTCATCCCTAGCTTTCCAGTATTTTCCCATGTTTATACAAACTTTAAAAACATTTGCATAGAGAGTTTATCACACACACCTCTTTTTCCCCTCCCACATATCATGTGCCCTTTCCAAGTCTATAAATATTTTTCTTTCCAGAATTTTAAAGGGGAACATAAATCCTGCTGGGATGAGAGCCCATAATGGGTTTAGCTAATGCCCTGCCAATGGACACTTGTGTTGTTGCCAATTTTTCACTTTTATAAACATTTCTATATTTAACTCTTTGTGCTCATCCATGGTTATGTACGATTTGGAATGAGAAATTTTATTTTTACTTTGAAGATACAGGCCATGGTTACTTTACACACATGGTTACTTTACACATTGGACATTAAAGAAGCCCGCTGCCCTATTATTAAAGAAAAAAAAAAGTTGTCCTATCTTGATCTTGGCCTTGACAAAGAGAGTTCATAAAGCAGCGGTGTGGTCTAGAGGGAGAAGGGTGGGGCGTGGCTGGGAAACAGATTACCTGGTTGGCCTTTCCAACTTCTCCCTAACCAGCCCCAGGACCCTGGAAGATCCATGGGTGATTCCTATCCTGTTTTCCCATATTAAAAATTGGGGGGGGGGGGGGTTAGACTTAATTCCTTCTATCCATACCAAACCTTGGAATACAGGCTTGATACCTTGAAGGTCATATTTGCCCCATCTCAGAAACCCAAAGTAAAGAAACCAAATCTGTTTGGAAAAATTAAAAGGGTGCCAAGTTTCCATTTGCAAAGCGGTGTGAGGATGCCTCTCCCCCCAAGCCAGCAGCCCTGTAAGTGAAGCATTTCACAAGCTGTCCATGAGTTGCATAATGAGGGTGCCAAGCGACACCATCAAATTTTTTTCCCTTGGGTGCTATGGCTTTTCCTCCTTCTGCCAATGAGAATTCAGAGAATTCATGAAGGCAGAGCTGATACCAGCGAAAATTTTGTGATATCCTGGGAGTGCCCGAGCAAAATTAACAGACTTAACGCTTCTCTTGTTTACCAAAAACTAAACTTTCATAGGAAAAAAGACAAACTCAAGAAAAGGTACAGCTTCACTGATAGGTACTCACCTGGTCATTAGCATCCAATTCATTACTGAGGGAATAAAGAGATAATACGTACCCAACAAACGGAGGAGGAGAAAAAGAACTCCCAGGGCGTAAGACTTGAGTTCAGGGCTGACTGTCCTACGTGCAAAGAGATGAAGAGGAAAAAAGAAAAGATTCTTATCGCTCCACTTTCATTAACAGACCCCAGAGTCATTCACTGCTGTCCATCTGAGTCCTGCTTTAGAAAATTATTAATGGTTTTGTGCTTTTTTTCTTTTTTCCCACTTTCCCTGCCTAAGTCTGAAAATCACTGCAACTGCAGTGACAAGATAAGTTTAGGAACTTAAGTGTTTTTTTAATAACTAAAACTAATCTTGTCATTGGAAGGCGGGAATGCAAATTTGGTTCATAAAGTCTTCATTTAAGGCATTTTGCTTTTGCTGGGACAGGGAGGCATCTTAAATGGGTGGGTACAAGTATCGGGAAATGTCAGTGGGGAAGGTAATTCCCCTTATGCTACACGAACAGGCTGGAACCATAAACACCTCTGCATTCTCACGTCATTTTGTGAAATCAACCAGACCAGCACAGGCTGATTCCCCAGGTGGACTATTTATGACAAAAATCCATTTGTCTATATCCAGTTTCAGTACCTTCTAAATTGCAAGGGTACCTTCATATAGTCATGTCTCTTTGTTTTGAATGGACTCAATGTCCTTGGCTTGGGTTTGCCCAGAAGCAAGTCCCTTCTGGTACATTTTCTAGAACACTCTCAGAATGTGACACCTTCTGTTCGGAAATGATGATGGATTCCGGACAGACAAGCCCTCACGGCTGGTCACACATCTTCTTTGTTAGGCCTCTTACTCTTGAAACCAGTATTTACTCAATGTTTGCCTTCTCTCCTCGAGGCCAAGGACTGCTTGTATCTCGCTCAGCATCAGTGTGGTGTGCGGCACACGACACGTGCCGAGCGAACGTGTGAGTGGGTGGATGGGTGGGCAGGTGTCTCCCATGAAGCCCCGGGTGGCCCCATCTCTGGGTGCTGGTGGAGGAAGGTGAAGGGAGGGGCATTTGCCCAACCACGTGCACTTCGGGTCATCCTGAGCACCACTGGCAGAGAAGCGTCCTCTTGGCCTGTCCCCATATGAGGCCCTGGAGGGGCTGAGGGGCTACGCACACTCCCGTGCCCCTGGAGGGACCTGGCTAGGCCTCAAGGGAGTCTGGTGCGGCCGAGCCTTTAGGAACACCAGGAGCATTTCAGCGTGGCTGAAAGACCCGGAAGACCCATGCATAGTCAATTCTGCAGAAAACAAACATTAGAACGAAGTTACCAATGGGACATCTAAGTCCAATGGGACACCTGGTACACAGGATACATAACCTGGCTATGGGCTTCGCAGCTAGAATAACATTCTTAAATGGCCCAGGGGTCATCCTTCCAAGCACCCAGTGGCAGCCGTCCAATGACGTCCCACCTGGTTTGAGTGTCAGACGGGCACGCCTTTGGCTTCCCGGTGTTATAGGCCAAAAGACACCATCAAACCAAAAGGACACGGAGGTGATTTTCACAGTCTGCCCTATTTCTGAGATTTTCAGGGAAAACTAAAAATGTGTCATTCTTAGAGAAAAACACATTCCTTCTTAATTGTAAGGAGTGCAGTATATGCAAGTACTCCCAGGGCAGCAGGTCAAGACCTTCGCTGAGTGATGGGAACGCCACTCTCTGGCTGACTGAGCCAGCTACTGTACAATATTAAAGGTGAGATCAGTGCTTCTGGACAGACACAGGGTCAGTTCTCTGCAGAATATATGCCTGGCACAGAGTCCAAGTTCTCTGGGGTTAATGTTGGCTCCGTGGTCCCAGATTTTGCACATTCATGTGGAGCTACTGACTTGAAAGACACAAAGATAAAGGCAATGTCCCCTTATCAAGAAAACACGACGGCATGATGAGCCAGAATACGTATCTCCTGAAATTTGATTTCCTTTTAGCTATCGCATCACTAGGAATAAAGGGAAGAAGGCGCTAAGATCTCCCTTCATATCCTGTTGGGAAACTGGTTCCCACGGGAGGAATAACCCCCCTCAGATTTAGTTACGGAGAAACGGAGGACCCAGGGCAACGCTGCTGAAAGTTCCAGGCGAGGCCAGGGGGCCACTTCCTAGCTACCTTACCTTGAGGGCAGGGCTTAATCACTCTCTGAGCCTCTATCTCCGCATCGGTGTGTGAGCAGAGATGCAAGCACAGGAAGTTAAAACAAGAGCCCCCCCAGCGCTGGCACCCGAGTGACTGCTGGCTGGCATCCGGGCCTGCAGACGTCCTGAGCACTGCTGCGGGCAGGTACACACCTGTCTGGTGTAACAGTGAGAGCGGGTGCACTGCTCTGGGATGGGGAAGGGCTGGGGCCCACCTGGGCTATGACTCAGACTGTGTCCCCTGTACCTGCTTGGAACCTCTGTGACGGAGCACTGGGAGTGGGTGGTGAGGGAATATGGTATTAGCCTGGGTCCCTGCCCCTCAAAAGGCAAGCGGGCAGGTACCAGCCGGCCCCATGGAGCTAGAGCATGGAGCTGTGGGGTGGACGAGGCCCAGCCGAGGGCATTTAGGCCATCTGTTGCTGGTCCACTGAGAAGGAATCAAATATTTCCTGAAAATCTCCATGAGACGTTTCTCAAGCTGAGATTTGGAAATGATTAAGATTTCAACCGACTTTCTGTGTTTGGGTCTGCCAGTCACAACTCAACTACTCAGCTAAGTTTCTGCAGAGTAGTCAGGGCGAGAAAAAACGGGGGGGACAAGTCATTGCTAACAGTTGTGAGGGCCATTTTTTCCCTGCTTCTTGGACCCTTCTATGTGGGAACAGCACAATACAGCTTCATGGGAATTTCTAAGAACAAAAAATAAACTTTTCATAATGCAGCTACCCTAAACCCCTACCTGAGATCTGAGGGGTTTTGTCCGTATGCCTATTGTATATAATCACCCTCCATATATAATTTAAATTCAATAGCTCATTTCATAAACACTTTTTGCTTTCTTAAGAATTTTCATTATTCCACTGAGCTGTGGTACTATAATTTAACTCACTATTCCAATTCAGATTTTTCTGCTATCACAGTTAACATTGTAATAAAAAATCTGTCTGCATTGAGCTTTATTCTTCTTGTAGAGAAGTATTTTCTTAAGATAAGTGGCAAGGGGCAGGGTTCCTGTATAAAAAAAAATCTGAACATTTTTATGGCTCTTGATTCCCACTTGCCATAGTGCTTTTCCTGCAAGGAGCCCTACGTTTTTTGATGCCACCAGCAATATGTGATTTCACCAGTTTTCCTACAGCTTTGCAAGCACTGGGTGTTGAATTTCTCCCATTTATTTTTCAAACTTAATAGGTATAAAACGGCAGTTTGCTATTGTATCCTGAATGCTTCTGCACATTAAAAAAGCTTTGCTGGAGAAGGGGAGGGTATAGCTTGGTGGTAGAGTGTGTGCTCAGCATGTACAAGGTCCTGGGTTCAATCCCCAGGACCCCCACTAAAAAATAAATAAATGAATAAATAAATAAACCTAATTACCACTCCCCCCCAAAAACCCCCACAAAACAAACCAAAAACAATAAAAAAAAAAAAAAGCTTTGCTAATGGCTTTCTAGATAACAAAGTAAATCCTTCCCTCGTGAATTCATCACCAAGATCAGGAGATGTGGTAGGCACGGTGAGAAGCAGAGAGAGTCTGGATCAAGCACCTGGTGATGGACATTTGTACCAGCTGCATCCAAGCATTTCACCCCGACTTTGATCTCTAGCCCCTGGGACTGAATTGGTTTGCTTAGATAACCGCGTCCCAGGGAGATGGATCTGTCTGTGTTTGGTGCCACTCCTTCTGGCTCACGCGGATGCTGGGGCCTGGAGCACGCCGCCTCTAGGTTCCTGGCCCAACCCAGACAACTTTGCGGCTGTGTTAGTCACTCAGAACATTACTCAGTAATTCGCCTTTGAGGCACCTTCACCTGCCCACAGCTCCCGAGAGATGGGCACACACAGAATCATGGGTGGCTCTCTCCAATCATCCATTTGTACAAAAGCAGTCACTGCTTGCCTTCCGTGAGCCACTGGGCCCTGCATCACACCTCCTCAGTAACCCCTCACATCTTTACGATGTTTGTACACACGCAGTCTCAGCGGGACCCACATCACTGCAGGAGGCAGGCAGGACCAGTGACATCACCTCTAGTTCCAGATTCAGAAACAAGTCTGAGGGACAAGGGGCCCAAGGTCAAACAGCCAATCAGTGGCCACAGGGGCCAGACACTGGGACTTGGCTAGTCCAACGCTATTTTCATTTTACTCCAACAATGTTGCTCCCTGTAAAAATCAATGAAAGACCACATGACAGTCCCTTTCAAAATCACCTGCAGTCTGTTCTTGGGAGGACGTGGCAGTGTAGCGTTCTCCCTTGGGCCATGCTTTCCACTTCTGGTGTGAGGGGCCTGTCAGAGGTCACTGATTCCCACCAGCCGAGGGAAGCTGCTTTTAAGACTCACATAGTCCCCAGAGTTCTGATTTCCAGAACTGCAGACACACAGCAGGTGGGGCAGAGGGAGAGAGTGAGGCTGGCTCTCAGCTCCCTGGGGCTAAGCTTACCTGATAAGAATGATGACCGAGGGGGTCTGCGCCATTGCCCCGATCATGCTGCAGACGCACATCACACACAGGAAGGTGAGGAAGGCCTCTTGGCACCCGGGACTGGGGCATTTTCCAGGAACCACGGTCGCATTCTCAGGTGGGACGGTCGCAAGGCACGCACAGCCGGTGAGATTCTGGAAGGGAAGCGTTCGCCCTTTTAACTGGGGGTATCTCCAGTTTGCAAATCCAAAGCCATCCATCAGCTGTCACAGCCTTATTATGCACCCTGTAGTGCTTCATTTATTAGGCCTGAATAAACGAGTTAGCTTTTTAAAGGAGGCTGCAAAACACATGCAAATAAAGGAATATTTATGGGTAGGACGGCTGAGTTTCCAGTCTCCTGTGTATCTCATTTCTATGCTCAAGAATCCCTCAATAGGCAGTACAAATGTGTCCCCACCAATACAATTAGAGAGGAAATTGTGCTTCCACAATGTGATAAAACATTGCCAAATTAACACTGTAATCACTTGCCAATTTGTCCTCTCTTTTATGCGGTTATAATTACACTGAAGTGTATTAAAAGAAGTAAATCAGGTAACCTGCATACCGCGTCTGGTTCAGTGCCCAGCGTGGCACTGGGAACAAAGGACGTGCACTGTCATGCGTGAAGCTGCTGCGCTCGTGGGGCGGTGAGACGGGGTAGCTAATGGGAAAGTTCTGGAGTGGCTGAGAAAGCGAAGAGGGCGCAGAGATGCCAGGGAGCTTACAGCATATCGGGGGGGTGAGCTGAAGTCCAGCGAGAAGCATTTATTAATATATGATCAGAGAGGAGAAAGAAAAGCAGCTGAATTCCATCTGATCTTCGGGTGGATTCTCGCCCAGCCGCCCCTGCTCCCCGGCACGGTCCTGGCTCACGCTCCAGGAATTTCTGATGGCAAAGGGAGGAGCAGGGGCTGGGAGAGGAAGTGCCGAGCCAGTGGCCAAGCCAATTAAGGTTCGATAATAATCGTGCCGAAGCCTTTAATGAATACAAAATGAAAACAATCATAAATGATTCATCACTTTTCTTTCCAGGACTGCTTGGCTTTCAGAGCACACACCGAGGTAAATCCCCCTGAGGGTCAAACAAATCCCCTTTGGCTTCTACATCGCTCCTCCTCAGTCCCTCTCCCCGGGCTCTGTTCCTCCCCTCCTTCTCCTTTTCTTTTTCTTTCTCCACAGGACGTACAAATGGGGGTTTTCTCAGCCCATAAAGCTACGTGGGATGCTTTCATGCGTGTCCCAAGCCTTCCTGTACTCCCTCAGTCCTGTGTGGCTGTGTCCTGCGCAGGTGCTTTTATCCGTGGGAAGTTGGGGGGAGATACTCCGTGGGGTTGGACCCTTCTTCCTAAGCCACCTGCCCAGAGCATGTGCCTTTGTGTAAATGGCCCCAGTACAACACCCAGTCATTCCCTGAAAGGTGCTAAGGTCCTGCCCCTTTGTCCCTTTCCATATACCTCTGCCTGGAGACATTTAGCTCCTCTTCAAAGTCCAGTGCTAACATCTCCTCCATCTGGCGGCCTCCCCTGGCAGAGCCGCACTCCCCCTCCATGAGGGCACACTCCACACCCCTCGGGCAGAGCCCCTTCTGGTCCTCCTGGAGGAGACCTTGTGCTCCGGGATAAGAACGTGTCTTATGTGTGATTTACAGAGTGCTGTCTCATAGCACAGCGCCGAGACACAGTAGAGGAAACTCAGCAGATGGTTTTAGAATGCCTAAGTGAACAGATCTTCCTCTGCTTTTATTAAGGAGCAGGGCTTCTCCCCAGCTTGAACTGAAAATGCCGCTTCTCCCCCTGGAGAGAGGAAACTGCTCCTCCCCCGACGCCGACTTCACAGCCAAACTTCTAGCTGTTCACCATCTTCACTCCGCGGTCCCCTTCTATCATTCTCTCAACTTACTCCAGCTGGCTTGGGTCCCCCACATGCAAGGATCAGACGAGCTAAGCTTGCCAGTGGCCTGCACGGCCCAACGCCACCACCCACTTCTCTCTTCCTGGTGCGCCCAGAGCAAGTGCCTGTGACCCCCTCCTTGGCTCCCACTGCTCGTTCCCTCGCTTGCTCTCTGGTTTCCTTCTTCCATCTCTGGTTGCTCTGTCTGCACCTTCCCCACCTCCTACCTTAAAATCCTGGAGTTCCTTGGGGCTCTGGTCAGGACTTTCTTCCCTTCTCATCCCACACTCTTCCCTAGGTTGTTTTGCCTCTGTGTGCTTTCTGATGACCCTCCTAAATTTAATCTCTAGCCCACATCCCTCCAAGACCCACTTGGGATGCCCCTTCCTAACACTCCGAGCACGTTGAGACAACCGACCTCGACTTCAGGGATGAAAACCTTGTGCGGGATTCTGCATTCGCACTACTTTTCCAGCCACGGCGGGTAACTATCTCCTTAGCATTCCTTTCCTTGTATAGATGAGGAGGGGAATGTGGGCAAGGTTTGGAAGGTAGAACTGAAGCAGAGGTCGCTACTCTCAGATGGTCAGACACAGAGGTGCCCAGAAGGTGCTCACTGGTCCCAGCATCCCTATGTGCACCTGTCTTCTTTCCTGACTGCCCTGCTGCCAACAGAGGCTCCGTGCCCACCTCTGCTGACTTGGACGCAGGCTTGTCGACCTGCTTCCCCAGATCCTTCCCGGAGAGTCCCCTTCATTGCACTGAGCGGCTGCCTGAGCACAGATTTTGGGAATTTCCCACAAGCCTCGACTTTCCCACCTGAGCTGGTGCTTCATGGATGGGGTGAGTGACTGTTCTCCAATCCTTCATCTCACTTCTTCCAGATCTTAATTCCCCAACTCCTCCACGTTTATGTAAGCTCTAATTCCTATACTAAACCCTTTATTTCCAAAAGACTTGCAGGTACTGTTTTGACCAAACCCTGACAGATACATATACCTCTGGCCCCAATCTCCCTTCCCTCTACATCTCTTGCCTTAGAAATGACACCCTGTTAACTCTCTAGATACCAGGTGGTAATTCTTGTCCTACCTCCTCTCAGATGTCAAAATCATCTTCCTCATGACCATAAGACTAATAAGGACAGAGACCACCGTAGTTTTGATCCCTAAAAGAGATTTGGGACTGGGGTCCTTAGAACCACATGGACTCAAAGCATGATCAGGTATATATAGGGAATAGGCACCTTGTGGATGGCTATGGTCTTGTTCAGCCAAGTACCCCAGGAACTGAGTTCTGACTCACATATCCCCTTAGGAATGTGATGGCTCCACTCAAATATATTAAATCTGAATAAAGAAGTACAGTGTTGCCTAGAGCCTTTGGGAGGGACCCATCCAACTCCAGCTTCTCTCCCCAGCACCAGCAAGCCAAAATCATCACTGGTCGCCGGCTGGTCGTGGGTGTCAGTAACCCCACTAGTGCCTCATTCCTGTCCAGTCGGCCTGGGCTGCCCTGGGCCCGTTTGTGTCCTGTCCCTCCCTCTGGCTCTGTGCTCTCACGTTTCCCCTTTGCCTCCATGGTGGCTCAGCCCCAGCGTCTACTCACTCGGTTCACAGGACGCTGCCTTTCTGGACATGTTCATTTACTAGATGGGCTGTGTAATCACTGAGATAAAAGCATCTTATTTCTGTCTCATTTCACACGGCCACTGTGCTAGAGGAGCTGCTGAGGGCTCTGGGCACATAAGGCGGTTGTTAGGGAAGAGACTTCCACCCTGACGTCCCAGAGGGGCGGGAATAATCATCCCAGGGTGTGTAACTGGAAGAGGGGACTTTCTGCCAATGGAGTTTCACACTATGATCCCAAATGAGAAGGAAGTAGCGAGAGAACCCTTCAGCTGATATTAACTGAGTATCTAAGTGGGGACCCCTAGACCTGCAAAAGCTCCGAGCAGTAGTAAGTTTGAAAATACAGAGATAACCTGGGTATGAAGGAACGACCCACTTTAATTAAGGAGATGACAGAGGCTAATTCTCACCCTGTCTGTGTACAATGGTCTCCCGGGGCCGGTCCAAAATAAAGATGGACCGTGGCACCTGCCTGTAGGCTGTCACGACTTGAATGAAGTGGGACTGCCCCAGGGCTGTCCTGGGCAGTCCCCAATATATTTAACTATTAAGAAAGTACACCAGGCTCCAAGAGATCAGTTTACCACTCCAGACCTGATAAATGTCCAATTTTCCATCCCCATCGCAAAGGAGTGTCTTCCCAGCTTGCCATGCTCTGGGGAAGAAGGGAGTCCCCACTGCCTCTGTGAGAGTGGGGTTCTCTGCCCGGTGCCACGGGTTGGGTGGGAGGATCTAGCTTTCCCAGAAATAAGTGTGCCCTGTTGATTATCAGATGACCACAGGGCTCCCAGAGGGACAGGCATGACAAGGTTTGGAAGCAGTGGTGACCTGGAGGACAGAGTGGGACTGGCTTGTAAATTCTGTAAGAATTCATCCTACAGACAGACTTGCCCAGGCACAAAATGAGGGAAGGACAATTTGAGTCACAACGCTGTTTGCAAGAGCTAAAGGTTTTGCAGCCATCTGAACGCCCATCCACAAGGATTGGTTAGATCATTCCAATAGGTCCATATAATGGAAGATCACATAGCTGTAAGAATGGTATGAGAGCGCTCTTTACGTCCTAATACAGGAAGAACACCAAGATAAATTGCTGACAACAAAAAAAACCCCCACAAATAAAAGTTACAGAATAAGATCTTAGCTGTGTATGAGAATCCAGTCGGATATACAAGATACTAACAGTAACTACCCGTTGGGCAGAGGAGTAGGTTGGAAAGTGGGTGAACAGGAGACAGAAGCGGAGAGGAGGATTTCCACTCCCTCCTTTTCAAAGTTTTTGGTTTTTGAGTCATACAAATGTATCACCTATTACAAAATTAAAAACTACAAAACATGAAAAAAATTAAGAAATCAACGAATAAAGAAGAGCCCAGTCATTGAAAATCATACTCTTGGTCTACACTTATTCATTTAAATTGAGAAATGTTTCTATTCACATGCAATGATGGGGATAAATAATTACAATAAAGCTGGAGACCAGCAAAAGAGAAAAATGACTCCCTGGAATCTTGGATTCATTTTCTATTGATGAAGGAAATCATAACCATGCTATTTTGACAGCTCATATTACAAGAACAAAATACTCCTCTGCAGTGTTTCAAAAACATCTGGCAAATAAAGTTGTTTTTGTTTGGGTTCCTCCCCCCCCGCCCCATACAACACCGATGAGTCAATTCCTATTAATTGCACACATACAACTAATTTCTAGGTAAAAAAAATTAGTTTTCTAAGGGGACAGGTGTGTGGCGGGGCGGATGATGTTATCTGTATTACAAGCCTGTGAAAACTTGAAAGGTAGAGAGCCTCTGCCAACATCCTGGAATACTGTTTTTGGTTTTCTTTCTGAAATGTATTCAGTTACTAGGAAGAAATGACAGTTTCTATTAAATGTCCAGCCCTAGTCCTGTAGTTCAGAAAGGGGGTTTGCTAGGGGGAGTGCTGACACACATAACGCTCTGTCCTCCTTTTGTCTGATGACCCATAGGGCGAAGAACTGAGCTGGGACCACAACAGCTGGGGCATCTTCCTGTGAATGACAACGTCCTCCTCTGTGTTCTGGACATTTATGGGGCCTTTCATGACTCAGTGAAGTTCTCCAGACATTCTGCTGTCATCTGTTACTGTCTCTTTGTGGGTTAGAATCTCTTCACCTCACTGGCCCAACCCAAACTGCTATTTCCAGGCGAAGACCTCAGAGCTTGTCATAAAGAGCACCACGTGCAACCCGCGCACCTCAAGGCAAAGAGGATATTGAAACACAGAAGGAAGAAACGTGCTCTCGTTCCCTTGCAGGGTCGCCGGCTGAAGGATAATGGCTAGGGAGGAAAACTGCACTCAAAACAAGACCTCCATCCGCCTTTCACCCCCATAACCTGAACCACACGCATCCCAAGCCTTAATTACCTCCTGTGGAGGGGGAGGAAAGGGCTGTTCTCCAGGAGCGTGGGGCTCGCTCGCTCTTTGCTCCATCTCGGGTGGGAAGCGTGGGCAGGGCACGGAGGGGAAGGATGCGGCTGCAGCTCAGCATGCACACCAGGCCCCTCTGTCTAGCTTTCTCTCTCCCTCCTCTAGACCAAATCCTTGCCCCTGTCCCAAGGTTCCGGCCTCCCCGCCGTCTCCATGCACACACACACACTGCATCCTGGGACGTCCTTCTGTCCTATCCACCAGGCGGATACCACGCATTCTCCGTGGATGAAGGCCGGCCCTGCCCCTGCTCCTCCTCCAGAAGATAACGCCCACGATCTTTCCTTCCAGCCTCACTCGGCCCTGCACCCAAGCAGGCATAATGATCCAAGTTCACTAATTTCCCTACATACCAGTTTCCTTCTATTAGACTGTAACCACCTGACCTTTAATGCTGGAGTTTTTTTTTTTTAATAATTTTTTTCCTTATTAGAAAAGGAATGCATGTTCATTTTAGACAATTGAGAAACACAGAAAAAGGTAAAGAAATATATAAAAATTAAGTTTTCAGTCCCTAGTCAGAGACAATGTTCTATGAACATCATAGGTAACAGATGGTATACCCTTCCAATTTTTTCCATGCAAAGATATACGAATATTTAGATTTTTCTTTTTCTTTACTCAAAGGAACCATAATCTAGATATTGTTCTATAATGTGCTCTTTTCACTTAGCGTTATGTTGTAAACATGTAAGGCCAGATCAGCTGCTGCTCTTGGGTGTTCCCTTGTCCAGAACTCTATTAATATATCGCATCTCATCTTACAATAAACATGATCTCCTCACCTTATTCATCTCTTCATCTCTCATGTCAAGCCCAGGGCCTGAGACATATGAGGTGCCCTGGGTGGCAATGGCCCCAATGGGCTTCATTTCAGAATATTCACAAGTCCTTTCTGACAAGCCATCACCAGGATGAAGACAGACTTTTAAATCTGTTCTGGCAAATGGGGCCAGGTGTTACTAGAGGATTTGTAAATTCTAACTCTGGGGGATCATTAAGAAACAGGTAAAAAAAATGGTCCAGGTTTAGTAAGGGGTGCAGTGGTGGGGGCTGTGGCTAAGGGGAGATCAAACGTCTTGTCTAAAGTGTCAGCCTCTTCTCAGCTCCAGACACCTGCTGCCCCACAGGGGGTACAGGCGCCACGTTAATTCCCACCCACCTTTCACAGAAAGGCCGATAGCCTAGACTTGTTTATGAAATACCCTGGGCTGTTAAACCTTGGTTCGGCCTCGGTAAATACACCTGCAGAGCAGAGACGGTGTGTAATTGAGCCGTGTGTTTCTTCTGCTGGAACGTCTACGCTGCTATGGCATGTCTCATCTCCAGCTTGGTTTCTACAGTGGGTGAGTCCAGCAGTGGTGAGAAGGGGAAGGAGACTGAAGGATGAATGCTCCGTGTCAGCTCAGACGCCACCCTGTTTCTAGAAAATTTTAAGCGCTCATTCCTTTGACTACAGCAGTGGTTCCCAATTGGGGGGCATTCTGTCCCTCCAGGGACCTATGGAAATATCTGGAGGCATTGGTGACTTCACCAGTGGTGTCTGGCAGGGGAGGGTGATGCTACTGGTTTATGGTGGGTAAAGCCCCAGTGATGCCGTTAAATATTCTCTGGACCACAGGACAGTTCCCACAACAAAGAATGATGCAGCCCAAACTGTCAACACCACACAGTGGTTCTCAACCTTGGTTACACACCAAAAACACTGATGGAGGAAGGGCGTATTTAAAAAAACTGATGGCTGGGTCCCACTGCAGAACAAGGAAATCAAAATCTCTGCAGACAGAGCTCAGACGTATTTTTAAAGCTCCCAAACATTCAGCCAGGACAGAGAACCACAACACTGAACAACGAGCCTCCCGCAAGCATCCCCCCCGCCCTCCCTCATCATAGCACCTACTCAGGGCTCTGCTCAAACAGGAACTCGGTAAGTATCGTTGCCTGGATGGAGGGATAGATTAGATCCCCTGTAAACTGCTGTGCTGGACTTGTACTGACTTTCAACATCCCATTGGTGGCTGATAGAAGCTTTTTCTAAGTCAATGATACAGCGCATCAAAGGGCTACAACTTGCAGCCGTCAGTCGGCAGCTACCAACATGCTTTCTGTCAGAATAATTCTGAGAGTGAATGGTACGTAACAATCTGGGCAAAACAGTCATGCCAAAGGAAGCTTCTGAATTTAACTTGCAATCTTTCCCGTCACCCCTCCTGGTCACATGCAATGAGAGGAATTAGACAGTGTAGATTACATGCCATTCTGGAAATTTCCATCACTATCACTCAAGGAGACATGAGATAAGAAAACAAGAAACAAAACCCAAACCAAGGCAGGAAGGGAAATCTAACATCAGGAAACCGCTGAGGGGAACCAGATCTGCTAACAGTCAGAACGGTTTCATCCGTGACTTACTCGCCTCTCATCGAGTTGGGGGAAATTTTCGGTCTTGATGGAAGCTATCAAGTGTGAGAGATGAGCACGGATGAGGTGTCTAGTACTGAAATCTGCACCAGCCAACCTACCTGCCTGCTAGTTGTGGTATAACCGCCCGTGGCTCCCTGGGGCTCCCTGAGGTCGGCACAGGGTTACCAGTCAGGTGTGCAGGAAGCCTGGGACCTTTATCCAGAGCCACAGCTAACACTGAGAATGCAGGGGTCCACAGCAGAACCCCATCCCGGGACGCTGGAGCCCAGTGAGGGAGATGCAGGAGGACCCAGGCTATTCGACTGGGTGGGGGTGGGCAGCAAAAGCCTTGCTGGGAGAGAGCAGGTGCTGGAGCCCCTGCAGGAGGGGTGCCAGTGCAGCGCTGGAGGAAGGGAGAAGGTGGGAGGAGGTGTCTCCGAGGTGGATAAGGAGGTGTTAGGCATCGGAAGGGCTTGGGGGAAGATTAGCCCTGATAAAGCAAACAGCATGTACAAAGGTCCGGGGGTTAGAGAGAGCTGAGTGTGTTGGGTGGACCCTAAGAAATCTGACAGAGCAAGTGGTTCTTCAAGAGGTGGGCGCGGAGTCGGGAGGCTGAGGCTGGAGAGGCAGCAGGAGCAGACTGTGAAGGCACAATGTCCTGACTGTAGGGTGGATGCCTGGAGAGCTTTTCTGTTAGGAAAAAGGCAGGGATCGTAAAGAAGGGAGTCACAGAGTCAGAGGAAGACACTGGGACTGGCACTGGGCACACCCTACGTTCCAACACCAGCACCACCACGTTCTCTGTGCCCTTGGGCACAGGGAGCAAGGCTGCCGGGAGGGTGAGGGAGATAATACACGTGGGGCTGGGGGTGTGGGTGGGAAAAGGGCTGCGTTCCCACTGGGAAAGGCAGGGGACTCCAGCGGACGGTGAAGGAATAAATATGAAAAGGGGAAAGAGGGAAGAGAGATGGAAACAGATGATTTCAGCTCCAGGTTCCTTGAAAGCAGCTGCTCTTCTTTCAGTTTGTGGAAGAGTTTTTTTTGTTTTTTTGGTTTTTTTTTTCCTGAGGTGGGAAGCCTGGAGACAAGAAGGGAAGAGGGAGACGAGGAGGGAGTAAACAGACCAGGAATATAATCCACATTTTGGCCTTTTCTCAAACTACCTTAAAAGACTGAAATTGCTTTTTGCTCATTTTTGGATCATCGCCTGAGATTCCTTTGTCTCTGGGCCAAGCTGCCACGGGCCATGAGTGACACGTGGAAGGCCCTGTCACCCGGCCCACAGAGGCTCTCAGGAAAGTTTACTGCCGTTGCAAGTTTTACGGTGGTGGTTGTTTTCAGGGCCTGTCACAAGGACCCCTTTCCAGGATATGCGTGGCTCCATGGCCCCAAAGCCCTCATCCATCTATTGGAAGCCAGGGCATCCAGAGATCTGTTTCCATGGGGAGGAATATTACTCCCACCCCAGCCCTGGGGCTTTCTCAATCTCTACCTTGTAATTGCAGGGGATGTAACCTCTGCTTTCCTGCACCCCAGCAGACAATGTGAAGCCTCCAGTAATGCGAAGAAAAGACAGGTGTCTGGGGAATAAACAATACACCCAGAGGAGAGCAGAGAAGCTTGCCCTCTGATGATAATTGCATTCCACAGTGTGCTGTTTCAGCAGCCAGAAGCAAACATAGGCCCAGTGAGGCTCTCATGCAATAAGACTCTTGTCCATGCAAGATCAAGGGACATGCATTTTTTTAAGACTATTTTTTGGTCAGAGAATGCTCTGGAATAGAGACAGCTTTTGGCTTGGGATACTAGCCTATTCTCAGTCAGTAATTCTAACAGCACAGTAACCAAAAATGACTTATAATATAACTCTCTGGATATTAAACTGTTAATGAAATTGTTGTGAAAAAGAATAGCTTATGTTTTTATTTTAGCTGTTCTCAAGGTCCCGTCCCTATTTTAAAATCATTTCCACTCATATAAAGAAACTGCTTTATCATCTAATTTGAAAAATCAGTTCCTCCCCACCCCCTCCCAGGGTGATTTATTTTCTCTATAGAAAAATGTTAATAGCTGGCCGAGAATCTAAATGTTAAATGTACAGAAAAATGAAATCTTTGGAAATGAAAATAAATGATCAATTTTTCTTCCTTCAGAGATATCACTGCTCCTCCCAAAGATGCAGGATGTGGAAAGGGGGAGGAAACCAAGGATTTCAAATGTAAGATCCCTGAAAGCAGCCACTCAGCTGTCTTCTTATCTTCCTTTCCATCTCTGCATTCTGGACATTTATGGAGCACTGTGGATGTTTCTTGCTCCGGAAACTCACAGATCAGAGCAGATGACAAACATTTTCAGCAGATCACTGTAATGAAATGAGAAAACCACCTCCAGAAGAGACAGATACCTCTTGCAGAGGCAAGAACCTGAAAGAAAAGGAGGGCAGGGATGGTGTCACAGAGGAGGAGCCATTTGAGTAGGGTATTGACAGGTGAGTAGGAGCTGTCCAACTCACCTTGTATGGGGAAAGCTGAAGACCACAAACTGAAAGGAAGCACAGATGAAGAGCCTGGCTGAGGACAGACATGTGCTGAAGACACACATGAACCTAACTTAGTGCCTAGATCTCATCTTCTAGTTGATAGTAGCATTAGAAAGGGTCATATGCAGTGTCACAGAAATCATTCTGGCTGCAATGCAGAAGACAGACCAGAAGGGGGCCATCCTGAGTTGTGAGGCCAGGGAGGCAACTACTACACCGGTCCAAGCAAGAGATGAGGAGGGTCTGCACCAGGGCAGTGGTGGTGTAGATGCAGAAGATGGGCAGGTGCAAGAGACACCTGCAAGGTGGGCTCAGCGGGACCCAGTGACCAGTCCCTTAGCATCAGGTTTTCATGCAGAGAATGTGGAAAGCTGCAGGCTGACAGCCAAGTGTATAATTCATGCTGAGAAGGAAAGAACCAGAAAACAAACAGAAAACCCCCCCAAAAAACTATAGTGAGAGGATGGTAAAATGTGGGGGCATCTAGTTGAGAAGAAAAAGACAAAGGGAACTGAGTAGAGAAGAGGCTGAGTTAGTGTCATACAATCTCAGGTTTGGAAGAGGTCTTCCCCCATAAATAGTTTTCTAGTCTTTTTTTACATACCTCTGTGGATGGGGAGCTCATTACCAGGGAGTCATCCTATTCCACTGACACCTTTTGTGAGTGCTTTCAGCCACAATCTTTTTCTCTGGCTCCATACAGTTTCCTTTGAATTTTTACTTTCAGTTGCTCAATGACACTTTTTGGAAGCCTATTTGATTTGGCAAGAAGCAACTGGATGGCCTGGCTGGCCTCCCATCCTGCTGATGGAGACCCCTCCACTAGAGCAAGGCAGGGGCTGACACAAATTCACAGCGCAGGAACACAAAGTTGAGGGAACACGCGTGGTTGCCCACTCTTGCCCTTCACCTTGGGTTTGAAGCCTCTGGCTGCCTGATCCCCTGCCCACCCTACCCCATCAGAAAACCACCAGTACCGTGCTGTTGCAGCCAGCAAAGCAGGCAGACAGGTAGGTGATGCCATCTGCCCCACACACTGGAGTGAAGGAATCAGTTTGGCATTCACAGTTTTTATTGCAGGTTGAGTAGGGGTCCAGGGCTGAGCCAGGCGCTGAGCTGGAAGAGATGGAAATATGGAACCCATCAGAGAAAGGTCGACTTCCACTGGAACCCCAGGCAACAGCCCTCTGCCCTCTGTGGTCATGATGCCATTGAGGTTATTGTAAAGGGACAAAGGGGCATTGGTGCCTGGACTGTGCATGGATATACAGAAGCTGCCTCTGCCCGTGTTCTCCCACTCTCCCCATCTGACCTTACAGGGTGGCAGATGAGCTCAGCTCTACTGTGTCTTCTGACTTAACTTTGGGAGAAATCCTGGCAGCCTGCTCGGAGGAGGAGACTGGTGTGGAGAGGAACTGGTCTCCTACAGGTCAACCATACTGCAGCCTCAATGCTCCAGACTGGATTCCCAAGGCAGCCTCAGAGTCTCATGCTGAGAAGGGGATAGCTATGGGTGGTGGATATAGGACTCTGTGATTCCCTCTAAGGGCAGGTCTGATTGACTTTAGTTCACAGTCTTGGGATAATAACTCGGTAATAAGAAAAGTGGTCCCATAAGAGCTAACTAACTTCCTTCCCTCCTTCCCTCCCTTCTCTTTCTCCCCCTCCAGCTCCCTCCCACACTTATCTATACCTGCCCTGTAATTACTATATGAGTCTAATGATAGCTTCTGATAGTTTAAGGAGTTATTGAAGTCAATCCTGAAGTTTAAAATAAATTTTTTATTGTCTGTCTTCACATCATTCCTAAAGTCAAACACCAAAAATAGGAATTTGAGTCCTCTGGGGAGTGAGTATCTGACTGTTTCCCCAGGGCTCCCCCGGTCTCCCTGGGAGACAGCCCCTGCGTGGAAGTCTGCCCTCTCCGCCCAGAAGGTTCAGATGGATTCTCTGACCCATGGAGTAAGATGCAGCGGCATCACTGGCTTCTTGACTCACTGTCACTAGGGACAAAGCTGGCTCCATTAGCCTACCCCAGAGAGAGAGCCCTGGCCTCCCTGGGCAGGCAGGGGAGGCAAGACCTCCCTGGGACTTACGCGTTTCCATAGGGAACAGTAACCCCAGCCACGGGGCCCGTGTCACAGCCCAGGAAGAGGAAGGAGACGTAGCAAGCGGTGGACACCAGGTTGACGAGCATGGCCATCCGGATGGCCCCGAGGGCAGATAGGCTGAGTTTCTTCACCAGGAGGCCGCCCAGGAAGATTCCCAGACAGGCACACGGGATCGCAGTCATCCCTGGGAAGAGAGCAGAGGGGCGGGAACTGTTAGCAGGGGAAGCGGGGCCAATCGCCGCAGACACGTGGGTGCCAGGCCCAGGGCGGGGCCCTGCGTGGACAGGACTCTCGCTGCACCACTGCAGTGGCATGTCCTCTGCTGTGCCCCGAAGTCTCTGTTAGGGACCTCAAGGAGCTCACAGAAAATTGGGGGGGTAGACACATAAAAACTTAATGTCTAAGTCATACACCTCCTGTGCTAAGTGGGGGACCCTCATGGGTAAACCCGCAGCGGGTGTGGAAAACAGCCTCTAAGATACAACAGACACAGACTGGGAACACGCACGCGCATTCTAGGAAAGCATCAGGGGGCAGTGATGTGCTCTTGGTGTGTTTTCGAGGTGATGCGGGAAGGTCTGGGACACAAGATCACTTGGGGATTTTCTCCCCCTTTTCTAATTAGGCAAGGAAGGGTCTGAGGCTGTTTAAACAAAAGTCCCAGAACTTACTGGCCTGTGGAGACAGTGTTTTAACCGGCTCCGCGGACCTCTCAGGAAGTTGTCAATCAAATCAATACTTTCCGTACCTCCTGGTGAGTAACTGGCAAAATTTCCTACCCTCTCTTACAAACAGGGCTGTCTGCAAGGCAGCAGGATCATAAACCTGTGATTTCTGATTCTCAGAGACTCACGGCATTTTAGGAGGACAGAAGGATCCTAGGGTTCCAATCTCCTGTTTGGTTTTGCCCTGTTCTGATTCACTTCATCTAAAACTCAGCTTTAAATAACCATGTGTCATTTATCTACCGTTTAAATTGTGCATGGCCAATTTTCCAGTTTAGGTTCCCTCTTCCTCGCCAATCAACAGACCTCCAGGTCAACTGACTACATCAATCAGCTGGTATGTGCTAAGGGAATGCAAATTAATCATAATATTAGGGTGAGAAAAACAGAATCAGGGAGGCTGAGCTCTGCAAAGAAAACATGCACAAGTCACTTTAAAAAAAAAAAAACACAGGATCTCTGTAGCACCTGATGCTCTTGGATTATCTGTGCTTGGTTCTCTCTTGTCCTGGCATAGAAATGACCAAATGACCCTCATGACCTGGCCCCCATTTGCCTCTCTATGCTTGCCCCCCAGCCAGCCATGCCCAGTCCTCCCCATCTCTCCCTGGAACAGGCCAAACCTTTCAGGCCCCTAGTCTTTGCACTTGCTGGTCCCTCTTCTAGGACATTCTTACCCTATGTCTTTACTTGGCTGGACACTTTCCTCATCAGAGAAGCCTTCCCAGACCCCACCATCTGAATCCCACCCTGGGATTTCCTGCTGTGTCTGTTTCACTGGTTTCGTGGCTCTCCCCACTATGTGAAGCTGCCTCATGTATTTCTGGTTTTCTTGTTCCCTCTCACTCTCCTGGGATTCTTTCCACCCTGTTCAGTCCAGGTGCCCTGTGCCTAGCGTAGCAGCTGGCACAGAGGGATTATTTCCGGGATAAAGGAAACAGCGAGCAGACTGGATCTGTGTGAATGAACACGGGCAACCACAGCCCACACCCAGAGAGCAGGCTGCATTTTGTTCCATTTCCTATCAGAGGCAGTGGGGAGTGGCACCTGGTGATGACGGTAACTATGGCAATAACAGACTTTTGGCACCTCTTCTCCTAGCCATCATCAGCCTCCCCTCTCCCCGCCTGATGTGTGTGCAGCCTTAGCAGGCAGGCGGTTATCAGAACTTCCCCCAAACTCCATCCTCATTACCTCAACCTATGTAGATTGAGTCCTTTTTATCTTTACGCATGCCATCAGCCCTTAATTATCTGTGTTGCTCTTTTCTGTAACTCTGCCCCCTCTGCTGATGACTCTGTGAGTGGCCCAGTGTCTGCGCATGGATGGCTCGGATGACTGTGTGGGTCCCACGCCCTAGGTCTGCAGGAGCCACTGACTAAGCATTTTCAACCATGAGCCCTGCCCTGTGGCTCTCTATGTCCCCTACAGGCCTCCTGCCAGCCCCTCCTGCAGCCAGCCCTCCAGAGGCCATGCTATCAGAGTGATGATGCCACGGGCAGAGCACAGGGAGAGGGCACGCACCCTGCCTGCCTGGACTGCCAGCTGATGGATGGACCAACAGACGGGTCACCAGGCTGCCTCTCTACAGGGAGAGGGTCCTCCTGTGCCGAGAGCTATAACAGACAGTCGCTGGGAAAGAAACAGGTGCAGGAAGGCGAGATTGTTTTTTGACCTTCTTCCCTGAAGACTATTGATTTGTCTGTCTACAGAGAACTTAGGAATCTGTCCTGCAATAAAACACAGCCCCAACTTTGAAGCAGCTGTGCAACTGTAATCAAAATGTAAGGGACCGAGGCAAAGAAATCAGGAGGGGAGAGAAACTCTTTGGGCACTGGAGGGCAAAACCTGAGAAGGAGATGGTAGGTATAATGAAGAAGTTATAACTTTAATTACAGAGAGACACATTTTACCCTATCTCTGTCAGACAGGTATTAAAGGGTTGACTGCATTTTGTTAATACCTTTTGGAAGAAACACTTGAAATAGAGGATGGTAAAGAGCGATTAAGTAAAAAAGTTAAAAATAAGGCTTCTGCTGTCCTAGCAGCTCCCAGCAAGAGGTGCTGGTCTCTGGCCACGTTATTGTCCTAGGGTTTTAATTTTTTCAAAATTGATACATCATGTCCTGTGACGTGCACAGAGCTGAAGGAAACTGATGAATTTTTGCATCTGTGTATATATTAAAAACATCTCCACCAGCTCCCGGGGCTTCCTGGTGCCCTGTCCCCCCCATCCCCACACCCCCAAGGGTAACCATCATTCTGCCCTCTATCACTTTAATTAACTTTTTCTCTTTTTAACTCTTATAAATATGTACTCTTTTATGTCTGACGTCTTTCATCTGTCAGATCCGTCCACATGGAGGCATGTGTCCGTGTTCCTGCTTTCTCATGCCATGTGACAGTCCACTGCATGAACATCCTATAATTTATTTACCCATTTCTACTCTCAACAGACAGTGGGGTTGTTTCCAGTTTGGGGCTATGATGCAGAAAGCGGTTCAGGATGCTATCCCTTATGCACATATAAATGAGTGGACCTAAATACTCATTTCTGCTGGGTATATGCCCAGAAGTGGGATGGCTGGATCCCAGCATAAGCATATGCTTTCAGCTTTCCAAAGCACTGACAAAGAGTTTTCCAAAGGGCTTGTACCACGTTGCACTCCCACCAGCAGTGCCCGAGAGTTCCGGTGGCTTCACATCCTCACCAACACTTGGTACCATCGGGCTGATGGACGTGCAGTGTATCTCGTGGTGGTTTTAAATATGTGATTCCCCGATGACCCATGATGGGTCAGCACCCTGACATTGGTTTATTGGCTATTTTGTGAAGGGACAGGAAGTGTTAAAGATGAAGGTCAGAAAGTATCACCTTGCCCATCCCTCTCAGGACATGATTTACTCCTATTTAATAGAGAAGACAGTTCCTTGGGGCTGGAGCCCTCTCGAATGCCGGGCCGGACTTGTCACAGCCTCAGTGGCCATCTTCACGTCCCTCTCCTTCTCTGCACTTTCAGAACAGATGAGCTCTTCTGTCAAAGGCTGTCCACCCACATTCCCTCTCTCTTCTGCAAATCCACTCTGCCAGCTCTTTCCCCTCTGCTTAGACACCTGCTCAAGTCCTTCCTGTCACGACAGCAATTGTCTCCTAGCAACAACACCATCACCACTCCACTCCCTCAACTCCAACCCATATCACTCGCCACGTCCTCTCTCCTTTCCTCCACTGCTAAGCTCAGGAAAATGTCCTGAGGTCAGTGTCCATTCCTTCCCTCTCGTGGGCTGCTCTCCACACCACAGTATGGGCTCCCCTGCGCCCAATTCACACACACACAGCCCTGACCCAGGCTGAAAGATGCCCTGGTTGTTTAAGCAACCAGAGGCATGTGAGCCTGCATCGCGCGTGAGCACTCACACTGCGGACCGCTTCCTTCCTGCATTCATAGCTTCCTTGACTCCCATGAGCCACAGATTTATTTCAGGTGCTGCTTCTTAAATGTCTCTATGACCCCCTCTATCTCCTCATGGGTGGTGTTTCACCCCCTCTTTTCTAACTCTACACATTTTTTCCCTCTGCAGACTCCACTCCTGTGTCCTCAACCACCCTGCACACACCAATGCCACCCACTTCTCCTTCATAAGCCCTCAGCCACGCACAGGACATCACGTGGATATAACATGACCATCTCATCCTCAGTAACTTCAAATCTGAGCTCACAACCTTCCCTACAGATCTGATTCTTTAATGCTATTTCCAGGTTTCACAAGTGGTCCCACTACCAGCCTGAGCCAGAAACCTGGGAGTCATTCTTGACCCTTCTCTCTGCTTCATCTGCTGTGAGACCACTTTCCCCACAGCCTGTAAGTGATGCTGCTTCTTATGAGGGCAAAGGCTTTTCCTTAGCATGCCAGCTCCAAAGGGCTGGAAGCAGATGCCTGCAGTCTACCACTGAGAAGACTGGTGAGGCCATGCTTGAGCTTGGGGAGAAGGGGTATCGTGACCTGTTAATTACGTCTGCCACGGGCACAGGCATGGAGGGGAGCACGTAGCTTCCCACCTCTATATTTGCCGGCTGTGGCTTTCATGCTGCCGAGAACATTCTGGCTTTTTTTATGGTCCTGACCAAAGCCTGCTAACCTTTCAAGATCGATCTTGATTCCCCTCTTCTTTCATCACATCTTTCCCCAAACTCCCTACTTCATACCGATGTATGGATTTCCTGACCTGTCACAATGCTTCCTATGCACACTGTGTATTTTAAGCTCTCTATTAAAGTGCATAATTTTAGCAACTGCCTCGGGAAGGTATATCTTACTCCAAGAATATGCTCTGAAATTCTTCTGCACACGGACCACGTGTGTATGCCACTGTAGGAGTGGCACGGTCTGGGCCCGCTGGCGGGTCTCAGTCAATTCTTACAGCATCACAAGCACTGTCAGCCCCCCTCTCCCCTCCCAGGGGACTGAGAAAGAGACTCACCGAGCAGCTGGTTGGCAGAAGAGGTGGTGAGGTTAAACTGCTGCTCCAGATACTTCCCCAAGAAGGCAGCGAAGCCAGCCACCACAGCAATCTCCATGCAGGCGGCCAGGATGATGCAGGTGAACACAGGGTTTGAGAGCAGGTGCTTGGTGACCTTCGGGATCACTGCAGGGAGAGAAGCAGAGGACCAAGGTCACACAATGCACCCACCCTTGACCTCAAGGCCCCACTTTGACCCATCTCAGTAGACAGCACCGGGAGTCAGCTGGTTGCTCAAGCCAACATGTATAATCTGTAGGTCACCCATACATAACTGCAAAATCTCTGGCTTCAAAATATATGCTGATATTCCGTCAACTAAACTGACAACTACTAAAGCAGGAGAGATTATACCATGCCTTTCCTTACAGGGCACTGGAAACACTCCAGTATTTCACAAGCTACGCAAGTTATTTCCACCTAAAAAAAGAAAGAAGAGTTTGAGGTTTGTTTCCCAAAAGGGAAAATAAAAATTATATATAATGAATTATAAATGTTCAGTATATCTGTGTGTGCGTGTGTATATATACCTATGATGAATATTTATAACTGTGTATGTGTGTTAAGAAAATGTATTTAATCTTAACAGCTTCGAAAAAGAAATGAAATTATAGTGTATGTATATGCACACACACGTATATATAAATACATAATCCAACCTCCAACCCCTCTTTCTTTTCACAGCCACATTCGCATGGCCAAGCTTTCATAAGCTCTCACTTCGGGGAGACTGAAATCTTGATTTTCACTCCTGATCCAACATAATCCTTCCCTACATAGTAGCCAGTGGAATCAGTTCAAATCATTTTCCTGCTCAAAACTCCACAATGGCCAAAATTCTCCCTTGATATGATGGCCCACGGCCTGTCCCGGGGCTATCTGATTACATTCTGACCACGCTCCGTCCTCCCTCAGGTCCAGCCCCACATGCACCTGGTCCTCCCCACCCAGGCCTCTGCACCCCGCTTTGCAGTGGGGGTCTTTCCTCCACTGGAACGCTCTGAGCCTGGATCTTTGCCCCATATGTTCCTTCTTCCTGAGGCGGTCTTTCCTTTTGACTCAAGCCAACCTAGAAGCCACCACCCACCCAGCCCTGGAGCGCAGGGCCCAGATGGGAGCTGACGGTGAGTGAAGTGCTTTGTGGCTTGCGCACCGCTTTAAATACCAACGACGCCAGAGCAGGTCTTGGTGAGGCCATACATTTCAATCTCCCTGTATTACACTCTATTTTACTTCAAATATGTGGTTTCATAAACCACTATGATTTCTTTTTAATTGGTGCTTTTACAAATGAGAGATTTATGTTTTTTAAATCCGTTGAAAGTCGTCACATTATTTGGGTATTTTCATCAATTAGAGTCCTTGGTATGTGGCCTTTGACCCTATCACCTCAACTGTGGTGTGACGACATATCCTGGCAGCATGCACGTGGGTCTGGGGCTGGGGGTGCCAGGACAACCCCATCATTTCAATATTCATGCCAGTTTTTGATGTGTACTTACAAAAAACAGCTAACTAAAATAAAACTGATACATCACATGTGTGGTTTCATGGCTACCACAGCTTAAGATAATGCTAGGTTAAAGCAAATAGATTTAAAGTTGTTTAAAGAGAAGTCATGTGCAAATAACTTATGGTGGTAAGGAGATAAGGCAAAAAAATTGCAGAAGTGGACTAACAGTGACAAGTCAGGGGACCTCTGTTCTGCTGTAATCATAACAATGTGGAAGGCTTGGCATGCAGTATACTTGTTTCCACCTGTGTAAATAGAAGAAGATAAAACAGAGTCCCAGATGAAGCCAGGACTATTCCAAGTCTAGGACAAACCAATCAGTGCCCACGGTCATACAAAATAAACAGGTAAGCAGCGTCTAACACTGCATTCCAAGGTGATGAATTAGCCAGCTGTCCTACAGAAGATAGCTAATTACACAGGCTCAATCTCATCTCCTAGGAGACGAAACCTCTAAATGGCCCAACTAATTAGAATAAAATAATAATAGGAGATACGTAAGTTTTTAATAAGGTTAACAGACAAGCTCAATAAATCAAAGTGACAGAACAATGGGTCAGGAACCGGCGGATACACACAGCTTAAAAAGTATCATTTCTGGGAAAAACACCAAGTTTTAAAAATGAAACTCTCTATAAAAGATAGGGACTTGAGGATTCTTTGACTTAAAGAAAGAAGGTTATGAGAATGGATGGAGCCAGCTGATTGGAGGCTCAGAATCACTGTGGGCTGAGCAACCCCCTTCTGTCTCCCAACCGAGAAACCACCAGACAATACTCCGAGCTGGTGGCCTCAGCTGTTCTGCAGTGGTTTTTTGTTAAACTACTCTTGGATTAAATAAATGTATGCAGACACACACAAAAAAACCCCCAAAAACTTAAAAAGGGTATGAATAAGAGTAATGATGGTGCGAAAACAACTTTAAATTCATGGTATCCATGTATTTATACCCTGATTTATGGCAAGTGTACTAGCCTTTATGTGTGTCGTTTATTTTTTTTTTTTTGACAGGGTTTCAAGCATTTATGATAATTGGACTTTTTTAGAAATGTTCATTTCAAATAAACGTCTAGAAGAGGCTACACTTAAAACCTATGTTTAAATGCTGAAAATTTTCCCTTTGTTAAATCCACATTTTTAAGTTGTACAAATATTTAGAAGAATGTTGACTGTGTAATATTTAAAAAAGTGCACCACTTAACAAATATAAAAGATGAATATGCTCGGCATATGCAGAAGGTGGTAAGTATTTGTCTTCATGAATGAAAGTCCCTTGGATGTTAAGACTCCATCACCATAAATCACCACTAATGAGTGAACGCTGATTTGCTATTGTGTGTGGCACATTGTGATACTGTAATGTACCTGTGACAAGGGACTGGTTGATTATGTCATAAAACACCAAGCTTCACTGAGAATGGTGTAGATCACATGGGTGACCACAGTGCCTCCTTGTAATAAATGAATTTGAAAGCCCCCAGCTGTTCATGTTTCAATAGCTAATAACACTGTTGCTCAGTCATTGTACTTTTTGGGCATTGAGGTATCTATAAACTCTGAAAACACCGTCAACAATCAGTAGGCAGGTTGGGGACATTCCAGGAAAACCATCCTCTGCCATAACTTTTATCATAGGCTTCATTTCCTCTGTTAGGCTGCAGACTCTTCAGATTTGGGGACTTTGGAAGAAGAAAGCACCGCAGCCACACTTGCTCGCAAATAAGACTGACACCACTGGCATCCCCTCCAGTTAGGAACTTTGTTCTCTGCCTCAGCAGGGACGCCAAGGAGGATTTCAGTTTGATCACATTATCTGTTTGGAACTCAGGACCTCCTTGCCCTTGAGCATGGCCATCACAGTTTATTTGGGGATGAGAAGGGCACTTCTCAACAAGTGCCCTTCTCCGGTTAATGGAACATTTTCATACTTCAGCAAGCATTTAATTATTCCAGAGATAATTCCCTTTCAGTGGGAAGGATTCCTGGTGGAGACAGGAGGCTGCCTGCTTCTGTCTTAATATCTAATGGCTAAGTTCACCTTGAATTAGATGTGACCATCATTAAGTTTGAGGATCATCTGACTGATGGCCCCGGGAAGACTCAGGGGGCCTTACGTACATGAAGAACATCCTTTTTCCCCTCTACTAGACTGATTCACCCCCAGAAATGGCAGCTTCCTCTTACGTTCAGCTATTTTCCTCACAGGCTCTTCCTTCCATCCTGGGCTTTACTGCTATGACTTGCAGTGCTCTCAGAGAAGACTCCTTTTTAAAAATTCAGCCTACCCTCCAAAGCCTCGATTTGAGAAGGGGTATTAATTAGCTTGATCCTAGGGCTATCCCAGTGTCCCAAGCTTTCTCATGCAAATGGATTGTTAAGCCCATAAAATTCCACCTTTCCAAGGAGGCAGTAGCTAATGAGGTGGACTAGACAAATAAAAACTGGTGAACTGAGGCTACACCAGGCCACTGAACATACACAGTCTCTCACAGCCATTCACCTCCCACTTTCTGACTTAGCCTCGGAAGCTGGGCGCTGGGATGGGAGGCAGGCTGGCTTGGATCACGCAGTCTCACAGCTGGGGAAACCTTCTCACCCCTCATCAGGAGCACGTGCTTTCACCAGTGGAATGGTACAAAGTTGGGAAGAGTGGCAGGGGAGCAATCTCCAGGAAAAACAAGTTTTCTACCGCTAGTCTTTGGAAGACAGTCCTGCAGGACTGAGTTTCTTGGGAACCTGAGGGTCTTCCAGGAGGGAGAAAGGCAGGTTTGGGGAAGTCACGAGGACTAACACTGACAGAGCATTTCCTGTATGCCAAGTATTGTTTCTACTGCTTACACATCCGCTCATATAATCCTCCCAACAAAACTGTGATCTTAAGATGATTAAAATCCTCCAGTTACAGTTGAGGAAACTGAAGCAAAGAGTGGTTTCCATGGTTAGCGGAGCAAAGCAGAAACTCAGACCCTGGCACCTGCTGCCACACAGCGTGCTTATAACCACTGTTGTATTCTGGTCCTGGTTCTGAGAGGTGCTGCATGGGTTTAAGGACTAAGCATGCCTCTGGTCACCAAAGCACGGCTTAACTGTTAGAACTGAGAATAACAGGAGTTTGGGACTAACATCTACACACTACTTTATATAAAGCAGATAAACAACAAGGACCTACTGTGTAGCACAGGGAACTATATTCAATATCTTGTAATAACCTATAATGCTAAAGAATCTGAAGAACGTGTGCGTGTGTGTGTATAACTGAATCACTTTGCTGTACACCTGAAACTAACACAACTTTGCAAAACCAACTATACTTCAATAAAAAAGAATAATAAAACATCCCCACTTGGGTTAGAGAAAGTGACGAGATCTGACATGACTAAGGACTTAGTCCATGTTTCTTTGAAGGAGGAGAGGTAGGAAAGGGAGGGAGGGACAGAGGAATGAAAGAAAGAAAGGACTGGAGAGCCCAGAGAAGAGCCCTGTACCACAGAAAAGGCTTCACTGAATGAGGTTGCATGAAATAATGGCCAAGAACCGGGTCGAAGCAGCCAGGTCACTGGGATTTGAATTCTGGCCTGAAGACCGAGCACACCGCTCCATCCTGTGGACGGCCGCAAAGATGAAATGAGACCCGCTGCATGGAAAGCACGCGGCCCCGTGTTTCTGGCATGCAGGTAAGAGTCCGAGAGGACTGATGGTAATACAACAGAAGCAACCCTTGGCCACGCTGGGAGGGCATCAGGCTTGCCGTGGGAACGCCTATGTGATCAGAGGTGGTGAGCAAGCAGAGTGGGGAAGAGACTGGGGTGGGTGGGCTGAGCTCCTGGGACCCAAGGGCTTTTCATGAAGATCCCCCTCCTGCCGAGGGCTGTTCAGCAGGTCAGGAGGTCGGGAGGCCAAGTCCTTGTTCACTGCCCTTCCTGGGAATTAGTGGTACCCTGGGAAGTGCTCACTGTGGGCTCAGTTATAATCCCCTTGACCCTCAGATATCTCTGCCTTCAGTCTCTCTACCGAAATTAGCCTTGACTTTCTTTCTCTTTAATAACACTTCTGTCAGTATACCATGGTTAACATTCCCAAAAAGGGAAGATGGAGCCAGTCTACGCAACTGCTCAGTAATAGTGACAGCGACAGCCAACACTCGCCAGGAAATCAGTGTTGGGTGGGCACCGCAGTACGGGTTTCTTTTAATTCTCACAGCTATTACAATGGGGAGGGGGTGTCTTACCACCCTTATCTTAGACACAAGGACACCAAGGCTCCCTAGAGAGGCTGGAATCCAACAGCTCCTACCCCGGAGTGCAAAACCAAGAGGTGAAGAAAGGTAGGTTCCAACTCAGGTCTGCTTGCATTTCAGAGCCCATCTCTAAATCTTCAGGTTTCTGGGTGGGACCCTGAATCAACAGAAAAGTATTTTCCTGAAAGATGAGGCACCATGAAGCACTTCCCAACATATGGGACCCATGAGCAGAAGAGGAGAGAGAGATGGGGGGATCTGGGTCAGGTGAGATAAACAACAGTGTTCAAGTCATGACCAAAAGCAAATGAAAGAAGGAAGAAATAATGGAGATGTGTACAAACACCATCTTGGGGGCACAAGAGTGATGCCAAGGCAGAGTGGATCCTGGGAAAAACAACGGTTCACGGATCAGCATGAATTTTCAGCAGCTAACACGTTGGTTCCCACACACCCAGGGCAGGCTGTCACCCCAGCACCACTGACCCCACCGGACTGCCCTTGCCCAGGTCCTCCTGTCTCTCCCACACGAGGAGCCACCTGAGAGCAGAGATGGAGCAGCTCCAACCCCACATGTGGGCACCGTGCCCAGTAAGAGCAGATGCTTCATACATGCAAGAAAGCATGAAAAGAATCCAATAAAGAAACAAACAAATGAAATGCGTAGTCTTGAATGGTAACTGGTGTAGTTTCTTAAGGGACATCAGCTATAGAAACAGAGATCAATTTATGATCACACCATTCATGGTATTCCATAGGTTCACGGGCTGTGGGGGGTGGGGGAGCAATTAGCTAAAACAGCCATTTCCATCACTGACTTTGGAGATGCCCCAGCCATTCTTTGGGTCGGGGTTAGGGAAGAGTACCGGTGGGAGGGGAGGCCTGTGGTGCCTGTTAGCCTCCTGGAAGTGAGTACCTACCCCGCACAGGCCCCAGACCGGCAGCCTGACCTCCAGGTCAGGCCCACAGTGGCTTCCTCACTACAGAGGAGCCCACGCCCCGCCCCGGGAACCCAGAGGAGCGTCCGGCACCCTGTCACTGCCAGCTCTGAGAGCGGTAGCTACCAGGCTCTGTCTGCTCGTCTTTGGTGAGGTAACAGGCAGAAGGTAACACCTCCCGAAGGTTGTGATTTGAGTGAACAAACAAGAAACCCTCAGCACAGGAAACCAGTCTTTAGAGTGAAACCCAAGTGTCAGATGGGTGTGGATCCACCAGGACAAACCAGAGCCCATCAATTCCACTGATTCTTTAAAAATCACCAGCTCCTTATAACACCACCAAGAAGGCCCCGAGAGAAAAGGAACAGTGTGGCTGCCGGTTTAAAGCAAGAAGGAAGCATCCACAGAGGCACGCCTGGCGTCTGCAAGCTGGTGCTCTGACCTGGGGTCACCCCAGTGATTTCCTCACATCAGGAGTGTGAAGCCAGAAACACACGATCACCACGGGATCTCGGAGGCGGACAAAGGAGCCTGGGAAGAAGCAGGCCCTCATTCAGACCCAGATATCGCATCTTTCCACGGTGGCAGCAGACAGAAAATGACTAAGGAAATAAAAGAGTCTTTTATAAGCAAACAGACACTTTTATAACTTCACGTCTGCTCCTGGAACCTTCTCTAGGAACAGGGTGGCCCCACCTCAGTGGTGGCCGGGCTGACTGCATTTGGCATTCACAAAGACTCTAACAATGGGCGAATTCCTTCCTGGGAAGCTGGAAAGAGAAACAGCAGTGAGGTCAGACACCCACACTGAGGCACATGCCCATCTCGAAACTGAGGCGTCCAAATGCTAGTTCCAGAAGTGCTGGGTTTAGAGCCAGCCTTGAAGGTTCAGAGCCTTCAATATGCCAATGTCACCTTTGATATGCTAGTGTCAACTTCCAAGAGTCACATCAAGGCTGTCCCAGGCTTACTTTGTGAGCCGGTCATCCCACACCCATTTTATCTTTCTGTGTAACTGCTGGAGGCGTTAGCCTTTGGTGGAGACCCTTCCAAGGACCCCCACCAGCTCTGACATTTGTTTTCAACTGGGAGCTCCCTTCGAATCTCCAGGGGAGCCTGACACCCAGATGCCTGGGTCACCTCTCCACTCCCTCCCCTCCCCACCGCAGACTCACAGAATCAGAACTCGTAGGGATGGGGCCCCTGAAAGCCCACAGGTGCTACTGATTCACATCCTGGTTGGGAAACAATGGCTCATAAAATAAGGTCCAGTCTTACTAGAAGGGCAATGAGAAGGCTGTAATTCATTCACAATCTTACCGAGGACTTACCGGGTGGCCTCGGCCACCAGGAAGTCTGCTGGGTGTGGGAGCTGAGACCAGTCTGCGTCCTACCACGACCTTCTCTAAATCCTGTTCTCAAAACCAGATGTCTCTCTCCCACAAACATCTCAGGCATTTCAATCCCTTGCCACTGCCCACACCCGCCTCCCAGCCCGGAAGCCCTTCCTCTCCCTCCATTCATGGGGCTGGGCTGCTGCACCCTTCACACCCCCGTCTTCAAATCCTCCCTCGGTGGTCCTCACTCCACCCCTTTGAACACCCCGTTCTCCTCACCACCTCCTGTCCTGTATTCTAGCAACATTTCGTAAGCACCCGACGGGTGAATGAGAGTGAATGAAAGAGTCCTGGGATCACAGAAGTCTAAGAAATACGGAGCAAATAACAGCCGGCCAGCTTTCCTTAGAGCTGGCCTCCTGAGAGCCTTTAAGACAAACATAATGTATGAATCTCCAAGACAGTCATGGTAGACAGACAGTTTCCCAAATTACCTGGCCACGTAAACATACCTCCCTGTTACTGCTGTTGATTTGTCTTGCCCTGAACATCCCAGAGAACTCATGTTCCAAGAAACCTCCATTGAGAAATGCTGTCTTCTGGTTATTCCCTTCCTCCCTTCCTTCCAAAACCACGAGGCGCATCCACAGTGTGCCAGGCATCGTGCTAGGTGGCCTCAGCCACGTGCATCTTCTTGCTGAAATAACTTGAGAATCAGGGGGAGCCGGGAGCCGTGGCTGATCCAGGGACATGACCCCCAGCGCACCCTCCATCAATGCTGATACGAACACGATGAAGCCACTGACCAGTCTGGACCCTGGGGACCTGTAAAAAGGACTCCTGTGACATGACAGCATGGGAGCCACAGCTTGGCACAGGATTCCAAGTGTTTGGGAAGGCAGATGGCTTCCTGGGCCATGGAACCAAGAAAGAAGAAGTTCAACGGGAAATCCACAGGAGGGCAGAGCACAGTTCTGAAGACAAATCACATGATAAAAAACATTCAGCCATTTAGCCCACAGAACAAGGACTCTCAGATCGCCAGGCTCCTCACGGAAACATCATGCTGCCAGGCACAGGACCCTAATTAAGAAAAACGCAGCAGAAACCGACTGCTAGCTGGCGGATCAGGGAGGAAGCCTGGCAGAGATGCTAAAGCCAGGGGCGTGAGCTGGATCCCACGGCCGGGCCAACGCACGCGGGGCCCCTGTGGCACAGTGGGAGACGTGGCAGTGGGGGCGAGCGTGGACCCTGCCCAAGAAGCAAAACACCTGCCAGGAAGATGGGCGAGTAGAGACATGTAGCCCAAAGTCATGGTGCAGGTCAGCTGAGCCACTGGGCCGGCAGACCCTCTGACTCAACGGCCCGGGTGCCAGGAACAGACCCTCCTCCCCATGCAGGCGAGTCACCTGAGGGCCAGCCGCGACACTCAGCACAGGTGTTCGCAAGTGGGGCAAACACAGGCCAAAACTCTGGGAGGGGCTGCAGGTGAGGACAGCTTTAACATACTGATCGTGATGTCACCCAAACATGGTGACAGTTGTGTTTCCTCAGGGGCACCCGATCTACAGTGGGGGAGCAACATGTTAAGGAAAGCAGCAAACTGCTGGGCTGGGCAGTGCCTGTCCAGTGACCCAGGTGTCCCCTATGTATCAGACATGCACTGGGCACGGCCACGTGAGCAAAGAGGGACTGTGGTCCCTGTCCTCTTGGAGCTTATGCGGGAAGTGAATGGTCACTCACTCCTGTAAGTGTCACACAATGACCATGACCCAGAGAGCAACACGCCATGGACGGGGTGCCGTCAGGAGGTCAGGAACATGTCCTTGGGGAAATGGTGTGTGACCTGATGCCTAGAGACTAGGATTCCAATGGCGGGAATAGCCAGGTGCAAAGTCCTGGGTGGAAGGGAGCCTGGGGAACACGGAGGACTCAAAAGAGGCCAGCGAGGTGGGGCTGGTGTGGCGGGAACAGGGTAGCAATGAGGTGAGGAGAGGCTGGAAGGACAGAACATCACTGGGCTGACAGCCACGTGAAGGGCTCGGCCTCGGTCCCATGAAGCAGGAGGTGACAACAGGATCAGACTGTGTTCTGAAAACATCATAGTGTGGATGGCAGCCTGGAGGGGTCAGGGCAGCCGGGAGTGTGGGAGAGACCAAGAGCAGGATGGAGAGAGGTGTGGGTGGTAAAATCAGCAGGACCCAGTGATGAATGGCACTAGGGGTGGGGGCGGGGAGGAGGGCAGGAAAGTAGATTTCATCTCCCCTAAAAAGGAAGGTCCTCCGGAGTTGGGCTCTGCCTGTTCTCTTTTGGAGAGGGAGCAAGCGGACATTAACAGCAGCAGTTTCTCCAACACAGTAAGGACTTCTGTTCCATCCACCCCAGACCGATCCCATTTTCCTTCCCGGCCAGTTCATTAACAGTTGAGGGGATCTTTGTGGGAAACAGAGGAAAGGGTTTGGAATTGGGAGTCCAAGGGCTGGGTCCAGTCCTGGCTGCACCCTTCACAGCTGCGGTGCCTGGTTTAACCCCCTAGAGCTCCGTGTCCTGGAGGCATGGGGACTGATCACCTTATCAGCCGGACTACGGGGGCCAAGCGGGAGGTCTGTGCAAGTGCTTTGGAAGTCATCAACCATCCTCTACACTTTGGGGGTGGTTCTTTACGATTCTTTACGGCCTGAAGCTGCACCCCCATCCCCCCAGCTCAGCCATCACCCATTGTTCCCCGGTGCAGTTATCGTTTCTGGGACGGGAAGAGGCCACTTGGCAGTCAGCAGCAAGTGCACAGAGACAAGAGTGCTCAGCTTTGGCCTGCTCTGCCCTTTCAAATGATCAAAGGTGGCCTCTTCAGCTTTTAAACTGCTGGTACAGTCACACTCAACCCAGCTCGAAAGTCCATCAGAGGGTCAGGCCAGGCCAGTGCTTGCAAGGAAGTCGGTCTTTCCCTTCCTTTTCGGCTGCACCCTTGTCTAGAAGACTCATTGTCTTAAGGCACATCTGTGTCGCTGCAGCCGGCAGCTGAGTTTCAGGACACTGTTGAAAAGTCAGTTTTTCTTTTTTCTTAACAGAGAGTCTGTTTATCACCCTAAGATGCAGTATCATGTCGTGGTTAAGAAGACAGGCACCGAGGCCAGTCCTAGGATTCAAACACTTTTCCTTTCCATCTGTAAGCCTCAATTTCCTTGTCTGTAAGATGGTGACAATGCCTCATGGGGTTGGGGGATTAAATATGGCAGTGTATGGAAAACAAACGTTAGCTGCTATTATTTGTGTGTGTGTGTGTGTGTGTGTGTGTGTGTGCATGTGCACGTATGCACACACACTAGCAAGAAAGGATTCATTCCTTCATTCACTCACTCATTCATTTGTCCCATATCACCTATGTGCCAGGAGCTGAGCGAGGCAGTGGGAACAAAAAGATGAATGAGAGCCTCGTCTTGAGAACCCACAAGCCCTGGGCAGATGCAGGCCAGCAGATAGGCCACACCACGTAGCGGGGTAACAGGTGCTTTGCAGGGCTTTGAGGGCAACAGAGGACAGCAGCTGATCTAGCACTGGGTACGGGGGCCTGTGTGCAGAGGGGCTATGGGGAAGGCTTCCGGGGGAGGTGGGGACCAAGTCCAGCCCAGCAGTGGACCGAGGGAGGTGGAGTGATCCAGACAGAAACAGCAGCAAAGAGGAGAGTGCCTGATGTGTTCTGGAAACAGTGCAGAGCCTGATGCGGAGGTTAGACAAACACGTGGCTGCAGAAAGGGCTCAGATCCAGGCCATCAAAGCCCCCCTACCAAGGCAAGTGACACTGGAGTCACTTTCCAAATGAAACACACTAGCGAATGACAATTTCGTACATTTGTCTATAACCATCCCCTGAATTCCTTCCTCCCTCCGATCTAGACTTTCACAAACCATTCTGCAAACTCTGAGCATCTAGACTCAAGGAGGCCATACAAGGCACAGTCCTGGCCACTGCCGGCTCGCGGGGCAGGGAAGGGGAGAAGTGGACACCATGCAGGACACAACAGGAGGGATGCGAGGGGAGGCGTGTGTCTTGAAAGACGAATCAGCAAAATGCTCGGAAGAATAAAATGAGGGAGGAGGGGATTTTAGAGCCAGGGAAGAAAGGAAAAGTTATTGGGTGGCCCAGCTGAGATGTGAAAATGTGACTTGGATTTGCTGACTCCCAGCTAGGGGAGATACAGGAGTATAACAAGCCCAGGTATCTGCTCGCCAGCTGCCTGTTTTATGAAGTGGTTCTGTAACAGTCACCGCAAGTCGGGGACTTCTGGGTCATGCAAGAAAAAAGAAGGAACAGCTTTTTGACAGCGTTCTGGAACAAAACTCTGAGCTTTCCATCTCTCACATTCCGATAACAATTGCAAAACCCAATGGATGACGGACTTGGTTGGCAACAGACCTTTGAGGTCTGCTTCTGGAGAAGAGTGCTCTGGAAAGTGACTGCAGGCCTGAAGTCCCCTGTCACTGAACTGGAGCTCGGTTTCCTCACCTAGAAATGGTAATAAGTACTAACATCGACCTTACGCAGCTGCTGTAAAGATTAAACAAGACCTGCAAGTTAAAGCCAAGGGGAGATGAACGACATGACCAGGGAGTGCATGGTTAGGAAGAGGCTGAGCCGGATGTGAACCCAGGTGAGCAGCCCCCGGCTCTCCTAGGATCAAAGAGGCTCAGCGGGGAGGAGGACGGAGTGGCTGCTCCTCGACCAACATCAGCTCTTCTCAGGAGTCTTCAGTCTCTGCAGAGCTTGGCAGGAGACACAGACTGACGGCCAGAAAAGAAACCCGTTTGCAAGCTCAAATGAGACAGATGAGAAATGGCAACATAGAGATTTGTAGAGTGATGTTAATTCCTCTGATACGTGCAACACTGCTCAGTTTATCTATACCCATAAATGTGCAGCATGTTGCATGCAGACCAGCGGGGCTTTCAAGGATGCAAATCGGATGAAGATGGGAGCATCCGGCAGCACGGCATGGTGCTTTTGGCAGAAATGTCCAGGTGGCAAAAACATCTGGTCTCACGTGGAAAAACGAAGGAAGTAAACCACTGTGGTCCCATCTCCATTGTGCCAGCGCCTGGAAAATTTATTAGCACACAGCTTGCTCCACTGTACTTTGGCTCCTGGGGATTCTTTTAGACGTCTTCCTTTCCTGCTGGGACATCCTTAAGGTCCATTAATGGACCTGACGCCTCTGGGAATTGCTAATTCTAAATTAAAAGTTGTTAATTATACACTACTATTAATATACAGCCCAGGTATACACAGGTCCACAGCTTGTGATCGCTACTGTCTGGCGATTCTCAGCTCCATCAACCCAATCGTGTACCAGTCAGATCAGCCACAGCACAGCCAACGCTCACCTCGTCCTGCTTTGGCGTGGCCCACACGCCTCCCCTGCTACAATACCAGCTCCAGAATACAAGCTGCCTTGGTCACCGCTGTGGCCCTGGCAGGGTCTCAGTAAATGCTGACTGAATTAACAAAGGGGTTAAAAAGTGGCTGAGTCAGAGCCATGTCTTCCCTCAAGACTCAGCTCAGCTCTGCCTCGGACCCAGGCGGCGGGCTCTTCCCTGCCTGTCGGCTGTGTTCCCGTAACCCACGGAGCTGCCTGCTGCTGCTGCTCTCAGCACATTAAGATGCCTCTGCTGGCTTGCTGGCCTGTCCCTACTCTGGATGGCGAGCTCTTTGATGGCACAATTATATCTTTTTTTATCTGTGCATCCCCAGAGATGAAAGACGTGAGATCACAGGTGCAGCTCTTACCATCAGAGCCTGAGGGAGGCAGGGCCATCACTCTGGGATGAGGAAATACCTGGGAAGGCTGCCACCACCCAGGTCCAGGGTGTCCCCTGCAAGGCCCTCTCTCATGCCAGCCCCACCTGTTCCTGCAGATCTGATCCCGGGGACACTGTGTGGCCGGCTGTGCTACGAGAGGAGCAGCAGGCATCCCCTCCGGCCACCTAGGAGCTCCTGAGGTGGGCCTGTCCAAGGAGCCTCTTTTATTAAGCACAGACTCCTGGGGGTCCAAGCCAAGGCAATATCAGAGGACACAAAGCGGGTGGCCTTCTCTCCTAACAAAGCCTTCTGGAACTCAGATGAATTTTAAGCTTTTCTATGGACAATTCCCCATTACGACCTCGGTAGAAGCCATCTATTAGACATGCAGTCGAACATGACGTTAGGATCTTAAATTAGCCTCTTGTGGGAATTAGCACAAGTTCTTTGAATTCCTCCCTGGTTAACAGGCGGAATTAACGGTCTCCTGCAGGTAGTGCTTGGATTCTCATGACCGCGCTGTCACTGAGGAATGGGGTCACAACTTTACGCTTGTGGAAACAAAGCACAGAGAAGTTAATGATCACAGAGCCAGGGAAGAACAGAACGGAGCTCTGAGCACCAGGTCACCTGAGGTTCCCTCCATAGCTCTTGTCGACTGAAAAAAAAAAAAGGCACAACGTGTGAGTTGTGAGTTAAGTTTTATTTAGGGCCTAACGAGGACTACAGCCCGGGAGACAGCCCCTCAGCTCCGAGGAACTGCTCGAAAGAGGCACCATGGAGGCTGCCTCCCGGGCTATAGTCCTCACTCAGTCCCAAATAAAACCCAACTCACACCTCTCACATTGTGCCTTCTTTTTCCAGTTGACATTCTCAAGCATCTCCATAGAAAGCAAACCTCATTACACAGAAGCTCGGTAAAGAGACTTTTACCAAATCTCTAAATTCGAGCGCTGCAAGACTGTAGCGGCAGCTGCTGGCGGCTGGCCTGGCCGTGTTCCCGGTTCCTGTAAAGAGGTGACCGTCCACCTCTTTCCCACCCTGGCCTTGCTCTGACTCACTTCCCAAATCCAGCAGGTTCTTCAGGGGACCCAGCAGGAAGGCGTCGCGTGAACTCAGGAGCATTGTGCATACGTCTCGGTGGGGAGGGGGCCAGGACAGACACCGAGCAGCCCTGAGGCTGCGCCTGTGAGCGTCCTCACCTCTAAGAGACTGCTGCAAATGTGGGAACCACTGGGGGTGCGGGGCTCCTCATTCCCATTCTGCATTACTGTTTGTGTCTTGCCATTTTGTCAGAAAAAATGCATTTCTTTTCCTTCTAAAAATGATCATGCGTGCTTTGCTGCATTCTAAAGTGCAACTTAGCTACTATCGAGACTGAGTTCATATTTCTTTCCATCTCTCACCTTTAATGGAGGGGATGGAAGGACAGAGTGAATCTAAGAAATGCACTTCAGATGCAGCTTTTCAGGAACACCTGCAGCAGGCAAAGGGAGCCAACTTCAAGGTCCTTCATGGCTTCAATGTGCCGGTAAGTGGCCTGAATGAGTTCAAAAGGGGGCTATGATACTCTAGCTCCCTCCTTCCCTCATTCACTTTCTTCCTTCTACAGACATTCACCTTAGCCACTGGGGTCTCAACTGGGCAAGTCTGTCTGCAGCCCCTTCGTTAAATGACAATGACTTTGCTTCTGGTTTATTATCTCGGGGGTAAGTTAAGCACAGCAGTGGGGACGGCAAATCAAGCAAAATCAATGTGATTCAACCTCAAGTCCCCCAGTGTCCCGTCCCAGGCACCACCCTTCCCCCCGCCGCCCGCGGACGCGGCGCCCTCACCTCTCAGCTGCTGAAAGCAGGAGGCGCTGCTGTCTGGCTCCAGGGGGTGCCTGAGGACCCCATTGCTGGGCTTGGCTCTCTCGTATTCTCTCTCGGGGAGCATGGCCTGCTCGCTCTCCAGGGCGGGGTCTGAGTGCGGGGGCAGAGACTGTGGGAACCCGAACATCAGGAGGGAGGAGAAGAAGAGTAAGGCACCGCAGAGCAGAAAGCCGCCCCACCAGGCTCCGATCCAGCGGGGGTCGTCCGGGGTGATGTCCAGGTTACCTGCAATCGGCAAGAGCACAGTCAGCGGGAGGGGCCGGGCGGGGCCTGGCACTGGGCCGGGGCTTTCCATCAGTGGTACAGACAGGCCAACAGCTCCGGAAATGGCCTGGGGCGGAGAGGACTGGACACCGGGCGAGGCAGCCTCAGGAGACACATCCCCGCTTCTGTCATTCCCCAGGCTGAGAACTGATCGTTTTCCCTCCTTAATTTCCTCGTCTGCCCTGTGATTGTATCAGTCTAAACACACACAGTGAGAAGCCAGACATCCCCTGAATTTAGGCTGGAACTGACTGGCTTGCCAAGGTCGGCTAACAAAAACACAGGGAAAGAGAAACATTTCTCATTCAAGGGTATATTTTTACCCTGTATGTTCACTCACACCCCCAACAAAGCAGCGAACCTGAGATCCCATTCTATACCCCACTCCGTCTTAAATCGGCTCACAGATCACGTGGGGTGACACAGAAGAGAAGTCAAGAGCCAGGATACCTGGACTGAAATCCTGGCCACTTCCCGCTGTGTGACCTCAGGCCAGAGATGTGAACCCTCCACGCCTCTGCTGACTGTACAACACTGGGGATGATGAGGGTACTCACCCTTATTGAACTGGGAAGATCAAAAGAGCCACACAAAACACAAAACACTCAGAATAGCGCCTGGCACGTGCTTAAACAGTTAATGGATGTTAGCTTAACATTTATGACAAGGATTCCGTTTCCAAGTTGCTAGTGGATGGGTTAGTTCAAACCTTGCCGGTGGCCTGAGGCTTGGGGCCAGTCCTCTATTAGAAAGCTCTGCAGCCAACGTACATGCTTAAAGGCAGCGTGCATGCGGTTTGGCCGTCTTGTGCTGTTCCTTCTTTGGAGAGTTGAAGTCATGAAGGCGTAGACCACAGCTTACCCCTTGATCGGAGATCCCCCCTCTCTCTACAACTGCTTTTCATGGCAGTGCTCCCACACCAACTGCTTAGAGCTGTCTCTTTGATGGGAATCCCATGGCCCTGGAGCACAGAAGGAAATGCTTGGAGGCCTGGGCCATAGTGTATGGGCTAAGAACTACCAGGGCTGCAGGCCTGGACCTGATGGATGGACAGGCTTGGGAAGAGAAATGACAGTCACCAGATGAGCACGTCCCCACTTGTGAAGCATGCTCCCTGAAGACTCTTCAGCTAACAGTAATGAAAACACCAGCCATCAGTCACCGAGGGCTCACCCTGCAGCAGGCCCTATGCAGAGCGCTCCCCACCTACCCTACCAGGAAGAGCCTTTTCTTTTCCCTATTTCACACAGATCAAGAAATCAAGGCTTAGAAAGGTTGGGTGCCTTGCCCATGTCCACATAGTTGAAGACTGGGACACAGGCATCCAGACACCAAAGGCCACGCTCATCCCCTCTTGACTGTCAGGTCCGTTGTGGGCTCCCTGGAGGGCCGTTAGTGGCTGATTAACTCCTGTGTTCTGTGAAACGGGTTAAGACCACAAACTCTTCCAGTAGGTAGCAGATTAGCTTTTGGAACATTGGTGGTCTCTGTCCTGGAGACCTTGACATCAACCCAGCAGCAATAACCAGGGCACCAGAAGGGGCCAGATGCTTTTGTGCAGCTGCACGCTGGAGAGGAGAGAGTATACTCTCTGGGGGGCTTGGGGTTGAGAGCCAGCTTTGTCATTTAGTAGCACGTGATGCTGGACAAGTCACTTACCCACTCGGACCCTGAGTTTCATCATGTGTGAAATGATGATCCTCAGGGAGACGGGTTACCAGGATGAGGGATAATGAGCAAGCACCACCTGACACACAGTAGGCGCTCCCTCTCTGGGAGCCCTTGTGTTTTTTACTTTTAGGTATGTATTTATATAAATGGGGATATTAAGACACAGATTTTTTTTTTAAAGGAGCATGGCCTGGGAAAAACACAAGGTGATCTTCAAAGCATCTTTATGCAAACGAGAGAAAAGGAAGTCACGCTGCCTGGGGTGGCTGAGCAAGACTGTTTTCACCAGGCACCTGCTGTGTTTCTTCGGCTGCTGCCAAGCCATGAATGAACACAAAAGACAGGAAAGGGGAGCTACAGTATTCCCCTCCTTTG